>NC_138221.1:61845526-63045526 GCF_964197995.2 Scardinius erythrophthalmus | reverse complement strand
GAGAAAGAAAGAAAAATGGATTAGTTAAAAAGAAAGATATATTAGTTAGAAAGAAAGAAAGAAAGAAAGAATGGTGGATTAGTTAGTTATAAAGAAAGGTGGATTAGTTAAAAAGAAAGAAAGATAGATTAGTTAGCAAGAAATATAGATGGATTAGTTAAAAAGAAAGAAAGAAAGAAAGAAAGAAAGAAAGAAAGAAAGAAAGAAAGAAAGAAAGAAAGAATGGTGGATTAGTTAGTTATAAAGAAAGGTGGATTTAGTTAAAAAGAAAGAAATATAGATTAGTTAGCAAGAAATATAGATGGATTAGTTAAAGAGAAAGAAAGAAAGAAAGAAAGAAAGAAAGAAAGAAAGAAAGAAAGAAAGAAAGAAAGAAAGAAAGAAAGAAAGAAAGAAAGAAAGAATGGTGGATTAGTTAGTTATAAAGAAAGGTGGATTAGTTAAAAAGAAAGAAAGATAGATTAGTTAGCAAGAAATATAGATGGATTAGTTAAAAAGAAAGAAAGAAAGAAAGAAAGAAAGAAAGAAAGAAAGAAAGAAAGAAAGAAAGAATGGTGGATTAGTTAGTTATAAAGAAAGGTGGATTAGTTAAAAAGAAAGAAAGATAGATTAGTTAGCAAGAAATATAGATGGATTAGTTAAAAAGAAAGAAAGAAAGAATGGTGGATTAGTTAGTTATAAAGAAATGTGGATTAGTTAAAAAGAAAGAAAGATAGATTAGTTAGCAAGAAATATAGATGGATTAGTTAAAAAGAAAGAAAGACTGATTAGTTAGAATGAAAGAAAGAAAGATAGATTAGTAAGAGAGAAAGAAAAAATATTGATTAGAAAGAAAGAAAGAGAAAGAAGGAAAGAAAGAAGGATTAGTTAGAAAGAGAAAGATAGATTAGTTAGCAAGAAATATAGATGGATTAGTTAAAAAGAAAGACTGATTAGTTAGAATGAAAGAAAGACTGATTAGTTAGAAAGAAAGATAGATTAGTGAGAGAGAAAGAAAAAGAGATTAGTGAGAGAGAAAGAAAGATGGATTAGTTAGAAAGAAAGAAAGAAAGAAAGAAAGATGGATTAGTTAGAAAGAAAGATAAGATAAGTTAGTTAGTTAGAAAGAAAGATAAGATAAATAGATTAGTAAGAAAGACAGATAGAAGGATAGATAGATAGATAGATAGATAGATAGATAGATAGATAGATAGATAGATAGATAGATAGATAGATAGATAGATAGATAGATAGATAGATAGATAGATAGATAGATAGATAGATTAGTAAGAAAGAAAGAAAAATAGATAAGTTAGTTAGAAAGATAGATAGATTAGTAAGTAAGAAAGAAAGAAAGATAGATAAGTTAGTTAGAAAGATAGATAGATTAGTAAGAAATAAAGAAAGATAGATAAGTTAGAAAGATAGATAGATTAGTAAGAAAGAAAGAAAGAAAGAAAGATAGATAAGTTAGTTAGAAAGATAGATAGATTAGTAAGAAATAAAGAAAGATTGATAGATTAGTAAGAAAGAAAGAAAGAAAGAAGGAAAGATAGATAAATTAGTTAGAAATATAGATAGATTAGTTAGAAAGAAAGAAAGAAGGAAAGAGACAAGTTAGTTAGAAAGATAGATAAGTAAGAAAAAAAAGAAAGATAAGTTAGTTAGAAAGATAAATAGATTAGTAAGAAAGAAAGATAGATAAGTTAGTTAGAAAGATAGATATATAGATTAGTAAGAAATAAAGAAAGATATATAAGTTAGAAAGATAGATAGATTAGTAAGAAAGAAAGATAGATAAGTTAGTTAGAAAGATAGAGTAGTAAGAAATAAAGAAAGATTGATAGATTAGTAAGAAAGAAAGAAAGAAAGAAAGAAAGAAAGAAAGAAAGAAAGAAAGAAAGAAGGAAAGATAGATAAATTAGTTAGAAAGATAGATAGATTAGTTAGAAAGAAAGAAAGAAAGATAGATAAGTTCGTTAGAAAGATAGATAAGTAAGAAAAAAAGAAAGAAAGACTGATTAGTTAGATAGATAGATAGATAGATAGATAGATAGATAGATAGATAGATAGATAGATAGATAGATAGATAGATAGATAGATAGATAGATAGATAGATAGATAGATAGATAGGAAAGAAAGATAAGTTAGTTAGAAAGATAGATAGATAGATTAGTAAGAAAGAAAGAAAGATAAGTTAGCTAGAACGATAGATAGATTAGTAAGAAATAAAGAAAGATAGATAAGTTAGTTAGAAAGATAGATTAGTAAGAAAGAAAGATAGATAAGTTAGTTAGAAAGATAGATAGATTAGTAAGAAAGAAAGAAAGATAAGTTAGTTAGAACGATAGATAGATTAGTAAGAAAGAAAGAAAGATTAGTAAGAAATAAAGAAAGATAGATAAGTTAGAAAGATAGATAGATTAGTAAGAAAGAAAGAGAGATAGATAGATTAGTAAGAAAGAAAGAAAGAAAGAAAGAAAGAAGGAAAGATAGATAAGTTAGTTAGAAAGATATATAGATTAGTTAGAAAGATAAGTTTGTAAGTTAGAAAAATAGATATCTTTCTTTCTTACTAATCTATTTTTCTAACTTACAAACTTATCTATCTTTCTAACTAATCTATCTTTCTTTCTAACTAACTTATCTATCTTTATTTCTTACTAATCTATCTTTCTAACTAACTTATCTTTCTTTCTTTCTTACTAATCTATCTATCTTTCTTACTAATCTATCTATCTTTCTAATTAACTTTTCTTTCTTTCTTTCTTTCTTTCTTTCTTTCTTTCTTTCTTTCTTTCTTTCTATCTTTCTTTCTTTCTTTCTTTCTTTCTTTCTTTCTAACTAACTTATCCATCTTTCTTTCTTTCTAACTTATCTATCTTTCTAACTAACTTATCTTTCTTTCTTAGATTAATAAGATAGATAGATAAGTTAGAAAGAAAGATAGATAAGTTAAAAAGAAAGAAAGATGGATAGATGGCCAGCAGCCATATCACCCTGTAGCTCAAGACTGGTTGCCCACTGAAGCTAAGCAGGGCTGAGCCTGGTCAGTACCTGGATGGGAGACCTCCTGAGAAAAACCAGGTTGCTGCTGGAAGAGGTGTTAGTGAGGCCAGCAGGGGGTGCTCACCCTGTGGTCTGTGTGGGTCCTAACGCCCCAGTATAGTGACGGGGACACTATACTGTCAAAAAGCACCGTCCTTCGGATGAGACGTTAAACCGAGGTCCTGACTCTCTGTGGTCATTAAAAATCCCATGGCATTTCTCGTAAAGAGTAGGGGTGTAACCCCGGTGTCCTGGCCACATTCCACACATTGGCCCTTACCAATCATGGCCTCCTAATAATCCCCTTACATTGAATTGGCTCTATCACTCTCTCTCCTCTCTCCACCTATAGCTGGTGTGTGGTGAGCGCACTGGCGCCGTTGTTCTGTGGCTGCCGTCGCATCATCCAAGTGGATGCTGCACACTGGTGGTGGTTGAGGAGAGACCCCTGATATGATTGTAAAGCGCTTTGGGTGTACAGTAGTACATATGAAAGCGCTATATAAATGCCTCATTTATTCATTCATTCATGGATAAGTTAGAAAGAAAGAAAGAAAGACGGATAAGTAAGAAAGAAAGAAAGAAAGAAAGAAAGAAAGAAAGAAAGAAAGAAAGATGGATAAGTTAGAAAGAAAGAAAGAAAGAAAGAAGGATAAGTTAGAAAGAAAGAAAGAAAGATGGATAAGTTAGAAAGAAAGAAAGAAAGAAAGAAAGAAAGATGGATAAGTTAGAAAAAAAGAAAGATGGATAAGTTAGAAAGAAGGATACGTTAGAAAGAAAGAAAGAAAGAAAGAAAGAAAGATGGATAAGTTAGAAAGAAAGAAAGAAGGATCAGTTAGAAAGAAAGAAGGATCAGTTAGAAAGAAAGAAAGATGGATCAGTTAGAAAGAAAGAAAGAAGGATAAGTTAGAAAGAAAGAAAGATGGATAAGTTAGAAAGAAAGAAAGATGGATAAGTTAGAAAGAAGCCTATCATGATACCATTCTTCTTGGTATTTTGTTATAATTTATTTATATCGGTTTTCATTAATCTTTTAACTATTCAGCCCGTACTGATTTGGAGGCTTCACTTAAGCAACGAGTCAAAAAGGTTTTAAAATGTGATGTCCGGTTGGAGAATCCGTTCTATCCACACACATTGGAACCAGCAGACTGCATCATTACATCTCTGTGCCTGGAAGCAGCGTGTAAAGACATTCAGACATACCGTCGCGCTTTACATGGGCTGACCAAGCTCCTGCGTCCTGGTGGACTTCTGGTCATGGTAGGTGTTCTGGGTGAGACCTTCTACAAGGTGGATGAACAGTCCTTTTCTTGTCTTAGACTGAGTCAGTATGATATTGAGGAAACGCTCAGATGTTTAGGCCTCTCTATCCACGAGTTTAATATACTGCCTGTAGAAGACCAGAAGAGCAACTCAGTGTCTGACTTTGAGGCTGTTTTTCATCTTGTGGCGAGAAAACCTTCCGACTGAATTGAGGAATTTATATAATAAAGCAAAATCGGTTGTATTTAAAACTTGAGCATGCAATCAATCCTGTTTTATAGCCTATGATTTTTCTTGTTTATTAATAAACAGCACAATATGAATATGAAATGCATAACTATACACACATATATGTTTGATCAACTAACGTTTTTTTTTTCACTTTATTATGGCTTTTATTTACTAATGAAATAAACATTGGCATACTGTGAAATCAATTTCATGACTTGCGTTCTTTACATAAACTTTAAAAGAGAGCTTTGCCTTGATGAACCATTTTAAAAACAGAAAGCCACAACATATGGGAAATAACCAACACACTTAAGCCTTGTATTATTTGAGGAGTCTTTTGGTGACAGACAGTGGGGAAGACAGTTGGTTACCTGGGTTGGTTGAAAATATGACCTACATAAAGCTTGGCCTTGGTGTATTCAGTCATCACTTAATTATTAACAAATATATTGCCATTTAATATTAATCATGTCTGCAAAGTTAATGTGTTACATTTTTACAAGGTGTAGTTGTACACATGTGGCATGCTTCTTATTAGAGTAGGCATGGAAGACTCTGAATAAAAGAAAATCTTAATGAAAACAAAACAAAGAAAGCAATAATCTTTGACTCTCAGAGACGTTTTAAAATATATTTTGTAGCTTGTTTGTCACCAAGATGCTTTGGGGGTAAGATGTCCCCTGCATATATTTTTAAATGACTGCGGTGACTCATACCAACTTACTAACTACAGTTTTTTTACGATAGCTATGACAATTTTTTCAATACTTTTAACAATTTTCCTAAACTCTTAACACAGTCAGCATAACATCCGTCTGTGTAGGTTATACAATAGGTTGTTTTCACATGACGTCACGCTGCTGCATGACGAGAGCGCGAAACTCAGATGGAGGGCAGGAAGTGAAATAGCTGAATCTGCCGCCTGAAAAAATGCCAATGTATTGTGTAGTTTGCGGCTGCTCCAGTCACTCTAATCGAGAAAAGGGAAAGGGTTTTTATAGAGTACCTAAGAGTGTCACTCATAAAGGTGAGAAAATGTAAAAAGCTCACAGAACAATGCCGTAAAAAGTGGATTTTTAACGCAAGTTACGTCTGCGGTCGGGAGGAGCAGAGTCTGTTAATGCCCAAGTCTGCAACGATCATTTCGTCGGAGGTATGTTAGCTAAACAACGTGTTTTTTGTGTCTGTGTTTATATAGCATTAGGTTGTCGTTAAATGCTCATTTACCTCGTTTACACTGTCAGTGAAACGTGATCCAATTCCGATTTTTTGCTCATGTGACACAGATCCAATGTGTTCCATGACAGTGTAAACAGGAAAAAAACGCATGCATTTGGATATTTCGAGATCGGTTTCAGGCCTCATTCATACGTGGAAATAAATTGGATATGTGCCACGTACGACTGTCATGTAAACAGGCAGATCGCATTTTCTGAGGCATTACATTAGGCAACGTCTCGGCGGTTAAAGCCAATATTTAAACACAATATGCTCCCACCAGTCCTGAGATCTCTCTCACACACAATAACTGAAGCATATGTGCAATGATGACACTTTTCATCCTCCTTCGCCTCATAATCATGGTGATGTTTGGCGAACTCCGCATATATCGCAGAGCATTAAGTATATTTCGAGTTCATCCATCTGTGCAAGAGAATTTAACCCTTTAAGCATGCGCGATGTTTCAGATAGTATGGCAAGTGTAAACACATGAATCGGATATGGGTCACAGTTTAAAGAATGTGTAAACGGACGGTCCAAAAAAATCGGATAAATGTACATTACGGACACTCCGCAACGGTTTCCTCCATAGACGTATTCTCCTTGTTTACTTCCTGCCCTCCATTTGAAATCGCCCCGCCTTCGTGCGTCATAATAATCACGTGACTGAAACCCAGCTATTAACACACTTATTGTTGCTTTGACACACAATGGTTAATACAAATTTAAAATGTATTAACACACAAGTACTTTTACACAAGCTCAACCAAGACCAAAACAAAGGATTTTTACTGCCAAATTTACAAATGCTTTCACACAATGTCAGAACAGATAACATCATGTTATAAACCTAACTTATAGGCTAAAGTAAAACTGAACAGCTGTTCATATTGTGAACTGAAACAAATATATCCCCTGTATTTTATTCCTTTGCAACTGAAAAACAGCTGATTGAAGTTATGCAAATATATATATTGAACACTTAGGTGTTGAAGTTCTTTCAATCACATGACCATATGTTATACAATAAAAGAGGACCTCTTTGGGCTGATTTTGTGTGGAAAAGGAACAATATAAAGGAACAATATAAAGCAACAAAGAAAGTAAGACAAGGGCAGGGGCAAGAGCAAGGGGGAGCAAGGGGGGAGGGCCGAGGGTCAAGGGCAAGGCAGGGGTAGGGGCAGGGGCAAGGGCAAGGGCAAGGGAGGGGCAAGGGCAAGGGAGGGGCAAGGGAGTGAAGAGGAATGCCTGGACGAGGACAAGGTAGAGGGAGAGGAGTTAGAATGCGTAATGGCGCTCAAAGAAGGGTCAGAGCTAGGGTAACTGATGAAATAAGAGCTACTCTCATAGACCATGTCATAAACCAAGGGCTACAGTATCATACAGAATGGCTGGTGAACAAGTACAGCCAAATCTCAGCCGGGACACAGTGGCATCCATTGTCATCCAACAGGTAAGATATTGTATAAGGGCATCTCCTACTGCAAAGTGTAAATCATTTTACCATGTATTACAGAGACAGTATGCCTCCGGTCTCTAATATGTAACTGTATTTTGTCTCTCTAAGGATTCAACGTCTACCTCCCTCAGGGGGCAGAGGAAAGCTCCTAAATGAAGAACAGGAACTTGCTATTGTCAACATGGTGATTTCTGACAATGAAATAAAACTGAAGGACATTCAGTCCAGAGTTGTAGAGGACAACCTTGTCTTTGGGAACATTGCAGCAATCAGCATAGTTTCCATTTCTCGGACTCTAGCTAAACACAGACTCCGAATGAAACAACTATATAAAAGTTCCTTTTGATAGGAATGGTGAGCACATCAAATAACTCCATCACAAATACGTCCAGGTAAGGTTATGTAATACAGTCATTATTGTACTATACATTAGTGTGTTTAAAGCAAACTACTATAAACCTGGAGTACAGTAGGACATACAGTAGGTATACAGCAAAGAATTTACACATGCATCTGATTACTTGCAGAGTCATGGAGTTAGATTATTAGATTACCTTTATTGTCATTATAAACATGTATAACGAAAAAATTGGAGGCCAATCAAGTCCCATATGAAATGATCTACATTAACAAGGCTGGCTTAAACTTGGCGAAAAGTTCAGTTCAGTTCAGTTTATTGAAGTTGCATCTTATATCATATGTACATACAATGCAAGAGCAAAAATCTTAGGTTTCCCCTCCTCCTGACCAACAGCAGCTTAAAGTGCCTATATCCATATTTTAAGAAGACACACACACACACACACACACACACACACACACACTCCAACAACTATAAGCACAATGATAAAAATGTATAATAAACACAATAATAGAGTCACAATAAAATACAGTATATTACATCTCCATAATAAATAATGGTCTATCTACTGTTAAGAAGCCTAATAGCTTGGTGAAAAAAAGAGTCTCTAAGTCTGCAGGTTTTTGCTCTCAGACTGCAGTAGCGCCTGCCAGAGGGAAGCTGCTGGAAAAGGTCGCTGTTAGGGTGACTGGGGTCCCTGACAATCTTTTGGGCCTTCTTCTTGCACCTCTCCTGATACAGGTCTGCTATAGGTGTAAGCTCACAGCCGCATATTTTCTGAGCAGTTTTAACCACTCTTTGTATTGCTCTGCGGCTGTTTGTAGTGCAGTTACCATACCAGGAGGTGATAGCCCCTGTGAGGACACTTTAAATTGTGCCCCGATAGAAGGCACAGAGAACATTGGTGCCCATGCCAAATTTCCTCAAACGCCTAAGGTGGAATAGGCGTTGCTGGGCCTTCCCCACTATTCCTGTAGTGTGTAGGTCCCAGGTGAGGTTATTGGTGATGTTGATCCCCAGGAACTTAAAACTGCTCACCCTTTCCACAGCATTCCCCTGAATCATCAAAGGAGTCAATTCAGCTCCCCTCCTCTTCCTGAAGTCCACCACCAGCTCTTTCGTTTTTGCCACATTTAGTGTCAAATTGTTATCCTGACACCATTGTACCAGATTCCCAACTTCCTCTTTGTACAATAACTCGTTGTCATCTCTAATCAGACCCACTACCGTGGTATCATCAGCATACTTTATGATGAGGTTTGATGAATGTAATGGTGTACAGTCATATGTGTACAGTGAGTAAAGAAGAGGACTAAGTACACAGCCTTGGGGCGCTCCGGTACTCACGGTTAGAGGAGCGGAGGTGATGGACCCCATCCTAACCACCTGACGGCGGTTACTTAGGAAGTCCAGGATGAGATTGCAGGTGTCAGGTGGAAAACCAAGGCTGCTAAGTTTTGTAACCAGTCTAGAGGGGATTATTGTATTAAATGCCGAGCTGTAGTCAATAAAAAGAATTCTGACATAAGAGTTTCCATTTTCCAGGTGCGTGAGTGTTTTGTGGAGTACTGTAGATATAGCATCCTCTGTGGATCTATTTTCTCGATAGGCAAACTGATGGTGATCCAGAGTTTTTGGGACAAGAGTGCTGATGTAATCTCTTATAAGCCGTTCAAAGCATTTGCTCACTATAGGAGTGAGAGCAACAGGCCGCCAATCATTTAGACACATGATTTTTCTCTTCTTGGGAATTGGAACTATTACAGAGGATTTAAAGCAAGAAGGAAATACAGAGAGAGACAGACAGCGGTTAAAAATGTCCGCAAACACACCTGCAAGTTGTGATGCGCAGGTTCTAATCACCCGGCCAGGAATCCCATCCGGCCCAGCAGCTTTTCGGATGTTCACCCGTTCAAACACACGTCGCACATCACCCTCTGTGATGTGGAATTTCCTTGGTGTGTTGTTGGGAGTGTTTGCACTGCTTAAGGGACTACTCTGAGGGGTCGTGTTGGTGTTTTCAAACCGGGCATAAAAAAGATTCAGCTCATCTGGCAGTGTAGGCAAGACATTAGTTGTATAACTAGGTCTTGCCTTAAAGTCCGATATAGAATGTATACCCTGCCATACCCTGCGTGTGTCGTTTTCACTCAGCTGTCTCTCAATTTTTTCCTTATATTGCCTCTTTGCCAGCTTAATTGCCTTGCGGAGGTTGTATTGAGCTATTTTCTTCTCCAAATTCCCAGAAGAATAGGCTTTGTCTCTAGCAGTGAGGGCTAATCTTACAGAGTGATCAAGCCATGCTTTTTGATTGGGAAAAACACGGACTGATTGCATAGGGACAATGTCTTCAAAGCACGTCAGTATAAAACATATCACTACGTCGGCATATTCATGAATATCAGCAGTCGCCTCCCAAAACACCTCCCAATCGACAGTCTCAAAACAGTCCTGGAGCTCAGCATCCGATTGGTCGGACCAGCGAGGGATTAACCTCATGGTGGGCGCTGTCTGCTTTAACTTATGCTTATAGGCTGGCAGCAGCAAAATAGAGGCGTGGTCTGACTTCCCGAACGGTGGCCGGAGGAGGGGCTTGTAAGCATTGCGGAAGGGAGAATAGCAAATGGCTTTGGCAAAAGGGCCAGTTACCATGCCTGGCAAGAGAGGAGCCAACATCTCCATGTGTGCCATCTCCAACAACGGTGCACTCAAGCATAAATGTGAGATTGGCCCCTTCAACACCGACCGGCTTCTCCTGGTTTTAGAAGACCTGCAAGAAAGACTGGTACCAGAGGTAGAAAGGGGACAGGTGGGAGACCACTTACCACTTATGGGACAATGTGGCATTCCACCATTCCCGTGCAGTCACAGCCTGGTTTGACGCCCATCAGAGGATGATACCTCTTTACTCCCCTTTCCTCAACCCCATTAGGGAGTTTTTATCACCCTGGAGATGGAAGGTGTTTGACCATCGTCCACAGGACCAAATGTCCCTCCTGTATGCAATGGATGCTGCATGCCAAGAAATCACAGCTGAACACTGCCACGTGTGGATAAGGAATGCCAAAAATTCTTCCCAAGATGCCTTGCCAAAGGAGATATCAGGTGTGATGTGGATGAGAACATGTGGCCAAATGCAGAAGACTGGGCAGATTAGAAGATGGCTTTTTCTGTTTGTATATTTTGTATTTTCACATAATAAATGGCTATATTGCATTATTTTTGTTATCTTGTAGAAATGTCCTGTTGCAAATAAAGCCTTTACTGCAGCAATTCTATCTTCTTTTTTCATAAACCGTACATTCTATAAAGCTACATTAATTTTTTTAAATTAAATTTCTGCAGCAAAAGAAACAAAATGCACGCATTTACCAAACCCAACAAAACAAAAATGGAGAGGCTTCAAAATTAACTGCAGACAAAAATAATGCAGTGTCTGTAATTCCATCTGATGTTAATGTTTTTTTTTATAAGAATAGTATTTTATAATAATAATATTTTTTAGGCCAGCACTCTAAAAAGTGTATTATCAAAATTGAGTGAAGCCTGCTCCTATCCTCATTAATGTTTTTTTTTATGACATTGTGCCATGATTGACTACATTTCCTGTTGGAAGAGAACATGTGTTAGTGTTTTGGAATAATTTTTTTGATTTTGAGACATGTTTGCAGTGTTTTGGTAGACCGTGTATTTTGTTAGTTTATAAATGTATTTTGAAAATTAATGTTGGAGTTTAGTTTGCAATGTGTGATTTTGAGCATGAAATTAACTGTTTCGCCAATTATGTGTTGTTGCGTTAAGAGTTTAGGAAAATTGTTAAAAGTATTGAAAAAAATTGTCATAGCGATCGTTTTTATGTTTCGTTTTTTTACTGTAACAAAAACTAGTTTGGGACTGCTATTTAGCCTTGCCCTATACTGTTTATTCATCGATATTAGTCATTCTTACAGTTTAAGTACAGTCCTAATTTACTTGACATAGATATAATTTGAATGTATGTGTATGTTAAGCAGGACTGTACCTGTGTCTCACCCATTTTTTTGAAATAATTTTGTTTTAAACATAACTAGGCTTTATATTTTGTTTTAGGAATTAGGTCATGGCTTAATGGCCATGGGAAAAATGTGGGTCCCATGGCCAAACCAGTTGAGAAACACTGGTTTATACAATTCTATGCCAAATATGTAATTCTATGAAAATATAATGGACAGCCTGCCACAAAGCCTGGCATTAGAACAGCAGAAAAAAAGAAAGAAATGAGACAAATAATTACAGGTATCCTTTGGGAGATGCCATGCTCAATGACAAAGCATTATTAGTCCATGTAGATAAGCTAAGTCTATTATTTTTATAAAATAAAATCCATTAGCTCACAAGTTCTTAAGCAGATCAATGTTGTTAAAGCGGGGCTCAGTAGTTTCGGGATTTCTTCGCTGTATTCTCGCTTTTTGCTCGCAGGTTTCTCTCTAGAGCTCCCCCCACAGCTTCGGAATAGATATTTGACAACACTGTTGTAAAAACTCGTAGGCGATTCTCGGACACCAGAGGCTAGTAGATCAACGACATCAAAGCAGATGGGACATTCTTTAAAATGTCTTCTTCATTCGGGTTCGAACAGCGTGAGGGAGCGCAATAATGACAGCATTTTAGCAGATTTCATTTGGCCGTAAAGCAATTGTTTACATCGCGAGACCTGATATCACGTGAGACTTCTTGATGCGGCGGCCGGCGGCCCGCCGGCTCAAAGTTGCAAGTGCGTATTTTCCGCTCACGGGCACCAGGGGGGTGCGAAACGACCACTATTCAACCCGAAATAAGTAATATAACAATTCCAATGACTCCGAAGCTGTTCAGTTAAGGTAAAAAAGTTACTTAGTTCACCTTTAAAGTGAAACTCTGAACACTTTCTATATTTAAATCATTTTATTTTTTACACAATACAACAAAACATCTTTCAGGATACAAGAATAATAATAATAATAATAATAATAAAATAAAAAAAAGTTATCAACAGGTTTATCAATAGTTGAGCACATTTTAGATTTTTATATATAAAAATCTAAAATGCATCATGTCCGTTCTAGCAGGTTTGTAGGTACAGAATGCCTGTTTACATTGACATAATAAACAGACCAGCACAAATAAAAAAACAGAACACATCTCCTCCTGTTCCTTGTCCTAGCCCTGACCTGCTTTCCATTTATTTGGGTGATGTGCTGGCTCTAATGTTTCATTTGAAAAGTTCATATGCATTTCAGTTTTCCACCATTATAGGCTCATTCATCATATTCCCCTCACCATCTGCAGAGTCCATTGTCTCTGATGACGACTCTTCTTCATCACTGAGGGACTCTGTTGCTGTTCTTTTCACCCCTCTCTGTTTGGACAGAGCAGCGGCATAGCGAATGTTGTAAATGTTCCAGTCACAACTGGAAAGAAAACGAAAATGTTTAATCCTGATGAATAACTGGTGTGTGTTTTAAATATACACTGAACAAAATTATAAACGCAACACTTTTGTTTTTGCCCCCTTTTCATACCTGCCAACCCTGCAAAACTTTTTTGCAAACCGATGCCGGGGGGGGAGGGGGGGGGTGGTTGGATGTATTGTATGGGTGGTTTGGACGACGACACACGCATTATATAATTGCATTGCATATTGCAAAAAATATAAAAAAATATAAAAACATAGGAACATTGTGTACAATTAAGATTTTATTTTCCAATATCAAAATATGATACTAAATACCACAGGGAAAGGGTCTTCTATTTGTGACGTGCTGTCTTTGCATTTGAACATTGCACATTTTAAACATGCATTAGCTGAATAAATGTTAGCCAATACAAACATATTTATAGAAAACAGTTGACAATGAATAGACAGGAGTCCAATAATAGCATAACGAATCACTAATTCTAAAAATAATATAAAGTATAAGTTACGAATCCGACATATGAGGGCTGTGTTAAAAGTAAAACGTCCGTCATTTAACAAATTTTAAAAGCTGGGATGGATAATACAAAATGCTTTTTGACAGAAAAAAAACAAGCAAGAACAAAATTTAAACTATAGCCCGTCAATTTTCATTTTACAATAATCTTCTCTCTGTGTGCGTGCGACGGTGTTTGTGAGAGAGCTCGTGCAGCACTGATACAACGGTACTTTTTAATCCATAAATAACTAACGCGCTAGTTTTCATACAAAATAAATAATATGTAACATAATTAGATAACGTTACTTTAATTATAATTAACACAATAACGTAACACATACGTTTCTCAACGCTGAGAATGAATGAATAAATAAATAAACGCCTGTTTCTCCAGACTCGCGCTTATCAGTAGGCTCATCCACAAATCACAGCACTTTCATAATCACTAAGCCATAGCGATTTCAAGATTTTTGGTTCAGCATTACTTGAGCATTTTATTATTTGCATGACTGAATGTCTTCCTCTTTTCTGAGTGACCATGAATAACTTAACGGAGTATTTTAAGATAACGTAATCCATGTGATGTGTGATCATCGAATCCATAAGATTAAGTTAACTCAACAATCAACTTTCCACATTCTCCCCAGGCCGTTTACCTTCAGGAGTCAGAAGTACCGTACTGTACTGTCCTCGCTTATGAAATCAGTCAGACGGCAGGAGTGGAAGGGGGATCGAGCGGGAATCTTTATTGGTGTCGATTTTCAGTCTCTTTTTAATGATAGGACTTACGCATCTGTCAATCATCCCGCTTGCTATTTGTGGAATGAACCCAGCGCTATGATTGGTCGAACTCTTCTTCTTTTGCTGTAGCTTGATTTGAGGACAGCGCGTGCACAGAGGCGTCACCAGGTTTTTGTGTAGTTTAGAGTGACAAATCGTACCAGCGTACTTTGAAGTCAAAATGCGTATCCACTACGCAAAATGCATACAGGTTGGCAGGTCTGCATTTTTCATGAGCTGAGCTCAAAGATCTAAGACTTTTTCTATGTACATAAAAGGCCTATTTCTCTCAAATATTGTTCACAAATCTGTCTAAATCTGTGTTAGTGAGCACTTCTCCTTTGCCGAGATAATCCATCCACCTCACAGGTGTGGCATTTCAAGATGCTGATTAGACAGCATGATTATTGCACAGGTGTGCCTTAGGCTGGCCACAATAAAAGGCCACTCTAAAATGTGCAGTTTTATCACACAGTACAATGCCACAGATGTCGCAATTGGCATGCTGACTGCAGGAATGAATTGAAAGTTCATTTCTCTACCATAAGCCATCTCCAAAAGGCGTTTCAGAGAATTTGGCAGTACATCCAACCGGCCTCACAACTGCAGACCACGTGTAACCACACCAGCCCAGGACCTCCACATAAAGCATCTTCACCTCCAAGATCGTCTTGAGACCAGCCACCCGGACAGCTGCTGCAACAATCGGTTTGCATAACCAAAGACAGGGCTCGAAATTAACTTTTTTACTTGGTAGCACTGGTGCTCCCAACTTCAAGTTAGGAGCACCAGCAAAAATTTAGGAGCACCCACCAAAAATTAAGGAGCACCGACCAAAAATTAAGGAGCACCACAACTACAAATTATATATTAACAGATTTTATTTCATCCTGTGGCCAAGATTTGAAATTTGGTCTTCTGGCTCTATATCATCTCACCCCGATGATATTGGCACATGATTTGTCATTTGACATAAATTTAGTGAAGGCAAGCTCTTCTTTGGCGATGGTGTATGCGGTGTTATATTCATAGACAGTATGGTTATATTTGACGTATCCTGCCGATTAAAAGCCTTAATAATTGAACCTGATTGTTTGCCACACACCTGTCCCTGCATTTTTTGCTTGGCACTCTATTGCTATTAATATGCTGTATTAATCTTTGTTAATCTTAGTTAATAAAAATACAGCTGTTCATTGTTCATTAATGTTACTTCACAGTGCATTAACTATGTTAACAAATAAAAAAAAATATTTCAATAATGTAGGCTATTAGTAGCCCAAATGTTGAAATTAACATTAACAATGGTTAACAAATTAGCAAAGTGCAGTTTATTAATAGTAAATGTTAACTGTGCTAACTAGAATTTAATAAGTGGAACATTATTGTAAAGTGTTACCGATCAGTTGTTTTAACCATTCATTAAAGTGAATCGGTTCAAATGAGTCATTAGTTCGCGAATCGGACGTGTCATTAGTGGACGTGTAGCATACGGCAAGCGTTGTGTGATTATCCTGGTAGTTTATTTTTTAGCACAATTCACACTCCACGGTAATTTAGGAGAAAAAAAATCTCAGAATGCTCCACGTGAAACTTCGGTCTTCCGCCCTTTTTCTATCATGTCAAATAATTTTGATTAATATGCGCGAGGGAGAGAGAGCAAGACAGCGCTCGTGTTGTTTGAAGACGTGAGAGTGCGCGCGCGCGGCCGGGGCTTTCTCTCGTCAAGCGCAGCAGTCACTCACGCACCGATAAAATAAGGCTTTGGCGGCCGCCAAAAAAAAAATCAATGCAGTAAAAACCCCCGGGAAGCTCATCTGCATGCTCGTCGTCCTCATCGGGGTCTCGACCTGACTGCAGTTCGTCGTCGTAACCAACTTGAGTGGGCAAATGCTCACATTCAATGCCGTTTGGCACTTTGGAGAGGTGTTCTCATCACGGATGAATCCCGGTTTTCACTGTAAGGGGCAGATGGCAGACAGCATGTATGGCGTTGTGTGGGTGAGCAGTTTGCTGATGTCAACGTTGTGGATCGAGTGGCCCATGGTGGTGGTGAAGTTATGGTATGGGCAGGCGTATGTTATGGACAAAGAACACAGGTGCATTTTATTGGCATTTTGAATGCACAGAGATACCGTGACGAGATCCTGACCCGACCCCCCCCCCCCCCTGCAAAGGAGAAGTGCTCACTAACACAGATTTAGAGAGATTTCTGAACAATATTTGAGAGAAATAGGCCTTTTGTGTACATAGAAAAAGTCTTAGATCTTTGAGTTCAGCTCATGAAAAATGGGGGCAAAAACAAAAGTGTTGCGTTTATAATTTTGTTCAGACTACATAGAGAATTGAACTATATTTAAACTTTATCCACAAAATTACTAAGAAAGGAAAACTAATAAATACATACATTTCTATTTTAGAATTTTTTAATGGGTAAATATTTGTGAAAAAAAGCTTACAGTTTGGACAGATCATCACTATGTCTTTGGATGCTCTTCAGCAGCTGCTGTACAGTAGGCAGTATGGCTCCAGATCTGAAAATGACACACGACAGTCTTACGGTGGTCACCAACAACAGAACAATATTGATACTCTGAATACAGCACTGCAAAATGGGACTAATCTATATATATTATCTAAAAAGATAATATATGTATATATATATGTATATATATATTTATATATATATAACTCTTTCCCCACCAGCATTTTTTTTAAATAAATTTGCCAGCCAAAACGTTCAACATTTAGAACATGCAGTATATCAAAATAAAGAACAGAGCATCTGTATACACACATTTACATGTTTTCAATTACTTGGGTAACAGCTGAATAGTTGAGATTGACAATTGTTTGGCACAACCCCCCCGGCACAAATAGTATAAGAATTCAATAGCCATTGTGAGCTTATTCTGAAAAGAGTTATGTTGCTGACCGATTCTTGAGCTTCTGTCCATGTAGGGTGAGCAGACACTGAGCCCAGCTGAGGTAGAACTGCAGGTGGTTGGACTTCTCTAATGTTGAGGCCACAAAGTTTAGAAGCTTATCCACATACACATCTGGAAGTGAGCTACATACCACTGTAACTAAAGCATCAAACAATAACATGTAAAGAATGACAAGAAAATTAAGCATTTTGAATATTACAAGAAATCACAACAGATGTGAGCGTTTTAAAAGGGAACGCACTTTGGTCATAAGGGACTGCCTCCAGAACTTCTCTTATGAGTGGAATTTCATTCAGACGAAAAGACAGCAAAATTGCAGATGCCCACTCTTTTTTCGTCACCTGTCGCCGTATGCTTTTTGGTGTGACATCCATGTCCAGATCATATGGGTCAAACACCAGTGAAGCGTCAAGAGAGTGAATCAGCAAACCTTCAGTGGAGGCTGCTGCCCAACTGCGTCCTGAACGGAGAAGAATGCCAAAACTTCATTCCGTTATGAATTTCATTATTTAATGAAAATGTTGGGAAGTCTTGGAATGTTGGTAATGTTTAGAAATATACTGAAAGGATTACTGATGTGCAATTTGTTATATCGCTCTTAATGTGTTGTACTGTATAGACAAAAACTATACCAGTAGGTGAGAAGCGGAGAGAGCTAACACGGATCTCTGGTTTAAAGCGTCTGGAGCTCATATCACCTGAGAGATATGGAGAGAAAGCCATTAGAGCAACATTATATTCAATTATACTTTCAATGCTCCTAAAAGCATAACCCTTAGTTAAAATTGATTGGCAGGTTTATTGATAAATGAGGAGTGGACTCACCTCTCTTGACTCCGGGAAGTCTGAGCTCTATTCCGTCTCCATCCCCTGTACCTTCATCCACTAAAGACAGATTACCAAACTCTGTCATCTTACGCCTGTCGAGGAACTCCTGAAAACACAAGAACATGACAGAATTGCTATATAAGCTAGTGTAAAATAATTCTGTAATGCTAATCTAATGATTATTGCATGAATACAATTGATTTAGAGGCATGTTAATAAAAAAAGGAAACTACTTTTTAAAGTGGTCATGAACGGCATTTTTTTATGATTCCTGAGGTGCACTTATAAATGTTAGTAGGGATTTTGCCCTTTGATTTAAACACTGTTTAAATAGGTGGGTCTCTTTTAAAGGGGACATTGGATGCAACATTAAATTTTACATGGTGTTTGCATATGAATGTGTCCTAGCAGTGTGTGGACACAACCACCCTACAATAACTCCAAAAATCTCCAAAAAACCTTAACCGTCTCAATTATCAAGCCGTTTTGATTTTCTGAGCAGTATGACCCCGCTGATGGACTGTCAGCGTATAGGCATTGTTTCCGCCCTCAGCCAGTTGTACACTGTCCACCATTTTCTCCGTTCTCGAGCAGCAACAATGTCTTGTTAGCAAAGTTGTTGGATGTAACAGTGAACATAACAGTCTTCATTTACTTCCGACATCAGAGACGCTGAAGACGCAGTGGATTACTTTAAGTTTATGGGGCCACATTCCCTTCAAAAATAAAATGTGTTTATGTCTGAGTGAATCATTTTACACCAAACTGCTTTGTGAACAAGGGTCAATACAAAGGGACAAAACACAGGTTTTGCTAAAAAGTTGTTACTCAATGATGGATCAGTACCAACTGTTCATGATCCAGCTTATAGTCCCAGGAGCGATACTAGTTACGGCAGTAATGAAAGTGAGAGTGTGCACTTTATTACAGTTCATAGGAGTTGTATTACGGATATAAATTTAAAAATAAATAATAAACAATGTTTTACTAGTTTATTAAGCACCCCCCGAAAATACACAAGCTCTGTATATATTTTTTTACTGTTAGTTGTAAGTGTTTTTGTGTAATTTGATGTGTATGTTGATGATAATGAAAGGGAGAGAGTTAGTTTATGGATAAGACTTTAATGCACACTTCTTATACCGTTTTATTCAGCTCTTACAGTGATTTTCTGGAGTGAAAACAGATGCTTCATGTTTTGTGTGATGTACAATGAACTTCATAAAACTCATCAGTAAAGTTTTGGCCATCATTCGGAAGGGGTCTGCTACAGCAGGCTTGTATTAATAGTGGATAAAAGTAAGATGACAACATAAGTTAGAACAGGCATAGTTTAGTTTAATTACAGTTACATCTCAATGCAGCATATATTCTCTGGCTCTGTAGGCATCATTGTCCGACTGACAGTTTCTAATATTTTCAGTGCGTGAGACTGTCCCATTTTGTTGCTGGTATGAGCTATTAAAGCTCTGCCCCCTCTTCTTGAAAAGGGGCCTGGATCACCAGCTCATTTGCATTTAAAGGGAGACACACAAAAATGACACGAAACATGCTACAAAAAAATTATCTTGCAAAAAGGGCATCCAATGACCCCTTTTAAGACTTCTATGTAAATGCCCACTGCTATTATTGGCAACATCTTTGAACCACACAGTATTGTTATTTCTGGTTACAAATATCCAAATTATCACAGAAGTGGAGATAAAAGTTTATAGTTTGGATATAAACACGGAAATCTACCTTAGCAGTCAAAAGAGCAAAATCACCTTTTAAAACTAACATGGCGTTTCAAATAACAGTTGTATCGATTACATCGTTACACCACTAGGTGACGTCAAGTGACTATTGAAGTATTTGACATTGAATGATTCATTCAAAAGATTTGTTCAAAAACACTGATTCATCCAGTAATGAAACAAGTGAAGTAGTTATGAGTGAGTCAATGAATCATACATTCAAAACCATTTTTTTAAAATCATTCAATTAAATTTAATATTTTTAAATAGACTGCAGCAATATTTTTTTGTCCTCTAGTAAATAATTGTTATTCCTAGGTAGTTTAGCTAAAGCTAGTTTAAACTTGTAAAGATTGCTCCATTTAGGAATAACTGGACCACACAATTTGCGCAGAGATGTGGAATAAAACATCATTCACTTATCTTGATTCCAGATGCGTTCTTTCTGACTGCTAACAGCAACACTACCGGTATTTGTTTGAATGTTGAGCCGCAGCTCATAATGATGTGATCGCTTCAAAATTATTTAAAGCAGGGTTCCCTTTCGAAAGGGAACTCTACACTACGTCAGAATGACGCTATGGGGGAACGCCTCAGGTGTGACAGGTGTCTGAAATAAATATCAACTCACGTCAATCATGTTGACCGGCGACAGCCCGTGCATCATCAGCTTGAATGATGAGCGCGCGACCTGGATGTATAAAGGGGAGCCTTGCACACATGACAACATCTTTTCGTCTTCAGGGACTGTTTGTCTGTTTTGTGAATATCGCTGAAGCGCGCGGGAGGCTCTCGAGAGAGCCTCTTGTGCAAACTGTGAGCGTTTTTTATTTAAAAATGCTCCGCTCTCGTCGGACCCTTTTCTCGAGGGAGGAGGGTTCAGCATCTGAGCCCCGTGGTGCACGCGATTTGTGAAACAATACTGTTTGGGTACAAGGCGTTCACAGCAGTTCCTGAGGGTGCTGACAGTGTTCATTAAGAAATATCTCGGCGCGCGTGAGAAAGAAAAAATCCGTGCGCTGTCGGATGTTTCAACCTTGCACCTGTTGACTTTCTTCTCGAGGGATGAAAGCCAAATATATTTTAACGACTCGTTCTCGCGCTTGCCAAGGCAGTGTGTAGATTACGAGAACGTATAATAAATATTATAACAGTATTGTCTGGTGATTATGGCTGCATTTAATTCTATGAATTAAAATTAGAGGTGGGCATAGATTAATTTTTTTAATCTAGATTAATCTAGATTAATTTTGAAATTAATCTAGATTAATCTAGATTAAAATGGCTCATTTGAATTCTGCCGAAGGCATTCAGAATATGTGTGCTACCCAAATAATGACTATAAAAGTAAGTCTTTGAGAACGGGTTTCTCAAGCCAGGTGGCGCATTAGACCAGGGGCTCATCTCCTGTTTCCAAAATGCATCACAAACTGCTTGAGAAAGCTGTTCTACTCATAGACTTTAAAAGGTTACTACTGTACTGTTACCGTACGTGGGCAACATTAGGTAGGCCTATGTTATTATCAACTACTTTAGGCTATCAATTAGGGATGGGCGATATGGCCTAAAATCCATATTGTGATATACATTGCAGCCTCTTGCGATAACGATATTATAATAAAACCATTTCAGAACAGGTTACACAGACCCTGTTAAATGTATTTTTTATTTTTTTATTTTTTTTGAAAGGGTGTATGTAGTTTTGAGAACATATATTGTGCAAAACTGTAAGTATACAACATAATTTTGCAGATAAATAAAATTTAAGTACACTAGCTGCAGAGACTTAAGTAGGTCTAATGTTTATTATGGCTTGGAGCTTATGAAACCCCAAATTTAAAATTAGAATATTGTCTAACTGATGTCTTTTCAGTTAAAAAGAAACACAACAACGATTCTTAAAATCGGGCGCTTTTAATAAAAAGAGATTATGTGCTACACCACTCACTAAGATATATTGGGAATAATACACGCGCGCTGGTATTCAGTGATGTGTTTCATTTTCAATTTGAGGTGGTAGAACGGATCACACTGGATCGTGTGTTAACTTACCGAACTGTTACACCACACAGTCTACGTCGGACGGCTTAAATCCGAACCAAGTCCAAATAATGGATGTTGCACCGATCTTTTACACCAGCTTTCACTTTCAGCCGTGTTTACTTAAGATGACGACGAATATGATGCGTTGCAGCCGGGTGTTCCTCGCGGCCGCGGGTAGATTGCGTCATCATAGCTTGTGTAGCTTGAGCCAGCTCCCAACCCAACTTGGAGAATAGATTAACGGCGATATTTTTTTTATCGCGCGATAAGAGTCTAACGGCCCACCACTAATTAAAATGATGGAATATTATCTGACTTTTAAGAAGTTAGATATTTAGTAATTCAGCCTATCATCCAGATCGCGTTATCCAGTGTTTTTGGCTGCATTTTAATTGAGGAATTAAAATGATGAGCAGCAAACAAAAAGAGCAGGTGTAATTCTGGTCTTTTTGTAAAATGTGAATTAACATATTTCTGTTTCTTTTCAGACCACGTCTCCTGTTTTAGAGTCTGGGGCAAAATGTTTTGGGTAAGAAAATCTTTAGATTTACTTTTTCGATGGTCAGGTAGTAGGTCTTAACAGGCCTCCTTGACCATACAGTCCCCATTTTGCAACCGGACAGCGCTTGGGCCTCCCTGAGGTGAGCTCCCAGGAATTGACTGTCAAGGAGTAATGTGGTTATCAGGTCATAGGCCTCACTAGGCCTTCCTGAAAATGAGCTCCCACATACTGTGGTTGAATATGAGCTCCCACATTCTGTGGTTATCAAGTTATAGGCCTCACCAGGCCTTCTTGAATATGGGCTCCCACATACTGTGGTTATCAGGTCATAGGCCTCACGAGGCCTTCCTGAGTATGAGCTCCCACATACTGTGGTTGAATATGAGCTCCCACACACTGTAGTCGCCAGGTTATAGGCCTCACCAGGCCTTCCTGGTTATGAGCCTCCATATGTCAGGTTACAGGCCTCACCGGCCTTCCTGAATGTGAGCTCCCACATACTGTGGTCATCAGGTTACAGGCCTCATCCGGCCTTCCTGGTTATGAGCTCCCACATACTGTGGTTGGATGAGCTCCCACATACTGTGGTTATCAAGTTATAGGCCTCACCAGGCCTTCTTGAATATGAGCTCCCACATACTGTGGTTATCAGGTCATAGGCCTCACTAGGCCTTCCTGAGTATGAGCTCCCACATACTGTGGTTGAATATGAGCTCCCACATACTGTAGTCGCCAGGTTATAGGCCTCACCAGGCCTTCCTGGTTATGAGCCTCCATATGTCAGGTTACAGGCCTCACCGGCCTTCCTGAATGTGAGCTCCCACATACTGTGGTCATCAGGTTACAGGCCTCATCCGGCCTTCCTGGTTATGAGCTCCCACATACTGTGGTTGGATGAGCTCCCACATACTGTGGTTATCAAGTTATAGGCCTCACCAGGCCTTCTTGAATATGAGCTCCCACATACTGTGGTTATCAGGTCATAGGCCTCACTAGGCCTTCCTGAGTATGAGCTCCCACATACTGTGGTTGAATATGAGCTCCCACATACTGTAGTCGCCAGGTTATAGGCCTCACCAGGCCTTCCTGGTTATGAGCTTCCACATGTCAGGTTACAGGCCTCACCGGCCTTCCTGAATGTGAGCTCCCACATACTGTGGTCGCCAGGTTACAGGCCTTACTAGGCCTTCCTGAATATGAGCTCCCACATACTGTGGTCACCAGGTCACAGGCCTTACCGGCCTTCCTGTGATGGGCTTCTACATGTCAGGTTACAGGCCCATCCGGCCTTCCTGAATGTGAGCTCCCACATACTGTGGTCATCAGGTTACAGGCCTCATCCGGCCTTCCTGGTTATGAGCTCCCACATACTGTGGTTGGATGAGCTCCCACATACTGTGGTTATCAAGTTATAGGCCTCACCAGGCCTTCTTGAATATGAGCTCCCACATACTGTGGTTATCAGGTCATAGGCCTCACTAGGCCTTCCTGAGTATGAGCTCCCACATACTGTGGTTGAATATGAGCTCCCACATACTGTAGTCGCCAGGTTATAGGCCTCACCAGGCCTTCCTGGTTATGAGCTTCCACATGTCAGGTTACAGGCCTCACCGGCCTTCCTGAGTATGAGCTCCCACATACTGTGGTCGCAGGTTACAGGCCTTACTAGGCCTTCCTGAATATGAGCTCCCACATACTGTGGTCACCAGGTTACAGGCCTCACCGGCCTTCCTGGTGATGGGCTTCTACATGTCAGGTTACAGGCCCATCCGGCCTTCCTGAATGTGAGCTCCCACATACTGTGGCCACCAGGTTACAGGCCTCACCCGGCCTTCCTGAGTATGAGCTCCCACACACCGTGGTCGCAGGTCTTCCTAGTTATGAGCTTCCTCATGTCAGGTTATAGGCCTCATCCGGCTTTCCTGAATGTGAGTTCCCACATACTGTGGTCACCAGGTTTCAGGCCTCATAGGCCTTCCTGAGTATGAGCTCCCACATGCTGTGGTCGCCAGGTTTCAGGCCTCTCTGCCTTCCTGAGTGTTAAGCTCCCACATTCAGTGGTCACCAGGCTTCAGGCCTCCTAGGCCTTCCTGGTTATGAGTTTTCACATGTCAGGTTACAGGCCTCACCAGGCCTTCCTGGATGTGAGCTCCCACGCACTGTGGTCGCTAGGGTATAGGCCTCACTGGTTGTGAGCGTCCACATGTCAGGATGCAGGCCTCATCAGGCCTTCCTGAATGTGAGCTCCCACGCATTGTGACTATCAGGTCTCAGGCCTCGTCTGGCCTCCTGATCATTGGTTCCCACATGCTGTGGTTCCCAGGTTACAGGCCTCACCGGCCTTCCTGGATACAAGCTCCCACATTCTGTGGTCGTCAGGTCACAGGCCTCAGCGGCCTTCCTGAGGATGAGCTCCCACTTACTGTGGTCATCAGGTTATAGGCCTTAATAGGCCTTCCTGAGTATGAGCTCCCACATGCTGTGGTCGCCAGGTTAGAGGCCTCACCAGGCCTTCCTGGATTCAGAATGGATAAGTACATGCACTTTCGTTTCATGCACTTTCTAAAATCCATATTTATGGTAAGGGTTATGCGCTGTACGCTTCGTTCCCTTTTTTATGTGTGGTTCAGACTCCGGTTCTTCACCTTGGGTCCCACTCTAGATGCGTCTTCTGTCGCAATGTTTTACGACAGGCGCTTCCCTTTCAGGCTATCTCCCACATTCTGTGGTTACAGGCCTCATTAGGCCTTTCTGAAGGTAGCCCCACATTGTGTGGCTGTCAGGTTACAGGCCTCTCAGGCCTTCCTGAATACGAGCTACCACTTACTGTGGTCACCAGGTCTCAGGCCTCACAGGCCTTCCTGAGTATGAGCTCCCACATACTGTGGTCGCCAGGTTAGAGGCCTTACCAGGCCTTCCTGGATTTGGACTGGCCAAGTACATGCACTTTCGTTTCGTGTACCTTCTAAAATCCATATTTATGGTAAGGGTTATGCGCTGTATGCTTCATTCCCTTTTTTACGTGGCTCAGACTCCGGTTCTTCACCTTGGGTCCCACTCTAGATGCGTCTTCTGTCGCAATGTTTTACGACAGGCGCTTCCCTTTCAGGCTATCTCCCACATTC
This sequence comes from Scardinius erythrophthalmus, assembly GCF_964197995.2. NCBI lineage: Eukaryota > Metazoa > Chordata > Actinopteri > Cypriniformes > Leuciscidae > Scardinius > Scardinius erythrophthalmus. Next base: position 63,020,066 of record NC_138221.1, on the reverse strand, counting down.
TGTGGTTACAGGCCTCATTAGGCCTTTCTGAAGGTAGCCCCACATTCTGTGGTCGTCAGGTCACAGGCCTCAGCGGCCTTCCTGAGGATGAGCTCCCACTTACTGTGGTTGTCAGGTTATAGGCCTTACTAGGCCTTCCTGAGTATGAGCTCCCACATGCTGTGGTCGCCAGGTTAGAGGCCTCACCAGGCCTTCCTGGATTCAGAATGGCTAAGTACACGCACTTTCGTTTCGTGTACTTTCTAAAATCCATATTTATGGTAAGGGATATGCGCTGTCCGCTTCATTCCCTTTTTTACGTGGCTCAGACTCTGGTTCTTCACCTTGGGTCCCACTCTAGATGCGTCCTCTGTCGCAATGTTTTACGACAGGCGCTTCCCTTTCAGGCTATCTCCCACATTCTGTGGTTACAGGCCTCATTAGACCTTTCTGAAGGTAGCCCCACATTGTGTGGCTGTCAGGTTACAGGCCTCTCCGGCCTTCCTGAATACGAGCTCCCACTTACTGTGGTTGCCAGGTTTCAGGCCTCACAGGCCTTCCTGAGTATGAGCTCCCACATACTGTGGTCGCCAGGTTAGAGGCCTCACCGGCCTTCCTGATATGAGCCCTCATGTACTGGAGCTCCCCACATGAGGGGGTCATCAGGTTTTAGGTCTCAGTAGACCTTCCTGGTTTTGAACCCTCTCTTACTTCCCCAGTGTTCGGAGCGAGCACTGGGTAGACCCGTGGATTGAGTGGACGACTTCCGTCGTTTCTTGAGGTTAAGTCACACTCTCTGGGAGATCCCGTCTCTGTGATCCGGAACTGAATGGTTTCTGCCAGCTTTACAGGCCTTCAGTTTCTGGATGCCTTATCCAAGGCAACTTCCAGAGGCTCTGTCTTGGACAGACAGGCAATGGCCAGACTGTGAGTCTTAGTATAGATCACCAGGCCAGCCTGGTGGCATTTCAGGAGGCATGCTCCCCTGAATAGTGACTGGCTGGGAGTCCCTTGGGTCCCCTAGCCACACTCCCTGGAAGGGACCCCTTCTATTGGAAGTTGTGGTCCTAAGCCTTTGAGCTGGCCCAGATATACCCCCAATTAACTATGTTCTGGCGGTTTCTTGGTTCATTAGCTTGGGCTATGACCGGTAGGGAGTGCTGTCACTGACAGCCCGATGTGACCTAAGGGTGAGTGGTTCCAGTGTTTCTGAATTACTGGTTCGGACAGTTGTCACTGCCTTTGGGCATGCACTCCCCTCAGCATGGTGGCGTTGGTATATCGTTCCCCATAGCGTCATTCTGACGTAGTGTAGAGTTCCCTTTCGAAAGGGGACGTCTCAGGTTACGACTGTAACCTATGTTCCCTGAGAACAGGGAACGAGACACTACGTCTTCCTGCCATGCCTCGGGGCCTGCCTGCAACAGTCCCTTCAGACGATAGGATGTTGTCATGTGTGCAAGGCTCCCCTTTATACATCCAGGTCGCGCGCTCATCATTCAAGCTGATGATGCACGGGCTGTCGCCGGTCAACATGATTGACGTGAGTTGATATTTATTTCAGACACCTGTCACGCCTGAGGCGTTCCCCCATAGCGTCATTCTGACGTAGTGTCTCGTTCCCTGTTCTCAGGGAACATAGGTTACAGTCGTAACCTGAGACGTTTCTCAACCTTCTGCCTACGGCGACCCACTTTTTTTTTGTATGCCTTTCATACGACCCAAGGTGGAAAATAAATCAATAACTGAGATGCCTTTTTAGACCTAGGCTACACTGTATGCTTATAATTAATTTCATGAAAACACAAACATTTTCAATAATTAGGCAGACTATGAGGCAAACTGATTTTTACTTGCGTCAATGTGACACTTGAGACTGCTGCTCTGAAATGATGATATCCAGACGCGGTGGAATTTAGGAAAGGGTGACTCGTAGTGTCGCACACAAACTAGCTAGCTGCCGTCAGCCTTTTCCTAATTTTGTTTTTATTGACATGCGCACACTGCACACATATACAGAGTTTCCCACTGTTTGCTCATATTAACTATTCTCTTACATTGGTTCTTTATTTGTTTTAGCCAGCAGACTTAATATTTATCCATTTCTGGTCATAATTTGGAGCCAAAGAGCATATGAACCGTTGTGGCATGCTGCTTATTTTGATCACGCAGTAAAAATTGGAATCCAAAACAAGGACTGCTGGGACGTTGTCCTGCTCCACTTCAGACGCTGAGTGAAAGGAGAATTTTATAATGACGGGACACTCATTTATATGACACTTTATTTAACAGGAAGAACAGCTCGATCAGCGCGTCATACGTCATTACACTATTTCAACGCCATTGCACATGCGCAGTCTGATCAATTGTTTACATGTTCTCTCGATCGGATTAGAAAATCCACCCCTTTCAATCCGATCTAAATTTCATTTGAATCGAGCTATGCTGTTCGCAACGTTAACAGTTCGCAATTTAGCGACCCCTAGAGGTAATGTGCCCTATTTAAGTAGAGCATGTGCTGTTCAGCCATTTTGTTGTCAGGTATTTGAGAGAGCACACAGATGATTTCCATCTCCATTCATACTTCACTCTTGAAAAGGCATTTAAGTGTTTTCTAAAATCAATTTTATGCAAGTTATTTGGTGTTTGTCATATTGTGATGTTGTATTTGAAGATGTTAGATGCGTGTACAATTTGAACTATTGGAATGTTGTCTATGCTATTATGTATGCTATGCTATCTATATTTGAAAATGGATGTATCAGATGTAGGATTATCCTTGAACAGTCCATGTCATATGAAACCAACACCACATTCCACAGTTCGGAACGATTCCCTAGTGAACCATTAGTAAGTCATAAAACACAGTCATGGTGCCGAGATGGCTAAAGGAGATGTCACCCCCCCTTCCCCTTTTTGTGCGTGTCTAATCTCAAACCAGCGATGCCAGGACAGCAGGAAAAGATTCCTTTGTTCCCCAAACTTACGACCAAATGGCCAAGAAACCCTGTGGTGACCCCAATGCATAAATCCACAGCCTTATCAGGAAACGAAGGATGCTAAAGCATTCTTATGGCCCAGAATCACCAGAAACCCTCAACCAGGGGACACCCCCCTTTCTGCAGTTGTAAATTCCAGAGACTTTTTGTCTCCAAAACCAATAGACTGAAATTAACCCACTTGTGGTTTAATACAAACAACGGTCTCAAAATTGCTTCCAATAAGCTGAACTGATCACCAGTATTTACCTCACATATATCTTAAGTATCATGTATATTTTATGTAACCTGTGGAGTTCTTTCTGTGTGTTTAACTTTCATTACAGCCTATTTGTAAGGTTTTTTACCTCAGTTATAGGAACTAATCACCAGAAGTTGCCTCATACATGCGTATTCTCTGTAGTATGTATGCTTTATATTACTCAAGTTAATTTTGTGTGTTAAACACTTATCACAGCTAAATCCTTATTTACTCCCACCTCAACTATGGGAAGTATATGTATTTTGGTACCTACTTGATGGGTAAATGATTTCTAGAATTTTGATATAAAGTAGATGTGTGTAGGATGCACCATATTGGGTAAATGATTTCTAGAATTTTGATATAAAGTAGATGTGTGTAGGATGCACCATATTTAAACTATTAAGTTTACTTATTAAAGCGTTTAACTAAACTCTCAGGAGTTTGGGCACACGTGATCATGTGGACTTTACGCTAATTACATGCAAGAACCGGAGATCGGGGCGTAGGTCCCGCCCAAGACAATATCTGATTGGCTGTCGCACTAGGAAGGACGGGTCAGATGGACACGCTTATAACCCAATGACAAGCACCTATGCGTTGCTTTTGCCTTGCTTTTTGCCTGCCTTGTGCCTCGCTTTTGCAGTGACTTTTGCTCTCGCTGACCTTTCCATCGTCCAGCGTGTATGCTTACATACTCTTCAAACCACCAAGAGCTCACGCAAAACTCATCAACTCTTCCGTAAGATCCTTCGCTGAACTTCGTCAAAGGAACCCCTCTCAGAGTCGCTCCAGACCCAACTCCGTTGCATAGCAACCCGCAATCCAGGAAATCCCGCGAACGAAGCGTCACCCGGCAAAGCCAACCAACCACTCACCATCGAGTGCTGTCCCTCAGAACGCATCATCGACCGACTGCCAGCCAATCAGCGCCGAAGAGATTCCCTCTCCAGCAACTTCGTCACAGGGAACGCACGCGCTCAGGAGCATCTAAACGCAAGTACACAATTCTCCTAATTCTGGCTGAAGTGAACTGGTGCAAATCTTATTAAGAAAACGAACTAAGATTAAAGTGCTAGTAGTTTGATTCTCTCAGGTTGCGGTCAAGAAATAGTGTCTAACGCTAGACATTTGGGACTCCATTCACACTCCGTTAATAACATCACTCTCTGTCACTGTTTGAATGAATGTTTGTGTGTTTTCGTGTTAGTTTAGTTTGTGTGTATTAGAGTAGTTCAATAAAGTCTTGGTTGATTTTACATACAAGCGTCTTGTGCTGTGTGCTTACAAGTTACTGCCTTAAACTAAAAAGATTTTGCTACCTTGCTCATATTAATCAGTTATCATAACTTTATGATATTATTACCGTAGGCCACGGGATAATATTCTGTCCAGAATTGATAAATACCCTAATCTCAACTTATCGGTGGACGAATAGTTGATAAAGTGTTAAATATTAATTCTGAATAATTTGCATAATAATTCGGTTCTTCCCTGTAATTCAATCCCCTTTGAGTTATATTGATCTTAATTCCCTTATTAATCTTACACAGATGAGGATAAACGTCTTGTTCTTTGCAGTTTTACACCGCTTCCATTAAATGCACTTGAAGTCAGCTCTGTCTTGGGTACTTTTTGGAGGAGTGTTAAGCTTGCTGCATAGCTATGTATAAGTACACATGGTGAGGGCAGTAAAACAGACTCAATCGGATCGACCGGTGTAACACCGAGAACACAGAGAAAGTCTCGCGACCCCCTATAGAATGATCCGGGTCGCAACCCACTGGTTGCGAAACACTGAGTTAAAGTGCTATCAGCCTGTGCCATCAAGTTTCATGCCAGAACTAGGTAATAATGCGAGGCAAGCTCGTCACATGTATCTGACCTATTTTTAGCGGCATTCAGTATGGGATTTGACTGTTCATAGATTAAGTAATTATTTCAAATGGATCATATCGACTGTATTCAGGGGTGGGGTTAGACTAGCCGCAAAATTTTCATTTAAACGTAATTAAATTAGTTGTTGCACACATCCCTAATTAGGAATCCTTTGAATGCATCCTTTGTATTCATCTATTATGTAATAAAAACTAGAAGTGGAAAACAATCATTTTCAGAGCTTGGTTTCAATAAATGCCGTTTTTGGACTAACAAGGACCTAACCTTCCGAGTTCCAAAACTTACAGTATGTTTTTAATCACACAATTACCTATTATGTCAAAAGATGACTTTATGACCACTTTAATAAGTTAATTATTAGACTATACTGAGCTCATGTCATGTACCCATAAAAATTCTCCGGTACCAACAACCGATACTACGCAGCGTTTGTACACTTGTGTCCAGAAAAGGAAACCGTATAAAGGGGATAAAAAAAGAAAGAAGGCTGTCTATGAAGTAAGTTATTAGTGGAATATTACACAAAATATAGTAACACATAGCTGTGGTGCGCGAGCTAATAAAGAGAAAAACGCGCAGTGGATTGAGCAGGCAGCGGCACAGACGCGTGAGCTGGTCGAGCGCATCCTTTTTTCACTGACGTCAGTGGAAAGTTTGTAGTTCAGTCGGATGTCAATGGCAAAGAAAGTAAAACGAAGCTTGTAGCTTATTATTAACGTTAACTGACACTGACTGTTACCTGATTTAATTTATGTATAACGAGCGATTCCCTACATTATTAATTTACAGGACATGTGCAAGTCAAGAAGTTCGATTAACGCAAACATTCAAAGCGCGCCCCCCCCCCGAAAACCAGCGTCTCAGCGCAAATACTGAATTGAATTGTCTTTCACGTCTCTTGCTTGTTCTGGCGAATTCAAGTGAACATAGACAGTATATTCAAATAGGGTTCGTACGTTCGGTCTTAAAGGGGCAGCAGTCTTATAAACCTGATGCTGTAACAAATAAATTACTCACTGCTCTTGACTAAATAGGCTACCTTTTGAAACTTCACAAAAAAGTTAAGATTTACAAAAATTAAAAAATTGAAAATTACATTTATTCAGTAATGAATAGGCTATGCAGGCTTTTTTTCACATTTGATTGATTACTGTAGTTTTTGTTGTAGTATCAAAATTGGAATCACTGGTGTCTAAACATGTATACCACTGACCCAATCCTCAGCACTGAGCCCTTCTGGAGCTGCTCTAAATATGTGCTGTACTGCTAAATGAAAGATAAAATATGATAGAGCAATAAAATGAAGAAGCAGCTCATACAATACATTTTAGCAGGCTTAATTAAGCATGAAAATAACTGAAGGAAAAGGAAATATTTATTTGAACAAATTAAGCCAATATATTTTATGTGAATACTAATATGATTTATATTCTTTTGGTTTCTCTACCAATATTTAACAATTACAAATGCAGTGAAAATACAGGTATTGGTTATATGGTATCAGTATCGGCGAGTACCAAAAATGAAAGTACTGGTATTGGACTCGTTCTGGAAAAAGTAGTATTGGTGCATCCCTAATTAATAAACTAATTTACTCAAGAAATCCTCTTAATATGATCCAAATAGCAGTTTTGTTATGTCTAGATCTGAGTACAAACAAGCAAGTACCTCCATAGCGTCCAGAGAGAGATTACAGGAGATCTCAAACTTCTTCTTCAGGATTTGTTCCTTGATGTTATAAATGCACACAAACTTTGACTGTCCACCTGCAAGGATCGATTCACCATCCGCAGAGTAGCACAAGGAGGTGAAGGACCTACAAATCAGTTAGAGGAAATATGTGATTAATTTTTACATACACATAGGTTCAGAAGGGTAAAAAGTTTATTTGGGGTGGAAATATTTAGGCACCTCAGAATTCATGCTGTTGTTAATTCAGGGAGTCACAAAGCAATACGATCGACAAACTTTAAAGGGAGGGTTCGGAGTAAAATCACCCTAGGGTCCTTTGCACCATGACCAAGAGCCAAACAGTGGCAACTGAATATAGCGCAGCATTCTTTGAAATCAAGGGTTTAAAGTTTGTTGCTCAAGTGAAGCTGAACTCCCCTGTACACATTCAATTCACACAGACAGACTGTCACATGCAAAGTAACACGTTCATGCAGGCAACAAATGTGCACTTCAGAAGATCTGACAGCTGGATTTGAGCAAGTCTGCAAGATTTGTGAAATTAAATGTTCAGTAGATATTAAAAGATTTGTTTAAAAGACATGTATGTGTTAAAGTGCCCCTATTATGCTATTTCAAAGTTCCCTAATGTTGTTTTGGAGACTCCTATGACAGGTTTACATGCATCAAAGATCAAAAAACGGTTTAATTTTCTCATAATATACATTTGCACATCACCACATTTTCAATGATTCTCAAACGACTCGTCAGATGAATCAGTCTCTCTAAATCCCTCCTTTCTGCGAGCTACTCTGCTCTGATTGGCCAGACAGCGCAGTCTGTTGTGATTGGTTTACCTGCCATAACGTCAGCTCTGCGTGTCCTGAGGCTTCCTACACCGTAAACTAAACACGAGAGCGAACAATGACGTTGATTTTACCATATCAATGCGAGCGCGAGTCCAATGATGAAACATTGGAAGAATTCATTCAACCAGAACCTCCATCATAAGGACGACTCGAGCAGGACTCAGTGTTTCTCAGTGATACACTACTCAGTTTGAGGTACATTGAATGAGATGTTGCAACTGTAATTCCTCACCATCAGCATTAACAAGTGCATGTCCATCAACAAACCGATTATTATACTTATAGGCCTACTTATTTATTTACAGAGTATTTTTCTAATTTATTGTGGTGAACATGTGGAAATTATCAATAACAATGCATACATTAGCCGAGCTCTAGCGTGAATGACTGATGTAACAAACGTGGGTAAAACAAATCTTGCTCCATGTTTAATCTTTCCTCAAAGTAGTGAGAACAACAGACGATCTGCATTAATATACACAGTTTTAGGTAATAGTGGTCCACAACTGATCAGCAGAAGTATTTCAGTAAGACCGTAATAATGTGAGTTAGCAAGAAGCAGGAGACATACACAATATAAAACTCAAAACTAAGTATTTTGAACATCATCTTTCAAGAGCAAGCGGTTTGCGAATCCTGGATTGAACTCCCGAGATTTGAGAAGCAGTCGTCTGTCAGTAAAATAAAGGGAACACAGCAAAAGTTTAGGATTATACTGCTGTAGTATCGTGGTAAAGATGAGTTTTAACCACTGATTCTTCACATGTTTGTCCTTGGGCAGTGAAAAAAGCTGGCTTTACCTTCACATTGTAGAGTAGGGGTGTGACGGTTAGTATATAACCGTGAGACCGACGGTTATAGTTGAACACCGTCATTAGAACTCTATAACCGCCAAAACCGTGTTATTAAAATATTTTTTACAAAAAAAAATTTATCATAGAGAATGTTTAAATACTAATTAAAAACAATTGTTAACAGTCTGTGTTATTAGTGATCTACGTCGTTTCCAACTGTATTTGATTCTTTGCCAAGTAGGCTACCCCCTGACTGACCGCCAATCATTTGAGATAAAAGCTACGACTATGATATAGTGATGTGCCATCATTATGAGATTTATTAAACAAAGGAAAAACATTTGCAATAATAAACATTAGCAATAAACATTTGCAATAATAACAAATGTATCATTACCGTGATCGTGCAGTTTAGCCCTTGACTGGCCCCAAACATGTTTGATTAAACGAAACATATACAGTGTGTGTATATATGATGTGTATTACATTTTAGCTCAAAAAACAATTGTAATAAAAGATTGGATCATAAGATGCACAATATTTCAGGAGACATAGTTTTTACCACTTAATGAAGTTTTGTTTTGTAAATCATCAGACATGATTTTTACCACTTCATTAAGTTTTGCTTTGTAGAAAGCCTTTCTTTAAAACGAATTTCGTTTTGTACAAATTGTATCTTAATTTTAATAAATGTTTCATCAACCAATTTCATGTAGCCTATGTAATAAATAAAAAGAAAACATAGTAGACAATATAATAACCGCGACATGCAGGCGCGGGCGCGCCGCGTTCACTTGCATTGCATTTCATTGTGAACTAGAGCGCATCTCATCGTAAATGAATGAAACTCAGCGTAGGCCTATGCCTCATACATTAGCATTAAATATCTTTGCTGCATCCTTTCTAGAACAGACAAGGGCTTTCTTGCGGCTCGCATCAGCAGAGCATTGCGTCGTCCATAGACCGCAAAACAATCAGCGGATGGCGGGCGGGTGCGGCTTTTAAAAAAAAAAAAAAAAAAACACATTGGTGCGGATGAGATATTAATTTTATTTGTTTAATAGGCGACCAAGTAGCTAATCAGTGTCTGCTCGTTTATTCAAACTAAGTTGTCCTATAACAGACGACCTTAGCAACGCGCCCCCCCCCCGGCCGACGGTTATGTTATGAACCGTCACATTTGACTCACGTCATAACCGTCATCACCAATTCTGAAACCGGCACACCCCTATTGTAGAGCACAGCTTCTCCTCAACATGATGCTATCCAGTATTCACAGGAATCAGCTGACGGTTTGAGGGCGTCCAAGTTTTCCCTGCTGTTTGCGTGCGCAATATGCTAATGTTTCATCTTGACGTCACAACGAAACAGCTTATGACTCGTTTGAAAAACCATTCATTTAATTGACTCAAGAGTCGACTCTTACTTTTGAAAGACAATAACTTTATATACGGTGCACTTTCAGATTTAAAATTTTGCAGGATGTTTTCATTCACTTAGAGCTATGTTACACTAGCCTGGATGCCAGCCGAACTTAGTACCGCCCACAACATTTGAGGTCAGGAAGTTCAGTCTGGACTTGATCCGTTGTGGAGTAATTATGCTCGAACCAGAGCTGTTCGGACAAATCAAATTATCAGGGCGGGCTTTATACGATGATGGACAGATGATCAACAGTAGGGTGGTCCTTATTTTTAAAGAATCCAATTGTCATGCTATTAACCCTTCAAATTGTTCCTTTATATAAGGAAATACAGCATGCCAATTTTTATGGCAGTAACAATTACTGGTAGCTCAATAGCTTTAAACTTTCTGAGATTTTGATGATTTTCGTAAAAACAGATCATTTGATTTGGTATTGTACCTGGCTAGTAAAATTCCAAAAAAATCTCCATAAAAGCATCTAATGCACCATATATTCCTAAATATGTATTTTAGATACATATCTCAGTTTACTTATTGTAGAAACTAAATCCAAATTAATCCATCCATGACCCGGTTTAGCAGATTTACCTTTCCTGGTGGAATCAATACATATTTCTATTGATGATCACCTTGGTTATTGTTTGGGTTTAGAGCACATTTTTTGGTTTAAAAAATTACATTACGATCCTTGAAATTGACCCGGAACTTTGGCCAAATCAAGCATATTATCAGGAGGCACAGGCAACCATGCAATGAAAGTAGTCAATGATCACGCCGAGAGAGGAGTGGCTCTGATTCAAGAATACAGTGGCTATCTCACACACTCTGAAGAACAATTGCAGTTTCTCCATGCGGTGGAAGATCACTGACGGATCTATCCAGACTGCAAAAAGTCAACACTGGCTGCTGAGCATCAGAAATGAGGGATTGTTGAAAACTTTGTGCTTTTTTGAGATTGTTGTCATTGTTGTCATGTCAGTGTTGCTCTGATTTCAATAAAATGTACAGTAGTTCATTTGCAGCAACTTTTAATATTACTTGCATATCACAATAACACCGCACAGCTTAACCCTCTGAGGTCGACAAACGCGCCGGCGCGTTTTGTTGGATTTTCTTCACATAGTAGTACAATAAACTTAAATTTCTCAGTCATTTATGGTCATACAGAAAAAAGAAATATGAAAAAAGAATCTGTGATATTTCTACTTTTGTATGTGTCCACTTACAATCGAATCAAAACATTGTGCTTTTGTAAAATAAAGAAAATAAACAGGGTGTGCGTTCCGCCTCTCCGTCGCGGTGAACTTTTTTTTCTTGAGCACGTCTATAAACTGAAACAAAACTCAGCGAATACTTGTCCCACATTTATGAGCCATATACCTTTATACAGATTTAAGTGTGTACTTTTAAATGATCGGATTCAAACTGAAAACAAATATTCTCTGTTTAAGTAATTTGTATAAAACCAACAAGATGTCCAGCTTCTCACGCGCTTGCTAATTATTTTTAATTTGACCACGCCCACTCGCGCAAAAGATATTCACATGCAAATCTCCACATGAAACGCGAACGCGCTCGTTACCTCAAAAACAAAGCACCAAAAAACTTCACAAGTCTCTGCTTTTCGTCGAGTTTGAAAGACGTGCTGTGAGCTTACATTGGATTTACCTCAGAAGAAGAAGAACACGATTTGAAGACAAGAAAGATGTAAGGTAAGAAATTCGTACTTATTAGTTTATGTTATTGTTGCATAAACTTCACATTGCAGATGAACTGTTGCTAGATATATGGTGAATATTATAATATTTAGACCCGTGTTTACTGTTACTGTGTTTGTGGATATCTGCTCAAACGTAGATATGTATAATATGGTAACCATAATGTTTCATATTTTGTGAGCTCTGGTTTTGAATGTATCATATTTGGAGCGCGATCGCGTTTGAAAAGCAAAACGCACCAAACAAAGGCTTCATGTTTTTACTATTATCTCATTTCATATCATCATAACGAATGGAAACATTTGAAGTAACATATGATAATCAATATATTTTTCTCTAGCGTAGTTGTTACTGAAATCTTTTGGAAGATGTATATGCTGCTATAGGTTATTGTTATTATTATTTTATGCAGCACTGTGCATAGCCTACTATGCTTACCAGGCACAACAAACCTGGTGTTCATTATATTATATATTGTTGGAAACATTTGTGTGTGTGTGTATTCTGTGAATTTTAAAAAGCAATTTTAACCAGAAAAATCTCAAATTTATTCCCAATAAATTTTAGAACTATATTCCCAATAGTTTCTCTTGATATCAGTATGTTCACTTTTTATTTCTTTCAGGGACCAGATACCACTGAGTCCTGCTGACTTCAACATTCACATGAGTCTCTGTACATGAACATGGTAAAGTGAAAATCAAACACCTTGGAAATGAAAGGTATGTACAATGTTTTTAGGAATGGCACAAAGGTCTCTGTCTTTGGATCATTGTTTTCAATAGTGTGATTTTTTGTCATTTGTTGTGTATATTTGGATTATGTTGTGTTGTAAATTAATCCAAACAATCAAAAAGCCATTATTTTTTAAATCTCCTCATTCTTTGTGCAAGGTTGCTCAGAAGTCAAAAGTATAATAATCAGTATGGGTTTCATGACCTTATTTCAGTGACAATTTTTTTTGGTATTTTCACAAACCACGCATAAATGTCATTATCTCAAAACTACAAACTTTTACATACATGCTGCTGATATAATATTGTAGCAGAGTTTGTGCTGAATACAGTGTAATTAGACTTTAGCCATGAAAATGTCACAAGTAACAGAAATAAGCACAAATGTCAGAGCATGTCAGAACATCTCCAGGGCCCAGAAAACAGCTCAGACCCCAGAGGCAACATAGGCAATCTTTCACATGATTGAGCTACCTCTAAATATCTTTTTTTTTTGTCAACATTTTTGCATATTTCTAATTTTGAAGTTAAAAGGAACAGTTTAAAAGGTTAAGACACTAACATTTTGCAAAAAAAGAAAAATTGGACTTGATAAGGACCACCCTAATCAACAGTAACGTAATCATCCACGTCACCAAAGAGCGTTTGGGATGAATTTGTTTACAACAAAGATGACCACTGGAGAATTGAGATTTCACGAGTTCATGCTTACAAATAAGTCAGATAGAATAAATGCATATTTGGCGTGTTGTCCAAAGTACTCCCCCCCGCATTCTTGGCTGTGGAAGAACAAGCCAAGAGTGAGGAGTCGGGGTGGTGGAGGGATGCTGAAAACTGTCAAGGAATGTTAGGTGAGTTGACAGAGAATATATATATGCTTCCTCTCATGCTGATAGGGTAGACATGATAATTGTTTGATAACAAGTTGATTGGATTGATTATTTGAATGTGCTCCCCCCGAACTTTGTTTATGAAACATGTGTAGACTCCGCCATCGCGTCTGTTATAGAAGATATCGACAGCACATTCATTTTAAAAGAGGAACAGAGAACCGCGATCAAGGCACTTGTCGATCGGAAAGATGATTGAAGAACATACGTCATTTACTCCGTTGCTCTGATTGGTTGTAGGTCTATCCAATTGAGTGCAGAGGCATTTTCTTTCCTAGTTCGGTTGAAACACGCCCCTTAATCACAGCCCAATGGAGCAGTATCAGATTCATATTCGGACTAGAATCGGAGTATGACGACATCAGGCTAATGTTACACACTACATGAAAGGTAATTTAACCCTCTGGGGTCTGAGGGGTTTTTGGGGTCCTTGAGATGTTCTGACATGCCCTGACATTTGTGCTTTTTCCAGTTGCTTATAAACATATTAATGGCAAAGGTGTAAATTCACTCTATTTAGCACAAACAGGGCTACCATAATATATGAACAACTTGCATGTACATGTTTGTATTTTTGATAGAATAATGTTTATGCATGGTTTTTTCAAAAACAAAAAACTAAAGTTTCTGAAATAAGGCCATAAAACACATTCTAAATATATGTAAATAAGACTTTTGACAAATGGATGACGTTGCCTAGAATTTTTTCTTCAAAATTATGTGAAAATCATCCTGCCTAATCATTCACATAACACAATACATTGATTTAAATCTTGTAAAACACTTTTTGTTTGGAAAGGCCATATGCGGGTGGGCGTGATTCACACCTGTGGAGTCAATGGGGCCCGCATAATGAGGCTGCATACGTAATGAGCCTTTCATTCAGGTGTGTGAATGAGCCACAAAAATGCAAGGACAATATATAACTGGTTTGTTGTTTTTTTCCACAAATTTTGCTTGCAAATTGTACAATATCCAAGGTAAACATTTCTAGTAATTGTGCAGTTAATTGTTCTCATACTGTATTTTCAGATTTGGAATATATTCTCTTCCCAAATGTGTCACTAATAAAGCATAATAAAATTATTTAAAGAGAAGGCTTATAATGACCTTTTAAGATTTTGTTTACATCTATCCTTATATATATATATTTTTTTTTTATATACAATTAAGGTTATACAATTACAACAACATTTAAAATTGTAACAATATTTCCAGTGTAATCTTTCTTTGTATTCGCGATTCATATTAAAACAGTATTTTTGCCAGCTGTAGTAGCTCCACAACAGCGCGCATCTGTGCATTCGTTCGTTCATTCATTCATACACAGAAACGCAATTCATATTTAAACAGTATTTTTGCCAGCTGTAGTAGCTCCACAACAGCACGCATCTGTGCGTTCATTCATTCAAACGCGATTCATATTATTTAAACAGTATTTTTGCCAGCTGTAGTAGCTCCACAACAGCACGCATCTGTGCGTTCGTTCGTTCATTCATTCACAGAAACGCAATTCATATTTAAACAGTATTTTTGCCAGCTGTAGTAGCTCCACAACAGCACGCATCTTTGCGTTCATTCATTCAAACGCGATTCATATTATTTAAACAGTATTTTTGCCAGCTGTAGTAGCTCCACAACAGCGCGCATCTGTGCGTTCATTCATTCAAACGCGATTCATATTATTTAAACAGTATTTTTGCCAGCTGTAGTAGCTCCACAACAGCACGCATCTGTGCGTTCATTCATTCAGATTAGAACAAAGCAAACAGAACTGACCTAATTCCTCAGCGGGATCCGTTTGCTCCTCGAAATGATACTTCCAGAACTTCTGAGGTAAATTTTTGCAGGATTATTATCAAGATAGTATTATTCCTCACAGCATCGTAAAGTACATAAGTCTGAAAGTGAACTCGCGGTGTGTGTTATCCAGCTGATGTGGGCGTTTCACAGGTTTGTTTGGATCGCCTCACATTTGCGTTTGAATAGCGCGCGCTCTCCGTGGGCGGAGCACATTAAAACTTAATTAGCTGAGATGAGAACGACTGACATCTCTCTCTTTGCATACATATTACATAAACTGTGAATATTTGTTTTTCATAAAAATTACTTCATTTAAAAGAAGAAAATTCAAGCTTCATGCCTGTGTGACTGTATGCCTGTTTGACTGAGTATTCGCTGAGTTACAGTTCATTTTCGGACGCGTTTCAGAATTGACTTCACTGACGGAGAGTAGGCAGAACTCGCATCATGTTTATTTTTCTTTATTTGGCAAAAAGCACAACACTTTGTTTTTATTATGAGCATACACAAAAAAAATACACACTAAACAGGATCGATTGATGTATAACACAAGCATATAAGATAAAAATATATATTTTTTTTTTTTTTTTTTTGCACTCATACGGAAAAAAACGAGCCTATCACGCCGGCGCGACAGCCAACCTCAGGGGGTTAAAAAAAATCCATAATAGGGGCCCTTTATATATGCTAGGGCTGTCACTTTACGTTCAAAAATCGATTGCACAATCGATCGGACCAACCAACACAAATTTCGAAAAAGAAAATAGGGAATCGTTTTTAAAGGTCTTTTCTCGGAGCAAGTCCAGCTCGTCACGATACGCCCGCAGCGAACGCGCGTCACACAGCAACTCTGACAAACACACATAACAGCAAATTATACTTCTGCATAATGTTTCTCTTTTTACTACAAAAATGTGAATTCTGCCGGTATTCAGACAGTCTCGTCATGCATACAGATACAGATTCGGGCTACGGTCAACAATCGCCTACGTAGGCAGAATTTGTTTGACATTTCTAACTGTAAACACAGCCATATTGAAGCCTGCAGTAATGTTTTTCATTGATGTTATGGCAGTCCACTCTGCTTATTGTTTTTCAAGAATGTTGCACTCCTGTTTGTCATTGTGCACGAAACTTCACGCCAGTAAAGCAACAGGAATATTGCTGACTTGTGCGCATCTCAAGCGCCCTCTTTACGTTCGTCCTAATGCCTGTTCGTGGATTTGCCCATATTTAACAATCGATTCAATAAACACTTATGTCTCAAAAATCGAACAGGATTTTTTCACAAAAGTGACAGCCCTAATATATGCTTGTATTTTTTTAATTCAGTATCATTAAAATGATTGAATTTCATTATAGACTTCAATTTAATATTAAAGGTACAATATGCAAGAATTTTTTGGCCGCTAGAGGGCGCTACATTCCAAACAACAACAGCGGCGTAGCTTGATGACGATGTGAAGGAGCGTGGAATGATGGGAACTGTCGTTTTCAACTCCACCGTGGATGTAAATCAGTCAGACGGGAATCGAAAAATCATGTTCATGGATGAGGCCAAGTTATATTTTTATAATGACATGCTTTTTGTGGCGAGGGGGACGTGGTTCAGCGCGGTCTGTAATGAGAGAGAGAAGAGACGAGCGGGACGCAAGTAGGTCAAGTGCAAATGAGGAACACCTGTGTCTTATTGCTGTAATCCGCGTGGAGAAACCGCTTATGAACCGCGCGCTGGAACGAGAGAGAGACTGAAGAGAAAATTGGACGCAGAGAAAGAAAACCGGTGGATCCGAGCTCTCGTTTTGAACTGTTTTGTGCCGTCGCGGTTGCCTCGGTTAATGCGCGTTGAGCACGACTTTTGTTTGTTTTGCTTTATTTTAATAAAGTACGAGTCCCAGTCACGCCGACCCTGTCTTCTTTCTTCCTGACTCTTGAACCTCATCATACTTTTATTTCATTAAAATGAATTAACCGCAAGAAAAGTAAGGTTTAATACTAACTTGGTTATCATAGATGTTACTGTATGTCGAATTCATTGTTGTGATAACGCGGCGCAGTTTTACGTGTTCTAAACAATTGTTGTAAAAGTACATTCGAACATACCCACATAATTTGCCAAAATACTGATTAATCTTTAAGTATAACACATGCTATATTTATTTACATGGCCATAAACACCAGACGTGATAAACAATGTCAATGAACTAAACACAAATCTAAAGCAATAATACTTCCCTTACATAAACATAACTATTACCGAATGCTACATTTGGAAAATATAAAATTAAGCATACTTTGTCGACAGAACCAGCTGCAATCGGTAAAGAATAATTGTGTTCCATAACGACTGCAAGAAACAAGCTAACGTGTGTTGCTTGATAGACGCTACAACTACAACTTCCGCATTTGTCCAGGACTCCACGCAGTACGAGCGGAAACCGAGGGTAACGCGGATATGACGCAATTGACTGGCGACTCCCAGCTCCCCCCTGCTCTAACGCCCCGTTTCCTTGGTTAAAATCGCAATTTTCTCACGATTTAAAAATAGTTGGAAACATTTGGGATATTGCAAGTAATCAACTTAACAAAATATATAACACTGGCCTTGAGATTATGGGATATTTTAATGCAAAATTCTTACATATTGTACCTTTAATACAATTATTAAAAAATAAGCTAATTTAAAATAAGATTTTTTTTTTTAAAGCATTTTGCTTTTTGGCCAAGAGCATTCAGAATTCAGGTTTCAGCCCATAATTTTCATTTCGGTGCATCCCTACTCTCTATGCGTGTAGTATGGCTTTTATGCACAATTTTTATACAGAATTTGGGGGTGGCAAAAGTCGTGGTCACACTAGACTGAGCACGCAAAATTTCTATGGACACTGCAGCGGGCGTAATATGATGTCACACTCTGCTGCGTCTTTATAAAAAAAAAAACAGTTCAGAATATAATACATCCAAAATACCTCCACTTTGCGGTAATTCTGCAGATTTATAATTTGCGTTTTTAAGCAAAGAGGCCGAGCTGTGACATATCAACCTTCTATTGGTCACACGTCTTCACATGATAGAGATTTGCAGGTGAGAGTTCACCAAGCTTGAATTTTGGAATGCTGCGGAATTTTCGGTCTCCTGCATTCACATACGTATAAATGGAAGTTAATGGACCGAAAAGTGTAATATGACCGTCCCTTTAGATCACCAAAGATTTAAACCCCTAGAGTACTGAATAAAAGAATAGCAATTTGGAGATCATTTCCAAGCTCATCTGCTACTGTCTGACTTACTTTCCCTTGGCAGACTGTTTAGCAGTGATCTTGTCTGTCTCTTTACGTCCCATCTGCAGGTCATGGCGGCCAACAACACAGCCAGTCTGTCCTCCAGTCTGAGGGTTCCAGAATGTGATCTCACCATCCAGACAGGCCACTGCCAACTCTTGACCATCAGGACGATACGTTACAGCCAGTCCTGAATGAGCACAGGTGCAAGACATCTTAAAATAACTTTTCTTTCCAATCCATCTGCTTTATTTCTTTCTGAATAGTTTCACATCAACTGTCACTTTGTGAACTTACCATCAGAGTTGAGCCGCAGGGTCTCTTTGGTCTGCCAGCTGTCTAGCATGTCCCACAGCCGGACAGTTTTGTCCCATGACACACTGGCAAGCACAGACTGGACTGGGCTGAAGCACAAGTTGCTGACCGGACCCTCATGACCACTGAGCACCTGCACCAACAATAAAGAGTTACAAGGACTGAATTCTTGGCCTAGACGGAAAATTATGGACCCACTGGGCCAAAAAACGTAAGGCTTCAAGTGAGTACTTCAAGTGAACAAAAAATTTCAGTAACGTCATTTCCAACAAAACCAGTCCAAACCGAACTTTGTATGGACTATGGAGTTTGTTTTGGGAGTTCAAAACAGCTTGCCGTAAAAGTTCGCTATGACTGGTAAACACCTTTGTACTACCATTGGTCCGTGGCGATTACATAATAGGTAATAATTCATTCATTCAATAATTAATTTCTCCTGTTCAATCCTTGAATGATTGAAAACATGAACACACTGGAGAGCTGCTTTATAGAAGAAACTGAAGTTGTACTTCTGATGAAATGAGACACTGACACTGTTTTTCATGTTTAATATGGTAAAGATGCTTGATTTTAAAGGCACACTATGCAGTTTCCGTTTTTCTCAAACAGCGATCCCTAGAGTCGCAGTGGGAGTACTTGCATGTAACGTTACTGTCGTAAATACCACTCACGCAAAGCCGTCGTTTTCTTTTCTTTGACTCTTCCGACCGCGCTTTCTTCGTCGACTCTGCCGAAGCTGTTAAATTAAGGTACAAATCTTGCATAGTGTGCCTTCTATTGTAAGCAATCTATAGTACACAGCGATACATAAATAAACGTCATGTGAATTGCAGAGCTTTCCATGTTGTTATGATCTGATGCTATTCTTATGCTTTTTTTAAAATGCTTGCTGTTTTCTCAAATTTGTTGTGTTTATTTTGTTAAGAGAAGAAAGCGTGCAGCACATATTTACATATTCATCTATACACTGCTCTCACCAGTGTGGGAGGCGCCGGATGTTCGCTAACAGAATATCGCTGTTCACATATTTCAAACTTCTTTTTACCCTAGCGAAGAACGAAAAAGAACTTTGCAGCGAGTATATCAGGGCCTTATTTCAAACCTAATGTTTAGCTAACCAATAACTACAGTATCATTTCTATTTTTACACCATGTAAAGACAAAAAAGCTGTTTATTGATATAATCTGACAACTGTATGGAGAAAAAAAAAAGATATTACACCTCTAGCAGTCGTCCAGTCTGCATGGACCAAAGGAAGATCTCAAAGGAGTCCTGAGAACCTGCACACACCAACTCCCCACTACTGTCCACTGCCAGAGAGGAGAACTGGGCTGGTCGTGGTGATGTCATGGTACGGAAGTTCCGGTATCTGAGAGAACAGAGTTTAGCACACAGAGTTTATTTTTTAATCTGTACCCAGAAATATAGATCTATCCACAGATGAAACCCAAAAAATTAGAATATCGTGCAAAAGTTCGTGTATTTCAGTAATTCAAATTAAAAGGTGAAACTAATATATTTAGTATATATAACTATATACATATGCATGATTATACTTTTCAGAGGGCTGACATTTCTGTATTTAAAATCTTTTTTTTTTTTTTTTATTGATTTCATGTAATATTCTACATTTCTGAGATTTTGAATTTGGGGTTTTCATAAGCTGTAAGCCATAATCATCAAAATTATAACTTTTGCATGATATTCAGATTTTTTTGAGTTTCACCTGCATCTATCTGCAAGTTATTTTTGTTTTCACAAAGTCTGAGAGTATCTCAGACGCTTAAAGATTGGTCTACTTTTGACTCACAATGGATTCAACTCAATTTCGAACATGGGACTAATAACAAAGATGGACTTGTTTATCAGTGATGCACCATAATGATTTCTTTACAGAAAATTTTTCTTTAGCCAAAACCCAAAAATAAAGTTTGTTTAATAATCAATTAATTTTTTACAGAAGACCATTTATATATAAACTTTTCTACTCCAATTCACATGGACATCTTGGATGACATGGGGGTGAGTAAATTATCAGCAAAAGTTTTTTTAAAAGTGAACTAATCCTTTGAATGTTTAACCAGCAAGGCTTTAAAGCACATGCTAATATACTACGATATTTCTTCTAGACTTGTGCCGGTATTCGGTAATGCGATAAATCGCGGTAATGAATATGCACGATATTGTTATCGCGGGCACTTCAAAATACCGTGAAAAATAATAGATCCGAATTTAGATTTTTAGAACGCGCATTATAGCTTATTTCCATCAACCGCTTAAACAGACACTGCGTATATGCTGCGCGAAACACGTGCGCACTCTGATGTAAACAATCGCCACGTGTATTAGCATGCGGCCAGTGCGCACTTCTAGTCTAATGTAAACAGTCCTCACATGGAGAAGCAGCATGAGGGAAGGAGGAACGCCGCCGCCTACAGTCTATGGCCGCCGCCGATCTATCCGGATCAATCCCGCTTCTAAAAGCAGAGCTGCCAACTCGACGCATTCAGCACGAGACTCTTCACACACTCACGCCACATATCCGTTTTCTCACGCAGAGAAAAATCGCGGAGCAAAGAGGACACGAAGACCGTCAAACAAGACAGAGCAGGGTACTTATGATATGAAACAGGAGAACAATTGTGTCACAGAACGTTACATTTAAACCATTTAATGACCAGCAGCATGTTAGATGATTAAAACAAATAGATAAAGAGGAGTATTTTGCTAAATATGTGCACTGCACTTTTTTTTACATATTTATTATATTTTTACTTGTGTCATTACATAATTGTTATTATAATGAAAATCACATTATATTTGATTTAATTAGTTATATGTAACCTTTAATAATATCAGCTGATAGGGCTCTATATGCTTACATAGCATTATGTGAGATTTTTTTTTCATGAGAAAAAAATAACGTGGGCTATCTACTGAAGCCTTCCTAATATTTATCCAAAATTAGTCAATATTGAATCAAGATTTAAATCAAATCCCAAGTATTGAATTGAAATCGTTAAATTTGTGTTAAGCAATACAAACAGTATACCAGTCATTGTACCATGTAATCATTGTAACATGTTGTCACTAAACGTAATAAAATTCAGTTTATTTACCAAATGTTTTGACAATCACAATTACACCTTGTGATGCAAGTTTTATTTTATTTTTTACATCCCCCCCCCAATCCATCTATTTCTCATGTGCAATTAAAATATCGTGATAATACCGTACACCGTGATAAAAGATCACTCAATTAATCGCAGCATGAAAATGTGACACCGGCACATGCCTAATTTCTTCAAAAGCAGATCGGAGACATTTTAATCGTCCACGTTCAAAAATCGTGATATCACACACCCCTATGAGCTATGGTCATTTAATGGCTTTCCTGAGGTAAATGTAGCGTTATGTGACATCGTTTATAAGCTGTTTATTGACTTCTTTCTGCAGTTGAAACACTGAGTGATTACAAGAGACATGATTCATTTCACAAAATGAACAACATGATACCTGTGCAGGTCAAATGCTCTGACAGTGCCATCTAGTGAGGCGCTGACCACCACAAAGCCACTGGAAGTGAAGGCAACATTGGTGACACTGCTGGAGTGTTCAGTGAACGTCACAAAACAGAGGCTACTGTTGGTGTTCCACACTTTTACCTGGAAAGTAGCAGTTTAACTTAATCTCTCACTTATTTATTCTCTCAATAAAAACATATCTTTAGAAGACTCACCTTCCCATCATCCCCTCCAGTAACAAGATACTGACCATCAGGTGAATAAGCCAAAGAGTTCATGTTGTTGAAGTGTCCTTGCTGTTTGAAAACATAGGACTCACTCTGCCATTCCCAAACCAGCAGCTGGCCCAGACCTTTAACATAGAACAGACGCAAGAAATTATAGCAAAGGATAGCACACTGTTGTGCTCTTAAGAAAAAGACCTGGTTGTAAGAATAATACCTGAACAACCAAAGCCAATCCAGTCACCAGTGGGGTTCATAGCAATGGTAGAAATCCTCTGATCTGAAATACTAGATGTGAATTCAATAAACAATTCAATAAACAGCATGGAATAAATTCACAGCAATGTAGTCACAAACAATAGTGGTTGAGACTGAAGATAGATAAATCGAAATCCAAGACACACTGGAGGTTGAAGCTGGGTAAAAATGCAGAGACCTTCATTTAGGCAATTTTTATATAAAGATTCTTAAAACCTCAAGATCTTTTACTTTAAACAAAATGCAGCTTTCTATTAAGATGTCCTTGTAAGGCTCCACACAATAACATTGTGTGGTTTTAAAGAACCACCCACACACAAAAAAACCTCAGAGACTTTCTTAACTCTTCAAAAAAAGCTGCGACACATAATATGTAAGATTTACTTCAATCGTAATTCACACAGAAGTTTTTTTGTTTGTGCTGATTATTTTGTTGTTAAATAAACAGCAAATTAACTGCACAGTTTGGGCTCTGTTGTTCATTTTTAAAATGTATATTCTTGTAACATACCAAGTTAGAAGGTTCCCTGAATAATTTACAACATTAGCTGAAATATCATTGTTTTTCTAAATATAAGTAAAAAGGGCATCATAACTGAAATATGCCCAAAATACAATTCAAATCGAGAGCTCAACCGCAATTGCATCATCCCAACTGGAAATATAATTTGACAAATATTCACTTGAAATATGGCAAACCTGAGTGAGTGAATGAGGTCAAATTCTGGCATCTCATGCAGGTGGAAAGCTCCAGATGCAAAGCCGGTCACAAGAATGTGTGTTTTCTTGTGGAAGGCAGCCGCTGTCAAATTGTTGAAATCCCCTTCCTTGTTAAAATAGTGTCTGTTTAAATGCAATATTAGAAACGCATCTTTGCATGTTATTATACACACGAGAGCTTTTTCCATGCTCTACAATCAGTTTAAAGGCCTGTTCAGACCAACACAAATGTTCAACATGAAAATTCAGCCCAGTTTTCGCATGTAATTTGTCTGTTCAGAATAAACACTCTTTGACAGTAGTGGTGCTTACAGAAGCACAGAAACAGTGGTACACAAGGAAAGCGGTTTGTTATGCTCATCAAGATGCTAAAATACATCAGTTTTAAAGGAGTCATAACCTGCAATTTTCACTTTTCCACGAGAATCAATGTATGTTATGATTGCCTAACGATTATACACTGGCCGGGAAGCCGATATTTAAAAGTGAAGCCTTTGTTTACCTCAGGGTAAATAAACCAGCGCGCGTGCACGCGCACTCAAATACGAGATTTTGATTTCAGCCCCGTCTTGACGTCATGACGGGGCAGGATATACCATATATGGACACCGCAAACCTATGCCGTGGGAAGCCCGCCCCTCTCCCCCTCATATTCAGTTCAGTCGAGAAAGATGGAGAAACGAGTACACACCTGAGTTGCTCTGTAGTTGACTGCCACAAACAACATGTAAATGTGTTTTCTCTACCAAAAACGGACCAAACTATCGGGGACCAGTGAATGAAATTCATTTTTAATGACGCTGTCCCAACAACCCTTTCAATTGGCTTATCGTTAGGAGTCTGCGCTAAACAGTTCACACAGGAATCATACACAAATTTGGGGCAATATCAGGCAAAGTTGGCCTCGAAGCTCTGTTTGGAAAAAGGTGCAATTCCAACCATCAGAGACTTGCCTGAAATTGAAACGGTAAGACTGAGTTTTTATTGCTCTACTGTGTGTAACAAACAGCAGCTAACTGCTAATGCGGCTATTGTATGCTAGCGGGAGTATTAGCTTCGAGGTAAACATGGGGAATGGCTGCTAACGTTACTTTGCAAACAACAAATGACTGAGATCATCATGAATACGGCTATTGTATATTGATTGCCTAACGCTTATACACTGGCCGGGAAGCCGATCGCGGCCAGGTCGGGTTCATTCATAACTTGCGCCATGATGTCATTTTGGAATGATATGCTAAAGCGTTACCTGCGGTGTCAACCCCCCTCCTGCCACCAATCAACGCGCCCCTCATTTGCATTATTAAAATGACCGTCCACGACAGCCAAAATATCGCATCAGATCTCGCGAGACAATAATGCCTTCAGAAATAAGGGTCTGAGGAGCTCTGTGTTTATTTTTTTTAGACGGGCCTGAAAGACTATAATACAGCAGTAGGTATCCAAGGTAATACTAGGTTATGACTCCTTTAATTTCCCCCCGCCTTTTTATAAATTTTCTTATGTTTGGTCATAATTGCCTTTATGTGTTCATTGTTCAAAATATTGCAGAATACAAATACGAATCACATATACTAATTAAAGCCAAACTCGGCAACTCTAGCGAACTCTAGTCACTTCTTCGCTGATTTTCCCTTTAGTTGTCGCATGTTTTCCCCACGAGCTCCCCCTACAGCTGTGGGGCGTATATTTCACAACACGGTCGTAAAAAACTCACTTGCGGCGGCCTCCTCCCCCTCTCTACCGCTGCTCATGTGCGTTTGTTTTGATCGGAGCAAGCCGACTGTATCGCGTGGAGCTATGTCTACCGAGGTGGGTAATCTGGTAATACATCATATATGCGTGTGTGTTTATGTCGAATTGCCGTAAACCAATTTGTGTTTCGCGCTCGTTCTCGTTCTCGCTTTCGCTTCTCACGAGACTTCCAATTTCTATCTTGCCGGGACGGTAGTGAACAAGTTGCAAGGTTGGTTTTCCGCCTGGGAACGCTGGGGGGAGCGGGGAAAGTCACCAATATCACCAGAACAGGTTGTTTAACCATCCAAATGATTTCTAGACAGTTTTATTAAGTTAAAAAAGCTACCAAGTTCTCCTTTAACATATAACGTCATCTAGCAACATTAAGCAACTTTTTGAGCAGGCTTATTGCAAGTAGTTGGCAATTGAGATTAAAACACCTCTTTGTAAAATTCCATCATGCAAATCGTTTGTTTTAGTATTAAAAGGTGCATTAACTGCCGTTCATTCAAATTAAAATGATTTTCGCACCTTATTTTTGCATAACATTCGTCTTGGTATGAACAGGCCTTAAGAATTGACCAAAAGATTGAAGAGATAAGGATAGTTTGGGAGAGATAAACTGACAAACTCACTTGCTCCTCAGTGAATAGTGAACATTTTTGATGCCTTCCACCTCTTTGGGTGTTTCTGCACTTCCTTTAATCACATCATCCTCGCCTACAATTTCCACAATATCATCATCATCATCTTTTTCCTCCCCAACCTCATCTCTGCTTTTTTTCTCCTCCTGCATCTTCTTTTTCTCAGAGTATTTTGGTCCCTTCCGTAAGCCCTCGAGCTCAGTGTCACTTTCCCATACGCACAAAGTGCCCTCCTGGCTCACTGTGTACATCTGTAAAAACAAGTGAAAAGCAGCTTAAAGGTGCCACATTTAAGCACAGGTATGTCATTAGAGCACAGCTAAAACAAAGTAATTTCAGTGTTCCTTTCAAACTCAGTCCCTCATAACACTACACGAAAGCTTTTAAAGACTAGGTTTGTTATAAACTAAAGTTTTGAATATTATAGATAATGAAAGAGAAATCCTCCCACATGCAATTCTCCATATTGAGAATGATCAAGTCCTATTAAAAGAGCTAGCAAATGAGCGGATTAACTGAACAAGATATACTACACTGAAAAATGTGGTGCAGAAAATATTTTCACTTAATTGTTAGTTAAATTTCACAAATAATTACAAAGAAACACCAAGTAACATCTAATTAAATGTGAATCTTTGTATAGTATAGTAATAGTATTTTCTTGTAAAACACGCTCCAATAATCTGTTTTATTTACAACTTTCCAAAAAATATTTTTTTACAGTGTACACCAGGGTTTCTTGTGTGGGTCAGGTCAATTGAGGATGGTTATGATGTGTAGCTTATAAAATTAAAAAGTATTACTTTGAAAGACACTGACATTACATGACATTTTCTGAAAAGAGAAATGTTTAAAACAAAAATTTGGTTAAAATGGAACCACTTCCCAAACCAACTGGTAGGTTCTGTTTGGGAAGAGTCTAGTTTTGTAGTATTGCAATGTTGCAGAACTGCAAGAAAAAATGCAATGAATTAACAATCTATTACGACTTCTTCATGTTTAATATACAACAATACGTTGCAAAATACTCTTGACCCGATTAAATAGTAAAGAAAGGGCTGCTAGTTGATTTACCCATGTGCTACACAAATGCAGCAGATACTTTTTACAAACTTACATCCAAGCTGTCCTTCTCAAAGAAACAGCCCACTATGATGTCCTTATGACCCCCAAGCGAGTAGTAGATGAGATTCGCCCATCTTTCTGCTCCAAAGATCCAAGTGGTCATGTCCTTGCTACCAACAGCAAAGCACCTAGTTATCAGAGAAGGAGAGTAGAGTGTAACTGGTTACATAGTGGTAAAATACAGTCCAAGAATTGTTTGCAGTGTGTTATATATCAAACACATTACTAAATACCGTGGGAAACCAGTATGTGAAAACGGACAAACACAAAACATGTGATTTATATTTGTTATCGCACTGAAATAAAAGAAAGAAAGTATAAATCGCACTGTAACAAAATGACTGCTGTGAGGCGGCATTCATACATCAAAGGAAAGAATATAGAAAAAAATATTTCACGCACTTGGAATCATCCGTCCAGTCGATACAAGTCGTCTCATCAAATGGTCCATAATAACTCTTTTCTAATGCAAATGCATTAAACTCTCTGTTTTTTCCAGGCGCATCATACATTAGAGCCACATTTTTCTTTGTTATTACAAATTTCCTATAAAAAATTAAAGGAACATGAAATAAGAGCTACTCATGCATAAAGTCATATTGTGTAGATAAAAAGCGGTGTGCAGGTGTGTAATAGCTGACCTTCCATCAGGGGAGAAGGACACACTGTGAACAGGATTATGGAAGTGATGATGGTAAAGTACTGCCCGAGTGACCAAGCTGACCAGTATGGCTGCTCCATCTGAAACACATTCATCAAACGGTGTTAAACTCAAAACTTTCTTGGCATAACAAATAACCAACAAGCTGTAATGCCACATTTTTCCAACTTGGACATTGGAGTCCAAAATTACGCTTGTTCTATGGTTCCATTTTCTCATTCATTACATTGTTTTTCCCTTACAAATGATATTATTAGCATCATAATTTGAATGAAAAGCTAAATATTAGAAATCATTTCATTATTTCTTAGTATTTGGTACACCTCCCTTTTTCTTGAAAGGGTTAGTTCAGCCTAAAATGAAAATTATGTCAGTAATTACTCACCCTCATGACGTTTCAAACCCGTAAGACCTTGGTTCGTCTCCGGAAAAAAATAATGAAGATTAGATGAAATCTGAGAGCTTTCTGTCCCTCCATTGACAGCAACGTCATTGCAACTTTCAAGGTCCAGAAAGATGGTAAAGATATAGTTAAAATAGTCCATGTGACTACAGTAGATCAACTTTTTGTGCGCAAAAAAAAAACTAAAAAAAAAAACTAAAATAACGACTTTATTCAACAATTTCTTCTCTTCCATGTCATTCTCCTACATGGTTGGCGTAGTGTAAACAGTGCAGCGTTTCTGGGTTCTATGTCAGAACGTCGGCTCATTACTAGCCAGCTCCTCCGTCAGCATCACACGCATCACACACATGACCAGCGTCGGCCAATAGTGAGCTGACGTTCTAATGTAGAACCCAGAAGCGCTGCACTGTTTACACTACGTCAACAATGTAGGAGAATGATGTGGAAGAGAAGAGATTGCTTCATAATATTAAGGTTGAACCACTGTAGTTACGTGGACTATTTTAACGATGTTTTAACTACCTTTCTGGGCCTTGAATAGCTGCTCTGTCAAGTCTTCGTCGTTGGTTAGGAACCTGGGTGTGCTCTCTGATACCAATCTTTCATTTGAAAGCCACGTTTCTAGCATCTGTAAAATCGCATTCTTCCATCTTAAAAATATATCTAAATGACGACATATGCTTTCAATGAAAAATGCGGAACAGTTCATGGCCTCATGGCTAGATTATTGTAATGCTCTACTGGGTGGTTGCCCTGCATGCATAATAAACAAAGTCAAGTTGGTCCAAAATAAAGCAGCTAGAGTCCTCACTAGAACCAGAAAGTATAACCATATCAGCCCCGTTCTGTCAACACTGCATTGGCTGCCTATTAAACATCGTATAAATTTTAAAATATTGCTGATTACTTACAAAGCACTAAATGGTTTAGCACCCCAGTACTTGAGCGAGCTCTTAATGCATTATAGTCCTACACGTCTACTGCGATCTCAAAATTCCGGCCAGTTGATAATACCTAGAATATCGAAATCAGCTGCAGGCGGCAGATCCTTCTCCTATTTAGCACCTAAACTTTGGAACAGGCTTCCTAACATTGTCCGGGAGGCAGACACACTCTGTCAGTTTAAATCTAGACTAAAAACACATCTCTTTTACCTGGCATTCATATAGAACATTATACATTTCTATTATGCAAATCAGTTAAATGATTATTAGGCTGCATAGATTAGGTCAGCCAGAACCAGGGACACTTCCTGTACTCGTTACATCATAAGAAGAATGGCATCTATGCTAATGTTCGTCTTTCTGTTTATTCCGAGGTTTACTTAAACCTATGCGCGTGAACTCGGCAATTGACTACTTTGGACTTCAACCGAAAAACAGGATGTAAACAGGTATTTGCGCTGGCTTAAATAACATAATTTTTATACTTATCTTTCACATCTACTGCAGTCAGACTCACTCGTGTTCACTCAGAAGGAATCACTCACATTTTCTGTGCACTTGTAATGACACATCAAGGATGTTAAGAGCCTAAAAGCAGGTTTAGTACTTGCCCCATTGAAGTCAACAGGGTGCAAATTTTAAAAATAGAATAACTCGGTGTAGGCAACACTGATTTTTGTCGTTGTTCTCTGTATTGACAGCACTCCAAATGTACAAAAAAATGAGCTCAATGTTAAAATTGACCGGAGTTCTCCTTTAAGTCAGCCAGATCCGGGCCGTATCCAGATCAGAAGGTGGACCTGCGCCTGGGCCCATCCACAACGCATCCCTGATGTACCAGCCTCATCAGCCCTGTGAAGGCCTCATCGACACGACAGCCATCTGCACTGATCCTCAACAAACTCGTCTCCACACCGGCGTGATGACTCCGATCTTCAACCAGATGGAACTGGATAATATTCTAAATGTTCCGATCCAAACTGACTTCTGACCTGTAATGCTGCCTGGATCATAATCATACACTGTTCGCTCGTTGGCCAGAGGAGAACTGGCCCCCTGACAGAGCCTGGGTTCTCCCAAGGTTTTTTCTCCATTCTGTCACCTTGATGGAGTTTTGGTTCCTTGCAACTGTTGCCTTGGCTTTTGGCTTGCTTAGTTGGGGACATTTAATATTCAACAATATTATTGATCTACCTTACTTAAGGTGGATGATGACGCAATTTTCTTCTAACATCAAAGACACAACTTTCTTCTAAAAAACAAACTTTGATACAATCAGTATTCTAAAAAGCGCTATATAAATAAAGATGACTTGACTTGAAAGTTGCAATGACGTTGCTGTCAAAGCTCTCAAATTATATCAAAAATATCTTCATTTGTGTTCCGAAGATGAACGAAGATTTTACGGGTTTGGAACGACATGAGGGTGAGTAATTAATGACAGAATTTTCATTTTTGGATGAACTAACCCTTTAAGTAGCATATTGAGCCGGCAAGAACGCCACAAGTTTGTGTTAAAACCTGATGATCCATGTTATTCAGCATGATCTGAAAATGTTACGAAAACCTTGTAATTCTTTGGAAGCAAGGAAATCTGAGAGATAACATGGTCGATGTCAAAATTTTGCTAACTTGATTACTGACACAGAAAAGGTGCAGAATCATCAAGATTACATTTTATTAGCATTTTATGTTAAACAATTTCTTTGTTTCATAACCTTTACTCTTATTTCTCAGGATCAAATATGATTTTGGATTATTTTCAAAAAGGACTTTTTTGAACAAGTTTTGAACACAATCATGTTCATGACAGAAAAAAATACGCATGGAGAATGGTGGACTTTCCAATACCTTCATCTATAAGTATGGCAAGATTCCCATCTGGAGAAACTCCAAAACAGGTGATGTTCTTTGTGGTGGACACTGGTAAGGTTTCTGATCGATTACTGAAGAAATACGAAAAATAACATTCCTCAGCTGAAATCAGCATAACTTTCGCTTGTAAATGAGAGTGTTTTCAACTCACTTAGACTGGGCTATGAAATCAGTTTGTTTCAACGTTATGAAATAGAAATACTCACTTTTTCATATCAAAGACGGAGATGCGGTTCCCGACAGGACTGATGACAGAATTCCCATCTTTAGAGAAAGACAGGTTCCCGTGGCGATAAAATGTCCCTAATAAGTTGGAAAACTAGAAGGAAATGCAAACAAGTTCAGTCCAAACGTTCTCTTTCAGGCATGCACATAATAAAAACAATTAATTGTCGCTTTTATTTATTTAGTATATATTATGAAATATTTATCAACAATCGTAAACCGGCAGGCAAGATCTCACTAAAAAATATATAAGGAACAGCAATACAATTATTCACAGGAAGAACATCACGAATAAAATAGCGTCTGTCATACCTTGTATGCAAACTTCATGTTTTTTGAGATATAACGTTATGGATGAACCATTAAGCATCAAAAACCCATCATTCTACACGTGAGAACCTCTAAATACATGAACGCACATGTGTTCAAGATCACTTCTTCTTCTTCTTCTTGCTATTTTACGGCGGTTGGCATCCAGCTTATTGGTGCATTTCCGCCACCTTCTGCTCCGGAGTGTGAATCAGAAAATAGGTTTACAGACTAAATCCCCCTCCCCCACTCACACACACACACCTCATCCCAGTCATTCTGCACAATAATAATAATAATTAAAGCTGCAAGCAGCATTTATCGGGGTTCAAGCAGTTAAGGCCTTTAAGCACAAAAGCATCAAAAGACATCAAGTTTTATTTAGCAAGCATGTAACCACTGACATCATAGATGGAAAAGACCATGTTCTAGCATGATTTACCATGATATAACACATTCTAGCATGATTAACCATAGTTTGTCATGATTTATCATGGTTTACCATGATTTACCCTGTTCTAGCATAGTTTACCATGATTTACTATGTTCTAGCATGATTTACCATGATTCTAGCATGATTAACCTTGATACACCACACTCAAGTATTATTTACTATGATTTATCATGTTTCTAGCGTGATTTACCATGATTTACCACATTACTAGCAATTATGTGAAGTGTCAGTGCAAATGAACACTGGAAAAAAGGCCACTCCAATAAGCAAAAAAATCTGCCAATGGAACAAGTGAAAATTCTCTTGGTAAGATTTCTTGAAATAAGACATTATATTTAAGCCTTAAAAGATATGAGTGATATTGAAATTAGCTGGGAAAACTCATTTTTAGCTATATTTTACTAGTATTGTGATGTTTTGTGTCTCATAATAAGCTTGTCATGCTCAAAAATAGTATTTTCCCCTCAAAAGTAGCATTTTTTTATAGTCATCCTGTTTGTTTCAAGTGTATTTAACTATTTTTTAGTTCTATAATTGTTACACTGTTCTAGATTTAAGTCACCACCAACTTGAAATAAGATTGGAAACTGGCATTTTGAGACAAAATGTCTTGAAGTTAGCATTCCTGACTCGTATTAGGCAGTGCTCTTTTGCCATAATAAGCCATAATTTACCATCCTGTCATCATCTCAAGTGTATTTATTTACCTTATTGTAAGCTCAACAAAAGTAATACTGTTCTAGATTCAAGACATTTTACCTACTAGATTCAAGACATTAACTACTGTTTACTAGACAGAAAAAGTGAAAAATAGACTTGCATTTAACCATTTTTTAAAATTATTTAAACAGCAAAAAGTCCCAGAGTACTGCATAAAAGGGAAACAGCTTCATTTTTCTCAACATTTTGGCTCACAGTATTTATGGAACTGCAATATGAAAACATAGTAGAACATTTTATAGATTATAAATGTAAGATCCCTTAACCCTACTCCCACACCTAAACATACCCATTTTATAGACAATATTAAAAGGATAAAAAGTAATGGACATGTGTGTAGGGAAATGGCAGTTTTATTAACAATATAACGTTAGCATTAAAAGGTAGTTTGAGCCACTAATCCTACCCCTAAACCTAACAATTTCTTAAAACTAACGTTACGTAACTACAATTATAAAGAAAAACAACAGACGTTAATCACAATAATTTATTTAGTGAGAAAATGTCAAAACCGGTACCAAAAGTCGTTCACATGACGATGTGTCGCAGTCCCCTCTGGCAGTATATAATAGTTGTGTATGAGGTAACGTTACAGAGCAGAATTTAAGTTATTAATCCATGAAAATGTTAATCCGGTTTCGGTTCGCTGTTCGCTCTGTGAAGGCGCGCGCGCTTCTCCATTTCAAATGTAGCACACCAACTTAAAGTCGGCATGTCGCAATCTGTGACGAAGCATGCGAGAGCCAATGGCCCTGTCCCAAATGGCACACTCCGGACTTGTGGACTTTGGTGACGTCATGTAGTGCAGACCTATAGGGCCCTTGGCGCGAGTCCACGAGGGTGCATTGAGAGGTATTTTTGGGACAGACTCGATCGGCACGCCGGAAATAACGGCCTGGTTGTTGTTGGACAGGAGAAATCACATATTTGCGCTCCGACGTCTTATCTGCATGTCAACTACACATCCTAATTTTACAGTTCTATATTTTTATATTGTGCATATCACCTGGGCATTAAACAATAGATATCATGCTTATTTAAATGATGTATACAGCTGTACATAATAATAGGCTACATAATGTTCCATTTGAACTAAGATTACAATTTTTGACGTTTACGGTCTCTGCTGAGAAATGGAGATGAAGATCACTGGATAAAGGGCTGAATTTGGATTTGTTTCTTGCAAACAACACATGGATTCTAAAGATTTTGATTACACCAAGCTAATAAAATTGATGTCTTTTGTGAATTTATGTTGTGTTTTAGTGTATTATGGGTCTGTAGGAGAAAACGCCTTTTGTGTCTCACGGTAAATAAACCATTACAAAATGGTTAAAGCCCATGTTGCAGGTTATTATTTTTTTTTTATTAATATAACCTTGTAGGCCTATGAAAATACCATATGAAAAGTAAATGCAGGATTAAAAATTGTTTTGCAAGACATAAGGGCACAAATTGAATAGAAAACGTGACCGTTTCCTTGACCGTGTTGAAAAAACGCTTTTTTTCACCATCGCGTCATATGACGTCACATGAGGTAGTCGTTTGGCTCTGCGTTCGCGCTCAGTGCAGAGATAGGTTGGTATTCAGTTGGAGCGGTCATGATTCAGTGTGTTTTCTGTGCTTATTGTATTTCAATTAATCATCGTCGTGGTAAATGATTGTGAATTATGGCCTGTCAGGACATCGAGTCCACAGGTTTCCGAATAAGGAAAAGGACGGTGCGATCTTCCGTGCCTGTGTGCGTTTTGTGCCGGGTAAGAGACGGGACTTCACTTCTGCTTCTGCTTTGAAAAACGCGGTAGTGTGTAGCGTTCACTATCCACCTTATTCGAGAAGCACCTGGCTGCAGCCTGCAGATTTGGGCGGGGGTGCACCTGGGGCGGGGCTGCACGTGCAGCCCCGCCCACAATGCTTCTCATTGGTTAGTGGCAAGTGATGACGTCGATCGAGGCGGGGCCGCACCTGGGGCGGGGCTGCACGTCTCTTCCCGCCAACATCTCTTCTCATTGGTTAGTGGCGTGATGTCATGACGTCGATTCTAGCATGTTTTCATTTCCGATGTTCATCGCTGCATGGTGAGTAATTTTACCAATTTTAATTCTGAAGTGACGTTTAGTGTGATGTTAAAAAGTGGTGTAAAGATGAGATTGTGTAACTTTACTCATCATATCACACAAATAACTAGGACAGCGTAGGTCTAAGTGTGTGTGTGTGTGTGTGTGTGTGTGTGTGTGTAGTGTGGGTTGGTGTGTGTGGTTTTGGTGGGATTAGGATATAGTGTTAAAACCATAGGTTAAATGTATTTTGATATTATTGTTATTAATATATATATGGTTATGAAAACCTTCAAGCTTTTAAAACTATTTCAAACTTTTAGGATAGGCTTTCTTAAGCCAAATTAAAGTTAGTTAAAACTTTTTTAACTAGTTTGTTGTTCATAAACAAAGTCTCTAAGGTACTTTACAGACAAAGCCAATAACACTCAAGCATATCTTGTCTAACATTTTCCTATAATATGTTTAAAATTTATTAACAAGAAATTCCTTGTATGACTTGTATGTACTATGTTAATGCCTCTCTTTAAAATTATTCAATATTGTTTGTTCTGTATTTTATCTAAATTAGGTGTTGTGAAGTGGAGTGCATTTTCCAGACAATATAGGCAAGAGTTCTGGGTGCCCTACTCGCTGACTATGTGCTTGCACTGCACTGAAGTATACAAGGACTGCCCACCTGGGTCTGTGGGTGATGGCCGAAGGGGAGTCCTGCGGGGACTTTATTCTGAGAAGGAGGCTGAGGGCTGTTGCTCGGTTGACTTTTTTTTCTTTCAGGCGGAGTAGATTGTGTGTGAGTGTACGTACGTGTGTGTCAGTGAGTGTGAGTGTTTGTACGTGTGTGAGTGTACGTACGTGTGTGTGAGTGTACGTACGTGTGTGTGAGTGTACGTACGTGTGTGTGAGTATACGTACGTGTGTGTGAGTGTACGTACGTGTGTGAGTGTACGTACGTGTGTGTGAGTGTACGTACGTACGTACGTACGTACGTACGTGTGTGTGAGTATACGTACGTGAGTGTGTGTGAGTGTACGTACGTGTGTGAGTGTATGTACGTGTGTGAGTGTACGTACGTGTGTGAGTGTACGTACGTATGTGTGTGTGAGTGTACGTACGTGTTTGTTTGTGTACGTACGTATAAGTGTACGTACGTGTGAGTGTACGTACGTGTTTGTGAGTGTACGTACGTGTAAGTGTACGTACGTGTGAGTGTACGTACGTGTCTGTGAGTGTACGTACGTGTGTGTGAGTGTACGTACGTGTGAGTGTACGTACGTGTGTGAGTGTACGTACGTGTAAGTGTACGTACGTGTGAGTGTACGTACGTGTCTGTGAGTGTACGTACGTGTGTGTGAGTGTACGTACGTGTGAGTGTACGTACGTGTGTGAGTGTACGTACGTGTAAGTGTACGTACGTGTGAGTGTACGTACGTGTGTGTGAGTGTACGTACGTACGTACGTGTGTGTGAGTGTACGTACGTGTGTGTGAGTGTACGTACGTGTGTGTGAGTGTACGTGAGTGTGTGAGTGTACGTACGTGTGTGAGTGTACGTATGTGTGTGAGTGTACGTACGTATGTACGTGTGTGTGTACGTACGTGTGTGTGTACACGTGTGTGAGTGTACGTGTGTGTGAGTGTACACGTGTGTGTGTGAGTGTATGTGTGTGTGTGTGTGTGTGTGTGTGTACATACGTACATGCGTGTGTGTACGCACGTGTGTGTGTACGTACACGTCTGTGTGTGTGTGTACGTGCACGCGTGTGTGTACGGTTGATGTACGTGATTATCTGTATGTGTGCATATCTCTTTTTACACAATTTTTGTTTTGAAATAAAAGTTATCACTGGTATGAGTTTGGTTTTTTGAGTTGGCATGCATAATATGGGATACAGAGATTGACAATGTACTGTATGTAGTTAGTTTAACTTCAAACTACTTTATTGGCATAAATTAGGTTTTCTAATAACCTAATGCACAAAAATAAACAAGAACTATTACAGAGGAATGATTAAAATAAGAAATATATAAGGTCCCATTAATGTTTACAGTAATTTTGTACAAGTTTTGTCAAAAAAGCTTGTTTCATCTGAGATATGACTCAAAACAAGATACTACTACT
Source organism: Scardinius erythrophthalmus (assembly GCF_964197995.2). NCBI lineage: Eukaryota > Metazoa > Chordata > Actinopteri > Cypriniformes > Leuciscidae > Scardinius > Scardinius erythrophthalmus. The sequence goes on along the minus strand of NC_138221.1, from coordinate 62,983,444 downwards.
CAACTACTGCTTTCGTGTTTGTTTGTTTTGGGCATGAGCATAAAAATGTACAGAGCCTTTGGGATGTTGTCAACACAAAATTAACGAATCACTCTCTGAGACAACGGTAGTCCCGAGTCATATTAAAGATTCGTTCAAAATTAACGAATCGTTCATGAACGACACATCAATGACATGGGTCAATATAATTGAGGGAGTTTTCATGTCCATGAGATTTATCTCGCAAACATGCTTATTAAAATAAAATTTTAAAAGTCTTCAGTGTTCTTCATGATCTTGTCTTTACAAATTCCATAGTTAATTATTATGGAAATAATCATTTATTTATAAAAATTTACTAGATATCCCTAAAATGTCAACTAAATAACCGTCCGAAATGAATTACAACCACAATCTCATTACCTAAAAAAACATTTTAAAAACTTATTCAAAAACAGTTTTAATTATATTATTTACATTAAGTTGAGGTAATTGTGAACAATGTGTCTTTTTGGGCAATATGTCACATTTTCAATAGAAATTGACAAATTGAATATGTGTCTGAGAAGTCGCTGTCATCTAACTTACCCATAGCAAATACACCCCTCAAGGAAGAGTGTAGGCTTGTTCGACTTCATGCAGCTCTGCGCAGACCGATCGGCGGCTGACTTGAAGCAGTGCATGCCGGTTAGAAATTTTGTCCGACTTGATACAGCGCCGACGCCACGTGACTGTGACGTATGCCATCAAAGTACCGCGAGAGCGATTTGAGAGTAGCCGGAGAACTCAGCCAGCGCAGCTTCTCAAGAGCGGCTGCACTGGGCTGCAGGAGGCCTGATGACGACACAGCTGTTTCACGATTGGCCGGATTCACTGCATGACAACGATCACTTGTGTTTCGTGTTTATTCGAAAACCTTTAGTTCCTCTAAAAGCTCTCAAATCAGTTTATTATAACAGTGAACACTCTTTTCATGTCGTTGTCATGTTATATTGTGTCATGTTTATCAAATTAAAACTGATTAAAAAACGTAGACTCCACTTCATTGATAGTAGCTTATGTTGAACTTTATTCTTGTTCAAACAGACGCTGGATGAAGCAGTAGGCTACATAAAGTATTGAATGAAAATGTCTCTGAAACATCTGGTCATTATTTGGCAAATATTGCATTTATTTCACTGCAGCTGTGGTAAAGTATGCAAACACCACGTGAGCGGTCTCTACGGGAACCAGAAAGTGTCCGACTTCACGTCTCGGTTTGCAGCTCCTCCCCGCCTGCACGCGGCTACTCTCGCCGATCGGTTGCATCCAGCCGCAGCCGATGTCGAACACACCTTGTGTTTTCCAAATCACATGACCTGCTCCACATGATGTAATTTCCTCCTGAAGAGAAAACTAGCAAGACTCCAAGGTATGTTCTCCCTCCACATTTTCAGTTATTTCACCTAAAGTAGTGCTTGGGGCAAATGTGTACTTATCATATTATGTCAACAATGTTACTACAATGAATTCATAAATAACTTTGAATTTCAATTTTACTCAGTTGTACATATAATATTTAGAAGAACCTCTCCGTAAAATGCCATGTGGTGTCTGGTGCTAGGCAACCATTTTGATTTTATCCCTAAAAACAGCAAAAATGTCAACTAAGTTACCAGTCACCTATGACTTAGGTAAAGTTGGTTTTATATTCGCACATTCGCACTTTCACGTCTCAATAACAAGCGCAATAAAGCACATTTTTGCTAAATAAAAGCAGCTACATGATCTTTAGGACAAAGATGGTGAACTACAACACTCTCCACAATCAATCAAAACGGGCAAATATTGTTTTAATGGCATACAAAGTTGCGACTGTTCACTGAACATTCAATGTGTGTGGTAAAGAAGATTAGGGACCGTCTAAAAAGGTCTATTTTTTTTTTCCATTGTGTGCAAACAGACAACTACATTTTTGCAAAGTACAGATGTACCAGCAAATCTCTCTCACATTATGTGTTCTAATGCTATTGATTGTACTTTAGCAACAATAAAAAATGCATTATAATGATTGTATTTAGGAAACCTGCCTCACTTTACATAATGTACATAAATATTTTTTGAATAAAATTACATTAATTCACCAAAGGGATTTTTTACTATCCGAAGGTTGTAGCATGTTCCTAGTGACCACACTGACTTACTACAGGTGAAATTTTGACAAAAAGTCCCTTACTGTACATACAGTTGACAAATATGTTTTTTTTTAATTACTGTAATTCACCCTAAGTATTTTTTCGTGTTCCAAAGGCTGTAGTGTTTTCCTACAGACCAGACTGACCTACTACAGGTGAAATTTGGACAAAAAGTCCCTTACTGTACGTACAGTTGACAAATTATGTTTTTTTTTTTTTAAATTACGGTAATTCACCCTAAGTATTTTTTCGTGTTCCAAAGGGTGTAGTGCTTTCCTAGTGACCACACCGACTTACTACAGGTGAAATTTTGACAACAGTGTACAATTATCAAATATGTTTATGTAATGAGCATATTATTACATTATGTTTATTACATGTTTATGAAATAAACTGTAAATCACCTATAGTGTTTTTTTATATATATCCTAAAGGTTGTAGTACTTTCCTACAGACCAGACTGACTTACTACAGGTGAAATTTTGACTATAACTCCCTTACTGTACGTACAATTATCAAATAAGTTTATGAAAAAATTACTGTAATTCACCTAAAGTATTTGTTCATGTTCCAAAGGCTGTAGTGCTTTCCTAATGACCAGACTGACTTTCTACAGGTGAAATTTTGACAATACCTCCTTTACTGTACGTACAATAAACAAATAAGTTTAAGAAAAAATTACAGTAATTCACCTAAAGTATTTTTTCCTGTTCCAAAGGCTGTAGTGCTTTCCTAGTGACCACACTGACTTACTACAGGTGGAATTTTGACAATATCTCCTTTACTGTACGTACAATAAACAAATAAGTTTAAGAAAAACTTACAGTAATTCCCCTAAAGTATTTTTTCCTGTTCCAAAGGCTGTAGTGCTTTCCTAGTGATCAGACTGACTTACTACAGGTGGAATTTTGACAATACCTCCTTTACTGTACGTACAATAAACAAATACGTTAAAGAAAAAATTACAGTAATTCCCCTAAAGTATTTTTTCCTGTTCCAAAGGCTGTAGTGCTTTCCTAGTGACCTGACTGACTTACTCCAGGTGAAATTTGGACAATAACTCCCTTACTGTACGTTCAATAAACTAATACGTTTCCAAAAAAATTACTGTAATTCCCCTAAACTGTTTTTTCCTGTTTCAAAGTCTGTAGTGCTTTCCTAGTGACCTGACTGACTTACTCCAGGTGAAATTTGGACAATAACTCCCTTACTGTACGTACAATAAACAAATAAGTCCAAGAAAAAATTACTGTAATTCCCCTAAACTATTTTTTCCTGTTTCAAAGGCTGTAGTGCTTTCCTAGTGACCTGACTGACTTACTCCAGGTGAAATTTGGACAATAACTCCCTTACTGTACGTACAATAAACAAATAAGTCCAAGAAAAAAAATACTGTAATTCCCCTAAACTATTTTTTCCTGTTTCAAAGGCTGTAGTGCTTTCCTAGTGACCACACTGACTTACTCCAGGTGAAATTTGGACAATAACTCCCTTACTGTACGTACAATAAACGAATACGTTTCCAAAAAAATTACAGTAATTCCCCTAAAGTATTTTTTCATGTTCCAAAGGCCGTAGTGCTTTCCTTGTGACCAGACTGACTTACTCCAGGTGGAATTTTGACAAAACCTCCTTTACTGTACGTACAATAAACAAATAAGTTTAAGAAAAAATTACAGTAATTCCCCTAAAGGATTTTTTCCTGTTCCAAAGGCTGTAGTGCTTCCCTAGTGATCAGACTGACTTACTACAGGTGGAATTTTGACAATACCTCCTTTACTGTACGTACAATAAACAAATACATATAAGAAAAAATTACAGTAATTCCCCTAAAGTATTTTTTCCTGTTCCAAAGGCTGTAGTGCTTTCCTAGTGACCACACTGACTTACTACAGGTGGAATTTTGACAATACCTCCTTTACTGTACGTACAATAAACAAATAAGTTCAAGAAAAAATTAAGGTAATTCAAGTAAAGTATTTTTTCCTATTCCAAAGGCTGTAGTGCTTTCCTAGTGACCACACTGACTTGCTATAGGTGAAATTTTGACAATACCTCTCTTACTGTACGTTCAGTATACAAATATTAATTAAAAATAAATTACAGTAATTCACCTATAGTGTTTTTTAGATATTCCAAAGGTTGTAGTGCTTTCATAGTGATCAGACTGACTTACTACATGTTAAATACTGCCAATACCTTACTGTAAGTATAGTACAAACATATTATTATTCAAAAGTTACTGTAATTTCTCCTTTTTTCATGTTCCAAAGGTTATAGTATGTTCCCAGTGATCGCTCTACTCAATTAACTTTGATAAATGTATTAGGTAAAAGTATGTATTAGAACTGCTGTTCCTTGTACAACACAATTCTTTCATTGATTAAAAATAGCACATATTTTAGGTTAATAATATTTTCAATGTTATAAATAAGCAACGCCCTTATTGTAATTATTCAAGTTACGTTTTTGTTATGAAGTCCTGAAGAAGTGGATTCTGGAACACACTGCTGCTTCAATGAATATCTAATGAGTGATTATAATCAAGGTATCAATAGTTTTCCTTCTATATATCAAATGAGTTGAATGACTTCTCTAGGCTTATGAGATTTTACTTTGTTATATAAATTATCAGTGTGATTATCGAAAATGTTATTTCATGTATCATTTAAATATAAGTCTGTATTTGATATCTGAGGTGTAACGTAAGGGTCTGGCCCATGCCCGGAATGCAGTAACACAACAGTGCTTGCTCATTTAGCCTGGCTTCCAGAGATGAAATATGGACTTCTTTAACAGGTGTCACTACATCCATCTGCTTTTCTAGGCTACCCTGATAGCAATGGTCTCAGGAGTCATTGAAACCTATAGTTGAGAGACCATTTCTTAGTTAAAGTCTTTACTTTACAGTTAGATTTAAAGTATCCTCTCCTTAAGATAAATAACATGTTATATTAATGTTTTGAGAAGACTCTCCTCCTCACCAAATCCAATCTTGAAGAAACTGTGTCTGTGTGTGTTAGTATTCTTGGTTACATGTTAAGGAACAAGTGGAAATATAGCTGCAAGCAGCGATACGGGGCCAAGCCCCTGAAGCAGCAGTAAGAGCAGTAATAGTAAAAACAGCAGAAACTGAAGAAAAAAGAGCTGGTTTAGAAGTATAGGTGAAAATGAACTCATAATGAACAGAAGTTCAGATGAGAATGAACATATAATGAAGAAGATATATATATATATATATATATTAATCCAAAAGGAAGAAAGATTAGTACAACGTTGAATAATAAAGGAATCGACATGACACAACATTACACGCAATTTTTTTTTTAAATCATCCCACGCGGGGCTCGAACCCATTATCTCTGGGTCAGATACCTGTCACTCATATCATTGCGCCACTGGGAAGTTGCGTTTTTGGCAAGATGAAGAAGGTCCAGTAGTTCAAGTGAGAAGCAATTCAAAATGAATAATTTTTATATAAATTCACTGCATGTTGTATTTATTGAGTTCGCTCACATATAGACACCACGTCTGGAACAGAAGCAACTTTTACACCACTTAAGGCCACAATACCTCTTGCGGTCTGGGAATGAGCCACACAGGATTCAAACCCACAACCGGAATGGTTCAGGGCTTGTGGCACGTGGTTTAGCAGCTTGCACCACTCAGATGACGCTGTCTTACCAAGCTGCCAAGGAGAGGCTTAAGTGTAAGAATGAGCACACAAAGGCATGTTAACCAGATTAGTTAAGTTAGCAAGTTAAGTTAGCTTAATGCTAATGTAGTTTATGGTTATCCTGATAGCTGAAGAGCCACATTAGAAAGAATGGCATCAGGTTAGCATGCTAACCAATTAGTATGCTAAGCTAACTACCATAAGGCAACAAATACAGGTCAAATTTGGAGAAATGTATATCAGGAACGATAGCAAAAATAAAAAATCTGTTCAGTCACTTCTGTGTGGCTTGTCACTTCTTGTGAATTTTTTGTAAAAATTGAACAAAATTTGAATGAGGAGTAGCACAAAAAATTTAACACTGTACTTTTCAAAATGGCCACTACTGTAATGGGCAGAGTCTTAATGTAAGATATTGATTGTGATCACCATAATGAGTGGAATCAGGTGTACTAAGTTTCATTTTACATCTATTTACATTCACATCTAGATCAAAGAGTTCAAAAGCTATAATCCTTTTAATGTTGATTTTTTTAACTGGTGGTGGCGCTATAGAGTTGGTCCTAGACTGGAGACTCAAAAATTGGTCCAATTACTATTCATTACAATCAATACAAGTGTGGAAGGTCACAACGTGCCTAAATTCAGGGTCCGAATGTCAGCCGCATAATTGATGGAGATATGCTTCAGTCTATCTATGTGTAGAAAATGTGTGATTATTTATTAGCCAATCAGAATCATTCAACCTGAAGCAATGACAAAGCTTAGACCTTGGTGAAGGGTATAATTGCTGTGATTTTTGTAAATGTAAGGGGAAGCGGCCTACTTTTGATCACTGGTTCTGATTCTTGACTTCTGCCTGATGAAACTGCAAACATTCTTCAGTAAAATTTCCTTTAATTTATTATAATTCTGACTCTTGTCTTAAATTGAGTGCACTTCTAACTCCTGGTCTTAATAAATCATATCTGGTCCTTGGGTCTTTAACTGTAAGTCCCAAAATACAGATATACAGGTAATCCATATTGAAACAAGGACAATAAAGCAGAAGTTTCAGCAGATATTCTTTTGATGTTCCACTGTTTAAGGTACACAGTGAGCACAACCATTGGGCATCTTTTTTCAGGTAGCTTGTCTGGTGATAGTCCAATGCAGCATACATTGGGTACCATCTTTGGCACTGTTCACGTTGGTAAACATGACAAGGATTAATTATGTAACAAACCACTAACAGTTATAGTTATGTGTGTTAACCAATTACATAATGCAATGAATAAATATTGAATAAAATGTTCAATTGCTTAAATATTTTTGTTTACCCAAAGTAGTCCTGACTGGAAACATTTGAAAAAATTGTATTCAAACACACACATTTGTTTTACTTAAACTTTTACGTCACTTCACTAAAAGAAAATATAGTAAAGTAAAAAGTACTTGACAAAACAATCAGTTAAAGGGTTTATGATAATATAAGAACAACTTAAACCAAGAGAGGATCAACAACAGCAAAATTTTAAAGAGGTGATATTGAAATTTTACTCTAACCACAAGGAATTTATTACAACTTTTATGTATAATCTCAGTCGAACAATTAGAAAGATAATAGAAATAAAACAGTGCACTGTACAGTATCTTGAATGCCTCCATGATCTTGCTGTTCGTTATCTGTCAGATTTGCTGCACCAATGCATGCATACAGGTTCAGTCACTACTGTTAATATTAATGTAGCCCCTATTAATGTACTACAACCTTAAACAAACAAAAACCCCTTTAGTGAATTACAGTTATTATATATATTATTATGTAAAACAGTATTATTAGGTATTGTCAAAATTTCACCTGGAGTAAGTCAGTGTGGTCACTAGGAAAGCACTACAATCTTTGGAATATATATATATATAAAACACTATAGGTGAATTACAGTTTATTACATAAGCATATGTAATAAACACATGTAATAATGTTTATTACATAAAAATATTTGATAATTGTACAGTAAAGGAGGTATTGTCAAAATGTCACCTGTAGTAAGTCGGTGTGGTCACTAGGAAAGCACTACACCCTTTGGAACACAAAAAATACTTAGGGTGAATTACAGTAATTTAAAAAAAAAACATATTTGTCAACTGTACGTACAGTAAGGGACTTTTTGTCAAAATATCACCTGTAGTAAGTCAGCCTGGTCTGTAGGAAAACACTACAGCCTTTGGAACAGGAAAAAATACTTTAGGGGAATTACTGTAATTTTTTCTTATATGTATTTGTTTATTGTACGTACAGTAAAGGAGGTATTGTCAAAATTCCACCTGTAGTAAGTCAGTGTGGTCACAAGGAAAGCACTACAGCCTTTGAAACAGGAAAAAATTGTTTAGGGGAATTACAGTAATTTTTCCTTGGACTTATTTGTTTATTGTACGTACAGTAAGGGAGTTATTGTCAAAATTTCACCTGGAGTAAGTCAGTCAGGTCACTAGGAAAGCACTACAGCCTTTGAAACAGGAAAAAATAGTTTAGGGGAATTAAAGTAATTTTTTTGGAAACGTATTCGTTTATTGTACGTACAGCAAGGGAGTTATTGTCCAAATTTCACCTGGAGTAAGTCAGTCAGGTCACTAGGAAAGCACTACAGCCTTTGAAACAGGAAAAAATAGTTTAGGGGAATTACAGTAATTTTTTTGGAAACGTATTCGTTTATTGTACGTACAGTAAGGGAGTTATTGTCCAAATTTCACCTGGAGTAAGTCAGTCTGGTCACTAGGAAAGCACTACAGCCTTTGAAACAGGAAAAAATAGTTTAGGGGAATTACAGTAATTTTTTTGGAAACGTATTCGTTTATTGTACGTACAGTAAGGGAGTTATTGTCCAAATTTCACCTGGAGTAAGTCAGTCTGGTCACTAGGAAAGCACTACAGCCTTTGAAACAGGAAAAAATTGTTTAGGGGAATTACAGTAATATTTTCTTGGACTTATTTGTTTATTGTACGTACAGTAAGGGAGTTATTGTCCAAATTCCACCTGGAGTAAGTCAGTGTGGTCACAAGGAAAGCACTACAGCCTTTGAAACAGGAAAAAATAGTTTAGGGGAATTACAGTAATTTTTTTGGAAACGTATTCGTTTATTGTACGTACAGTAAGGGAGTTATTGTCCAAATTTCACCTGGAGTAAGTCAGTCTGGTCACTAGGAAAGCACTACAGCCTTTGAAACAGGAAAAATAGTTTAGGGGAATTACAGTAATTTTTTTGGAAACGTATTCGTTTATTGTACGTACAGTAAGGGAGTTATTGTCCAAATTTCACCTGGAGTAAGTCAGTCTGGTCACTAGGAAAGCACTACAGCCTTTGAAACAGGAAAAAATTGTTTAGGGGAATTACAGTAATATTTTCTTGGACTTATTTGTTTATTGTACGTACAGTAAGGGAGTTATTGTCCAAATTCCACCTGGAGTAAGTCAGTGTGGTCACAAGGAAAGCACTACAGCCTTTGAAACAGGAAAAAATAGTTTAGGGGAATTACAGTAATTTTTTTGGAAACGTATTCGTTTATTGTACGTACAGCAAGGGAGTTATTGTCCAAATTTCACCTGGAGTAAGTCAGTGTGGTCACAAGGAAAGCACTACAGCCTTTGAAACAGGAAAAAATAGTTTAGGGGAATTACAGTAATTTTTTCTTGGGCTTATTTGTTTATTGTACGTACAGTAAGGGAGTTATTGTCCAAATTCCACCTGGAGTAAGTCAGTGTGGTCACTAGGAAAGCACTACAGCCTTTGGAACAGGAAAAAACACTTTAGGGGAATTACTGTAATTTGTTCTTATATGTATTTGTTTATTGTACGTACAGTAAAGGAGGTATTGTCACAATTCCACCTGTAGTAAGTCAGTCTGATCACTAGGAAAGCACTACAGCCTTTGGAACAGGAAAAAATACTTTAGGGGAATTACTGTAATTTTTTCTTAAACTTATTTGTTTATTGTACGTACAGTAAGGGAGTTATTGTCCAAATTTCACCTGGAGTAAGTCAGTCAGGTCACTAGGAAAGCACTACAGCCTTTGAAACAGGAAAAAATTGTTTAGGGGAATTACAGTATTTTTTTTGGAAACGTATTCGTTTATTGTACGTACAGTAAGGGAGTTATTGTCAACATTCCACCTGTAGTAAGTCAGTCTGATCACTAGGAAAGTACTACAACCATTGAATATAAATATAAAAACACACTATAGGTGAATTACAGTTTATTACATAAACATATGTAATAAACACATGTAATAATGTTTATTACATAGATATATTTGATAATTGTACAGCAAGGGAGTTATTGTCCAAATTCCACCTGGAGTAAGTCAGTGTGGTCACAAGGAAAGCACTACAGCCTTTGAAACAGGAAAAAATAGTTTAGGGGAATTACAGTAATTTTTTACAGTACAGTTGTAAGACCCAGGACCAGATATGATGAAAGAAGACCAGGAGTCGTGAAATTCAATCAAATAAGTAAAATTTTACTGAAGAATAGTTTGCAGTTAAATTGGTAGAGCCAGCGTCAAAGTCACGAGAAGGTCGCAAGCCAACTCTACCTTACAAACAAATCTCACACAATTATACCTTTTCCAAGGACATGCATTAATCGTTTACTTCTGATTGGCTAAGAGAACATAAAGTCTAAACAATAATACATTTTTGATAGATAAGTGTGTATATCGCCGTTAATCAGAATATTTGTCGTCCATTTCCGAGATTTAAGTCGGTGGTGACCTTCTTCCAGGGTCCAAGAATGTTGTATATCACAAAGTTCTGAACCTGCAAAGAATAAAAAACGCACACACACACACACACACACACACACACACACACACACACACACACACACACAACACTGCCTGACAAACAACAGTTCTCTTTGAGGCTGAAGAAGGCCTGAGCTCATTATCAGAAGAGCAGTCCACCTAAACAGGCTGATAAAACATTTCACTCCAGGAAAGCAGGAACGATAATATGCCCCTTTACTCCACTCCATAAAGAAATACACATGAGATGTTCACTTGATGAAAATAAGGTGAAATTATATATAAATTGACCCTCAAACTTATACAAGTCAACTAAGACAGATATATAGATGAAGATATGTGGATATTGTTGTGAAATATGCAATTATTCTATTGTAATCATGGCTTGTTGTATATGAAGTATTTATGGGTCATAGTAAACCACAATTGTAACTAATAAAAAAGTGGTTTTATTAAGGTACCATAAGTAGTTGTTAAACAATTTATTAAGAAAGTGTTTACTGCACTGTAAAAAAAGAAAAGTTGACTTAACTTAAAATTATAAGGCAACTTGCTGCAGATTTTTTGAGTTGACTCAACTAAAACATCTCTATAGTTGAGTTGACTCGACTATAACATCTCCAGTTGAGTAAACTCTATTAGTTGAGTCAACTCAAAAAATCTGTGCAGCAAGTTGCCTTAGAATTTTAAGTTTAGTCAACTTTTCTTTTACAGTGTGTAAAACACTTGTATTAATAATCATTGTAACCATATATTGAGAAAATAGTTTATTAAGAAAAACACCTGAACTTGTTTTATAAAGATTTTTATTATGAAGCTGGTTTATTAAGGAAAACACTGTAACTTGTTTTATAAATATTTTTATTATGAAAATGTTTTTTAAAGAAAAGCATACCACACTGAAGGTTGTAAGCATTTATTAACCAGGTGATGGTGGCAGAGTAGAGAGGAATTGAAAATGTATTAGAAAGAGCTTTGCAAAAGAAAGGAGAAAAATGGCATCATTACCGTCTATGTGTTGCGGACGAGATACAGAAGATACAGCCATGATGGAAAGGTCCAGAAAAAGAGGACAAAGAGACGAAGAGTTTTATATGTGAAAGTCCTAAGGGGTCTTCCAGAAATAATGACAGTTCAAGATTTTGTGTTTGACCAATTGGCTGCAAAACACTGAATGTATGCAGATGGAGTTTCCAGGAGTCCCAAGACAATCCCAAGACAATTATCATCAAAAGGCCCCTTGCATGTGAACACAACCAAAGGGCACACACTGGAATGCACCTAAAAGAAAATGAATACAGAAATGATTAGGATACTACTTGATTGTTGAATTTTTAATAAGAATAAAGTAATCATTCAAAAGGATATATATAATTTAATTTAAGAAACAGGGGATTCTGACCCCAACCTTTCAGTACGTACAGTAAGGTAGGTATTATCAAAATTTCACCTGTAGTAAGTCAGTGTGGGATAGTGTAAGTCAATAAGAAAGCACTACAGGCTTTGGAACAGGAAAAATACTTTAGGGGAATTACTGTATTTTTTAAATTTTTATTTTTTAAAAATTAATATTTGTATACTGAACGTACAGTAAGGGAGATACTGTGAAAATTCCACCTGTAGTAAGTCAGTCTGGTCAGTAGGAACATACTACAACCTTTGGAACATGAAAAAATCTCTTTGGTGAATAATTGTAACTTTTACATAAAACATTTTTGCGTACTGTATGTACAATAGCCTACACAAAAGTACACTAAAGCAGTCTAGGTGAATACACAGCAAATATCAAACCTGAAACTATTTTTATTTTTTTAAAAACTTGACAATGTTCATAGTGAAGGTCTTACATGATCAAGTCTGCAACTTGGGTATTGCTTTTTATATTTGTTTCGTATATTTGCGGTGTTCTGCGTTCAATATCTTGTGAGCTGAATATTGTTACTTAACAAATAACATTGTTTTAATATTTAAATCTTCTTCTTAAAATGAGCTTTCCTTCGGGTTTGCACTTTGCAGATGGTCCCTTCTTAGCAGCCTGCGCATAGAGATCAATGTATTTTGTCCAGTGAGAAGCAAAGATCGTTTTGAGGAAAATTATGTTGTAGCTTCTGATGTTTAATCTGTAGTTATATGTGATAGGTGTTTTGTGTAGCAACGGCGTTTAGTTCACGAGTTATTGAACGCGGAAGTCCGCGAATGTGTGAATATGCGAATATAAAACCAACTTTACCTAAGTTCACCTATGTTACTCTGCAAAGGTAACTTAGTTGACCAAGAGTAACATAGTTACTCGACTTAGTTGACCAAGAGTAACATAGTTGACATTCATGACATGTTCTTATAGTTTTCAGGAGTTCATTTCAGGAGTTCTAAAAACATACAAGTATTTAGGCAGTTTGATCGACAATAAGTTAACTTTTACCTCTAACACTGAAATGCTTTGCAAAAGAGGCCAACAAAGATTGTTTTGTCTTCGCAAACTGTCAAAATTTCGTGTTGATAAGACTCTCATGACCCTTTTTTATAAATCATACATTGAGTCTGTTTTAACATTCTCATTAATCTGCTGGTATGGTAGTCTCACTGTCAAGGCCAAAACTGCCCTCTCCAATATAGTGAAGGTCAGTAGTAAAATTATAGGTGTTCAGCAGAGTAGCCTTTCTCTCCTGTATGATAGACAGGTAGTTAGGAAGGCCAACGCAGTTATCTCTGATAGCTCCCACCCCCTTCATTCTGAGTTCCAGATATTGCCTTCCGGGTCTCGGTATAGATTACCTCCAGTGAAGAATAACAGATATAAGCATTCATTCGTCCCGAGAGCCATCTTGTTTATGAATTCAGCCCGGAGGAGTAGACAGACTATAACTATTAAATAGTGATGGGGTTATTATTATTATAATATGTATAGTATTGTTGTTTTTGATGATGTTGTTGCCGAAATGGGGATGGTTATGGAAATGTTGCTATACTATGAATTGTCAGATGTTACTTTAACAAGGGCCTGTTACATTAAGTATTTCTTATGTGTTTTTGTCTTGTATTTGTGCATCTGTGATTGTCCTGTGTTTATCTTGCTGCAAAACCAATTGCCCTATGGGGACAAATAAAGTCTAAAGTCTAAAGTCTAATTTAATATTCTAATTGTACAGTAACTATAAAATACTTTGCAATAAATATTATAAAAGTAAACTTGTTTTCAGGCAAATGCCACGATTATCTGCTGCAGATGTTCAGATGTTCATGTTAAGTGCATACACAGAGTGGGACACAATCGTTACTACTGGCCAATGCGAGAAGATGCGCTCTGGTATCCATTTGAGGATGTGCTCAGGTAGGTTGATTCCTGCCCCACAGCACGTGACAGCACGTCATGTTGAAATAAAAAGAGATGTGTGGGAAGATATTGCCAAATCATATCTTCATGGCTAAGGACATGCGCACACACACACACACGCAAACACGCTAACAAACACATAAAACATTATTTGGTTATTGTTACTTATTGCAGTGCACTATTATTTTTTGTTCAATACAATGCACTACTGTATTTCATTCCACAAACAAGATTTTCAAAATGTTTACATGGTGGAATTTTTGTGTAAGTGCTGTTTTTGATACTTTTGTTGTTGTTGTTTTCTATGTTAGGATCTCTTGCTTATGATATATGTGCTTGTTAAAGGAGAACTCCGGTCAATTTTAACATTGAGCTAATTTTTTTGTACATTTGGAGTGCTGTCAATACAGAGAACAACGACAAAAATCGGTGTTGCCTACACCGAGTTATTCTATTTTTAAAATTTGCACCCTGTTGACTTCAATGGGGCAAGTACTAAACCTGCTTTTAGCCTCTTAACATCATTGATGTGTCATTACAAGTGCACAGAAAATGTGAGTGATTCCTTCAGAGTGAACACGAGTGAATCTGACTGCAGTAGATGTGAAAGAAATGTATAAAAATTATGTTATTTAAAGGAACACTCCACCGTTTTTTGAAATAGGGCTTATTCACCTTCTTTCCTACATTTAGATAGGTGGGCAAATGCATTTTTGTCTCAGTGCATGCATTGTTTTAGTTTGACAGGGTCGGTGCTAGCTTAGCTTAGCATAATGAATGGAATCCTTTGTTGCCAGCTAGCATGTCCTGAGTAAAAGTGATATAAAAAAAATTAAAAACCCACCTAATTACTTCTTGTGGCCTGCGTATTCACAACAAGTACAAATAGCGATGCAGATTAACACTAGGTGATTTCCTAGGCAGATATTGACTTGGGACTATATTAGGGGGAAGCACAGGCGAAGCACTGCTACTTGGGCACAGAGATATCACGCCCAAGTAGCAGTGCTTCGCCTGTGCTTCCCCCTAATATAGTCCTTAATATATAAGTCAATATCTGCCTAGGAAATCGCCTAGTGTTAATCTGCATCGCTATTTGTACTTGTTGTGAATACGCAGGCCACAAGAAGTAATTAGGTGGGTTTTTAAAAATTTTTATATCACTTTTACTCAGGACATGCTAGCTGGCAACAAAGGATTCCATTCATTGTGCTAAGCTAAGCTAGTGCCAAACCTGTCAAACTAAAACAATGCATGCACTGAGACAAAAATGCATTTGCCCACCTATCTAAATGTAGGAAAGAAGGTGAATAAGCCCTATTTCAAAAAACGGTGGAGTGTTCCTTTAAGCCAGCGCAAATACCTGTATTTTCTTCCTGTTTTCGGGTGAAGTCCAAAGTAGTCGATTGCCGAGTTCACGCGCATAGGTTTAGTACCTATAATCACGCACGTGAACTCGGCAATCGACTACTTTGGACTTCACCCGAAAACAGGAAGAAAATACAGGTATTTGCGCTGGCTTAAATAACATCATTTTTATACATTTCTTTCACATCTACTGCAGTCAGATCCACTCGTGTTCACTCTGAAGGAATCACTCACATTGGCTGTGCACTTGTAATGACACATCAAGGATGTTAAGAGGCTAAAATCAGGTTTAGTACTTGCCCCATTGAAGTCAACAGGGTGCAAATTTTAAAAATAGAATAACTCTGTGTAGGCAACACCGGTTTTTGTCGTTGTTCTCTGCATTGACAGCACTCAAATGTACAAAAAAATGAGCTCAATGTTAAAATTGACCGGAGTTCTCCTTTAAAGTTGTGATTCATCCTTGTAAACTGATGTGCGTCTGTATTTCTCCTTTATGTCATGAAATATTCAACAGGTCTTGATTAAATGCAATAAAAGATTAGCTAACATATAATAATTGAAATAGTTTAGGATTGTTTTGTTAAATACATCATCCTACTTTGTCATGTCCAGTCAACTATGTTACTTTTGTCAACTATGATACTGGGCTGTCAATTAAGTTACCATTATGTTTTTTAAAAAATATATGTATTTCAATGGTTCCCTAATCTCCAAGTAAATATTTAGAAACTGAGTAGCTGTCAAATATATACCTCAGCATAATTTCATCAAAAAAAATATCATGAATCAAGCAGTTTGGAAACAAAATATACAGATCGGTTACTTCAGTACTTGAAATTTGGGGTTTCAATTGAACAAAATGTGTATTTTCTTAATTAATTGGGTATTTTAATTGAAAAGGTAGGTAAATAGACACATATTCTTCCAAGAGTAATGATTTTTTTAAATGTCTGCCATTTACTTAAAGTTAAAACTTATAGGTTTTGTCCGTAACATAGTACCAAATAATGAGTAAACTTGTTGTTTTTAAAACTAAATATCTGAAATCAATTATGCCTGAGCTTGGCAATGACTAAAAACAAAATATTTCAGGGATGATTTATCAGGGAAGATAATAATATTTTGTAAATAAATATATTTTTTCCCAGAATTATTCAAACTCAAAATCTCCCACAATTATTGACCCACATGCTATATGACGCGCTTCTGCAACACGCATCAGCTGAGAATCTCTTCACCAAGCCAACGCGCAAACTACCGCAAATAAAACCGAAAGTAAAGCCCAACACGGACGGAATTGCCCGGAGTCATAAAGACTGAATTTACTGTATAACGCGGAATTTAACGGATTGAATGGTTCATGAGCTCGGAACTCGTAATTACGATGTTTTTGACTCCACTAGGACACTAAACACAGCAGTAGCCTAAAGTGACTTTCCTTCACCATGAATGAGGAGCTGCTTTGACACTCCTGTTTTACACACGTCACTCAAACACAGAAGCAGGAACTATTTCAGCTCCTCAGTTCAGAGAAACAGAAACTGAAACTGAAGTATTGTTGAGCTGTTGTGTGTTTGTGTCTCTCTGTATTCATGCAGTAAAATGGCAGAAGCCAGAATTTCAGTGGATCAGGATGAGTTCACGTGTCCAGTGTGTCTGGATCTCCTGAAGGATCCAGTGACAATCCTCTGTGGTCACAGTTACTGTAAGATCTGTATTACAGACTGCTGGGATCAGGAGGATGAGAAGAGAGTCTACAGCTGCCCTCAGTGCAGACAGACCTTCAGTCCAAGACCTGCTTTAGCTAAAAACACCATTCTGGCTGAACTGGTGGAGAAACTGAAGAAGACTAAACTTCCTGCTGACTGTTACGCTGGAGCTGGAGACGTGCAGTGTGACGTCTGTACTGGAAGAAAATACAAAGCCGTCAAGTCCTGTCTGGTGTGTCAGGAATCTTACTGTCAAACTCATTTTGACCGTCATGAGGAATTTCACTCCCGTAAACCACACAAAGTGATTGATGCCACTGGACGACTGCAGGACATGATCTGCCGTAAACATGATAAAGAGCTAGAAATGTTCTGTATCACTGATCAACAGTGCATCTGTGTGTGGTGTAAGGAGAGTGAACATAAAAACCACAACACTGTATCAACTGCAGCACAGAGGACAGAGACACAGGTATGAACTGAGAGGGATTGATCACACAGAAATGAAAGTGTCTTCATTTACTCACTCATTTACTCATGTTGTTCCAAACCGGTTTGACTGAGTTTCTTCTGTGGAATATATAAGATGACATTTTGAAGAATTTCTCATCTATTTTAGTCTATACATTGTAAGTCAATGGAGTAAAAAGTTTCAAGCTCCAAAAAGGAGAAAAAGCATAAAAGTAATCTAAACAACTAGTGGTTAAAGAAAGGAGTACGCTTAAGTGTATTGACATGCACTTGTAGTGTACTTCAAAATAAAAGTATATATTAAAAAAAAATATATATATATATATATATATACTTGCAGATAATATGAAATGAAAGGCCACTTAAATGCACTTAAAGAGAGTCAACTTTCATGACTGTACACTTTATAAAGTACACTTTTTTATCATGTAAAATTAAAAGTTTTACTTTAAAGTACATTTTTAATAATATTTAATATTTCAATTTAACTCAGTAGAATTATGAAATTACATTATATACTTAAATCTTACTTAAGTGGGTCAAAAAGTCACTCTTAAGTTCAGCTAATTGCTTTATATTTACATTTAAACTATAATACATTTTAATTTAATAGCAATTAACATGCAATTATGTTGTGTCTGAAAACATTACGTTCAGTTCACACTTATTTCACAATTATATTATTTTAAAGTATATAATATTATTTTATAATTTCCAAAATACACTCTTTAAAATATGCTACTTTTAAAAGAGCCAAATTTTGAATCACAAATCAAATCAAATAATTGATAAACTCATGTATGTGGAGCTCAAATCAAATATGATGACATCAAAAACATCAAACTTCACTGGTGTTTGTGTCATGACATCATGTTGTTTAGTCATGTGACTGTGACATGAAAGAACCAATGAGGTTTGATGTTATTGACGTGTCACCATATTTTATTTGGCCTCTGTAAACCGCTGAGACATTCTTCTAAATATCTTCTGTTGTGTCTCACAATAGACAGAAAGTCATACAGGTTTGGAGCGACATGAGGGAGAGTAAATGATGATACTAATGATATAAAACTAGGCACTGATGAAATACTGCTGACATTCATTTCAGGAAACCATGAATCTGTGGTTTGAGCCAGACAGTAAAAACTTACCATGCAAGATCTTTAACCACTTCACCAACTCTGGATTCATGTAACTTTAATGTTTGTCTGACAGTAGTTTTATGTGTCATTCCCTGTCATTGGTTTGTCCTCCAGAAACAGCTGAAGGAGACGCAGATGAAGATCCGTCAGAGAATCCAGCAGAGACAGAAAGATCTTCAGCATCTGAGAGAGGCTGTGAAGTCTCATAAGGTGAGTCTGGAGAAGAAGAGAAGTTTGAGACGTCTCAGTTTGGACTCTGTCAGTCGCGCTGAAGCCACTGTGTGATTGTGATGTGTGTGTAACAGCGCTCTGCACAGACAGCAGTGAAGGACAGTGAGAGGATCTTCACTGAGATCATCCGCTCCATTGAGAGAAGCCGCTCTGAGGTCACACAGCGGATCAGAGATCAGGAAAAGACTGCAGTGAGTCGAGCTGAAGGACGACTGGAGCGACTGGAGCAGGAGATCAATGATCTGAGGAGGAGAGACGCTGAGCTGGAGCAGCTTTCACATACACAAGATTACATCCAGTTCCTGCAGGTAACAGAGATCTAGAAGAACAGGATCATAGTGGACTTGAGCAAGATCCTGCTATGCCAGAGAAACATTTCATGAGAGCAGAATGAGCCATTGACTGAGATGTTGTCAGGAATTCAGTCAGATTCAGTCAAGTGTTGTGTTATCATATAATCACCAGTCAGACTCTCATCTGATCATCTTCTGTTTAAAGAGACACACTTACAAAGCCCTGGGAAATTTACCATTAAATATGAACTCATTTTTCCTTCTGGTTTCTCCATTCTGTCTTCACTGTAAACCCAAATAAGTTAGCAGAACTCAAAACATTAAGGCAATTCATTGCCTCAATTTTTTTAATTTTTTTAATTCAAAGTTTAAGCAAGCTGAACTGGCAGATTTTAAGTTTTGTACTTAAATATTTCAAGTTAAGAACAATTAAAATCAGAGTACACTATTTCATACATTTAACTTAAAACATTCATGTAATCTCAAAGTGAACACTTTCATTAGTATTAACTTATAGTTTTAACAAGCTAGTTTGCTAACATACTATGTTATCATGCTAACAATAGTATGTTATACAGCACTTGCTGTTGTCAGGATTACACCCTCAATCAGTCCTCAATCACCATCATCATTCACTCCGCCCACTCGTCCACAATCACCAGAGTTCTAATCACCACCACCTGGATCCCATCACCAGCTCACCCTTCATAAACTGCACTCACCCCTTCAGTCCTCGTCTGGTCTCGTCTCTAAATGGACACACAGACTCACCTCTTTCATCCCGTTACTTACCTGTATACCCGACCTTCTTCAGCCTGCTGTATTCCGCTCCAGATCCAAGTCATCGTCACCTGCAAGAGAAACATTGTTACTTTACAGCTAAGTCTTCCTAAACTGTCTATAATCTGCTTACTCACCGTTATCTCTGGAACCGATCCATTCTGCTGAATAAATCACATTATATACTTACCATCATGTTTGCGTCTTGTCTGAAACCTGACAGAAGACCAGACCCAAGATGCAGAATCCTTCGGATTCCGGAGAGGATCACACCCCACAACCAGCCCACAAACAGCATCACTATCTGCACTTCCGCGTTCATCGGCTACTTCGTTCACTGTCTCTGCCAGTCCCATGGCCCGACCAGCGACATTCACCGGTGAGGCGGAGGACTGCAGTGGGTTCCTCCTACAGGTATCGCTCTATTTCACTATGCAACAACTTCATTTTACCAACGACTCAGCCCGTGTTGCATTCATCATCTCCCTCTTGTCCGGACGAGCACTCCAGTGGGCACAATCGCTATGGAATTCCAATTCCGATGCAGTTAAGTCAACGGATCAATTCATTCAACATTTTAAAGAAATTTTTGGCCAAGCAGCAGCCGATCTCTCCGTTCATGACCAGCTCCTCAATCTTCGACAAGGAGAAACTTCCGTGAGTGATTATGCTCTTCAGTTCCGTACTCTGGCGGCATCTAGTGGTTGGAACGAAGCAGCGTTGATTACAGCTTTCCGTCATGGTCTTAATCCCAATATTCGACAACTACTTGTGGTCTACGATGACAACATGGGAATTGAGAATCTTATCCAAAAGACCATCCGCGTTTCTCAGCGCTTATCTACCTGCGATCAATCTGAACCCAATGTAAGTCTTCCGCCCTCGGTTCCATCAAGCACTCCTCCAGCACCCGAGCCCATGGAGATTTGCTCCTCACATCTGCCTACTTCTGAACGCCAAAGACACATACTTCATCATCTATGCCTATATTGTGCTTCAGATAAACATCTCCTCGCCCAGCGGTAAGCTCCATTCAAGTTCATCCTAAAATTGAAATGTTGAATCGTACTACTGTGCATCTCCTGACCTCTCGTGCTTCTGTCTCAGCACAAGCCCTCATCGACTCTGGCTTTGCGGGGAACTTCATTTCCACAACGCTTCTCCAAAAGTTGAATCTCCATAAACGCCGTAGTCAGCAAGATCTTCAAATCCATACCATCCTGGGTAAACTGCTGGGCAGAGGTCACATTCGGTATCATACTCCTACGTTAACTCTTCGTATTGGATGTCTGCATTCTGAGGAAATCTCTTTTATGGTGCTGGAGGAGCTCATCCTGGGACGCCCGTGGCTGGTACAACATCAACCGACCCTCCACTGGAAATCCGGTGAGATCCTTCGCTGGGGAGATAACTGTCATTCATCTTGTCTATCTTCAATCAAGAAAAGTTCTTCTTCGTCTTCATCATCGCCCTCTCAGTCAAGATCCAAGGTTCCTGTCTATTCCACCTCCGTCGAGAGTCCCGAGGCTCTACAAGAAGTAGAGATTCCAGTGGAGTACCGGGCGTTCCAGGACGTGTTCAGCAAGAAGCTGGCGACCAAACTACCACCTCATCGGCCATGGGACTGTGCTATCGACTTGCTACCTGGAGCTACTCTACAAAAAGGACGTGTTTATCCCCTGTCTATCTCGGAGCCGAAGGCCATGGAAGAGTATGTGGAGGAAGCTTTACAACATGAGTTCATTCGTCCATCTACCTCCCCTGCCGCTTCGAGTTTCTTCTTTGTGCGTAAAAAGGACAGAGGCTTGAGGCCGTGCATCGACTACAGGAACCTCAACTCTCAGACTGTCAAATTCAGCTATCCCCTTCCTCTGGTCCCAGCAGCTCTAGAACAGCTGTGCGGAGCCCGTATCTTCTCTAAACTTGATCGCAGGAGTGCCTATAACCTCATTCGTATTCGTCATGGAGATGAATGGAAGACGGCGTTTGTGACCCCTTCAGGCCACTGCAAATATCAGGTTATGCCCTTCGGGCTTTCCAACGCTCCCGCTGTCTTCCAGGGGTATATGGATGAGATATTTCGTGAATACCTCAATCGCTTTGTCATAGTGTACATCAAATACATTCTCATCTACTCATCTACCCTCTCTGAACATCATCAACACGTCATCAAGGTACTGGAAACATTGAGAAAACATCAACTGTACTTGAAACTGGAGAAATGTGAGTTCCACACCACCACTGTTCAATTCCTGGGCTACATCATCGACCAACATGGCATCCAGATGGACCAGAGGAAGGTGGAAACCATTCAGAACTGGACAATACCATCATCCGTAAAAGAACTTCAAAGATTCCTTGGTTTCGCTAATTTCTATCGAAGATTCATCAATAACTACAGCTCCATCAGTGCACCACTCACTTCAGCTCTGAAAGGCCGGCCCAAGTCTCTGTCCTTGTCACCCGATGCCATTCAGGCTTTCCAGCACCTCAAAGAAGCCTTCACGACCGCTCCAATCCTCGCTCATCCCAATCCAGATATTCCATTTGTCGTTGAGGTTGATGCATCTTCCACAGGGGTTGGAGCGGTCCTATCTCAGCGGCAGGGTGAGCCTCCCAAACTCCTTCCATGTGCCTTCTTCTCAAAAAAGCTGTCCTCGGCGGAGTGTAATTATGACATCGGCAATCGGGAACTGCTCGCTATCAAATTAGCCCTTGAGGAATGGAGGCATTGGCTGGAGGGAGCCAACCATCAGTTCGAGGTCATCACCGATCACCGCAGCTTGGAATACCTCAGAGAAGCTAAGAGATTGAATCCTCGTCAAGCCCGTTGGGCCCTCTTCTTCACTCAATTTGACTTTATAGTCACCTACCGACCTGGGAGTAGAAACTGCAGAGCAGATGCTCTCTCCCGTCTCTATCATCCTTCCACCGACGATCAGACTCCGGAAACCATTCTCCCTCCAGCCGTAATCCTCAGCCCCATCCTCTGGGATATCGATGAGCAGATCACCCAGGAGAACCATCGCCATCCTGCTCCGCCGGGAGGTCCAGAAGGGCTAACCTATGTTCCCCAACATCTGCGCGCTGCCCTTCTGGACTCAGCTCATACAGCTCTGGGCTCTGGACATCCAGGTAGCAAGCGTACCCTCTCACTCCTCAGTCAACGGTACTGGTGGCCGTCCATCTCCAGGGACGTTTCCCGTTACATCAAGGGATGCTCAGTCTGCGCCATCACCAACACTCCCCGTAAACTACCTGAAGGCAAACTTACCTGTATACCCGACCTTCTTCAGCCTGCTGTATTCCGCTCCAGATCCAAGTCATCGTCACCTGCAAGAGAGACATTGTTACTTTACAGCTAAGTCTTCCTAAACTGTCTAAAATCTGCTTACTCACCGTTATCTCTGGAACCGATCCATTCTGCTGCATAAATCACATTATATACTTACCATCCTGTTTGCGTCTTGTCTGAAACCTGATACTTAAATCCTACTCAAGTTGGTCAAAAAGCTCTCTAAATATTAGCTTATTTCATTTAATATAAATTTAGACTATATAAGACATTAATTTAAGTAAAATAATTGAAAAATAATGAAGTGTCTGAAAGCATTACATTCAATCTGCTCTTATATATATATATATATATATATATATATATATATATATATATACTGTGTATATGTATATATATATATATATATATATATATATATATATATATATTCAAATTATATTATTATTATTATTAAGTGTCAAATACTAGAGTTTGTAGCATTAAATGATGAATATGAGGAGAATGTGCTGATTGTGTGAAAGTGCTGGATTGAAGCGAGTCACTGAAGAGAAGTGAAGTCAACAAGAGCCGCTCAGATCTGATATAGTGCAGGTTATTGGCTGAAGTGTGGAGATGATGAGTTTTGATTTCTGTTTTCTGTAGAGTTTCCAGTCTCTCTTAGCACCTCCTGAATCTACAGATGAACCCGACTTTTCCTTCAGTTCTCTCTCCTCTTTTGATGGCGTGAGAGAATCTCTCCGTCAGCTGAGAGACAAACTGGAGGATTTCTGCAAAGAGGAGATCAAGAAGATCTCAGACGGAGGTAAAGTCCTGCGCCTCGTTTATACAGACGTGTGAGAAAGATCCCAAATCTGAACGTACAACCGTTTCCGAAATGTTCCTACGATTTATAAAACGTCCATTTTCACAAAATTGTCCTTAAATGCATCTCAGTTTATAAATCCCAGTTCATCTTAAATTCAAGTCCATCAAATCCTCCTACAGAACGGCCACAAATATCTCTTGATGGTTCAGAAATACGGACTCATCATCGTGGACAAGCGTCTATATACACATGACGGAGGATGAAATCCATGGAATTTAGGATCAATCCGATGTGTGTGTTTTATAAATGAAGCCTCTGGAGATTATTAATCTGCTCCCAGAAATGAGTCCATCATCTAATATTATAGAGCATCATATTAGAAATGTCTTAGAAATGAATGTATTTTATCTTGTCATTTCTCTTCACACTGTTCATGTCTGTTTATTTCCAGTCACTTTCACCAACATGAATCCCAAGACCAGGAACGACTTCCTACAATGTGAGTCACTAGAAAACAAGCAGAAAAACTCACTGAATGTGTTCATGTTCTTCCTGTAGAAGGAGAAATAAATCATGATAGAATGATTAGATGATCATGTAAATGATGATTTGCACATGATATTTGGTCAGCTGTACTGAGACACTGATGATACACTGAACATTGATTCATGAAGAGTTCAGATACATTAAAAGATCAGACAGATTCATAATTCCTGTTTCTGATGTGTTTTCTCTCCATCAGATTCTCATCAGCTCACTCTGGATCTGAACACAGTGAATAAACACCTCAGTCTGTCTGAGAGGAACAGAGTGATTACTGGCACTGGCACTGACACAGAGCAGCCGTATCCTGATCATCCAGACAGATTTGATCGTCATTATCAGGTGTTGTGTAGAGAGAGTGTGTGTGGACGCTGTTACTGGGAGATTGAGTGGATTGGGAATAGTGGTGTGTTTATATCAGTGTCATATAAGAGCATCAGCAGGAAGGGATCGGTTAATGAGTGTGCGTTTGGATATAATGATCAGTCCTGGAGTTTGGACTGCTTTTCCTCCAGATTCACATTCATACACAATAACATACACACTTCTCTCCCTGTAAAGCCCATCAGCAGAAGAATAGGAGTGTATGTGGATCACAGTGCAGGAACTCTGTCCTTCTACAGCGTCTCTGACACAATGAGCCTCATCCACACAGTCCAGACCACATTCACTCAGACGCTCTATCCTGGGTTTTGGGTTAGTTCTGGATCATCAGTGAAACTGTGTTGATGTTTCAGAACAGATTGTAGAGAGATTTTACCCACAATACTTTGAGCTGCACGCTAAATCAGTAACAATGAGATACAGAGACTCTTATTTTAATTTTCTGTAATATCTTAATTTCTGCAACAGAAATAACAGAATAAATGTGTGTATTAAAATCTTTATAGAGACAGTAAGAATGGTGTGTGAGTGTGTTTATCAAGCTATAATTGTATTGATGGAAATCTTATTCATTTAGTTTTTATTGTAGTGACACAATCATTTTAATATTACTATTAAAAGTAACTTTCATTTGAAATTATTAAACAAATAAAATGAAAAGATTAAGGAATAATGAATGAATGACTTTCACAACGTTTGATGTTGATGGAAAATAGTTGTTTCCAGATATGGAGAAATATATCAGTGTTGTCGCAAAAAGCAGTGAGCTCTAGTTAAAAAGAAAAGATTGCAGCTGAAAAAGATGAAATTAAGGAAAATAAAAGTGCAGCTTCACAAAACATTTACTCTGTGCTTTTTTCTTTTCCATCTGTCTTCTTACTTCTCTATATGGATGTGTGGAGTTGAGCCATTTCACTTCAGATCAACCAATAGACACTACATCCACACAAATGGAGAACACAGCATCCAAAGCATGCAGCTACAGGAAAACAATAATCAATATATTGTAACATGTTAAAAGTAGTGATGTTACATATGACACTGAAGCTTCGATGCGCGTATCACTCAAGCGACACAATTTGTCATGAAGCCCCGTATCGAGGCATGTATTGGTTTACTAGAGTCACGTGATCGATGACAAACGAAGCCTCACTTTCTGTCCAATCACGTGCACGTTTCGCTTTGGGTGTCAGAAGGCTCGAACTTCAGATCGTATTTAACGAGTCATTTGTTGCCTCAGTCTGGTTGATATTTACAATTATTAATATTGACATTTAATAACAGATGATCCTATACTGCCGTGCAAAGGCAAAAGACCGTAACTTCGTTTTTGGTCGAAAATGAGTTATTTATATTTTTGGCACATTCAAGACCTTCTTTATCATGTGGATAAGTATCTTGAATCAATTCCGTTTTTTTTCGAGAAAATAATGATTTGTCTTAACAGTAACTTCCAAAAGCCCATGAGAAACCAAGGCAGAACACCGTAACATCAGTTACCGCTCTTTGGCTTTGTTTTGGAACGCTCAAATTACGAGTTACGGTACTCTGCCTTTGTTTAGCCGCGCGTCAATATGAAGTTACTGTGCCGGTGTTCAATCAAATAATGCTACCTACCAGATTGTACGGTTATCTGCCTTTGTTTTAATGTCCATTAAAATTAAAATTACGACGGTGTAGCCTGTAGCCTACTTTGTACAGCTGCCATCAGTCGCTCTAACTTCTGATGTCCTCAGAGCGGTCAGTATGGTCTGCTCCATCGACAAACGTGCGATATCGATCGCGAAGGATTATGCAGAGTTGACAGAAAAACGTTACACATTGCCGTATCAGATGAATACAACCAAGAATTAAAGCTCGGCAAACTAGCTGGCAGAGTGCCAAAACTTCGCCTTCAGCCCCGCCCTAAACGCGTTCGATCGAGTCAACGCTGGACTAATAGGTATTTTGTCATGTCAAATGTATTAATAATGCCATCAGAATGCAACCAAAGCACAGGATAGCAATAAGTAGATGGCTATAAATAATTGTAAATCATACAAAATAAATGCCATGATCACTAGATTTTATACAGGTGTGTACTATAATGATTTTGTTAATGGTGATCAGCAACTAAATATTGATAATGTGGAAGTTACTGCCTTTTGCCTTGGCATGACTTCTCACTGTTTGCTGACAATACAAAGGCAGAGTACAGTAACTTTAAAATAGTGGTCAAAAGTCAAGTTTGAGCTCAAGATTTTTTTATGTATATAATTTCCATTACTAAAACATCTATTTGCCAGATTTCCAGTGTCCTACCTATAATTAATTTGGCGGGACAACTAAAAATCTTTAAAGTCATTTTTCTCAGTTCCACACTCTAGCGACTTAAGGTCTTTTGCCTTTGTAGGGCAGTATAAGACTTTGGCCACGGGCCAATATATTTTTTAGCCAGTAGATGGCGGGCCAGCTACACAAAGTAGGCCTATGGATACAAATTAAATACTCTTATATAGGCCTATAATCGCGGAATATGATGGGTCCGTCACCGTACGTGGATCATTCGTTCAATCGTTTTTTCAAATTAAAACGTCTCTGGTTACTTACGTAACCTATGTTCTCTGAATAGGGAACGAGACGCTGCGGATAGCGCAGTGGGATATTCTCTGAATGTGCCGATTGTCTGAAGCCCTATAGAATCACGCCAATTCATTGGCTGATGGTGCCCGCGCAATCTGGCTCCGCCCCGACGCACTTACGTCACATCATTACATATTCGCGCACGCCATCTGCTCCTCAGATTTCTCTGCCGAAAAGAAAACTGTCAGCAGCGCGAGGAGCTTGGCAGCTAACGCAGCGTCTCGTTCCCTATTAAGAGAACATAGGTTACGTAAGTAACCAGAGACGTTCTCTTTCATAGGTTCACTCAACGCTGCGGATAGCGCAGTGGGAACGGACTACCAAACTCGCCAAGCTAGAGCGCTTTCCATGACTGGTACATAAATGAGACAACGACCAAGATGAGATCAAACAGAAAGAACCTGGGAACCCGGGGTCATGTCAAGATCCAAATTATAGAACCTTACAAAAGTGTGCGGAGAGGACCAGCCTGCCGCAACACAAATGTCCTCCAAAAGTGCTCCTCTAAAAAGAGCTTGAGAAGATGCCACACTTCTGGTGGAATGTGCTCTAATGCTAAGAGGTGAAGGCAAGCCACGCACCTCGTAAGCCAACGAGATAGCTTCTGTGACCCAGTGGGAAATCCTCTGCTTTGATGCAGCAAGCCCACGGCGGCCAGCACCGAAGCAAACCAGAAGCTGGTTAGATTTCCTCCAACCACCTTAGCGGTCTACATATATCTTAAGAGAACGAACTGGGCAGAGCAAGTTAAGCTTCCTATCTTCCTCAGAAGAAAATGGAGGAGGGTGGAAAGCGTTAAGGTTAACCACCTGCGAGCGGAAAGTTGTGGAAAGAACTTTGGGGACATACCCTGGTCTCGGCCTCAAGGAAACCTTGACCAAGCCAGGAGCAAAGTCCAAGCAAGACTCGCTAACAGAAAGAGCTTGTAAGTCTCCTACCCGCTTTAATGAGGACAAAGCCAACAAAAGAGAAACCTTGAGAGTCAGAATCCGCTCCGGAGCTGACTCCAAGGGCTCAAAGGGGGCCTTCGTCAAACCCTCTAGGACAACAGAAAGGTCCCATGAGGGAACTCTAGGGGAGCGAGACGGTTTCAGGCGCTTAACCCCACGCATGAAGGCCGAAACTTACCTTAGTTTCCCCAGGGGAATCTTGTCTGATTCCCTATGTGCTGCAATAGCTGCGACATAAACTCTGAGAGTGGTAGCAACTGCTCCAGAAGCAAACTTCTCCTGCAGGAACTCCAGTACTGAACCCACAGGGCAGTTAACTGGGCTCCTATCATGTGCTAAGCACCATGTCTCAAAAACCTTCCATTTGGAAGAATATAGCCTCCTTGTAGAAGAGGCTCTAGCACTCGCAATGGTCTCCTGAACGTCAGTTGGGAGATCAGAACTTAATGCTAGCGGCCTCTGATCGGTCAAACATACAGCTTCCACATGTCTGGGCGAGGATACCATATCCTGCCCTGCAGCTGGGACAGCAGGTATTCCCTGACCGGGATCTTCCAGGGGGAAGATTCCAGCAGAGGAATTAGCTCCGAAAACCATGGCTGAGACGGCCAGAACGGAGCTACCAGGAGGAGGCGGACTCCGCTCTCTCTCACACTGGCCAAGACCATCTGGATCAGTTTGATGGGCGGGAAGACATAGAGTTTCTGCGTTGGCCAAGGGTGAGCGAACGCATCTATCCCAAACAGAGCCGGGGGACTCAGGGAGAACCAAAGTGGGCATTGGGACGACTCTTGAGATGCAAAGAGGTCCACTTCCGCTTCTCAGAAAACCTCCCAGATCAGAGCCACCGTCTGGCGGTTCAACATCCATTCTCCCGATCTGAGTTTCTGCCTCGACAGAAAATCTGCTGCGAGGTTCAGAACCCCTGGGACATGAACTGCTCTTAGAGATAGGAATCTGCTCTGATACCACAGGAGAATGTGACGCGCATGCCTGTCTAGGGTGCACGACCGAGAACCCCCCTGCAGGTTCACATGAGACACCACTGCCATGTTGTCTGTTCTGACAATTACATGGTGTCCCTCCAGAAGAGGGAGAAAATGATGCAGAGCCAGAAAAACGGCTCTTAACTCCAGGCAGTTTATGTGCCAAGAGAGAGTCTCGCCAGTCCAGACCCCACACGCTGGTCTGCCCTCGAAAACTGCTCCCCAGCCGGTGAGAGAGGCATCCGTCATAATCATCTGGCGACGAAATACCGCACCCATGCTGACCCCTTTCCGAAGAAAAAGAGGGTCCAGCCAAACTGACAGGGCTCGAAAGCAACTGCAACTCGAAAGCAACTGCACTTCGTGAATGTCCTCGGGGCCAGAGCGAGGCCGAAGGGAAGGACCCTGTACTGGAACGCTCTTTCTCCAAAGGCGAACCTGAGGAACTGCCTGTGTCGCCGTACAACCTGGATGTGAAAGTAAGCATCCTTTAGGTCTACTGTCACGAACCAATCCCCTGGCCGAATCTGAGATATGATAGCTTTCAAAGTCAACATCTTGAATTTCCCTTTGTAAAGGGCGAAGTTCAGTCGGCAGAGGTCCAGTATGGGACGCAAACCGCCGCCCTTCTTCGGGACCAGGAAATAACGGCTGTAAAAGCCCCGCTCGGTTTCCCCTGAAGGAACCTCCTCTATTGCTCCTTTGAGAAGGAGGGATGAAATTTCCTGCTGAAGAACAGAAGCCTGAATGGCACTGTCTACTACAGTAGGAAAGACCCCGTTGAAACGGGGGATTGCGGCAAAACTGAAGAG
The DNA here is from genome assembly GCF_964197995.2 of Scardinius erythrophthalmus. NCBI lineage: Eukaryota > Metazoa > Chordata > Actinopteri > Cypriniformes > Leuciscidae > Scardinius > Scardinius erythrophthalmus. The sequence goes on along the minus strand of NC_138221.1, from coordinate 62,953,100 downwards.
TGTAGCCGAACCGAACTGTGCGAAGAACCCAAGACGATACCCCTGGCAAGCGCTCCCATTCCTGAAAGAAATGTGAAAGATGAAGAGGGATGTTGTAATGCAGACGACATACCTGAGTGAGGGTGTCGTGTTGACGTTCATGGGGTAGAGAAGTTGACTGTGCAGGAGAGCCCTCGGTGTCCTGGCACGTGATGGGAGGCATCGATGCTGGGGTCATGGTGACCAGGTCCGCCTGCTCCGGAGGAAAACGGAAAGTGCCTCCGAGGATGCGACCGGCAGTTATAGAGTGTCGGGGGTGAGGGGAGAAAGCAAAAAGCGTCTCCTTCCTCCCGTGCCGTTTGGCTGAGTAGAGATGGTGAAAACTGGCCTGCACTTCGAGACACTCTGAGTGGCGAAGGTGACAGGGCAAGGAAAGGAGAGCTGGGAGGTGGGCAGAAATGCTTGCGTGGTCTGTCCCAACCTTGAGGAAGCAGAGGAGCTCTCCTTTCTCCGACCGGAGGGTCAGGAACGGCTCTGGGCCGCCGGAGCGGTCGGTTTGACGGACCGCTTCATCTGGAGGCGCTTGTGAGGCCGTTGACGTGGAAACGGAAGACCGCGGGATCCCCAAACCGTGGTAGGTGGGGGATGCACCGATTCGCTCCTCCTGGAAAAGAACTCCGGTCTATGAGAGGGACATTCTCTGGGTCGAACAGGGGAGGGAGCAGAAGGTTCCCTAGCCCTCCTGGGCATGAACTGTATGAACGCGGCCGATTGGGATTTGGAGGAGTGGAATTTCTCAACCACCGTGTTGACCGCCTCACCAAACAACCCTGTTTGAGAAATGGGGGCATCCAAGAGGAAAACCTTCTCCTTGTCACGGATCTCCGTGAGATTAAGCCACAAGTGGCGGTCCACCGCAACGGAGCCAGCCATAGAGCGACCTATAGCGCGTTCGGTATGTTTGGTGGCTCTTAAGGCTAAATCCGTAGCCTTACGAAGCTCCTTGACCGCTTCAGGGGTCACGCCGTCGCCCTCGTCCATTTCCTTCAGGACCTCCGCTTGGTAGGCCTGAAGAATGGCCATAGTGTGCAGGGTCATGCCTGCCTGCCCAGCCGCCATGTAGGATTTCCCAATGAGAGAGGAAGTAGTCCTACATGCTTTAGAGGGGAGGAGGGGGCGCGACTTCCAGGACGGCGCAGACGACGGAGTAAGATGGTCGGCTAAAGTCTCCTCAATCGCCGGAATAGCCCTGTTCCACAGAACCTACTTGGTTGGTGAAATCAGCAGCTGCCGCATTAGTGAGGCGCGCAGAGAAAGGCTGCTTCCAGGATCTGGAAATCTCGTGATGCAGATCACTGAAAAATGGCAGCTTTCTCCGTTGAGGCCTAGAATTAGGGCCACTGAGAAGTCTCTCGTTGAGTTTCGACGACTGAGATTCACGAGGCTCGTCGGGCCAGTCAATAGCGAGCTTCTCCGTAGAGCGCGAAAGTACGTCAATGAGCTCCGCGTAGGCCGCAGTTGGCCGCGCTTTCTGGCCACTCGGCGGGATAACCTCGTCGGCGAGAATAGGCCCGAAATCCTCGGAGTCGGAAGCCTCGGTAAAAAGTACATCCTCCAGCCCGAAAGAAACCGTGTCGACTGCTCCCGGGCTGGGGCGCAAATAATCGTGCGAAAATTCGACTGGCATGCCTCGCGCGTGCCGGAGGGAGGGAGAGAAAGAGCGGGGCTCGTCTGCTCGAACTCCACATCCTCAAGCTCTACATCCGAACCCCAAGTCGTGGATCCTCGAGAGGCCTCGGGAGCGCAACAGGGGGAGACGAATGATTCCCTCTCAAAAACCGCGAGCCGCGATTTGAGGGTTTTGAGCAACAAATTTTCACAGAATTTGCATTTAGACGATCCTATGACTGCCTCGCGCGCATGTGAAAAGCCCAAACATTTAACACACTTACTGTGTGGGTTGTCGTTAGCGATGTAACGAGCACATGGCGGAGTACAGCGTCGGTATTCCATGGCAACTTCACCGTAAGGAGAAACAGAGTTCCGCTTGAACAGTCGCAGAAGCGCCGAGAATAATCCAGAAGTCGTTTTTTTTTTTTTTTTTTTTGAGCTCAGAAAAATCACGAGCGAAGGGCAAACGTGACCGCTTCGTTCTGAAGGCAGAGAAATCTGAGGAGCAGATGGCGCGCGCAAATATGTAATGATGCGACGTAAGAGCGTCGTGGCGTAGCCAGATTGCGCAGGCGCCATCAGCCAATGAATTGGCGTGATTCTATAGGGCTTCAGACAATCGGCACATTCAGAGAATATCCCACTGCGCTATCCGCAGCGTTGAGTGAACCTAGGAAAGAGAACCAAAAATAAAAAGATGAAAAACTACTTGTTTTTCCATTATTTATTTCCTGAACTAAAATGAAAAAACGATTAACGACTGGTTTTCTGATTTTCTGATTGTGTCCAGAATCTCACATTCAAATGTCTCTAACGGAAAGAAGGAGATTAAGTAGCCTATAATAATAAATGCTATACAAAAATTGTGTTCGTGTCAGTATAAATATTAGGCTATTTTAACATTGTACTGTCAGCAGAGAAAAAAAATTATTTTACAGCAGCCAGAGAGAAACCATGGTAAGAAGTCAAGGGTCAAGAGCCCTAAAGCAAACACTGATCTCCATAATGGTGACTACAAACTTTATTATATTCAATAAAACATCAACAGCTAAATATATGTTTATTCTCAATAAGAACTTTTGTACATGAATGAAAGAAATAATGTTAAACTGGTTTGTAAACTGGTTTCACACTCAGTGTGGCTGGAAGTCAGTTGTAGTTCTTGTGTTTCTCTTTTTACTGTTCTTGTTTCTCTGTTCTTCAGTGATTATCGGGTGTTTATCGGTGTCTCAATTCACTCTCTTCTTTTCATTCACTCTGTCAACTGGACTATATTAGTGAACTAATGTAGGGAATAGTGAAAGAGAGTATAGAGTGTGATTTTGAACAGCCTCTGAGTGTCGACTTTGAGCGCTGTTAATTCACAGTGCATCCCTGTAGGCTTCTGTCTTGAAAAGAGTAGGAGGCTGCAGACCTGGAGCCGGTAGATATACGCCCCAGGCAGTTTTACGGCCCTGTTGTTCCTGATGCGTCCATGCGTTCATGACCTCGAGACTAGATTACTGTAATGCTTTATTAGCTGGTTGTCCTGCATCCTCAATAAACAAGCTACAGTTAGTCCAAAATGCCGCCGCTAGAGTTCTTACTAGATCAAGAAAATTCGACCATATAACACCAATTTTATCATCACTGCATTGGTTACCTATAAAGTTCCGTATTAATTACAAGGTATTGCTACTGACTTATAAAGCCCTAAACGGCTTAGCTCCAGTTTATTTAACGGATCTTCTATCGCCCTATAATCCATCGCGCTCTTTAAGATCACTAAATTCTAGGCTTTTGGTCATACCTAGGATATCCAGATCCACCAAAGGAGGGAGAGCATTTTCACATTTAGCTCCAAAACTCTGGAATAGCCTTCCTGATACTGTTCGTTGCTCAGACTCACTCTCCCAGTTTAAAACTAAATTAAAGACGCACAGGGGCGGACTTTACCATTAGGCAAAGGTCGGCAATTGCCTTGGGCCCCGAGCTACCTAGGGGCCCCCAAAATGCCCTATTAACTTATGCTTAAGTTTTTTGTTGTTTTTTAAATTATATATTTCTAAAACTCCATTTGCGAAAAATGGCATCAATCATTAGTGTCGCAGACAGGAGGGGGCCCCCCCGCCTCACTACATTGGACTATTCCATTATCTCACTTTTACTGCACATCTGCGAAAGTGACAAGGCTGTGCCAAAAAACTGACGGAGAAAAATAAGTGATTGACAGACAGAGTGTACAGAGTAGTAGACAGAGTAAAAATGAAGCGAAGTTAGCTACCCAAGCGGTGCTGAAAAAAGGAGGAAGCGGGAGGAAAGCAAAAAGTCCAAAAAAGTGCGCAGCGCGAAAGATAAACAACACGCAGTAACAGGAGGACTGGGAAATAGAGCAATTGATCCCCAGAGCAAGACGAGTCTAAACGCGAAAATTTAAAGTTTCGAAGTTACCCAAGCGGCTCAAATAAAAGAAAAAAAGTTAAAAGACGCAGATAATAGGCTAAGTAGGCTATTTGGGAACGCTGCCAAAGATGACAAACTTTGGTAACACTTTATATTACGACCCGCAAACAACTGCGCAAGTAAACCGAAATTACGGTGTACGTTTCTGTAATTATAGTGTACTTCCGTGTAGGTATAAGGGAACAATATGTTACGTTTTGGGTAATAAAGGGGTAACAAGCAGATATACAACCTGCAAAGAACTTCGTAAGTAAACCGAAATTACGGTGTACGTTTCTGTAATTATAGTGTACCTCCGTGTAGGTATAAGGGAACAATATGTTAAGTTTTGGGTAATAAAGGGGTACAACCAGATATACAAGCAAATTATTTATAATGTAATTATTTTAAAACTAACAGGTACCTATTCTGTTAATATATTCCAGGCAAAAATTGTACGTCTGTTGTATATAAAAGTTTTTATCACATTTCTGGAAACATATGTTCTTGTACAATGTAGTTACAGGGTAGTTTTGACATCTGTGGGTTGTAAATTAAATATATATATGGCTGTATGTAAGCACAGTATGATAAAAATTTAATCTGAAACAATTTTATAAACAGCTGATTTCGAAAAACATTGGCAATGCTATTTATTGGCTTTTCTTACTAAACTACTTAACGTTTAGCCAAAAAAAATGTTTTTTCTGCTATGACTTTAATTTAGAACGTACCATGTAGTACTTAGTACTTACCTTATCACATTGTATTGCAATGACACTTAAATGTCAGGGCAAATATACTGTGTAATTAAAAATTTTTTTTTTTTTTTTTTATAAGAGTAGCCTACCTTTCTCTGTAATTACTGTGCAAATAGTGTTGTTTCGTATTGTTACATAGTAAGTGTAGTGTTTACAAACGGGTAGTGTTTGTTACCCGTTTCAACTGTGAATTTACAGGGTAAGTATAACTCCTGCGGGCTGTAAATTAAAGTGGCACTTGTTACCCCCTTGTTCTGTGTTTTTACAGGGCAAGTGTAACTCCTGCGGGCTGTAAATTAAAGTGGCGCTTGTTACCCCCTTGTTCTGTGTTTTTACAGGGTAAGTGTAACTCCTGTGGGCTGTAAATTAAAGTGGCGCTTGTTACCCCCTTGTTCTGTGTTTTTACAGGGTAAGTGCAGTAAATATACAATAAAGGATCCAATTTAATTTCTGACTTTTATTTTACAAAGACATTTCAAAACACTTTTTATCTTAATAAAACATTATCTTTTCTACAGTATACTCAAACAACAAAGTAACACATTATACCCCCCCCCCCTTTATTTGCTTCTCTTGCTTTTCTTCTTCTTTCTTTTCTTGCTCTTCTTTTTCTTAACTTCCACTGGGGACTCTGAAGTTGAGGAGTTGATGGAGTCCCATTGGTCTTGCTGCACTGCAAAAATATGAATATATACATGCTCTTAGCAAGCTACACCTTCAATTTTAAGTTGTCGAACAATCCTCCACTCTAAACATTTTGTGCCACCTGATATTACTGTTGTAACTGTAATTTTGAAGAAAACACATTTTGGTGAAGTTTGAGTCAGATCATGGGGGGTTGTGATATTTTATAGTGATAATGACTGTAGTGCAGCAGAAAATGTTTTTTAAAAAGGCATAGTTGTTCTGACAGCAACAAAAACAAAAACAAAAAAAGCATGAAACACAAACCTGAGGGCTGTGGCAATAGTTCAATAGTTTGGATTGAGCTGATCAACAAACGGACAGGGAACTACGTCATCATGTTGAAAGGTCACGCCTGCGCCGGCCGAAGTACCGCCCCACTGTTTACAATGCGACCGTACGTAGGAGGATAATTCAAATAGTATTGTTTGCGATTATATAGAAATAGTATTCAGTGAATATGAATATGAATAGTATATGAATAACATTCTGATGAATATGAATAGTAGTTCAAATAGTATTGCCGGCGCAGGCGTGACCTTTCAACGTGATGACGTAGTTCCCTGTTCGTTTGTTGATCAGCTCAATCCGAACTATTGAAGGTAAAAAGTCTATAAATTATATATTTCTTTTTTTTAAATGACCTATTGTTTCGCTAGATAACAACCTCTACTTCAGCTGTGATCGCGTACAGCCCGTTTAAACACTTAAAAGACTTCTGAAACTGCATTGATTTGGACTTAACGATGGTGACCAATGAAGTCCGTTGTAAATTTTCATTTTGGGGTGAACTAATCCTTTAACAAGTGCATTTATAATGTACAGTACCAGTGATGTTTAGTTCTTCAATTTGATGTTTTAAAAAATAGGAAAGTGGTCACAAGTATAAGCCCTGGAGTAGGGCAGGAGTAAAATTTAAACGTCTAACCTTTCTTTCTTTCTTTCAAAGATAAGATTATCACTCTTAAAGCAGAGATCACCTTGCTCAAAGATGAGTGTGATTTTTTTGAAAAAGGAAATTGAAAAGATGAAGTCTGCTGTCCCATCTGCAATGACACAAAGATATGCTGTTCCTATAGTGCCACAGCCCTTATGTTTGTGTTTTATGCTTTTTTTTCTTTTTTTTTTTTTTTTTTTGCTGTCAGAACAACTATGCCTTTTTTAAAAACATTTTCTGCTGCACTACAGTCATTATCACTATAAAATATCACAACCCCCCCATGATCTGCCTCAAACTTCACCAAAATGTGTTTTCTTCAAAATTACAGTTACTACAGTAATATCAGGTGGCACAAAATGTTTAGAGTGGAGGATTGTTCGACAACTTAAAATTGAAGGTGTAGCTTGCTAAGAGCATGTATATACTGTATATTCATATTTTTGCAGTGCAGCAAGACCAATGGGACTCCATCAACTCCTCAACTTCAGAGTCCCCAGTGGAAGTTAAGAAAAAGAAGAGCAAGAAAAGAAAGCAGAAGAAAAGCAAGGGAAAGGGGGGGGTATAATGTGTTACTTTGTTGTTTGAGTATACTGTAGAAAATATAATGTTTTATTAAGATAATAAAGTGTTTTGACATTTTTTTGTAAAATAAAAGTCAGAAATTAAATTGGATCCTTTATTGTATATTTACTGCACTTACCCTGTAAAAACACAGAACAAGGGGGTAACAAGCGCCACTTTAATTTACAGCCCGCAGGAGTTACACTTACCCTGTAACTACACAGAACAAGGGGGTAACAAGCGCCACTTTAATTTACAGCCCGCAGGAGTTACACTTACCCTGTAAATACACAGTTGAAACGGGTAACAAACACTACTTACTATGTAACAATACGAAACAACACTATTTGCACAGTAATTACAGAGAAAGTTACTCTTATTAAAAAAACAAAACAAAAAAACTTTTAATTACACAGTATATTTGCCCTAACATTTAAGTGTCATTGCAATACAATGTGATAAGGTAAGTATAAGTACTACATGGTACGTTTTAAATTAAAATCATAGCAAAAACTTTTTTTTTTTTGGCTTAACGTTAAGTAGTATAGCATTGCCAAAAAGTTTAATTTACAACCCACAGATGTCAAAATTATCCTGTAACTACATTGCACAAGAACATATTTTGCCAGAAATGTGATAAAAACTTTTATATACAACAGACGTACAATTTTTGCCTGGAATATATACAGAATAGGTACCTGTTAGTTTTAAAATAATTACATTATAAATAATTTGCTTGTATATCTGGTTGTACCCCTTTATTACCCAAAACTTAACATATTGTTCCCTTATACCTACACGGAGGTACACTATAATTACAGAAACGTACACCGTAATTTCGGTTTACTTACGCAGTTGTTTGCGGGTCGTAATATAAAGTGTTACCCAAACTTTTTATGGCTACTGTTGGGGATACAGATCAGGAACAACAACGTCCAACGCACAGAAAAATCGTGAAGCAAAGAGGACACGGAGATCGACAGACAAAACTGAGCAGTTTATGAATCATGATATTTAAAAAAATCTCAGCTCTCAGATTCTGTCAATTCTATTACGAAATTCAAACAATAAATACCGTTTTGCCGTTTTAATGTTACGTGACAGATTCCTATAGCGGCACGTGAACTGATCTAATTCTAAAAACTACCTAATAGTAAATAAACACAAATTAACAATGTTGAAAGATACCGTATAACTTACCGAAATGTATTCCTCATTCATAATATCGATCAAAAGGTTTTTTTCAACTGCGGAAAGAGGTAGCTGGAGAACAATCGCCACATAACATTTACCTCAGGAAAGCCATTTAATTGGCTAGAAAAAAAGAGCTATAGAGAGTATTTGGCTAAATATGTGTACTATATTACTTATTTTAACCTTAAATTATTTGCTTGAGGAAAAGTAACGCCTGTCTTTTGAAACGTTACCTAATATTTATCCAAATTAGTCAATATTGAATCAAATCACAAGAATTGAATCGAAATGGTGAAATTTAACAAGCAAAAAAAAAAAAAAAAAAAAAAAAAACATAGCTTACCAGAAATTGTACCATGTAAACATTGTAACATGTTTCTGTTTAGGAGTAAAGAAGTGTATGCAGGGTTTAAAGGGGACGTTTTTTTCTCCTCTCTAACCTTTACTTCCCCGTAGATTAGCTTTACCTGCCTATCCACCATTCAGTCGGTACATATTTTTTTCGTTCTCTTTTAAAGATTGGATGGGTAGGGGCCCATAGCCTACCTTCGCCTTGGGCCCCCGATTTGCTAAATCCGCCACTGAAGACGCATCTCTTCAGCCAGGCATTCATATAATATTTTTAATCTTACAGTTAAATCCGGTCTCTAGTTCATAAACGCCAGAGGAGAACTGGCCCCCGACTGAGCCTGGGTTCTCCCAAGTTGTTTTTTTTCTCCATTAGGTCACCTGATGGAGTTTTTCGGTTCCTTGCCACTGTTGCCTTTGGCTTGCTCAGTTGGGGATACTTAATTTAATTAATCAATCAACAATACTATTGATCAGCATTACCAAACGTGGACGTTTTACACTAGAAACAAACACTGATGTACTATTTTATTTAATACTGTGAAGCTGCTTTGATACAATCTGTATTGTGAAAAGAGCTATATAAATAAAGTTGACTTGACTTGATGCGTTCAGTAGAGGGAGGCTGTACAGCGACACGAATTGATGTTAAATAATCTGCTAAAGTTATTGTTGTTTAGCAATTATGCAACATTTATTATTTACACAATTAGCTATAAAGAGTAATTTCTATATATCAATGGATGGGTCTATAATTTATTTCGAGAGACAAAAAGTTCTTGACGGTCAGGTTGATGTTTGTCTGGCTCAAACTGAGCTAACCACGTGTAGGTTTAGCTGCCCCTAGTCTTTTCTACTCTCTTTCAAAATTAATTTTCTTTTTCATTTTCTTTTGTTGCCTGTCTTTAGCTTGCGTGAGATGCCTCTTCTGGTAAGACCCTGTTTACTCCTTGCATTAAAACACACTCCACATGGTTTCTGGGGCAACATTACAGTAGATATTGGAAATATATGAACACACAAAATAAATATTTAGGCATGTATGTATATATGTATGTAAATCTCTCTCTAAGTAAAGAGTTGAACTGCACACTCACTCAAATATTTTGATTATTATTTCCAACATCATACATGATAAAACCCACATTAGAAACTTTTCCCATATGGTTTGAATGTAGATTCTGGTTTGAGTTGTTTCTTATAAATGAGATGATCTAATTATCTAATTTATATCTTAATATATATTTTTTTTCTTAAAATAGCTTACTGATCTGGACTAAAATGTAGGGTATGTGCACTTAATGTAGATTTTATCATGCTCTGTCTTTACCAAGTTCTCTTTAACTTGTATCTCATAAAGGTGTGTTTTTGCTTTAGCTTAAGGAAATGAAAATCCCTCTCTCTCTAATATGCTTTCAATGCTTGCGTTTAATATTGCAAACTCTTGTTTTTACTCCTCTCTGTTTAATTTAAAATGAGAAAAAAATATAAGTCTAGAATAATAAGTAGAGTGTCCCTCTCTAGAACTGTCTAAATATACTCATTACTGATCTGTCTATAAAGTTTTATTTCAGGATAAAGAAGTAACCCATAATTAAATAAATGAAGAGATTGACTTACATGTTACCTGTGAGAAATGGACAAGCACTGCCTGGCACTGAACCGTGAGTGTATGTGTGTGTAGACGCAAGTAAAAATTCACTGTTTGGGCAATAATGTGTCATGCTGAACATTATTATTACCCTTCAGGTCCTCTTAGTTCAGTTTAACACATATTAACATATAAAGCCATTCTTCAGTTTGTCTTAAATAAATAAGCAAAAAGTTCCATAGATTCTGTATGGGCCTGCTTATGATTAAATGTCTCAGCATTTGCAGAAAATAAATGTTGATGATTCAGGGAAAGTTATTGGTAATTTGCAGTTTCGTGAAAGATAAGGTATCATTAATAATACTGTGCGAAACGTCATCCCGGTTCTGGAGAGGAAACGCTGCAGAAACAGTTTCCTGTAGGGGAGACCAGGGATGGTTGTAACATTTTTGACCTTTCTGTCTATATCTTGAAGTACTTTTAAGTCAGTGTGCTCAAAATATGATTCAAACTCGTTACAAGTGTCTGCTATCAAATGACATGCTATTATATTTGCACCACAAACAGGAAATGCATGGTTTAGTTTCAAACACGAGGAGTGAAATGTTAAATTCACCCCACAGTCTGGGTTAGTTGTACATACCCTGGGGTGAGATGTAACATTATGATATCCACCGGGGTGATATGTAACATAATGAAATAAGGATTATGACAAAAAAATTGATTTATTCAACACTGACTTTTCAATATAACTGATGTGTGTTTCTGTGTGTGTCAATCTCAGTCTCAGTGTGTTTGTCACTCTCAGTCATAGTAATTGACCATTATATTGTGTGTGTGTGTGTGTGTGTGTGTGTGTGTGTGTGTGTGTGTGTGTGTGTGTGTGTGTGTGTGTGTGTGTGTGTGTGTGTGTGTGTGTATGTGTGTGTAAGGTGTTAGGTTGTAACGTTTTGTTGTTACAACTAACCTCGAGTCTTGTTGTTAACTAACCCAGAGTCATGTAGCCATGAACTAGCTCCCCTTACATCTCCTGTAACAGGCAAAACATTAGCACTAACAACTTGCATGAAAAGACAAAGGCACACAATAAACATTTAAATTTGATGAGTTTCATGAACTACAAAGGAGAAATTCCCATAACAAAAATAAACAAAAGTAAAAAAAGTTACTTTCTTACCTCAAAATAGTTTTGTCCACTCTAACATCAGCTATGTTTGCCTCGGGGCTCTTCTTTATCACAAGTGGAATAAGGACTAAACTGAGCATGTGCGAAATGAATCAGGTGATTTGTAACTAATTCCTGATTGGACAGATTGGAATTGTTACAACTGACCCGTGTTACAACCATCCCCGCTCTCCCTGTCGAAACTCGGAAGATGCTGTCGAGGTGGCTCAGGTCATTTATATCCAGTCCAGATTGTATCGCTTTGTTTGTTAAATGGACAATATTTCTGTTTTATTTCATAACAGAGGTTCTATTTTATATCAGAGGTATATTAAAGCCAGTCTGATTAAAGAACACTAACAAACTTACAAACTGTTTTCCTATAATAAAGAATGGTGATGCAATAGTGACTATAACAGTGATTGACTGGGTGGGAGGGGGGATGTGATCAGCTCTGAATGCATTTTCAATTTGCACACAATTTGCTACATTCATTGCGGGACATTTAATGAAAATGCAATCGTAAGTGTCTTAACTGTGAGTGTAAATGCAATTAAGAAAAATAACATTTAAATGATCATTTTGCTACATTTTTTGCTTGAACATGTTAAACATATCTAATAATTTCTGCAATACATTTTAATTTTAATTTTGCAACTTATAAACCGTTAACATATGTATTCAATTTTCATATTAAAACTAGTGTATGAAATGGAAAATGTAAATTATATAATTCAATTTTCATTTTCATTTTGCACCAAACGTTGCACAAATGTAATGGAAAATGTAAATTGAAATACAGAAATGTATTCCCATTTTACATATTGCGTTGTCATTTAGCATATTACATTTCAAATTGAATATTGCTACCCAAATGCTTCCATACATTTTAGGCACAAATGCAACAAATTTATGAATTAACCCAATTTCCAATACAAAATCTAAAAGACCACACATATTTTTGTAAATTCAAGAGTTAGTTCAACACAACTCAACTCAATATTTGTGTGCCTAATATTTGAATATAATATAATAATGGGGGATGCCATCTTCTTGACCCACACTCCTAACTGGCAGATGGCGGTAAAGCAGCTAAAAGTTTAATGCCAACCGCCATAAACAAGCAAGAAGAAGAACAAGCGCTGCAGAGACCAGGGGGGCAGCGTTTCATATTATGTTGAAGCTTCCCCGGGCGCCGCCATTGGCTATCAGACCATCACCTGCAGTTAGCATCCCATTGACTCCCATTCATTTTGGCGTCACTTTGACAGCGAATAACTTTACATCTGAGGCGTTTAAAGACTCCATTTGTCCATTATTTATTTCTAAAGAAACACGAAAATGTATAAAAGGCTCCATTACCTTGTAGCTTATGTTATGGCCCCGTAGAAGCAGTTTTTGTAAAAATAAGCTAACGATTGCGTCATAACCACGCGACTCTCTGTCGCACAGTAGAGAATTACCGTATAGACAGGAGGAGAAGCTCGCGGGCAATCGGGGGGACATGGAGGCAAAATGACAAAATAATGAATCAGAATACTTAGCAAAAGTTTCTCCTGCTCCTAGCTCATGGACAGCTCCTACTCACACTCTCCGTCTCTGCAAGTTTCGGAAGGGAATGATTCAGATTGATCTTGGCACAGCTACTAGAAGACAGACGGGTTGCTCACGTCACATCTACGTCGTCAAGCTCAGTTTGAGTCTGCGCAGTACGCTCGACCATCAGGAAGTTAGTGCCTCTAATTGACTTCACTTGTCTCCGTTGAATCCAATGGGGTCGCTGTGTCCAGTTTATATACTGTCTATGGCAGAGACTCTGGTGGAGTTTCCTGGACAGTTTTGGAACTCGGAATTTGTTGTTGGTGAATGGCAGGTAATTTATATCCAGTCCAAATTGTTAACATTGCTTCGTTTGATATTTTAAATGGGCCATGTGTCGCTGGAATCTAATTTAATCAGATCTATTTCATAACTCGATGTCATAATAGTCTGATCAAAAAACACTTACAAACTCTTCCAAGTGTATCAATCCGCATTCCGCACATCTTCAGTTTTATTCATGAAAGTTCGTTTAATTTATTTCTACGTATGCTTTCATGGCATTTCCAAATTGTAGCCTTTGTCTTTGAAGGCATATGTTTAACTATAATCCCGTCGCATGAATGGCCAAACGGTATTATTGTCTTCGTCTGTTCACCCATCAGAGCCTTTTGAGAATATACTGTGAAACTAATAAATTACGCGAATTAATTTACGCGGTTTCGGTTTTACATTTGTTTGTGAATCGGAGACTGATCTCGAGGCTATCTTGTGTATTTCATGGAACTTAATGTAGAAGTATGACTGTTTTTTATATGACAACGTTGACTTAAAGATTCAATTTACAACAGTTGCATAATCATTTAATAATTAAATATAATTTCATAATAAATGCCACTGTAATGTATTGATGACAGGAGATCGCAAATGGTTGAACTGAAGGGGCTGTTGTTACCTGGTTGTTACTCGTGTTTGCCTATAATGAAGATGATGCAATAGCGCCTCACAGCGTTCACTACATTACATTACAACATGGAGGCTACACATCATACACGTGAAGACATCTCCTTTTTTTAAAAAAACGTTAACAAAAGTTGTATATAACAATAAACTTATGTTACTCTTAGGACTTCCCTATGACAAAATATATTCCCCTTTTCAATAGTACATTGCAAATATTTTACTATCTTTATATTAAAAGTATATTAGCATCATGCTTTTACCGATTTTCACAACTTTTGACACACTTTAAAATAATTGTACTTTAATATATTTTCTAAAAATACATTTTAGAAAAATATACTTGAAGTGAAAATTCTGTTTATTTTTAAAAGTGTATTTATTTGCACTTTATTACAAATATATTTTAGGTATATTTTAACTATGTGCTGGAAATGATCATTGTAACAATGCATTGAAAGTATACTTTCAAAATATATTATAGTATACAATAGTATTTTGTACAAAGTATAGCTTAGTAGCCTATTATTTGTCTATTAATGTGCATTTGTTATTGAAGACAAAGTGTGCACTTTGGTGTATACACTTATGGTTGGCACCGATAGCCTCGTGGGCAAGTGCCTATGGATCCCGAATTTTTCCCGGCTCGTGGACCTTTCCCGATCCCATCCCCCCTCTCTCTCTCTCTTCCACCTCACTTCCTGTCTAGCTACTGTCCTATCCCAGGCAAAAAAAAAAAAAAAAAAAAAATTATATATATATATTATTTTTTAGTTATGATTTTGTATTGTACTTGTAACACAAATAAAGTATACTTTAATATTTACATTTTTAACATTACATAACATTTTTACATTTACGCACTAAGTATACTTGAAGTTGTTCCAGTTTAGGACACAAAAGTACACTAAATACACATGCTTTACTACAATTTAATTACAACTAAAATATACTTAGTACAAAATTTGTTTGTTTCAAAATAGCACACTTCTAGTTAACTAATCATTAACACACTTGAAGTATACTGAATTAGTCTGGCTGCAAGTATACTTAGCACATTAGAACTAATGTGAACTATGCAGTCACTGTATTTCACCCGGTACCTACTAGGCACTCTCATAGGTCAACCAAATATTGGCAGTCTCTCATTATTCATTGAATGAAATTGACTATTTCTCACTGGTGAATTCGTGGCATTCACAGAAGATTAACAACTTGCACTGGCATTATTGTCCACGTTGTGTTCCTGCTCTGAATTCAGCTCTAAATCTGGTGAAACAACAGGTAAGTCTTCCACAGCTTCAGTTTGAGGTGAAGGACACACTGTTTCCTTTGCTTTCAGCAAGTCTCTTCTATTCCTTCTGAAGATGCGACTGTCTGGTGTTTGAACAGTGTAAGACCCTGGTCGTTCATGTTAGTCGAGAACCACTGCAGGTGCTATCCTGTCTAATACTCACTCTTTCTCCTTTCTTCATTTCAGGTAGCTTTCTTGTCTCACAATCAAAGTACTGCTTTTGTCTGACTTTCCTGTTTCTCAGTCGATTACACACATGCCTGAAAACCTTGGGCATCCGCAGTTTCTTTGACACTGGAATCTTTGATTTTAGATTTCTTCCTGCTTCCAGGCTTTCTTCATAACTGCGCAGGGAAAAGGCCTATCCCATCCAATGACGTGTTTCTATACTCCGTCCGGGAGAGCAACTTCTCTCTGCCTGACCGTTTGACTGTAGAAATACAGGACTTGAGGTAGTATGAATGAACTCCGAGCTGGCTGCAAACACTCGCATTTCAGCACTCACAATCTCTCTACCATTATCTGAAAGAGCTCATCTGGAACTTCATGTCTGGCGAACGTTGATTTGAGAACCGCAATGATTTGCTTACTTGTCATATAATTTAACTTAGCAGTTTCAGGCTACTTGGAAAAGTAGACCACACAGAGGAGATAATCAGCATCTCTGAAGTGAAATATCCATTCAGACCTTCGACCGAGCTCTTTCTGGAATAGGATGTGACAAGTGGCTCTCTGGAATTGCGGTTTCTGTGCTTTTTGTAGATGTCACATTTACTGGCAACATCTTGCTTTGCCATCCCTGGCCAGAACAAGATGTCTCTGGCTCTTTCCCTGTGCTTTACAATACCCATGTGTGCATCATGAGTTGATTTCTTGACAGGTCATTTCACCCATCAAGAAATCACTGGAAACTAGCGAGATCGCAAAACGAACATGATAAAAGCAGCTGTTTGTTGGGATTTTTGTTGTTTACTTAAAGATTTATATATAATATATATATAATATATATCGTAATATAATTTTTTTCAATAACGGTGATATGATTTTTAAACATATTTCCGATATTCCAATATACATTACAGGCATGGGCTACGTTTACGTTTTCATTTTTACTGCTTGATAAATATAAGCAGCACGGCACACATATTTATTGTATTGTATTTATTGTTTCATGTGCCATTGTAATGATAATACGGCAGGTGTATTAGTACTACTGCAACACACCCTTAAGTGTGCATTATCAGAGTTTTTTAGTTTAAAGGTGCAGTGTGTGATTTTTAGCGGCATCTAGTGGTGAGATCTGCGAATTGCAATCGGTCAATAATTCGCGGCCTTTCCTTGAAATTTCAAACTCGAATGAGAGGCTACGGTGGCCGACGTAGGAAGCCGCGTCTTTTTCTGCTGCTTCTCATTCAAGTTAGTGATGAAACGCGTCTGTCTGTTCGCTGTTGGCTACGGTAGAAACATGACGTCACGATATGGCGACCTTCATAGAAGGGGTGGCCGCGGTTATGTACATATAAATGACTCATTCTAAGGTAATAAAAACATAATGGTTCATTAAGTAAGGTCTTTATACACCACTGAAAACATAGTTATGGATCTTATATTGCATTTCTGTCAATAGATCCTCAGAAATATCACACATTGCACCTTTAAGGGCAAAAGAGGGTTAAATGACAGGAGGCGCTGTCGGGACGGTTGAAACAAGTGTTTCCTTGCGACCGCGCCTCCTGTCATTTAAACCTGGTCATAGCCTATACTGTTCATAGATTCATATACTGTTCCTAGACTTGTGTTTCTTTTAACCCTCTGGGGTCTAAGGTGTTTTTGGGGTCCTTGAGATGTTCTGACATGCCCTGACATTTTTGCTTTTTTCAGTTGCTTATAAACATGTTAATGGCAAAAAAAAATTACACACTATTTAGCACAAACAGGGCTACCATGAAATGTGAGCAACAAGAATGTACATGTCTGCATTTTTAAGAGAATAATGTTTATGCATGGTTATTGAAAAAACTAAAAACTAAAGTTTCTGAAATTAGGCCATAAAACACATTCTAAATATGTGCCAATAAGACTTTTGTCTAAAAGATGTCATCGCCTAGTGTTTTTTCTTCAAAATAAAGTGAAAATCACCCTGCCTTATCATTCACATAACACAATACATTGATTTGAATTTTGCAAAGCACTTTCTGTTTGGAAAGGCCATATGTGGAGTGGGCGTCAACGGTCATGTATATGTAGTGGTTCACACCTTAGGAGACAATGGGGCCTGCATACTTAATTAGCCATTCATTCAGGTGAGTCACTGAGCCACAAGAATGCAAGAGCAACAGTTGGAAGCATCTCAATTCTTTTTTATTTTTCCACATATTGTGCTTGCAATTTGGCCTATAATATCCAAGGAAAACATGTCTAGTAATTGTGCAGTTAATTCTCATACTGTATTTTCAGTTTTGGAATATTTATCTTCTCCCCAAATTTGTCAATAATAAAACACAATAAAAGTTATTTAAAGAAAAGGCTTATATTTACCTTTTAATAGTTTATTTACATCTACCTTGTAAATATATTTTTTTTATTAAAAAGGTTATAATTACAACAATTCAAGTGTAATCTTTCTTTGTAAAAACTAAAGTATACATTTTATCATACATATTTCAAAGTTAAGGATTTGATTGATTATTTGATAACTTTATTTTTGACAAAACATATTATATTTAACATAAGCAAATATTGGCAAACAAAAGCTTAATTGAGGTGGCAGATATTTTACAGTAAAAATGTATAATCTATCCAAAACTAATCAACGAAATGTTGTCTTTCATATGTCTTTCATTTTTATTATAAGAAATATAAATGTTAATTTGCAGTTTAATACGTTGCTTATACAAATACATTTTATTTCAACATATTTTAGTCGATATTTACTGAGTGTAGCAATACAGTTTGCTAAAACCGAAACATTCATACACAAACAGAAACGCCTGACTGTAACGTTGTTTTTATGAAATATTAGGGCATATAAATGTTAATTTTCAGTTTAAAACGTTGCTTATACAAATAGCCTACATTTTATTTCAACATAGGCTATTTCTGTCAATTTTTACTCAACTCAGTATAGCAATACAGTTTGCTAAAACATCATCATTCATTCACACAGAGACGCAATTTAAATTTAAACTGTCTTTTTGCGAGCTGTGATAAACAGCGCGCATCTCTGCGGCTGCCGTTCATTCATTCACAGAAACGCGATTAACTTGAGAAGGAAAAAAAACTTACTACATATTCGGATCCTCTCTCCTGCAATACCCGCACTCTGAGGTAGATTTTCCATTATTAATATTTCTCACAGCGCTGCCAGATGGTGTAAACACGTAGGCTACAATGATCTGAATAAACTTGTTTTCTCGAGCTGAGATGGGGGCGTTCACAGGTTTGCTTGGTTTGCCTCAGTAGTTTGCGTTTGAATAGCACGTGCTCTCCGTGGGCGTGTCACATTACCTTTGAATTAGCTCTAATGAGCTTGACTGGGATCGCTCTCTTTTAATACAGATTTCACAAGATGAGAATATTTGTTTTTTATATAAATTACCTCATTTAAAAGCATAGAATTCAAGCTTCATGTCTGTGTATCTGTATGTCTGTTTGACTGAGTATTCGCTGAGTTACAGTTCATTTTCGGACGCGTTTCAGAATGGTCTTCACTGAGAGAGAGAAGGCAGAACTCGCATCACGTTTATTTTTCTTTATTTGGCAAAAAGCACAACACTTTGTTTTTATTGTGAGTATACACAAAAATAATACACATTTAACAGAATCGATTGATGTATGAAACTTGCTTGTAATATCAAAGTCCACAGAGCAAAATTAATTTCTTTTGAACTGAACTGAAAAAAAGCGAGCTGGTATCGCCGGCAATACCGTCGACCCCAGGGGGTTAATGCAAATTCATTTTCAATTACGCAACACATGTTATCTCTTTAATAATCATCAATTGTCCAATCTTCAATACATTTCATTTATCGTCTTCTGGTTGACCTCGTTTTTTTCATAATAACAGGCTATTCAACTAGCAAACACTCAATATGACTCAAGGAAGAAATGTAAGAAAATGAATTGTAAAGGATTTGTCTGTCTTTGTCAAAATAGCCTATTAAATATGTCATAAATATGATTAAGACATGTAATACTGTTCCATGAAAATGCTTAAACTTCTGTCTTGTACCTCAGGTTTGAAAGGCCTGCAGCATGGCGTGTGCACGGCAATCTGCTATTGAGTTCCTCAAAAACGCCAGGAGAAACCTGGTGACCCATATGAAGAACCTTCCTCTGATCATTGAGAATCTTTATCAGCAGAGGGTTTTCAATGACCATGAGGTCGATGATCTCAAAGCCCAGATGACAGAGTTTGATAAAGCCAGATGTATATTGGATTGGGTCATTAACAAAGGGCAAATGGCATGCTATGAATTACTCAGGATTTTGGATGACACTAAGAAGAGGACATTACATCCTGATTTACACTCCTGGATCAGCTGTTTTCCCATCAGATGGGAAGATACAGAGGTCAGCTATTCATTTGGTGAGTAGATAAATGAAAAACATTTCAATAAAAAGACAGTAAATTAACACATTTCAATACAAATCTTGTTTTTTGTTGCTGTCTCAGGTACAAAGCCCTGTCAAAACTACCAAACAGCGCTCAAGAAGAAAGCAAAAAGGATTCTCAAGAACCAAAGAGAATGTTGGGATGACAAGGCACAAGTACATTTCCATTTTACACCTGTTGTTTTAGAGACAGACTCTGTGGTGAAAACTTCTCAATGCAAAATAAAATGGAAAAACAAAAAATGCAAAAAGCCACGGCCCAAAAAGATGATCTCTTACATTCCTACTGTGCAACAAGCACTTTCACCTGTGGATCTGCTGAGATGCCAAGATAAGAACATCCTCCTCATAGGCAAACCTGGAATAGGAAAGACTACAGTTGTCCAGGAAATGTTGCGTCTGTGGGCAGAGAAAGATGACCGAGAGCTGGACTACATGTTTTACATTGATGAAAGTACTTTGGCTCACAGTTCTAGCATTGCCAATTTGGAGTCTTTTTTCTTTGACGTATATTTAAAACCAATGGAAAAAGACAGAAAAGACGTGTTTCAAGATATTGAGGAAAACTCTGAGAATGTTGTCATTGTATTTGATGGCGTAGTCGATTTAAAAGAAAATTCCACCTTATGGAAGATCATGAACCACGAGCTCCTGCCTGATGCCAAGATTATAATAACATGCAGATCAGAGGTGGAATATGATCCACTTTTCTGTGACTGGCCGACACGGAAAGTGTATGTCCAAGGATTCAGTGAAGAGTCTATCAAAGCTTACCATCAGAAGATGTTGGGTCACGATCCTGTTCTTCTAGATGTTGTTTTGAAGAATCAAGAGCTGTTCAGTCTCAGCCATGTGCCAATGTATGCATTCATGATCGTAGACTTGATTCAATTTAAAAACGACAACGTTTTCAACCATCCAAACACAGTCACGGAAATGTACATCCACATTTTCCGTGTTGCTGGCAAGAAACAAATTGAGCAAATAGATAAATACTTGAAAGACAACAAAGATCAGGTTTATTTTTGGATGGAAAAGGCATTCAATGCAACTATGCAGAAAACCATAAACCTTATTAGCTGTGATGAGACAGATATTTCTCGTGCGTTTCTGAAGATGATCACAACAAAAGACTCGCCAACATCTGTGACAACGTACTGTGCTTTTCTCCACAACACAATGCAGGAATTCTTCTCAGCTTTGTGGCTTCTTCTACATCCAGGTGAAATCGAGAAAGTCCTACAACTCTGTCAAACTGAGGAGAATAAACACATGAAACATGTTCTTCGTTTCTTATGTGGACTTCTGGGAGAACACAACATTAAACTCATCAAATGTCTCTTCCCAGAGGATCAGATAAAGAAAACATCTGACTGGTTCATTGAGAAGTTTTTGAAAACTTTCCTCCAACCTCAGAGTGAAAGTGAAGAGTTTGATCTTCTCTATGTGTGTCAGTGCTTGTATGAGCTCCAGTCTCCTAAAGCGTGTTTAATGTTTCTGGAGAAGATGGATTATCAGCTTAAGCCTGAAGAGGATCTTGACCCTCATCAGTGTTGTGCTTTGGCTTACGTGATCACTCAGTCCAGAGATAAAGAGGTTTATCTGAATCTGGAGGACTGTAACATGACTGACGCAGGAGTGTACATGATGCTCAGCTGCTCACCCAAGATCAGGTACTAGGGAATAGGGGTGAAACGATAAATAGCAATATTAAAAAAAAAAAAATTGACAACGTATCATGGATGTAAAAAAATAATTCGCAATATGTTTTTTTCACTCCAAGACTCATTTACTGTATTTATAAGGTAATATAAATACCTTAAGGCGCAATGGACTTTTTCAAAATTTGCCTCTCTGTGTCTTTTCTAGAAGCTCAAACCTTACAGATAGGCTGGTTCATGCTGATATTGCCACGCCTCCTTCTGGTACTCTTTATAATGCCCAGGGTAATTTTCCATGCAAAAGTTGCACTTCCTGTTCACATTACCTTAAACTCCAGTCTTTCACACATCCGCACACACGTAAGATATATAAAATCAAGCAATTGATTACATGTAAATCTACCCACGTGGTGTACATTTTGATCTGCCCTTGCCCATTGTTGTATGTAGGCAAAACTATCAGGGCTTTACGAACGAGAATCCTGGAACATTTGAGTGCAATCAGGAGATGTGATGCAACTTCGTCTGTTTCTCAACATTTTCAACTAGCTAAGCATGCAGTTTCTGACCTGAAATTTCTGGGCATTGAAAGAGTTTTGCCTAAAAGGAGAGGTGGTGATGTAGATAAAAAACTGCTACAGAGAGAATCTTTTTGGATTTTTGAACTCAACAGTCTTTTCCCGAAAGGGATGAATGAAGAGATAAACTATTCATGTTTTCTGTAAATGCTTTTATTCTTTTTTAGTGATAAATATTGTTAATTTTTCTATTAAAAGAATTGTGTTTCTATTTGTTCTCTGGGTCGAGGCTGAAGCCCCTCCCTTTGCACCTGTTACTTGTTTCCTGATTACCTATCGGGTATTAATTGACTGCATGTCTGGTGTTGATTCATTATGAGCATTGAGAATAGCTGGATGGCTGAAACGTCTGCTCTTGCTCTATTAAAATAATTGATTCTTTTTAGTCTTTTTAATTGATTCTTTTTAAATAGACTTTGTCTATTTTTTTCAGAGTGCGAACCATCTACAGTCCCTTCTATATGTCATTGGTTTTCACGCACCTGGACTTTCAACTAGCCTTGATCTGAGCGCAACAATATTTCCTTGTCTTATAGTTCCTTTCTATTGTTTGCTGCTCCACCTGAACTATTTTTGGTGAAGATGTCATCCTTTAAAGAGATCAACCAACTGACTGACTTCAAAGCTACTACTTTTACCTTCAGTCTTGAAGATTCTGAGAACATTTTGTTCCCAAGAGATGAAACCAATGCTCTACAACCAGAGGACATTGAATTCTCTATGAAACGCTACAAACATCTTATGGAAAAAGAGATTTGTTATAACCTTCATGGTTCTACATTAAGTGAATACTGGAGAGCTAGCCGCATACCTAGAGGCCTTCGTATCCAGAAGGCTCCAACTATTGGTCGTGAAGACCCAGCCTTTTGCAATAGATGGTGTGAGATCATGAACAAGGCATCTCTAGATCTCTAGATCTTCCTGGTTATAGAGTTTACACAAAAAGAGTTACTTAAGATTAAACAAGACATCGATGAGATTCAAATCTCCATCATTGATTCCCATGATGAGACTGTGTTCAAACAACATACTGAGCTTCTTGAGAAGTCTTTGACAAAATTCAAACAAGATCTACAACAAATCAAGATAAGAAAATTTCGCAGAGACACAATGGATTATAGGGATAACCAAGTCTACACATGGCTAAATCAGACCAAAACAACCAGGCCACTTCGTAAAGTTCGTTTTAAAGATGGTGCCTCATTGACCTCAGCGTCTAGTGTCGAGGGTGATTTTTTTTTTTAGGAGGACAGTCCAGCGACACCGACAGCCTCCAAAGTGCCACACGTCCACGCCTAAGAAGACGCGCCGAGGTCGACGAGGCAGTAAGACCAGACAGCAAATCCACATCAATGGTGAGGAAGCAGAGCCGGAAAAAGATAACTTAATCTTCAACCTTACAGGCAACACCCTACACCCAGACGAAGTAAGCCTTTTAAATAAGGGTTTGAGTTTTGTCCCTAGTAAACCTGTTGATTCCTTTGTCACCAAAATAGAACTGTTTAAATTTTTTCGCAATCTGAGACTGAAAACCTATTACAAGGACACTACAACTACCTCTTCTCAGATTTACAACAAACAGGAGCGAGGTAAATTTAAACCTACAAGTACTTTTTGCCCTCCCATCTTTAACCCCTCATTGGATACCTTCTGTAGACTTGTTGAACGTGATGTTGAGCAGCTTTTTAGCAATCCTCATCCTCACAATGGCATGAATAATTTGACATTTTCTGAAAGACAGGCCCTTGACAAACTTTGCAAAGATAAAAACATTGTGGTAAAACCAGCTGATAAGGGAGGTGGTCTAGTAATTATGCCTAAAACTCTGTACGATCAGGAGGTTCTAAGACAACTACAAGACCTGTCTTACTATAGAGCTTTGCCCACTGATCCTACTAGTAGATTTCAAAAGGAAATAGAACTATTCCTTCAGCAAGCTCACTCCTCTTCTCTTATCTCCGAACGAGAATTTCAATATTTGTTCAATCGTACCCCAACTAGACCAGCTTTCTATATTTTGCCTAAGGTTCATAAAAATCTATCTAATCCACCAGGTCGCCCAATTGTTGCAGGTAATAATAGCCTTACTGAACCTCTTTCTAATTTTGTAGACTTTATTCTCAGACCTTTGGTTACTTTGCTCCCAAGCTATCTCAAGGACACATCTGACTTTCTTAAATGTCTGTCTCAGATTGGTCATCTAGGTCAGGGTGTTTTGCTTGCTACTATGGATGTGACCTCTTTATATACAAACATTCCCCATATTGATGGTTTGACTGCCTTGAAGTATTTTCTTGATCTTCGGACTAATGATGATGGTTTACCTACTAAATTCATTGTAGATATGTCTGAATTAGTGCTCACTAAAAACTATTTCTTGTTTGAACATCAATATTACCTTCAGATTAGTGGCACAGCTATGGGTGCCACTATGGCCCCTGACTATGCCAATCTATATCTTGTTTTTTTTGGAAGAACAGTATGTGTTCAATAACAATCCTTTTTTGGAGAAGATAATATTGTTCAAGAGATACATTGACGACTGTTTTGTGATTTTTCATGGCTCATTATCTGAATTCGAACTGTTTGTCTTATACATGAATTGCTTAAGATCTTCTATTAAGTACACCTATACAGCGAGTGCCACTAGTGTGAACTTTTTAGACACCTGTATTTCTGTTATTGATGGACATATTGTTTCTTCTTTATATAGGAAAGACACAGAAAAATAGCTTACTTCATGCCACAAGTGCTCACCCAACATCCCTGAAACGTGGTCTGCCTTTCAGTCAGTTCACCAGATTGCATCGTATCTGCTCTGACAAAAATGACTTTGAGGTAAAAGCAAGACTTTTATACAGAGATTTTAACTCTAGGGGATATCCCAACAGTTGGCTTGATATAGCACTAAACAAAGTACGTGCCTTTGGTACACATTCGTCTAATTTGGTCTCCAAACAAAATGAGAACCGCTGTATTCTAAAACTGACTCATAGTCCTTTGAGCAGAGAAATTAGAAACGTTGTTAATTCTCATTGGCATATAATTAAAAGTGATTATCAACTGAATGGACTTTTTCAAAATTTGCCTCTCTGTGTCTTTTCTAGAAGCTCAAACCTTACAGATAGGCTGGTTCATGCTGATATTGCCACGCCTCCTTCTAGTTCTCTTTCTAATGCCCAGGGTAATTTTCCATGCAAAAGTTGCACTTCCTGTTCACATTACCTTAAACTCCAGTCTTTCACACATCCGCACACACGTACTGTAAGATATATAAAATCAAGCAATTGATTACATGTAAATCTACCCACGTGGTGTACATTTTGATCTGCCCTTGCCCATTGTTGTATGTAGGCAAAACTATCAGGGCTTTACGAACGAGAATCCTGGAACATTTGAGTGCAATCAGGAGATGTGATGCAACTTCGTCTGTTTCTCAACATTTTCAACTAGCTAAGCATTAGGGGTGGGGGAAAAAATCGATACAGCATAGTATCGCGATATTTTCTGTGGCAATACTGTATCGATACACGGGCGCCAAGTATCGATGTTTTATTATTTAAATTACACATGAGAATTTAACTTTGGTAGTAGAATGCTAAAAATGAATGTGGCGGTGCGCCACAGAATCAACACCGGCCGTCACATATTGTGTTTCGTTATAAAACATTTTTTTACGCAATTTAAAACACGCAGCGTATTCATTCAGCTGCATTTCCTTTCCCTGCTCTCCCTCCGTCTCTCTGTCACTCACGCGTCTCTCTCACAAGCAATTTTTTGTCTCGCCAAAGCCTTATTTGATCGGTGAGTGATGTACATGACTGCTGCGCTTGCGATAGGTGCATATTACTGATTACTTATTATTGAAGTCAACAGGGTGCATATTACTGAAAGAACGAGCAGAGAGAGAGAGCTGCGATCGCGCGCGCACCCTCGCCGTCTTCTGTCTTGCTCTCTCTCGCTCCCTCACGCATATTAATCAAAATCAATTGAGAATTGACACGATGGTAAAAGATCGGAAGACCGAAGTGTCTCGTGCAGCATTCGGGTATTTTTTTCCTGAATTAGGCTACTGCTGGGTGTTGTGCAAAAAAAAAAAAAACTTTTCCGTTGCCTTATCTTTTCTGAAAAGCGTTCCGCACATTCAGCTGACATGAAAAACACTTTCAATAAACAAAACAAAATCCAATGATGAAATGTTTTCTGTGTTGACAAATCTTGTGCGATGTCCTGACTGCCGGGATAATCACACGATTGTAGGCCTACAAGTCCGCTAATGACACGTCCGATTCGCGAACTAATGACTCCTTTGAACCGATTCAACCAAAACAATCTTTTAGTTTAGACTGTTTGGGTAAATGCAGTTGGGTTGTCGAGGTCAAAACTCTAAATAAGATGTGAATCAAATAAACTTACTATAAATAATGTTATGTCATTTTTTTACTCTTACACTGAATGTTTGGATTTTGTGAAGGTGTGAATCATTTTTGATTAATATTTAATATAATAAATTCTGTGTAACAGATTATTAATGCAGATTATTAACGGAGATTATTAAAATTGATGTGACATGAACAAACAGATGTTGACAGTTTTCCTTTGCGGACATAATTTGAAGTTGGAAAAAGGTAATAAATTGCAATATATTGCAGAATATCGCAATATGTTTAAAATCGCAATAATATCGTATCGTGACCTAAGTATCGGGATAATATCGTATCGTGGTGCCTCTGGTGATTCCCACCCCTACTAAGCATGCAGTTTCTGACCTGAAATTTCTGGGCATTGAAAGAGTTTTGCCTAAAAGGAGAGGTGGTGATGTAGATAAACTGCTACAGAGAGAATCTTTTTGGATTTTTGAACTCAACAGTCTTTTCCCGAAAGGGATGAATGAAGAGATAAACTATTCATGTTTTCTGTAAATGCTTTTATTCTTTTTTAGTGATAAATATTGTTAATTTTTCTATTAAAAGAATTGTTTCTATTTGTTCTCTGGGTCGGGGCTGAAGCCCCTCCCTTTGCACCTGTTACTTGTTTCCTGATTACCTATCGGGTATTAATTGACTGCATGTCTGGTGTTGATTCATTATGAGCATTGAGAATAGCTGGATGGCTGAAACGTCTGCTCTTGCTCTATTAAAATAATTGATTCTTTTTGCTAAAGACTTTGTCTATTTTTTCAGAGTGCGAACCATCTACAGTCTCTACTATTTTTCCGCCTGCTCGACTCCTGGTAATGGCAGAGGCAAGGAATAAGTTTAAAACTGCTTCTGAGGCGGCTAAAAAGAGAAAATGCGAAAGGGATCGTGCTCGAGGAAAAACAAAAGTCGACTAACTAACTAACACTTGACTAAGAGTCTAACACTTGAGTCGACTAAGTCTAACACTTCACATAAACTTATTATTATCCTATTACCCTCATCAGTAGACCATACAGTAGCCTAATATTTGTATGAAATCGTGAAACATTACCTGGTCAATATCTTCGGAGTCTATCTGTGCCTGTTCCATGCCCAACGCTTCTATCCTACCGAACAGGTACCGGTGTACAGGGTGGGGGTGGGTATTTACGACAGTGCAAGTATTCCACAGCGACTCTAGGGGTCGCTGTTTGACAAAAACACAATTTCTACATACCGGTAATGTGCCTTTAAGAATAAGTATTTATTCTTTCATTATGCACTCGCCCCCGTGTCGTTTTAAACCCATAAGATTTTCATTCATCACATTTTTTTATGAAACCTGAGAGATTTCTGTCCCTCTTTTTAAAGTCCATTTCCCTAAAAGTTAAATGATCCAACAAGGTCATAAAAACATTGTAAAAGCATTTTTTTAAAAAGAAAAATCAATCGATCAGTTTAATCCTAGTCTTCTGAAGAGACATGATCGCTTTATATGATGAACACACATATTGTAATAAACACAGACGTTCAAATATATGTATGTATGTATGTGTGATGTGTGAGAATGACATGAAGGTGAGTAAATTAAGACAGAATTTAAATGTTTGTATTAACTAACTTCTTAACTTATGGGAATATTTATTTTGACACGTTTAAATCTGTGATGATTGATTGCATTGTTCATCTGAAGCACACACTCATCACACTGAAAGAATCAAAACAATAACAATCAATACAAAACAATCACAGATTATGTGAGTTAATGTCAAATGCAAAGAGTTCAGTAGTTAATCTACCCCTCAACTGGCTGGGGATAGATACAACGAGAGGTCATTTGCTGAGGTAAGATTCACACTATTGCATTTTTAAGGGCTTTAAATTTAGCTCAAAAACAATTGCGAATAAAGGTAATCCTCTGTGTCTGCCTTTTAATCTATATTCTTTTCGACGTCCACGCAGGAGACTATAAACGATGTAAAACAGTCTTTGGCCACCCCATGTGCTATGGTACAGCCCACAGCGCAAAATGCAAGAAAAACGTCAGGACTGCACAAGCTAGCGGACGGTGCCATCAGCGATTGAGTGCAGAACACGCTTAGCATCTCAGCCACAACTTCCATTTCATGCCGACTTTTATTGTCAGTAAAAATCGGCTCACACTAACTCTTCTCTGCTAGTGCTGTAAGTTTGGGTCGCTTGTAACATGCGTTTAAAAAGGCCGTATGTTTCAACTTTCTGCAATGAGATTTGTTATGAACTAAAGAGAAGCTCTAAGGTCTCCCCCAAAATAACATTTGAAAGCAAAGAATTTAAGACATAAATATTAGTATTATAATGTTACTGATGTTCTGTACATTTAAATTGTATTATTATTATTATTATTAAATGCCTTTTATATTACAGTTCACTATAATTATTGCCATAGTAATGTATTTCTTTATTAATTTGCTTAATTGGTATCATTTAAAATTATTATTATTATTATTATTAGTGGTGTTGTTATTGATATGATTTCTGTGTTGCAGATTAAAGATTTGGAAAGAACCACTGAAGCAAATTGCATTCTTTCGAGAATTCTTCCATAAAGCATCTCAGTGCAATTGCTCCTCTTTTGACATGAAACACATTAACTACCCAGAACTGTGTGATTTCCTGCTGGATCTTTGCTCACATGTGAAGAACTATGAGACTCAAACAGGCAGGAGTTT
The DNA here is from genome assembly GCF_964197995.2 of Scardinius erythrophthalmus. NCBI lineage: Eukaryota > Metazoa > Chordata > Actinopteri > Cypriniformes > Leuciscidae > Scardinius > Scardinius erythrophthalmus. The sequence continues at coordinate 62,924,028 of NC_138221.1, read as the reverse complement.
CCTTCCAGCATTACAGTCAGTTCCCTTTCAAGGGAACTCGAGCTGCGTGGAGACGCGGTGGGAACGCCCTGTGTGATTGCGTCGTGAAGCACGTGTATAATCAGTCCAATGGAAAGACGAGACGTCATACGTGACGTCACCGACCAGGAAGCTATAAATCACCCATGAGATCAGACCGCGCTAGCTTCTGTGCCTTCAGCAAGCGCTCTCTGTATATCTGTCCCTGTCATATTTATTGTTGTCTGTCAAGCTCAATATATATATCATTATTATGGCGAATAAGCAAGAATTCAGGCGTTGTGTTGTTCCCTGCCCTCGTTACATCACGGGTGGGGATACACATCTGCTTTGTGTTCTTTGTTTGGGAGTGGAGCATGCCCAGTCAGTTCTCGAGGGAGCTGACTGTGAGCATTGCGTTAAGCTGTCCTTGCGGACGCTCCGCTCTCGCCGGGCGTTCTTTGAGGAGGACGGTTTGGTTCGCGCTCCCCGAGGTGCGGGTCCCGCTGCTGCCGAGGCACAGCGGCGGCTTTCATCTTGGGGTTCGCATATGGATTTAGTAGCGGGGTTTGAGACGGGCTCAGCCCTGAAAGCCCTGACGTTACCCACCAAGCCATTAAAAGCTACATCTATGATGGTGGGTAAAGCATATTCGGCAGCAGGTCAGGCAGCAGCATGTTTACATACTATGTCGATTTTGCAAGCATATCAGGCTGACCTGCTGAGGGACATGGATGAATGTGAGGAAATTAGCGCTGATGCAATTCAAGAATTGCGTCGGGCGACAGATCTATCTCTCCGTGCCACCAAGGAGACGGCTAAATCTGTGGGCCGTGGTGGTCACGGAGCGTCATTTATGGTTGAATTTGTCTGATATAAAGGATAAAGATAGATCTGTTCTTTTAGATGCCCCGCTTTCGCCTTCAACTTTGTTCGGCGATGCTATAAATTGTGTTGTTGACAGATTTACTGAATCAAAGAAACAAGCAGCGGCATTTCAGAAGTTTCTTCCTCGCCGTTCCAGTGTCCCAGAGACTGCTGGGCGTAATGTTAAAACCGAGCAGTCTCGGCCGTCTACAAGCTCCGCACAGCACAGAGTGCAACAAAAACAGAGCGTCGCCTCTCGGGCTCCTCCTCAGTCTGGGGAGTCTAGGGGGCGGGCGCAGTTTAAGCCGGTTAGAGGTAGACAAGATCTGAGGACTGTCCTCTCTAGAAAGGCTTGGGACAAAAAGAAGTCCTGACGCCAGTGGTGTCAAAATGTTGAGGGTGGTCCCCTCAGGGGAGTGACGGTTTCGAGGAATCGTTCCTCCTCTGCGCCCGCGGGGGGGCGGCTCTCTGAGGAGAGTTGCAGCGCTGCCACATCGGTTGTTCCCTGCCGGTTCGCCGTTTCAGGGCACCGAGGTGTCAGCGTCCCCGTACGATCCTCCGAGGAGGGTCGTAGAGCAGTCAGTTCGGTCGTTTCCTGCCGGTTCGCCGCTTCAGGGCACCGAAATGTCTGTTCAATTACATCCAGAGACCAATCTCGAGAGACTGGTTCCCTTAGCAGAATTTCTGGTAGCGTGGAAACTTCTACCAAATATTTCTCAATGGGTCCTGCATATAGTGGAAAAAGGTTACAGAATTCAGTTCGGTTCTCGTCCGCCCAGATTTCAAGGGGTTCTGCCCACGGTGGTGGACTCCGAGCAGGCTCTGGTTATGGAGCAGGAAGTACTGACGCTTCTTCGAAAAGGAGCTATAGAAAGGGTTTCTCCTCCCAGCAGAGAGCCGTTATTTCATCGTTCCAAAGAAGGATGGGGGGTTGCGTCCTATTCTAGATCTGCGGCAGTTAAACCGCAGAGTTCAGAAACTCAAGTTCAAGATGCTTACACTCAAACAGATTGAATCACAGATTCAGTCCGAGGACTGGTTTGTCACAATAGACTTGAAGGACGCATACTTCCATGTATATATTCATCCTCATCACAGGAAGTTCCTGAGGTTTGCTTTCGGGGGCGAAGCATACCAGTATCGGGTTCTTCCCTTCGGCCTAGGTTTATCACCCCGCACCTTTACAAAATGTATGGATGCAGCTTTGGCTCCTCTAAGACTCCAGGGCATTCGCATACTAAACTATCTAGATGATTGGTTGATTCTAGCTCAGTCGGAGCAGATGGCAGTTCGGCATCGAGATGTCGTTCTGTCACATATAGAAAAGTTGGGGTTGCGGCTCAACGCCAAAAAGAGTGTGCTCCTCCCAGCTCAGAGGACCACTTTTCTAGGCGTAATTTGGGATTCAACAACAATGCAGGCACGTCTGTCTCCTGCACGTATATCAGCGATTCTCACAGCCGTAAAAGGTATAAAACTAGGCCAGTCACTCACTGTAAAACAGTTTCAGAAACTGTTGGGGCTCATGGCAGCGGCGTCCAACGTAATAACTTTTGGCCTTCTGTACATGAGACCTCTGCAGTGGTGGCTCAGGACTAAGGGGTTTTCTCCGAGGGGAAATCCGTTTCGCATGATCAAGGTCACGCGGCGATGCCTTTGTGCTTTGGTCATGTGGAAGAAACCTTGGTTCCTCGCCCAGGGCCCAGTGCTGGGGGCGTCTTGTCGACGTGTAACGCTTTCAACAGACGCTTCCCTCACGGGGTGGGGCGCAGTCATGAGCGGTCGCTCAGTGTCAGGTCTTTGGCAGGACCATCAACTGTCTTGGCATATAAATCGGTTAGAATTGATGGCCGTATTGCATGCTCTCAAATACTTCCTGCCAGACCTAAGAGGCCATCACGTGCTGGTCCGCACGGACAACACATCAGTGGTTTCGTACATCAACCATCAGGGGGGTCTGAGGTCTCGACTATTATGCAATTTAGCTCATCAGATCCTTCTGTGGGCCCAGGGGAAATTACTGTCGCTGAGAGCAGTATATATTCCAGGGCATCTGAGGCTATGTCTACATTAATCCGGATACATTTGAAAACGGCGTTTTCGTTTATAAACGCTCTCCGTCCACGCTAGCGTTTTCAAGCGTTTTCGGACGTTTCAGTGTGGATGAAAAACGACTGAAAACACTAAATTCACCTTTACTGCGCATGTGTAAAACCCCACAAACGCTCACTGATATGATTCAGATGGATAAATAATAAAGTTATCGCGCAATTCTTCTGACAGGATAATTTTATTTAGTAAAATACCTCACCATTCACTGATGCGTCTAAGTCGCACGCAGACACCATATGTTTGGTCTAAAACGCGACTGTTCTCATGTATTACCGCAGGACAGCAAATGTGAGTAAATTCTGTCATCTTTGCAGGACTGTGATATGAAGAGTGTGCAATGTAGAATATTTTTAGCAACAGTGTGAAAGTGAATAGCACATAACAGGCACAATACTGGTATAAACGTGAATACCTATTGGTACAATATGCGTCACATGACTAAAATTACGTCATCGTTTTTAAATCTCTCCGGTTTCACAGGCCACACTACAACGCAAAAACGGTGTTTTCAAATGTATACGCTTTGGAGTGCGTTTTCAAAAAGCTTCGTTTTCCTTAATAAAAACGCCGTCTCAGTGTGGACGGAAGGCCAAAAGATGCGTTTTCAAACGAAAACGTATTAGTGTGGACATGGCCTGAATGTAGGAGCAGATATCCTGTGGAGGCTGGGGCTGAGGCCCGGGGAGTGGAGGCTTCACCCCGAGGTGGTGGAGCTCCTATGGAAGAAATATGGTCGAGCTCGAGTAGACCTTTTCGCATCTGCAGATTCGACCCATTGTCCGCTTTGGTTCTCTCTCACACATCCAGCTCCTCTCGGACTGGATGCAATGGTGCAGGTGTGGCCAAGGCTACACCTGTACGGGTTTCCCCCCATATCGATGCTCCCGGGAGTTCTGGAGAGGGTTCGCCGGGAAGGGGCTCATCTACTGTTAATAGCCCCGTACTGGCCGACACGAGTTTGGTTCTCGGACCTAGTATCACTTCTGGACGGCTCTCCAATGGAGAGACTTGTTGTCCCAAGCAAGGGGCACGATATTTCACCCTCACCCAGAGTTGTGGAAGTTGTGGGCTTGGCCTCTGAGGGGGCCCAGCTCATAGAATCTGGTCTCTCGACTGAGGTCGTTGAGACTATCCTTCAATCAGAGCTCCCTCCTCGAGGAAACTTTATGCTTTGAAATGGAAATTATTTTCTACCTGGTGTGGTGATCGTAATTTGAATCCTGTTAACTGCCCTGTTGGTACAGTTCTCGAATTTCTACAAGACCGTTTCTCTGCTGGATTATCTCCTTCCACCTTAAAGGTGTACGTTGCTGCTATATCTGCTTATCACACCCCTCTGGCGGGCACTTCAGTTGGGAGAGATCCTCTAATTATTCGTTTTCTCCGTGGTACTTTGAGGTTGAGACCTGTGTTGCACTCTAGAGCACCGGCATGGGATTTGGCCATTGTACTTGAGGGTAGAGCTTAGATCGGGCTCAACAAATCAAGCCCGACCCTACCCGAGCCCGAGCACGTTGTGTCCGAGCCCGGCCCGGCCCGACACATTCACTGTAATTATGAGCCCAAGCCCGATTTAAACCCGACCATATGTGGGCCGTTATAACCAGGGGCGGCGCCAGAATATTTTTTAACGCAGGTGCTGCTGTGCTAGATCATTTAAGCTACAGGGGGGAGCTGCGCAGTTATATATATTATATAAATACTATTAATAAATGAGCAAAAATTGCCCACTCAATATTAAATATTCAGTTATTTTAATTATCACAATTAAAGTTTTAATTTTATTAAATTGAACAAACACACAACATTCAGCATTCAATCAAATATTCTTAAAGATTAATAATGTTACTACAACATATTGTTATTTCAACATAATATGTGTGTGAGCAACAAGCAAGATTTGTAAATTCGGTGACAGCGTGTGTTACGAGTTTCAAATGGTGTACTGTAAGTGACCGCGACGCGCCGGCGACTGCATGTCATGATTATATTGTCTGCTATAGGCCTATTGCTTTTTATGTATTAAATCCAGGCAATTGGAATGTATTAAAATTAAGATACAATTTATACAAAACCAAATTCACTTTAAAGAAAAGCTTTCTTCAAAACGAAACTTAACAAACTTGAAACTAAATGTGCTTATTTAATAGCTAAAACACGTAGGTTACTACAGACACTCTTTTTGTACAAATTGCAGCACATTCATTTAATTCTGAATTTTGCACATGTAAAGGAAAGGCATTTGTTTGTGCATAGTAAACATATCTGTAACATTTATCAAGTTCATGTGCGTGCATTTATTAATTATCTTATGAATAATGCGACAAGGAAGAAGCATGTAAACTGCATTGTTTATTCAGAAATAAATGAATGGATCGGAAAAGTAACAAAAGAGGACATTGAGGCCTGACGCTGACTACTATGATAATTTCTGCCATGGCAAGACTGCTTCATGTGTCTGTTCATCGTCGAAGTCCCCGTTTTTTTTTTGCTGTCAGCGAGCAGCGTGCCGCATTTAACATTTAATGCACGAGACAAAGCCAACACATATTGTCACTCCGCACGACTAGTTTAAAATGTTTCCATACCTCCGATTTTCCTCCAAACTTGCTCAAAGTTATTTCTTCTGTTTAATTTTTTTTCTTTGCTTCTTCAAGCTCCATGTTGCACTTAAGCAGCAGAATAGTAGCCTACAGCACGCACAGCAGGTGTGATGCGTCACGCGTGCGAGACTGCGAGTGAGAGTGGACGAGACGCTGCGCATGACACGTAACGTGCTTTAGCCTATCAAGGGCCCGACCCGACCCGGCCCGAATACAGTGGCGGGAAATATCAGCCCGACCCGGCCCGCGGGTCGGGTCGGGTCGAGTCCGGGCTCGGGCTCGGGCAGAGAATCTAAGCTCTACTTGAGGGTCTGGCTTTGGCTCCCTTCGAACCCATTGAAGAGGTTTCAGAAAAGTTCCTCACTCTAAAAACTTTATTTCTTCTTGCTATTTCCTCTATCAAAAGAATTGGAGATTTACAAGCTTTGTCGGTGGCTCCATCATGTTTGGAATTTGCACCTGGTATGGTAAAGACTTTTCTTCACCCTAGACTGGGTTACATACCTAAGGTCCCTACTAATGTTGGGGGCCCTATAGTGCTGCAGGCCTTTTATCCTCCACCATTTAATACCCCAGACCAGGAAAACCTGAATCTGTTATGCCCTGTGCGGGCATTGGATGCTTATGTCCACAGAGCTGCCCTGTGGCGTAAATCGGAACAATTATTTGTCTGCTTTGGAGCACCTAAGAAAGGGTGCCCTGCATCTAAACAGATAATGAGCAAGTGGATAGTTGAGGCGATCTCACTTGCATATGAAGCGGCCGGACAGCCTTCACCTTTGACTGTTCGGGCCCATTCTATGAGGAGTATGGCTGCCTCTACGGCTTTAATTTCAGGAGTTTCCCTTTTTGACATTTGTAATGCGGCAGGATGGTCTTCTCCGCATACATTTGTGAGGTTTTATGACTTGGACCTCTCCACTCCTGGGGTCAGGGTGCTTGCTTCTTAGTATGCGCATGGTACTTCATACAGAACAGGCACATCGTCATTATGACATAGTGGGTATGGGGTTCCTACCGCGTCTCGACGCAGCTCGAGTTCCCTTGAAAGGGAACGTCTCAGGTTATGTATGTAACCCTGGTTCCCTGAGAGGGAACGAGACGCTGCGTCGCCTTGCCATACTTCCTGATTGCCCTGATCGACTTGCTTCAGGCTTATCAGAAGCTAGCGCAGTCTGATCTCATGGGTGATTTATAGCTTCCTGGTCGGTGACGTCACGTATGACGTCTCGTCTTTCCATTGGACTGATTATACACGTGCTTCACGACGCAATCACGCAGGGCGTTCCCACCGCGTCTCGACGCAGCGTCTCGTTCCCTCTTAGGGAACCAGGGTTACATACGTAACCTGAGACGTTTTCCAGTCACCTGATGTCTGGATCATAGATCTCTCAGAGAGAAAGACCTCCGTCCTCCTGGAAGTGCTGAAACTCCAGACAGAGAAGAAACCAGTAGAGCTGAGAGGATGTTCAGAGGAAGAGAGTGAAGTGAAGAGTTTCCTTCAGTGTCTGTCCTACATCTCACAGCTGAGGTACCTGATACTGTACAGCCTTTTGCTCAACATGTTTGAAAAAGCTGGATTAGGTCTTTGTGTACTATTATGAATCATTAAAAAAATATATTGTTTTGTATTTACCTTTGGATGCAGAAATGTGTAAAATTGATTGGAAAAACAACAAAAACCTTATTCTTGGGGTCACAGAGAAGCTGGAAAATAGGCAGGAAAAATAAACTGACAGGTTCTAGAAACCTCAACTAACATTCATAGCAAATTGACTCAAAAAGAAAAACGGTACGATCTTCTTATTAACCCTTGAGAAAGATTATTCTTCTGGTCATGAAGAATAACTTTTCTGTTCTATTAGATTACTACCTAAAGTACTCAACAATATAAATCTTATGGCTAAAGATCAAACATTTCAGTGACTATGATCTGTGAGCAGCAACTGAGACATTCAAGCGTATAATAGTTTTTAATAAATGAAACCATAAATACATACGACTACACGTAATAGAGAATACATATATACAGAATAACAAAAAGTAAAGAAAGAAAGAGAGAGGAGATCACAGAATGGCAAATATCACAAACAGTTAATCCGTGAGAGCCAGCAAAGAATCAAATCACCTTAAGGCAGGGTCAGACAATCTTAAACACATCTAAATATCGATAGAAATAATACTTGCATCGATTCTTTGGTGTGTGTGTGTGTGTGTGTGTGTGTGTGTGTGTGTGTGTGTGTGTGTGTGTGTATAGATCCTTGTGGTTCGTGAGCTTGAAGTGTTCTTTGGGTTCTTCTGGAGGGCGCGTTGTTTGCAGGAAGTTTAAAAGGTTTACTCAAAAGCAAAGTTGCTGAAAATCAAGAAGATGTTGTCACAGGAAAAAGAGCGGACAGGGAAGAAGGAATGAGTGAAAATGAGCTATTGTCATCGTCCTTTAAAGATAAATCAGTCCACACCTATTTTGGCTGAAATGACCAATAGTAGTGAGGAACGTTTAGCGGGAGAGAGTTTCTTTGTCTCCTTCTGACAGCCTAATCTGCATGTTTAGTGATGATGTCAGAATTGCTCATTTTTACTCCAAAGGATGGTAAAAATAGTATTATACATTTTATTGTAACACTAAACATTGTTAATTAAGGTGTAACGAGAGGAATATTTCGATACCAAGAAAGATATGGCTGGAAGATCTCAAAGCAGAGAAACATTCTTACACTTGACTATAAGCACTTAGAGTTTAACTAACACAACTAGAAAGTTGTACCTAGGCTAATATAAGCTGGGGACATTCATACACACAGGAATATATCATATACATTCTGGGATGACTCAATTATGAGTTAAATGGAAAGAATGTCTCTGTATATTAGGTGCGTTTCTCCAGTTACCAAGCCACATGTTCTTTCGTTCCTGGCGTGGGAGGGAAGTTGAGTTGATTCAGATCTTTTTGACGCTCACGAAGGTGTTTCTGTTCAGCCTCTGCCAGGACACTAAAGTGACAATGGGGGCAAGTTGATCAGACTCATCGGCGCTAGGCCTGTGATTTACAAGAAGTCCATTTACAAAAAGGTTAAAAGCTTTCTGAAGTTTAGAACTGAATCGGTCATCGTGATTCAGTCCAGACGCTACACGTTATACTGTATATGGACCTTGGGAAAAAGTGTAATAAATTTTAATAGATTCTGTCCTCTTAAATAAATGTTGCTTTTATGTTTCCTCTTATACTTGTTTTTGTGCACTATATACTGTAGTTGATTTATAAATGCTGTATGTTGTCATGAATTAATGAGATGTTTATTTCTCTGTATTTTATCAGGTTTATGTTCTATTATGAAGAAATGAAGAAGTCTGCAGTGAAACTCCTGCTGAATCTCAGTGTTGCTGCAGTTGAAAATGTCACAGTTACAGGAACAAGATTCTCTACTCTGCTGTCGTCTGTGTGCAGTTACAAAACCTTCCCTTTTGATGAAAAGTGGTATGATGTTGATCCTGTTGATCAGAGTGATTTCCTGCTGGATCTTTACTCACATGTGAAGAACTATGAGACTCAAACATGCAGGAGTTTTCTTCCAGCATTACAGTCAGTTTTCCAGTCACCTGATGTCTGGATCATAGATCTCTCACAGAGAAAGACCTCCGTCCTCCTGGAAGTGCTGAAACTCCAGACAGAGAAGAAACCAGTAGAGCTGAGCGGATGTTCAGAGGAAGAGAGTGAAGTGAAGAGTTTCCTTCAGTGTCTGTCCTACATCTCACAGCTGAGGTACCTGAACTTTTGGATATTCACTTACTGTACCTACTTCTCAATCAGTTTCACTTCACTGTAGTTTGAATCGGTTTGAATCTGCGCACATTTAATGCATTTAAACTCAATTTCGAAGTCAACAAAACTAGAACAGATTTACTTGATATACATTAGAAGATTGTAATAGTAACCACACTTTTTTCTTTCAATGAAATTAATATACTATACTTTAGTTTAATAATTAGCAATGGCACAACAGGGCAAAATGAAAGATTAGATAGGACTGAGTTTACTATACATTTTGTCCAATATGTTGGTATACCAATATGGTATACATTATGCAGTAAGTATACTAATGTCAATGTGTACTAGTAGTAAACTTGTAAGTGTACTATTTTAATACCGCTTGGCATGGGCGAGGCTAGCCCCTTTTTAGGGGTGCTTCAGCACCCCTAAAAAGGAGCTCAGCACCCCTAAAACTTGGAGTAAGAAATGTTGTTATTCTAAAAATATATACTGTATATATATTTTTTTGTCTTTGACAAGGTTAAATAATGTTCTTCATCTTAGTCGGCAGCAGCGCCAAGCAGAGCGCAGGTCAGAAACAGAGGCGCGCGTGTGTGTGTTTGTTCATCTGAGCCTCATTGATCTTTCACTTCTCGTCAGTGTCAGAATATTTGAGATGACCAATCAAATCAAAGTAGGCGGGCTTTATGTTCACAGAAGCTGCTGAGCGCGAATTTTACATGGAATTTTAGCAGCACGACTGACGCTTCAGTTTACGGTTAAGTGCGAGTTAAGAATATGTAGCTAAACTAAACGTTTTATATTTGACAGTTTTTTAGGTCATAAATGTTAAACGAATGACAAAAATAATTAGAAAACTAATCAACTTTTGTCTAATTTCGCTATTTTGAGCTGAAAATAGGCCTATATAACGTGTAATGTCATTGTGAGGGGACAAGGAACATTAACAAAGCCGTTTTCATAGGCACAAGATTAATAATGCATGTGTACATGTTGAGAATTAATATAATACAATTTGTAGCCCTCAGTAAATTAAAAAAGTTCAGCTTTAGGAGGGGAAGAGACAGGGCAAGATCAGGAGACTGAGAGAAAAAGACAGAGTGATGTAGATGAGGAGAGAGCAGGTTTTAAATCTATTTCTTATCCTTTTTGGCCTTCAAACGTCTTGAAATGCACATATCAGAGAAATAAAAATGTTTAACCCCATAACAACCTCACATTTATGACCTCTTTGATTATAAAGCCCTGTCTACGGCCATGTATTAGACCTAGATCAATAATGAATGTGTACATGAATGAATTTAATAAACTTAGTTACCTAGCTTTCCTGGTAGCTTTGTCTGAGAATCAGCCTATATCAGTCAAAGCTCAGCTTTAGGAGGGGAAAAGACAGATAAAGATAAAAACGAAGAGAAAAATAGTGTGATGCTGATGAAGTGTGGAAAATAAACAGCTGCCCGCACATGGTTTTAAAGCTGTTGTTATCCAATTTTTTTGGCCTTCAAAACATCTTAAAATGCACATATGTAGATCAGAGAAATCAAAATTTTCTCGGGGGAGCATACCCCCGAACCCCCCTAAATACCTCGCATTTGGTACCTCAGTGGTACCTCGACTATAAAAGAGATATGTATGTTACTGGATGATTGAATGAAACTAGTTAATAATGCGCATTAGACCATAAACTAACTTTTTTTTTTAAATCATACCCTCATTGGGGGCTGAGCCCCCCTAAAATGAAAATCCTAGAATCGCCCCTGCCGCTTGGGACTAAATCGGCCCACTTTTAGTATATAAAAGTATATGTTTAAGTGTACTACAAGTGTAACAGTAGTAAATTTTAAGTGCACAACTAGTTCATAATTACGTTTCTCTTTTGTACTGCAAGTGAACTTATGGGTATTCTAGAAGTTTACTATTTTAATACTTGTAGCACATTTTTAGTTTATGAAAGAACACTTTGAAGTATACTCTCAGTAAACTACTAGTTTAGTATTTTTATACTACAAGTTTTCTTTAAGTGAACTTAACATTATACTTATAGTTTACTATTTATATATTATTCTTGCACTTGCAGTGGGCCTATATACCACTATGTTCAAATGTTATTTTTTTATACTTGAAAAATACCTTTAACTCTACTTTAATTTTAAAAACATTTTATTACCTTCATGCATCCTTTTTTATCAACACTTGAATGTTGGTAAGTTTCATAAAGAAAGGCAACATTTTAAACAAAAAAGTTGAGAAAATCTCATTTTTGTCAAAGACTACGCCTTGATCAGATTCAGAAACGTGATCAAACACAGATAGCGTAGATCGATGTTGTATTTTATACTAGTACTATAGTATATATAATAAAAGGAAAACGCAGCTGAACAAGCGTGCAGAAGCTCATCACTCCATTCTTTTATTCTGCTTATTTTTTACCTCAACACTCCAAGTTAATATCGACCCCTAGTGGCAGAGCATATTAATCCAGCATAACATTTTAAGCCGACACAACAATCGAGTCAACACCCCCCAAAGTGTCACTGTCGTTTTCTCTTCATGTGTTACGCTTCATTTCATTTGGAAACATTAGGCAGGTTTGATTTACACGCTGTTTAATGTTTGATCATGATCACGTTATTTTACATTTGAGTGAGCAATCTTCTATCACTTGTGTCAGCTTCTTCTTCTCCTGTGTTTTGATCTGGAGATTCTGTACTAGAAGAAGAAGTGTCATAGCGCCCCCTACCGTATAACAGTGAAGATATGGATAGCTGGAAAATTCAGTCAATGAGTAAAGTAGAATTAAAGTCAATTCCTATGTGCACTACCAGTGGACTAGCCTACACAAAAATTCAGATACACAGAATTAGAAACATATGTTTTATATCAATATTTTAATCAATATTTTCAAAAAATAATATACAACAATAATCAAATAATCTAAAATATAATAAAAAATATATTTTTTAACATTTTTAATCAATATTATTTATATTTAATAGGCTATTCGATCAAAAGAGTTAACACAACTACAAGCCTAGTATACTTTGAATACTTAATTGTACTTTTAATCTTGATCAAATGATTGAGTACAAGTACAGGCCAAATATACTTGTGTACTTGAGAGAAAAGTCCGTGTAATTTTAAGTATATTTCTGAGAAGTACATAAAGTATATTTTTGAGAAGTATATAAAATGTAGACTGAAAGTATGCTTTCTTATTTTTAGTTGAAAAGAAGTATACTAATAGCACACTTGAATAAACTCCTTATTATTATCGCTGTGTTCAAGATCAGGTTCAGTTTCATGCTTATTTTATTTACTCTCTAAGCTATTCCACCAGAAAGCTTGTCACTATATAAACATGACCATGTTAGTTTATAAGACAGTGCACAGCAAAATCCCCAGAGTAAAATTAACTCTGTTCAGAGAACATTTGGTCCCTCTCTACAGAGAGTTAAAATAACTCTGAATCAGAGTTAAAGTTAATGAGATACTTAAGTGATTAATTAAGTGATGATTGGGCATTAATGATGAACATCTGCTGTTAACAAGTTCTCAGCAGAGGAGGATTCAACAACTCCACAAAACAGCATTACCAGCTTCACTTATTACTAACCAGGGGTGCGTTTCCCCGAAAGCATCGTTGGCCAACTATGGTCGCAAGTTCATCGCAATGTCCATTGAACTCTATTGGTAACGACGGAACTTGCGACCATAGTTGGCCAACGATGCTTTCGGGAAACGCACCCCAGACTGACTTTATTTCTGTCAGACGTCTACAGAAGGTCTTATTAAGAATTAACAGAGGTTTAGATGTTGATGATTTATTGAAAATGTATGATTACCATTATAGTGATGAGTGTTTCCTTCAGTTGGGCAGTTTGACTCTTCTTGCGAGTTTATGGTTTTTGTAACAGCTTTTACCAAAACACGTAATTTGTTACAAAGAAAACCAAAAACAAAGATGATCAGGTGATATAGTGTTTAACAGCAGATAGTAAAAAAAATGCGCTTATATCATCACTGTCCAAAAGTGGTCATTTGATGTTAATAGATTATATCCACTAACAATACTCTCTTGCTACAAATTGGACATTTTGAATTTTTAAAATACATAATAGGGGATTTTTTTTTTTTTAAACAAAGACATCAATAATCAGCTTACGAATCTCAACAATGGTGACATGCTTCATGCTGCAATGCATGCTGGGAGCCACAATAGTATAAAACTCATTGCTCCCAGGATGCATTGCGGCATGAAACATGTAACCATTGTTGAGATTCATAAGCTGATTCTTGATGTCTGTGTCTTAGAAAAAAAAAATCCCCTATTATGTATTTAAAAAAATTCAAAATGTCCAATGTGTGGCAAGAGAGTATTGTTAGTGAACATAATCTATTAACATCAAATGACCACTTTTGGACAGTGATGATATAAGCGCATTATTCTACTTTTTGTTGTTGAACACTAGATCACCTGAACATCTTTGCATATGGCATTCTTTGCAACAAATTACATGTTTTGGTAAAAGCTGTTACAAAAACCATAAACACTCAAAAATATAAGCTAGAGTCAAACTGACCAACTAAAGGAAACATTCATCACGATAATGGTGATCATACATTTTCAATAAATCGTCAACATCTAAACCTCAATGCTCAATACGAACTTCTGTAAACGTATGACAGAAATAAAGTTAGTCTGGTTAGTAATAAGTGAAGCTGGTAATGCTGTTTATGGAGTTGTTTAATCCTCCTCTGCTGAGAACTTGTTAACAGCAGGTGTTCATCATTAATGCCCAATCATCACTTAATTAATCACTTAAGTATCTCATTAACTTTTACTCTGTTTCAGAGTTATTTTAACTCTCTGTAGAGAGGGACCAAATGTTCTCTGAACAGAGTTAATTTTACTCTGGGGATTTTGCTGTGTGTGTAATATTATGGGTTTTTTTTTTAAGTATTTAATAAGCTACTCAATCAAAATAGTAAACAAAAGTACAAGCCAAGAATACTTAGAATACTTAATTATATTTTAAGTATATCTCGATCAACAAGTACAGGCCATTAGACTTTTCTGTCAGTATAAGTCAAGTATACTTAAGTGCAATTTGAAGTATATTTATGAGAAGTATATAAAAAGTAGACTGAAAGTAAACTTTCTTATTTTTAGTTTAAAAGAAGTATACTAATAGCACACTTGAAACTTCTTTTTCGTAAGGGTAGACTTTATTCAATCTGTAAAACTAAATGTATCTTGCAGCGCAGGGTGAAGTCAGTGTGTACATTAACAACAATTCTGGACAAGTTTAATGTAATTGAGTTATAAACTATGTTCAGTGGTGCTGCAGGATTATGAACAGTGTTGTATCTGTGCGCCGCAGACAGACGTCGAGTGACGCTGCCGGTGTTCGTACACTCATAGAAAACATCTTAAAGACCCATCGCTGCGCTTCTCATTCGGTGTGTGTGACCCCTTTCAGAGTTCTGTGAAATGTCTATTCATATGTGCCGACTGGACCAATCAGACACACAATCATTCATTATATTTAATTAATATTTAAATACTCATATTTCCCTTGTGATAGATTGCTACACATACAACATTTTAATTTTCTTTTGGAAACAGGTTTGGCTTAAGGAATATCAGAGATGAAGTGAAGTTTCTTCTGAGACTCTTGACTAAAGCAGCAGAGACTGAGACACAGACAGGAGAGCAGAAGCTGAAACTGTTATCATCAGTCTGCACCTACACATCTTTTCCTTATCAAGAGACTTACAGAATTATACAGAGTGATTTCCTGCTGGATCTCTACTCACATGTGAAGAACTATGAGACTCAAACAGGCAGGAGTGTCCTTCCAGCATTACAGTCAGTTTTCCAGTTACCTGATGTCTGGATCATAGATCTCTCACAGAGAAAGACCTCCGTCCTCCTGGAAGTGCTGAAACTCCAGACAGAGAAGAAACCAGTAGAGCTGAGCGGATGTTCAGAGGAAGAGAGTGAAGTGAAGAGTTTCCTTCAGTGTCTGTCCTACATCTCACAGCTGAGGTGAGAGAATACAACAACTTACAGTGTCAGTGTTCTCAGGTTGATATTATTCTTAGTTTGGTGACAGAATGTGTCAACATCAGACGCTACAGTTGTCACGCCGCGCAGCCACAGCTCAAAGCTGTCTACACTGGACGCGACAAAGTGACTGTTGCAAATTTGTTCTTTGTGTTAGAAATAGTGTGAGAACTGGAAGTACGTCAGGAATAGAACAAAGCATCAATTTACCGTCAGGAATTTGTCGTTGCGCTGATCCAGTGTAGACAGCATCACTGATTATAATGGCGTATATTTGCCGCTCACGTCTGGTTTAGACACACAGTGTCTGTGTATTCCCTGGATACAATTTTTGTTTGTGATAGCACACACTATTTAAAAAATATATAAAGACTAAATCAGTTACAAACGTGAAATAGATCATGGAAAACTTAGATCATGAAAAATCTAGAAAATGAATAAAAAAAGTTTAAATATGTATACAACTATTCTAGTAAAATATGGAATTGTTTTGTTCAGTTATGCTCAGCTCTCAAATATTTGATCAATATTTTGCTCTCTTTGTTGCAAAGAAGCCTATTAGTTGAAGTCATAATTTACAAACTGAAAACATTTACTGATGTTCCAGAAAGAAACAAAATGCATTAAAATGCATGGGGTGTAAATATTTACACAGGATGATTGGGGGTAAATTTGTCATCTGGAAATATGTTAGTATTTTATGCAGCTTCTGCAGGGCAGTACTAAAAAAAAATAAGACCTTAAAATAAAATAAGGATGATCCATTCCTCCTTTTCAAAGGTTTACAGCCACCGGCTCTTAATGTGTTGTGTTGCCTTGAGCATCAGTGAATGTTTGCAGCTTTTGATCGTTCAGGAAACAACACGTAGGAACTGGATCTTTTGTGTAAATTCAAGTTATTATTATGTCTTGTGGTCTATATGTAAACAAACATCATGTGACTTGAACTGTACATATTTAAAGTTCCTCTGAAATTACTGTTCATGCAATAAACAATACTAAGTAGTTTATTTTTCATAGAAAGTATTAAAAAGACAAAGGTCATTTAAAGGTCCCGTTGCATGCGATTCCATGTTTCAAAGCTTAGTTAGTGTGTAATGTTGTTGTTAGAGTATAAATAATATCTGTAAAATTATAACGCTCAAAGTTCAATGCCAAGCGAGATATTTTATTTAACAGAAGTTGACTACAAAAAACGGCTGGATTGGACTACACCCCTCTACTTCCTTCATTAGTGACATCACCAGAACCGTGTTTAGACTAACCTCCGCCCACAGGAACACAGGCGTATTGATGGCGAAATGTCAACAGACGGTTGATGTTTATCTATAATCGGATACCGCAAAAGTTTAATTCGAAGTTGTTAGTTTGCTCTGTCCATTTCACCACGGACTGTTTTTCTAACCTGGGATAATATCAAGCAGGCTTCTCTCAGCGTTTCATACTGATGAAGGGAGCAATTTCAACTATATTCCAGCAAGCGGTAAGTAGTGATTTAATATGGAAGTAGCGATCAACTTCACATCGTTTCTCTTAGTAGGATGAAAATAATCTTACTTAAACTGTGATTAATATACAGAAAGCGATCAAAGAACAATCCCTTTCCAATCGGCCAAGCTGTCAATCACACAGCGCGAGTTTATCTGGACACTTGCCAAAACTCGTTATGAAATCAATGACGCTGTTACACTGCACAACGAAGCTCTTACTGTATTTATATGCCTCATGTTTGCATTGGTGAAATCATTAGTGAGAGTGCAGAAACTGCGTTGCAATGATAAGATCTTTCACGCGATCAACAGACTGTCATCTGCTTAATGCTCATCACTGCAACCTTTTATGTGATTGAAATAGATCTAAATACTTAAAAAACTTCTCACGATTCGTTAATCCCGATTGCTGTAATAGTAAAAACGTATTTTGTAATAGTAAAAGTTTTCCAGATAGTTCCACATGTAATGCCAGATATTTCATATGCAAGCATTTCAGCCAATCACAGCAGTGGGCGTTTACACTGAAGTCTCACAGCAGACACGCCCCTTCAAACAGAGCGTTCAAACCAGGGAATGAAATCAGGCTAGGAAATATGCCTTTTATTTCTAAATTATAACAATTTTTGATCTAAAAAACATACTAACATTATAAGGGCACCCCTGGAAACATGATAAAATAATAAAAATAATCCATGGAATGGGACCTTTAATCTTTTTTATTTAGTATTTAATACAATTTCATTTGAAGTCAAAGTGAACCATAAATTGAATCAAGTGTGAGCAACAAACATTACATAAGTTTTCAAAATCCCCCCCAGTCACACAATCCTAGAACGAAGCCTGTGAGAGACGCGAGCACTGTGGTCAAACACGTCCGTCTAGCGCATGAGTAAATTGAAAAACAATGGACAAGTAGCGCAGTGAATGGAAAAACATGTTCTGTGTGAACTGGAGTCCTAAGAGTCTTTAGATTTTTTACACATGAAATACAATGCATTGTTCATTTCTTTTTCCAATTGTAATGAGTCATATGTCATTGTAATCAAGTATTTATTGTATTTTTCAGCTGTTCTGAGCGGTGTTTGTTAACTTTAGTTAAAGTGGTTCAGCTCAGAGAGAATGCAGAGCTGGTGACTTCACTGTTGGAGGTTCTCGGCTCCTCCGTCAGTCTGGAAGGAAGTTTACCCAGTAAATCCTGCAGGTCTGTGGGAAGAGTCTTACGTTTCTCTTCTGACAGACTCAGCCTCTCTCTGAAACCTAAAGCCATCTCTATAAGAGGAACAAGGCTTCTCTTCAGACACATCACACACATACACACACTCAGGTACAGACAGGATTATTAATACTCATTTCAAATGTTGATCTTGAATAATTTTCTTGAATTGAGATAATATTTGCAGTGTGTATTGTTGTGTTTAGGCTGAGTGGTTATATGGTGCTGAGAATAGTGCAGGTGTTGAGGTCAATGAGGGTTCACACTCCTGTCACTGTTAATGAACTCACACTTGATCTGAACTGTGAACGGCTGTCAGAGAGGAAGCGGTCCAGAGTCCTGAGCAGTTTGGCCATCTTACTGAGACTCTGGACTGTCCAGTGTTTGAACCTGACTGAATACAAGATGGCGTCTGTTTCTCTATGTGTCCTACTGTGTCACCAGAGCCAAGTAATTCTCAGGTATAAGACTATAAGACACATTTCAGCAGTGTTTGACCTTATATTTATCATGGCATAGAAATAAAACATTGAATTCTGTATGTGTAGACCATCTAAAGAGAGTCTCCAGAAGCTGGTTGAATGTGTGTGTGAAGCTCAGGAAGAGGAACTGACTCAGCACTTCCTGCAGAAAGTGGGCGGAGATCTGACTTCCTGTTCCTTGAGTTGGGAAGAGCTTCACTATTTCCTGCAGCACAGAATTCAACAAATCACTGTGAACTTCAGAAAGAGCAACATTCAGTGCAACATCAGAGAAATTCTGCCGTTTCTGAACAGGATTCAGTTTAAACGGTAAGCTCTTCAATAAATGATTTCTATCTCAAAAACACTTAAGAAATGCAAGGGTTTTTTGTTGCATATAAAATCTCGAACCGAATAAGAAGTGATATAAACGATCAAGCTTTAATCATGATGATTTGTGTGTGTGTGTGTGTACAGGATGAGCTCTATCTTCATGCTGTCTGTGATCACAGAGATCTATGAGAGCCGCTCTGTTGAGTGTGTGTCCAGTCTGTTGAGTTCAGTGAAGAACTACATCACCCTGCAGAGCAGAGATCTGGACTCTGTCCACTGTGCGGCGCTGCGCTTCACACTGCAGCACTGCACTGCAGTTTCACTCGACCTGCTGTGGACCTCCATACCAGAGGAAGAGCTGGAGAGCATTGTGCCTCTCTTCAGACACGTCTCCCACATCAGGTCTCGCTGCTTCTCTCTGGAGAGGCTTCTCAATGCGAAGGCTGCGTTCCTCCTTTACCAGTCCTTCTGAAGCATTCAACACTGGAGTGTATCTGATATTAAAAATATATTGTGTTGAATATATACACATATATATATAACAGTGTTGAATGACGTGAAAGTCGAGATATGCAGCCTTTCATTTGAGAAACTCCTTATTTCTCTCTTCTCCTCTTTCTCTTGGCCAGTTTGTTACATTCAGCAGATTTTGTGTTATATAAAAGCCTTGTGGATAAAAGCTTGCGTTATTTTGCAGCTAGTTAAAGACAAATTATTTTGTTAGTTGTATTTTATAGGGAAAAAAACTGTGTGTGTGTTCAGTGTTGATGATGTGTGTGTGTTCAGGGTTGACAGCAGGGGCGATTCTAGGATTTTCATTTTAGGGGGGCTCAGCCCCCAATGAGGGTATGATTTTAAAAAAAAAAGTTAGTTTATGGTCTAAAGAGAGAGAATGGAGGGTCCTTTCAATCAAACTTTTGACAGGTTTATTGCTTTATGACCCTCTAAGCCCCGCCCCCTTTGACCGTGGGAATTTCCCACGCTAGCTCCTCCCACTTATGGGCTGTACGTACACACCGTGGGAAAATCGGACTTACGCCACACCTCCTTATGGGTTGAACATCTGAAGCGTGAGAAATTTCCCACGCTCAGTAGTTCTAAACAGTGTATATTTAAAACTTTTTTAAGAAATAAAAACATAGTCAAGAGTGTGAGATCAGTGTTTTTTATTAAAGAAGACAGATGTACATTCATCTCTTTAAACGTTAAACTTTTAAGGTTAAAAAACATTAAAACATTAATGAAATGAGTTGAAATTGTATTTTTTTCTCTAAAAATAGTTATTAAAAAATGAGATGTTAAAACATTAAAACAACATTGACAAAAAGATAATTTTTAAAATGTTGACTTGTAAGCATTTAACTTTCACACAGTATTTTGTAAAACTTTTTACATAAAACACAAACACTGTTAAAAAGTGCTACGTTTTTACATACCAATTGTTAAAGGAGTCAGAGTTTAAAAGATACAAAAGTGTTTTGTTGTAGTGGAGCAGAGTGGACAGCGTCCTCTCACTCCGGAGCCCAGTCAGAAATGAAGCTCTCTGACCCTTCCAGAGAGACAGACCCAAACTCCGCCCCTATCCCACCCACAACAGATGTCATCGTGGGAAAATACCCCCACCCCTTCGAGCTCCCAAATAGAAAACACATCCTATCATCTCGGTGGCCGAACTTAAATGACCAAAGAAAACCGATGCAACGACCCGAAGAGACCACACCCCCTAACACACCCCTCTCAAAGCTGAGAGGTCAATTTTGATTTAAGGGTGTGAGTAAAAAATGACGTCACGTGGGAATCCCTCCCTCCCTCCCTCCCCACAACGTCACAGTCACATGAGATGTTTAAAAAGGAGCGCAAACTTACAGTGAAATACTACCTGTGATTTTACAAGATAATCTACAATGGCAACGGCTGGCCCTCCGAAAACTCCAGAGAGAAACATTGCTGAAGCTATGGAAGATTTGACTTTAGCTCCACGAAAAAAACGAGGAACGCACGGGCCATGCTTAACGCAATTTCTTCACGAGCCGGAAGATTCTGTGATATATAGTTTTCACTTGTCAGATGGACGTGCGTGTACATATGATTATGACAAAATCAACAGAGAAGTCAGATTTTTTAACGTGGATAACAACGAAAGATTTACCAGAAACTCCACGGATGAACCTTCGTTAAAATTCACTGAAAGAGATTGGGTTTTATTCTATTCAAAAGTGTGGCCGGATTTACAAGAAGGTACGGACACGCCTCTTTTTATCGGTGAATGGAATGGTTTAATTATGGGTACGAGATACCGAATTTTAGGGGATCAGATTAACAAGCACCCGAACGATTATGTTTTTATTCTCTGTAGCGACTGTGGTGCAAATCCGGAATTTCAATGGCCTATATGTGAAAAAGATCATTTGAAATTATATGATCTCAAATTCATGTTCCAATGGAAAGATCTACCTGTGATGGCTAAGATTTTTTCCAAGGTAGATCAGCTTTTCCACTGGACCCATGCATACGAGCGTTACACAAACATCAAAGTGAAGCTCTTTCACCCAGAGTGGGATGTACCGTGTAGGAAG
Source organism: Scardinius erythrophthalmus (assembly GCF_964197995.2). Classification (NCBI taxonomy): domain Eukaryota; kingdom Metazoa; phylum Chordata; class Actinopteri; order Cypriniformes; family Leuciscidae; genus Scardinius; species Scardinius erythrophthalmus. The sequence continues at coordinate 62,902,537 of NC_138221.1, read as the reverse complement.
GGCTCCCGCATAACTCCACCCACAATCTACAAACTTTAAAAGGGGTGTCTCTTGAAAGCTTACCTCATTCACGCATCATGTCTCAAGGAAGTGACTCTTCTTCACAACTAATTGGAACTACTGATGGATTACCGGATGGTACAGATGGATTACCTCACAAAAGCATCGATTGGATAAATAAATTTTGTACAGATCTCGGATACCAAAATTTGGCTTTCCTCAGAAACTACGGAGTTTCAACACCCTCTCCCGCGAGCGAGACCCCAGACACAACTGTCGATGAGACGGACGGATGTCTCGGAGATACAGGTCACCGGATTATCAAAGCTATTTTAGCTCTCATTCTGGAAATTTTGATTGACAAACAAATGAAGAAAGACTGTCTCGGCTGCACAGTGGATCATCCTTCGCAGACAAGACACAGTTGCTTGTTTGAACCTTGTGCATATTATTTTTACGGATGTTTTGAAGAAATCAGTCTGAAACTTCACACCCCGGAATTAAAAAACATATTGGCTCAGGCCTTGAGTCAGTACGGAGGCAAACCTCATCTCCAGAGGATTGAGGGAGCTGTTGAGGTAATTTTATACGGCCTCAAAGATGAAATGTACATAGTGGAACAATTATCTTTAATCCGTGAGAAATTAATCGACGAATCATGCGAGGAAATCATTTACACGGCTGTGGATAAATGGAAACTTGCTGTATCTGAAGATCCGGAAATCACACAGGTTTGAAAATGGGAAACTTCTGCTCTACCTCATGGATTACAAAATATTTCTTTAAATCACGTGTTAAATGTGGAATATCTAGCCTACTCCACAAGATTATCCGGAATAATTGGAATACAAATACCGTCATAACTTCGGATGAAAAACGGGTGATGGATTTAATGAATGTCGTGAGAGGATTATCGGACGAATGGGATCATATGATAAACATTTCTGTCACTTCCGACAACATACCATCTGCTGTCATCAAAAACATTATCGATCTAATGTCTAAAGATCAGAACTCTCTTTTTAGAATAGGAAATATATTGTGTATTTGTACGTATGTAACAGATGTCTGCAGTTTGTTAAGTAACGAAAACCCTGATGTATGTAATATTATTGATTTTATAGTCGAATACATTATGGAGAAGAATTTTGAAATGTCTGTGAAATTTTATTTTTTGTTTGTGTGATATAATAAAATCATTTTCGTTGTTTTCAAATGTTTTTTTTTTTGTAACGTTATATTGTAAAATAATAAAAAAAAAAGTTTGACTTTTATATTGTGAAATAAAAAAAATGTTTGTAACTTTCTAATAAAATAATTTTCGTTGTTTGGAAATGTTTGTGACTTTTATATTGTGAAATAAAAAATGTTTGTGACTTTTATATTGTGAAATAAAAAAATGTTTGTGACTTTTATATTGTGAAATAATAAAATAAATACTGAACAAATTTGTAATTCGAATCATTATGACTGAAATCTCATAGCGTTGACATGGCAGAACTAATGAAAAAAATATATTACGACCCAACGAGCTCTGGAGCTTTAGGGGGTAAAGATAGATTAAAACAAGCTGTATTAGAACAACACGGTGTAAGATTATCTGATAAAGACGTGAGTGATTGGCTCGCTAGTCAGGACACATACACACTCCATCGAACCGCACCAATACATTATAAACGGAACCGCGTAGTGGTGTATGGGAAAGACCAACAGTTCCAGGCTGATTTAGTCGATATGACAGCATACTCAAAAGAGAACGACAATATTAAATATATTTTAACTATTATTGATATTTTCTCAAAATACGCGTGGACAAGGGTGCTCCAAAATAAATCATCGTCCGAAGTAACTAAAGCTTTTTTGTCCGTTTTGAAAGAGGGACGTGTACCCATCAAACTACAGACAGATAAGGGTGCAGAGTTTTTCAACAGGCCTTTTCAGCAGATGATGAAAAAATATAATATAACACATTTTGCAACAGCTTCTGAATTAAAAGCGAGTGTAGTCGAAAGGTTTAATAAAACTTTAAAAGGGCGAATGTGGAGGTATCTTACAGCTATAAATTCCAAACGCTACTGTGATATATTGCAAGATTTGACAGATGGGTATAACTCCAGTTATCACAAATCCATAAAAATGCGACCGCTGGACGTAAATAAAGAAAACGAATCTGTGGTATTCAACAATTTATACGGGAAAATGGTTAAAAAGACACCCGTCTTTAAATTCTCAGTGGGGGATGTGGTCAGAATATCTAAAGTCCGAAATATATTTGCCAAAGGCTATGAGCAGAACTATACCGAAGAATATTTTACAATAGCATCTTGTATACCAAGGGATGTACCGGTGTATAAATTACAAGACTATGATGGAGAAATAATACAGGGTTTTTTTTACGAAAAAGAACTCCAAAAAATCATTGTGAGCGATGATAAATCGTTTAAGGTCGAAAAAATTCTCGATAAAAAGAGACGCGGAAAAGCCACGTACGTTTTGGTGAAATGGTTTGGATGGCCATCAAAATTCAATAGCTGGATTCCTGAAAAACAGGTGATTGATCTTCACACTCCTTTAAAACATTAGGAGAGTCGCTCACGTTCTCATTTTTTAAAAAAAAATGTCTGAGGAGGAGGGGTTCTACGTCACGCTGCCGTGTAATGCATCAGGTCATGTTTACCCCGAAAATCAGATAGGTAATTACAGAACTAGACTGGCAAGAGCAATACATTTAAAAGGATTATGGGAAGTGGCGTTGGTTGAGTTCCACTATCCAAAAACTTGGTATACTTTCAACGAGGAAGACGCTACTTTTATTATTGAATGTACAACATGTTTAAACGTGGATGAACGTAGCAAAGTGCGCGGGGATAGTATTGAAACTTTTCGGAAAGACCTAAAAATAAAATACGGTTATTTTGAGGATATTTTAGTATTACTCAAGGAAATAAACGCAGCTCTTCCACCACGAGTGCAACTCAGGTACGATAATATAAACAATAAGATATCTCTGAAATCAAATCAGAGAGCATCGCTAACGTTTTACGGAAAGCTAGCCATTATTCTAGGATTAAAACCCGGCGTTCCTATTGAAAATCTAAACAGTTCTGATGAACACGAAGAACAGCGCACATACGCACCACATCAGGCTGATATAAGCGGAGGATTTTACACTCTATTTGTATACATAGATATAATAGAATATCAAGCAGTCGGTGACGCGTATGTTCCATTATTAGAGACGATACATATTGAACCGACCACTAACAAAGCAGTCTGTGTCAGATACAACAAGCCTCATTACGTTCGTCTTAATAAAAACATCATATCAGATATCGGCATCGAGATTAAAGACGATCAGAATAAAGACGTACGATTCACCTACGGCAAAGTTGTGACGAAGCTGCACTTTAGACCAGTGAGAAAACATTTGTTTTAAAAATGGCTTATCTCCATCCCTACCAAGAAGACCCCCACCGCTACATATCATATTATCAGTCCCAGACTGGACACGGCATGCCTGGGTATGCCGGAAGCGGTGTTATGTACGGTTCCGGTTTTGCGTCAGGGATCGGAGGTCTCTTTCGTGGATTATATCGTATGGCAATACCGTTTTTAAGAAGGGGTTTCAGTATTGCAAAACCACACATAAAAGCTGCGGCAAAAAATATAGTAAGTGACGTAGTAACCAGTGCCTTGTCAAAGTCATTTAATAATAATGATAACACTGAGACTCAGAGCGGTCATGGGCTTATGGTCATGCGTAGAGGATTGAAGCCCCCTGGGACCCGTATGAGGAGGGGGCGTGGTCATGGTGTAAAGAAGACTAGACGCGTCACTAAGAAGCGCCCAGTTGCGAAAAAGAGAGGAAGAAGCCGGACGAAGCGTGTAAAAAGATCTACAAGTTTGAAAAGACGCAGCAACACTATCTTCTAAATCATGTCATTGATTCATGCATTATCAGACGAATGTATTAAATCCGAACTGGATATTTTTACCCTTCCTTTGACTCAGACAGCTATTGAGAAAAACACTTATGTGGAAATCCCACCCATGTCAGCGATTAATGATGCTTCTCCGATTGAGTTTTTCATCGCAGGGACTGGTGAAGATTACACAGATCTGAATAACACAATGTTATATACCCGTGTGAAAATAACTCTGCCAAACGGAGATGACGTACCACAAGGAGCTCCGGTGTCTTTGATTAACTATCCTGGAGCATGCATTTTCTCGCAGGTGGACGTGTCCCTAGGAGATCGACTAGTGTCACAGTCATCCAGCACGTATCCGTACAGGTGCATTCTGGAAATGCTTATTAATTATGGAAAAGATACCCTAGAGAATAACTTTTCAGCAGGACTTTTTTATAAAGATACAGCGGGCCATATGGATGCTACAGATCCGGCAGGGGCTAATGCAGGTTTAACAAAAAGAGCTGCGTTTACAGACGGGAGTAACGTTGTCGAGCTACTGGCTCCGATACACAGCGATATATTTTTTCAACCGAAATTAATTTTGAACGGTGTTGATATTCGTATTCGTTTAACAAGAGCAAAAGATGAATTCTGTCTTATGCGTGGGGACGCGATCGATTATAAACTAAAAATAATCTCCGCATCTCTTTTTATCAAAAGAGTGTCTGTCTCCCCCTCACTCCGTTTAGGCCACGCCCAGGCGCTACTGGCGGCCACAGCAAAATATTCTTATGATAAGGTCTGTGTTAAATCCTTTTCTGTACCGGCTGGAGCTCGGGTCTCAAACCACGAAAATCTCTTCCTTGGAACTCTTCCGAAATCCATCATTATAGCAATGACGGATAATGATGCTTTCACTGGCGCATACGATAAAAACCCGTTTGCTTTTAAACACTTTCACGTTGAATATTTAAATATCACATCAGATGGTGGACATGTCCCTAACCGTCCTCTTCAGCCACAATTTAATTTAGGCAACGCGGTAAAAGAATATTATCAGCTGGTTACAGCCACGGGGCGACATCTGAAGAATCACTCTCTCGCTATAGACAGGGAGGATTTTCTCAACGGCTACACACTGTTTGCCTATAACCTTACACCAGATTCAGAGTGTGAGCAGCACGTGTCTTTGATCAGGTCAGGCAATATAAGGTTGGAAGTCCGTTTTAGAGAACCTCTACAAAACACAGTAAACATTTTAATTTATGCGACCTACGATTCTCTGCTTGAGATATCACACAGAAGACAGGTGTTAGCAGACCATTACTGAAGAGTTGAAATGAACACTGTAGAGCTAACGGAAATTATGGATAACATTACGTGTAATGTAAATTTTTTAGGAGTACTTGCTAGTGATCATTTTCCAAAAGAACCGCTGACAGATCTCCCGACTCTATTAATCTGTAATACGGATCGATCGGACGAACCGGGACGCCATTGGCTAGCTATGTATATCGATCGAAATGGGGTCGGGTGTTTTTTCGACAGTTTTGGGAATCCTCCGTATTCAGAATTTTTTCCTTCATCCATTCTCGAGTTTCTAAAAAACAATTCTACACGAGTTCATTATTCTACCAGACAAGTCCAAGATTTTACATCAGTCACCTGTGGACAACATTGTGTATTTTTCCTGTATCATATTTCACGGGGTGTTGAGTATAAAGATATAATGAAATTTTACCATAACGATAATCTATTAAGAAATGATACTATGGTGTCTCTTTTTGTGAAAAAATTGAAACCTATGGTCTGTGTTAGTAAAAGATTTAAATGTATCCAATGTGTACAGTCTGGTAAAATGTTCCAGTCTTATTAATTCCTGTGTACGAATAAATAAAGAATATGTAATGAATAAAGAATATGTAATGAATAAAAGCGAGTCGTAAACAGATGAATAATTTCATTTTCTTTCTTTTATTTGACATCAAAAACAATAACACATAGATGTTAACAACATAGTGTAGAATAACATACATAGTTAAAAAAAAACAAAAAAAAAACACAGATACAAATCCCATACATGATAATATTTTGTAAAAAAAAACACGTAGCTATGCCATTACATATATTTTGTTAAAAATTCATCCACTGGTGGGCATCTACTCTGGGGGAGTTAAATACGTTTTCATCAGAGTCCTGTGGGTGTGTGTGTGTGTGGCGTTTTTTCAAAGACTTCGTAGGTACAGCACCAAAGTCATCCGCGTGCGTTTTTCTTTTAAACGATTCAATCATCCGTCTTACATTATGGTTGGTTACAGTCGAATAAGGAATCTTTAATCCCGCAAATGCATCCAGAAACTCGTACCAACCTACAGGGCGGCGATTGTCTTGGATCATTTGTGATGATGTTACACTCTTTACCAGATCAAATATATGGGATCCTGGTATGATTCTCCCTTTATAAACAAATTCGCCATCATCTGTCCATGAAGACACGTGTTTGGCTTTGGACATTTTATCCATAATATATTTTACATTTTTTAAGCTTCTGTGAGGAATATTGTTTAAAACTTCTGAGACGATTGGGTCCTCACTGACGTCATCATTCCTAACATCCGGGGTATGGGGGGTGACAGGTGTCTCGTGTTCAGGCATTGCAAGAGTTAGAGTGTTACTTTCCATAACACCTTGTTTTACCACACTTAAGAATCGTTGTAAAACATTAGTGTAGAGCTTGGATTTTTCGTAAGCGTTCAAATCATGCTTCTGTAGTATATCTCTAATAGATGAATCCAGATCATTCTCCACAACCGTATGAATATTTTCAGGAGCCGGAGCAGTCCTTAGTCTATCGAGTTGATGTTTTGGTACAAGATATAATTTCTCGGTATGTTGCATTTTTCTCTTCAGAGTTAGTTTCTAGTTATTAAACTGGTTATGAAAGGGAGTGCTACACTGAGAAGGGGAAGTATGAATCCACCTTTTTGGTTAATCATACGTCTCTTTCTGTTTATATTAATCTTTTTATTTGCAACGTATTTTAATTCTTTTTTCCTTCTTTTTAAAGTCCCGTGCTGTTTCAGAGTTAAGGGGATTTTACCATGAAGAATATTGAGAGCCACTTCGCATAGAGCCAATATTAACTCGTCGGGTGATGATTGGAGAATAACACGTCGCTGTTTGGGTGAGCTCTTGTATAATACTTTTAAGAGGTAGAGATTTCTGGATAGCCGGGTGCTCATTTTCACTTCGGAACGTACACCACCGGATAGTCTGATAGTAAATCCGTTCTGAGCCTGAATTTTTCAGGTGTGTGTGGTTTATAATCGATTAACAAATAACTGTGAGGACGTTCAGTTGCATCGTTATACGCCTCGATAAAAAATCGTGCATTGGATGGGTACATTTGGCGACCCAGAATACCAATCTGCTGCTTATCGCGAGGGTTTTTAAATATTATTAAATAATTTGTATTAAGACCTATTGTTCTGGTAGATTTACCCTGGAAAAACAGATTCTGTATTAATAGCAAACAGCTAATCTTCATGTGATGTACTAGGCGTGTAAAAACGTTCTCGACTTCACCGTTAGAAGCAGCTTGAGTCATGACGTCATCCAAGATCAAAAGAGACACTTTAGTAGGAGGAAATAACGATTCATCATCCAGTTTCTTTGGTATACCTTCAATGAATTTAATATCAAAAGCATGTGACATTTCATCATACATTGGTTGCCAGGATGTATACACGTACACAAAATTATCAAACTTGACAGAACACATTTTCTGTGAATTATACATCAAAGTTTTCACAAAATAAGTCTTCCCGGATCCACTTTGTCCAACCACGATGCTGGAGAACGGATGATGCATTCTCCAGTCGAACACATCTGTTTCACACATTTTTAAAAATATATTACTAGAATCCGTAAGGTAATGTTGTATAGTCTCTTTGCAAGACCCTCTTGTCGTAAACTAGTGAAAATTTTTTTCACGTTTGACCTATTGTGCAATGTAAACCCCCTCTTATTTCGTGTGATGGTGTCTGTTTTTGCCGACAGGTGTAATTTGACACCTGTTTCGACATAGGCTCGCACAAGATCGGTCAGGCTCTGTAGTGTAACTATTTCAGCATTCTCTGCTGTTAACGTGATTCCTTTAGCTTTAAGACATGAATGACCGGTGTTTGTTTTAAAGGCATAAGATTTCGGGCCAGATGACACGAACTGGATAATATGCTGACCAGAATCTAGTTCGCTCGTTAACTCGCCAAGATATGACCCTGTTTCAGGCGTCCAATCACCGGGTTTTGACACAAAAATCACGCTGTCTGTATCGGCATAAATCGCTCGTTCGGCTAATTTGTCCAAAAGATTATACAACTCAAGTCGTCCGTAACAGGTGGTAAAAGCACCCACGAGAATATTTACATCACGCGTGGGAGAGGGGTCTTGTGTTAAACTACTCGACTGAATCAAAGCCACTGAATCAGATACGAAAGAGAAATGACGTATTACATGGGCATGGCTGAAGAGACGCTGAGTAAATTCTTCTGGGTCTGACACGAGTTCACTCTGTGCGAGGTGAGATCTGAGGCAGAATCGCCCCCAAAGTGTATTCAAGATAAGCTTAGCAATGGATCTTTTTGCCGGATTTTTTATTATTTTAGACGGATCTAACTGGATCCCTTCTTTCTCCAGGTAATCAGCTACGTAAGATTGTTTTTCTGTCTCTGTCATTACATCGGGCGGATACCCCGAGGCTTCTTGTTTCAGTTTAAGGAATGTTTTAACATATTCTGTGAATAATGTGTCGGACGTGTGTGGGTAATGCCAGACCTCGTGTATTTTTATTATCCGATAGCCGTGTTGAACTGCCTTTTGGAGCTCAATGCTCACCCAAGTCCCTGCAATACATCTCTCAGCCTCTGTGTGGCAGCATTGTGTGTCCTGAATCTGATTTTCGGCACAGGTTCTACACAGAGGGAACATCAACTTATCCCTGCACCTGTAAGGTAGAACCGGATGATACAATCCACGCGGTGGAAGGACTTCAGCCTTTATGAGGCCAAAATAGCTCTCTATCCCTTCAAAGTCCTTGAATATAATTTTAGGATGACCTATAGGATACCTTTTACTCGACTGAACGAACGGGTATAGCGATGTGAAATCTAAGTAGTCGATCCTCTCATCTTCAGCTGTTTCGTGATACAATTTGTAGGCATTTGTGCGGCCGCCATATAGACCATCACGAGGGTTCAGCCTCTCGGCTTTTTCGTAAGATTGCATAAACTGTTTGACGTCAGGATCTGTCTGTTTTAACCCCTCCCACTCACACTCCCAGATTGAAATGACACGCAAGTCGTACACTTTTCGGAGGGTTTCTAGTTTTGTATCCGACTGTCTTCTGAGATCACCAAAAGTCACTTTCGATAAAGGTTGAATTTCTTCTGGTTTAAATCTACAAGAATGCCCATGAAAAAAGCACCCTAAGTACTCAAAGGCTGTCTTTATTCCATTAGCATCCTCATAATAACCATCAAGGTGATATGGGCCGATGGCCCGCTCACCATAGTTTAGTGCATGTTCTATCTCCACATTTTCACTTTGCTTGAGAAATTCAAGCCATTGGATAGATGCGTTTGAAAACGTCTTGTGTTGTTTAATATAGGCATGGCTGTGTGTTAGAGCCAACGTGTCGCGCGAGAGAAAATTTGTTTTGAATGTTTTCATACACACACCTGGTAATGTTATTGACTTGAACGGGTCGATGTTTGTGAAAGTTATAAATTCCGTTCTGTAGCGTGTACACGCTTCGCGTAGAATAATTACATCATTCCTACAGTAGAAAGCGAGTTCTTTCTTGAAGTCAAAGATATCACCCCATACATGTGAATACCATGTGTCAAATCTGACACGCTCGGCTTCACTCATTGTCTCATAACCGTAAAACTCTTTTGCAGGATAGGGACCGATATATTCTGCATTTTGTGGTTTATTGAAAAGGTGCGGAAAATACCCCTTCTCCTGTACATCTAAGTTAAGGGCCGCTGGTATTTTGGCAAGCTTGAATGGGATAAATTGCCATGAGTCAATGAAACGCTGTTTAAACACATGATCATACATGTATAGAATTCTACAGCCCTGCATAATAACTTTCGGAGTCAACCCCTCCCCGACAAGATAATTGAGGAGTAAATATGCATCAAAGCCGGACGAGTTATGGGCTATGAACGTATATCCTGTATATTTAGGACGTCTGAAGTGTTTAATCAGATGTGCTACACAATCCAACCCCCCGGCTTCAAACGTCTCTCCTGCGTGTGTGATGGCGCAAACATAATTTGCTATGTGTCTGCCATCTTGAACGAATGTTTCAAAATCATAATAAATGTATTTATCGTCCTTTGGTTCAGGTTTTAGAGGCTGAATGTAACATTCGTGAGTACCTCCACTAGTCAAAATCTCGTAACAATGTACACAACGCTCTGGAGAGCATTTGTGAGGTTTTATTTTTTCACCATCAGATGGCACTCTATAAACGACATGGCATTTTGAGCAGAATTTGACAGAGATACATTGAGATCGCTCACCAGGGGTTTGTGATTTTTTATGTGATTCGTAACAGAAGTTGTTTTTACAGAATCTCAGACAGTCTGCGCACTGTCTTGTTCTTTTCGTATACGAACGACACTCCGATGTCATACATACCTTACAAACAAACTGACATTCGTGTGTTTTTTTGTCTTTATGGCCTTTAAAACAATACTCACACACGTATGAAGCTCCTATAAACCCAGGTAAATTTTTTATCAGATGAAAATGCCCCTCGTGCAGAAATAGATGGACTGTCTTTGGGTGTAATTCGTCTGTGTTTTTGTAGACCTGGAGCTTCCCAGAGCAGTCTCTGTGAAAAACTACAATTTTTATGCCTAATTTATTTTCGAAAACAGATAAATTGTGGAGACCTATCTCCTCATCTGTCCTAAAACCACATCCTGTATGAATCTCCTTCGCAGGCTCCTGTAATTCTTGATCGGTGTATTTTGGATTAAAGAAATATGCTAGACAGTAACTCAAACACATTTCATTATCGATATTAATGGGGCTAAATAAATGCATTTTATTACGAGTGATACTCTCACTTATAGCTACGTCACTAATCTTTCTACGTGCTCCTCCTGTTTTATCTCGCACAATTGAGATTTGTAATGTTAAGGTCGAATCACTGGTTACATCACTATTACTCTGAGTAACTTGCTCAATCTGATTTATGAATGATGATGGGTCGTGGTGGCTATCAGGCGTTAATACTGCATTTATGGATCCCGGTAAACTCTCTCCGGCCAGAGATATGTTTATGAAACCTGTTTGTCCAGCTAGCTGTTGTGAAAAGTCAACCACCTCATTTAGGATATTATGGAGGCGTGAATTATATTCTACAAAATCTGTGGTCTGTATTTGTCTAAGATCTAACGATCTCTGTAATTCTACGCCATTAAAACGCGGTCGTGGTGTTACCGTGAAACCCTCAATAACACCGCCGTTAGCCATCAGAGAATCTATCTGCCCACGACTTAACTCCGTACGCGTTTGGGATGTACCTATTCCATCCCCCATCTGCAGACTCTCATCTTCATCATCTATCCAGCCATGTTGGTCTATTATGATATTATTCAATCTTTCCGCATTAGACAAATCATTACTATTTAGACCTCTTAACTGTTCACGTATTAAAAGATTGAGTCTCTCGTTATTCTCAGACCTAGGATTTGATCTTGAGCGAGTTATTTCATCACACTCTGAGTCGATTCGTTGCCTTTTAGGAAACATTTTGATATGTTTTTATTTTTAAAAATTGTGTGAAACAGAAGCGTACCATCAAATATAGTTCATAATATTGTTAATGGTATACATCATAACTATCAGTAAAACATAATCACACATACACACACATACACACCTAAATAAAAAACAATAACAGAAATAGATTTTTTTAAAAACTTTAAAAAAAAAAAAAAAAAAACAAGATCTCACACAGCTAGATAAAAAATAACAGACAAATGCTTTTCAAACAATAACAGTGAAATGGATTATAAAAAAAAAATAGTCAACCATTCTCATGTATCCCTCGATTGTCTTTGCATAATATGTAATCTTTCAGAGATTAAAGACAGAACAGTAATTAACAAGGAATGATCGTTCCTCACCTCCATCAGGGCTTGCTGGAGTGATAAGACCGTGTTACGCAATTGTCTGTTTTCTTCCAAGACGCGGTCTTGGGAGACAGCGAAAAATTCCACCGCAGTTCTTAAATCAATGGTGTGTTGATTCTGTGTATCAATGAGTCTATGTAGAAGGTCTGCAATACCGCTTTGGGCTTGTGAAACTATATCCGCTGTCTGGTGGTAAGTGAGGGGTAATGTGGCGATCTCCAGAACACGTTGGAAACTTCTGTTTGCTGCACGTAGACTGGCATAACTTAAGCCGTGTAGTTCTCCGGCGTTGTATAGAGGAGTGAAGGGCCGCTCATCTTCATAGCTACTATTTGATGTTCTGCGTTCCGAATTGATGGTGTTCAGAACCGAGTCTTGTGAATCAAAAAACACATGGGCCTCTCTTTCGTCGGGGGTTTCTTCTAGAGTAAAAATATATATACATTATACAATTTATTTATTATGGATAAAATATAATGAAACAAGAAATATATCTTACCTTCTCGCAAAGAATTTGGACTCTCATGAGCATATTTCCCCAGTCGCTTTTTTCCTCGAGTGGTGGATGAAACAGATGGACTTTCGCTGTTTTCTTCTAAAAACAATATTATGTTATTTTAAAATTCAACACAGAAAAAAAATTATAATTGAAGATAAATAGTTTTCTTTTTTTTCCCTTACCTATCTCTGGATAGATTAATTCTTCTCCATAAATTTCCCTAAGACGTTTTATCCCTCTGCCTGGACCGTCAGTGATATTAGCCGCTCCGGTAATTCCCGATCCCAGAGACGGGGACTGAGGGAAAGAATTCTCGCCTTCGACTAGAGGTGAGACTTGACATTTGACACTCTCTACCTCTCCGGAGGGGTGATGTAAAGGTGTTGTCTCTGGGGTTAAGTCTTCGTATATTTCACTCGCGGGGGTTGGATCGACAGCCAATGGGTGGTTACTGGGGCCCGGTGGCTGGGAGGAGTTATGACTCGGTGGATCCTCCGTGATTTCTGTTGAAATAGGCCTATGAGTTTGATTTTTTCTTTAAAACAAATATTAAAATAGTAAATATTAAAAAAAAAAGACATAACAAAAATATACCCCTTGCCTTGTAAAAAGTCATTTGCCGAAACCCCCGGAGGGAAAGATGTGTCATCTGTAAATAAAAACCATTCGTTATCTTTGTAATTTTGTAGGTTATAATTAATGATAAAATAAAATAAAATAAAAACTCACATAGGTGATTAAGGATTTCTCCTAATTGAGGATCAAAATACTGATCCGATGAGACTTCGGCTCCTTCTGGTCCATGATAATGATTTGCAGCCATTTTCCGATCCGGTTGTGTCTCCTTCGTTGACTTGGTACATGAATGAATTAGTTAGCTCCTTTTAAAGATTACGATACGACGCGTTTTAAAAAACATTTTTTTCTACTTAATTTCAAAGAAAGCCTTCATCTCTCCACGTGGCAGGGAATCTCATACCTGATTTGGATGGCTAGGAAAGCATATGGTGAATTTGAGCGATCTCTTCAGATCTGTAATAAAACTAATTAACACAGATCCGTCAAAAAAGAGAAAAAATAAATATGTAGGATGTTATCACATAGACCATGACACCTCATGTAGACATTATGACGCCATGTGCGTGTGTGTGTGTGTGTGTGTGTGTGTGTGTGTGTGTGTGTGTGCGTGTGTGTATGTGTGTGCGTGTGTGTATGTGTGTGTGTGTGATGTAGACATTATGACGCCATGCATGGGTGCGTGTGCGTGTGTGTGCGTGTGTATGTGTGTGCGCGTGTGCGTGTATGTGTGTGCGTGTGTGTGTGTGTATGTGTGTGTGTGTGTTGCATGAAAGTTGAGAGGGGAATTCCCACATGACCTCATTTTAGGGATGTCCTTAAATCGAAATTGGCCTCTCAGCTTTGAGAGGGGTGTGTTAGGGGGTGTGGTCTCTTCGGGTCGTTGCATCGGTTTTCTTTGGTCATTTAAGTTCGACCACCGAGATGACCGGATGTGTTTTCAATTTGGGAGCTTGAAGGGAGTGTGGGAGATTCCCACGATGACATCTGTTGTGGGTGGGATAGGGGCGGAGTTTGGGTCTGTCTCTCTGGAAGGGTCAGAGAGCTTCATTTCTGACTGGGCTCCGGAGTGAGAGGACGCTGTCCACTCTGCTCCACTACAACAAAACACTTTTGTATCTTTTAAACTCTGACTCCTTTAACAATTGGTATGTAAAAACGTAGCACTTTTTAACAGTGTTTGTGTTTTATGTAAAAAGTTTTACAAAATACTGTGTGAAAGTTAAATGCTTACAAGTCAACATTTTAAAAATTATCTTTTTGTCAATGTTGTTTTAATGTTTTAACATCTCATTTTTTAATAACTATTTTTAGAGAAAAAAATACAATTTCAACTCATTTCATTAATGTTTTAATGTTTTTTAACCTTAAAAGTTTAACGTTTAAAGAGATGAATGTACATCTGTCTTCTTTAATAAAAAACACTGATCTCACACTCTTGACTATGTTTTTATTTCTTAAAAAAGTTTTAAATATACACTGTTTAGAACTACTGAGCGTGGGAAATTTCTCACGCTTCAGATGTTCAACCCATAAGGAGGTGTGGCGTAAGTCCGATTTTCCCACGGTGTGTACGTACAGCCCATAAGTGGGAGGAGCTAGCGTGGGAAATTCCCACGGTCAAAGGGGGCGGGGCTTAGAGGGTCATAAAGCAATAAACCTGTCAAAAGTTTGATTGAAAGGACCCTCCATTCTCTCTCTGTCTAATGCGCATTATTAACTAGTTTCATTCAATCATCCAGTAACATACATATCTCTTTTATAGTCGAGGTACCACTGAGGTACCAAATGCGAGGTATTTAGGGGGGTTCGGGGGTATGCTCCCCCGAGAAAATTTTGATTTCTCTGATCTACATATGTGCATTTTAAGATGTTTTGAAGGCCAAAAAAATTGGATAACAACAGCTTTAAAACCATGTGCGGGCAGCTGTTTATTTTCCACACTTCATCAGCATCACACTATTTTTCTCTTCGTTTTTATCTTTATCTGTCTTTTCCCCTCCTAAAGCTGAGCTTTGACTGATATAGGCTGATTCTCAGACAAAGCTACCAGGAAAGCTAGGTAACTAAGTTTATTAAATTCATTCATGTACACATTCATTATTGATCTAGGTCTAATACATGGCCGTAGACAGGGCTTTATAATCAAAGAGGTCATAAATGTGAGGTTGTTATGGGGTTAAACATTTTTATTTCTCTGATATGTGCATTTCAAGACGTTTGAAGGCCAAAAAGGATAAGAAATAGATTTAAAACCTGCTCTCTCCTCATCTACATCACTCTGTCTTTTTCTCTCAGTCTCCTGATCTTGCCCTGTCTCTTCCCCTCCTAAAGCTGAACTTTTTTAATTTACTGAGGGCTACAAATTGTATTATATTAATTCTCAACATGTACACATGCATTATTAATCTTGTGCCTATGAAAACGGCTTTGTTAATGTTCCTTGTCCCCTCACAATGACATTACACGTTATATAGGCCTATTTTCAGCTCAAAATAGCGAAATTAGACAAAAGTTGATTAGTTTTCTAATTATTTTTGTCATTCGTTTAACATTTATGACCTAAAAAACTGTCAAATATAAAACGTTTAGTTTAGCTACATATTCTTAACTCGCACTTAACCGTAAACTGAAGCGTCAGTCGTGCTGCTAAAATTCCATGTAAAATTCGCGCTCAGCAGCTTCTGTGAACATAAAGCCCGCCTACTTTGATTTGATTGGTCATCTCAAATATTCTGACACTGACGAGAAGTGAAAGATCAATGAGGCTCAGATGAACAAACACACACACGCGCGCCTCTGTTTCTGACCTGCGCTCTGCTTGGCGCTGCTGCCGACTAAGATGAAGAACATTATTTAACCTTGTCAAAGACAAAAAAATATATATACAGTATATATTTTTAGAATAACAACATTTCTTACTCCAAGTTTTAGGGGTGCTGAGCTCCTTTTTAGGGGTGCTGAAGCACCCCTAAAAAGGGGCTAGCCTCGCCCATGGTTGACAGGCTGCTGTTACTGAAGATGCTGCGCTGCTGCAGTGTTGATGGTGTGTGTGTGTGTGTGTGTGTGTGTGTTCAGTGTTGATGATGTGTGTGTGTGTGTGTGTGTGTGTGTGTGTTCAGTGTTGATGATGATGGTGTGTGTGTGTTCAGGGTTGACAGGCTGCTGTTACTGAAGATGCTTCGCTGCTGCAGTGTTGATGTGTGTGTGTGTGTGTGTTCAGTGTTGATTATGTGTGTGTGTTCAGTGTTGATGATGATGGTGTGTGTGTGTGTGTGTGTGTTCAGGGTTGACAGGCTGCTTTTACTGAAGATGCTGCGCTGCTGCAGTGTTGATGGTGTGTGTGTGTGTGTGTTCAGTGTTGATGATGTGTGTGTGTGTGTGTGTGTGTTCAGTGTTGATGATGATGGTGTGTGTGTATGTGTTCAGGGTTGACAGGCTGCTGTTACTGAAGATGCTGCGCTGCTGCAGTGTTGATTATGTGTGTGTGTGTGTGTGTGTTCAGGGTTGATGTGTGTGTGTGTGTGTGTGTGTGTGTGTGTTTTCAGTGTTGATGTGTGTGTGTGTGTGTTCAGTGTTGATTATGTGTGTGTGTGTGTGTGTGTGTTCAGGGTTGACAGGCTGCTGTTACTGAAGATGCTGCGCTGCTGCAGTGTTGATTATGTGTGTGTGTGTGTTCAGGGTTGATGTGTGTGTGTGTGTGTGTGTGTTTTCAGTGTTGATGTGTGTGTGTGTGTGTTCAGTGTTGATTATGTGTGTGTGTGTGTGTGTTCAGGGTTGACAGGCTGCTGTTACTGAAGATGCTTCGCTGCTGCAGTGTCTCTGATGTCCAGCAGGAGTTTTCCTCAGTTCTGCTCTTCGTCCTGCAACACAAGCTGGACTTCTCCTGCCGTTCTGCTCTGGATCTGACAACAAACACACACTCTGAGACTCTACATCTGACCACTGAGGACTGCCGTGTGATGACCACAGTCATTCAGAGAGCTCACACACACACACAGCTGATTCTACAGGACTGTGAGATTAACACAGCTGGAATGGACCAGCTGTTCCCAGTGTTACATGCTGTGAAACTCTGGTGAGGAACATCAACAGATTACATTCATACACAAACAGACAGAAGTCTAATATAGATATATATGTAAATCATCTCTTTCTCTGTGTGTTTCAGCTGTGATAAATCTCTGCTGCTTCAGTTTCTGGCTCATGTGAGTCCTGAGGAAGCGGAGTCTCTTTCTCGAGCTCTGGGGGACGAGGTGGACCTCAGTCAGACTCCTCTGGAGCCGCAGGTCTGTCGAGGTCTGGCGCTGATTCTGGAATATTCTGAAGGACTGACTGAACTGGATCTGAGTCAGTGCCGTCTCACTGATCCCAGCCTGGATCTGCTGCTCCCAAACCTCCACAAAGCACAAAACATTGAGTGAGTGATTGAGACACAAAGAAGTATAAAGTATAATCTGTAGTATAGTGTAATTTTTTTGCATTTTGTCTGATTTGTTTGTTTGATCTGCAGTTTTAGTGGCAATAGCATCACTGACACTGGGGCTCAGAGAATCTACAGTATCGTCAGTCGCAACAGTGACATAAAGACAGTGAGGTGTGTGTCTGAACGTCACAGAATCACATTCCCTTCTAAAGTTATTTGAGCTGAAGTCTTACAGTATGCAACAAACATGAGGCTCAAAAATAAAACTGCAATCTCTGAGTTGAAGTGATTTCTCTGTGATTCAAGGCCATTTTGTTTATGCTTTTCCTTTGCTATCTACTACAATTTATCATCCATTAAAAAGAAATTAAAACAATGGAACAGTTTATGTCTACAAATCTGATTTCTATTCATGATGGTGTGTTTGTTTCAGCTGCTGTTTCTAATCTCAATGTGTGTTTGTATCTGTAGGCTCTTTAACAACAGAATTGAATCCAGAGAGCTCTTCCTCACAGACCCACGATTTGAGATCTGGTGATGATGATAAACTCTCTCTGGAGTCAACAAGCGAAACAACCAATGCAGATCTAGAGAGATGAGGCTCGGGAAAAGGTAACAGGTGTGAACACTTTTGAAGAATCGGCCCATCAGAGTCCCAGAGATGAATCTAGCAGCAGATTTTATTCCATATTCATGTTTCATCATCATCTTCAGTCATAATGTGGGTTTCTGTTGCATTAACTATGTGTTGTAAAATGACTAAATCCATCTGTAAACTGTCTTATTTATACCGTTAAACTGTTATAGTTTTGAATTTAGTTTTTATTTCTGTTAAATTCAATTGTTTAGTTTTCACTATAATTTAGTTTTAGTGTAGTTAATACAGTCATTTTTCTCATGTTTTATTTTTTATTTTTAGTATTAGTATGTCTTCAAGAGTAAAGATGCTAACTGGAAACATTTAAAATAAAAACAGGGTTAAATATTTCAGAGAAGTCTTTCAATCCAGTGTTTTTGCTATAGAGGCTTTTTCATGTTTAATTCAGGCGAGATGTAAAGGTGTCAAGTTTGATATGTCATGTATCAAAACCTTAAAATTAATTGATGGTCTATTTTAGTATGATTTGGAGTCATGAAAATCAAAAGGGCCTTGCGTTGCATTTATGGCACGTTTTCACAAATGGCAACAGTTTAGATGTAAACCGTTTTAAGGTGATGTGTGTAACATTGCACAACTTGTTTGAGGATCTTAAAAAACCCGACACGGCAACACTGAGGATCCATAATGTGGTTAAGCTTTTATTCTGAAAAAGATGTTGACGTGCTTCACTGCTGTTGGAATATTCCTGTGTGTGTGTTATCAGCGTAATCTGAATATATGATGTTTGTAGATGCTAGAATCACACACTTCACCTAAAAACAAAAAGAGCGATTTGTATGTATAAATAAATACTGGCATTATTTTTGTGAATGCTGAAGATGCTTTTGATATTTTTAATTTTCCATTTCAATGTCTTTCCAGTAGAGGGCAGCAATGATTTGTTAAAGTGAAAGGAAAGTGAAGTGACGCAAAGGCCAAGTATAGTAACCCATGCTCAGAATTTGTCCTCTGTATTTAACACATCCAAGTTAGTGCACACACATTAGGAGCAGCGAGTAGTGAAAACACACAGAACCACACACACACACACACACGGTTATGTGCCTCGCTCAAGGGCATCTCAGTCGTTTCCTTGATAATCGAACCCGCAACCATTGTGTTACAAGTCCGACTCTCTAACCATTAGTCCACGACTTCCCTCTCATTAATAATGAAAACATCCGAACTGAAGGACATACAGTAATGTATTTACACCATTGGTTACCTGATCTTCTCCTCTTCATCATGAAGAAGAGTATAAACCGTTTGACTGCCTGAACTCTAGTGTTTACTGCAGACAGAATACAAGAGAGACGTTTTACTCAGGAAAACACACTTACCTCATTTCTCCGACTGAATCGATTGGTCAGTTAGGCGAGTAAAACTTGATTTAGTTTTTATATCTTCTAGTTCTACCTGAATGTTATAGTACTGAGGCAGTTTAGATATAATCTATTACAAATGTTTACAGGACGTTTAGAAGGTGTCATACTGTTACTTGACTGGTTTACAGATGTCTTTTGTTTCAGAACTTTTGTATTCAATCCTGTGCAGTACTTTTAAAATTACTTTTATTATTTCTCTGGATTAAAATCATAAACTGTAACTGATTGAAAAATAAAAGCTAGCTTTTCCATATTTGTGTCATATCCTGCATACATTCATTTGGAAGCATAATATTGTGCTAGACTTTTATTAATGTTCAAAGTTTCACTGATGATCATGATCTGTTCTACTTTATTTCATGCTATTTTCTCTTTAGGTCTGATAGATCGAGTCGCCATTCACGAGGAGACGGAGTTTTTCTGAACTTAGTTTTTGAGATGTATTCATCCGATTTTAGCACTTCTTTTGAACAATATTCTAAGTTAGAGAAACAGAGGACGATCTGATCGAGATGCACATTAAGAGAGACGATAAGGGCACTTGTGTTTTCCTCTTCAGAGTTTATGATCATTGCTGTTGCCATGACGATTCCATTTCCACAGACATGCTGGAACAACGGCTCCAATCACTGAAACAATCTCAGTGTTTTTCAGTTGATGTTGAATGTGTCTGTATGAGGGAATCTCAGCAGGACGACTGAGAGCTTACAGAACATAAAACATCTCAACATCTGTATCACAGCAAAATCCCCAGAGTTAAATTAACTCTGCTCAGAGAACATTTGGTCCCTCTCTACAGAGAGTTAAAAGAACTCTGAATCAGAGTTAAAGTTAATGAGATACTTAAGTGATTAATTAAGTGATGATTGGGCATTAATTATGAACACCTGCTGTCAACAAGCAGAATCACTGAAGGAAAGAGAAACAATAAGAACAGAAAAAAGAGAAACACAAGAACTAAAACTGACTTCCAGCCACAGCCTTAGATTGACATCAACTGAAGACAAAAGACGACATTAAATCTGTGAAGATCTCAGCAGAGGAGGATTAAACAACTCCACAAACAGCATTACCAGCTTCACTTATTACTAACCAGACTGACTTTATTTCTGTCAGACGTCTACAGAAGTTCTTATTGAGAATTAACTGAGGTTTAGATGTTGATAATGTATTGAAAATGTTTGGTCACCATTGTGGTGACCAGTGTTTCCTTTAGTTGGGCAGTTTGACTCTTTGCTTTTTTTGAGAGTTTGTGGTTTTTGTAACAGATTTTACCATAACACGTAAATTGTTGCAAAGAAAGCCAGAAAAAAAGATGATCAGGTGATACAGTTTTCAACAACAAAAAGTAGGTTAAGGCACTTATCTCATCACTGTCCAAATGTGGTTATTTGAAGTTAATAGATTATGTTCGTTAACAATTCTCTCTTGCCACAGATCAGACTTTCTTTGGATTTTAAAATACATTATATATATTATATTTTTTTAAAGACATAGACATCAATAATCAGCATATGAACCTCAACAATGGTGACATGCTTCATGCCACAATGCATGCTGGGAGCCACAATAGTATTAAACTCATGGCTCCCAGGATGCATTGCGGCATGAAACATGTCACCATTCTTGAGATTCATAAGCTGATTCTTGACATCTGTGTCTTAAAAATAAAATTCCCCATTATGTATTTAAAAAAAAAAAGAAAAAAAAAAAGAAAAGAATATCCAATCTGTGGCAAGAGGGTATTGTTGGTGAATATAATCTATTAACATCAAATAACCACTTGGGACAGTGGTGCATTATTCTAAGTGGAATTCTAATTATTCTTATTCTAGGTGCATTATTCTATTTTTTGTTGTTGAAAAATAGATCACCTGATCGTTTTTGCTTCTGGCTTTCTTTGCAACAATTTACGTGTTATGGTAAAATCTGTTACAAAAACCACAAACTCAAAAAAAAGCCAAGAGTCAAACTGTCCAACTAAAGGAAACACTGGTCACCACAATGGTGACCAAACATTTTCAATAAATCGTCAACATCTAAACCTCTGTTCATTCTCAATAAGAACTTCTGTAGACGTCTGACAGAAATAAAGTCAAACTGGTTAGTAATAAGTGAAGCTGGTAATGCAGTTTGTGGAGTTGTTTAATCCTCCTCTGCTGAGATCTTCACAGATTTAATGTCGTCTTTTGTCTTCAGTTGATTTCATCTAAGGCTGTGGCTGGAAGTCAGTTTTAGTTCTTGTGTTTCTCTTTTTTCTGTTCTTATTGAATCTCTATCATTCAGTAATTCTGCTTGTTTCTGGCTCCATCTAAAGCTGATCGGGCAGACCGAACCTTAAGTCGTAGAGAGACTTGAAACTTTGAGGGCTGGTAGTACTCACACCGAGATGGGTCTGTCTGCGGACTGCAAGACTTGGGGCGTAACTTGAAGTTGTCCATATCACAACCGAATCACACGAGATGTCAGAAGAACGAGATTTTGTTGGCAAGATGGCAGCTCGTTCAGAGACCACTGTAAGAATATTTTCCACAGAGAACCGTTTAAATTGAACTGTATAAGAAATGTTCATACAGTAACACATTTTGGTATACTGTTTCTGGAGTTGATAATCTATTAAAAGTTTTTATTTATTTAAAACTAAACCGTCCTCGCTTGGCGTTGTTAAGTATTTTACTGGCTGGCGTGGTAATAATGTAGCGACAATGCCTGACATGCGGTCACATGCTGTTCCAATTAGTAAATCCTCGTCTCCAAACACATCCTTCGTTGTCTTTTCAGACAACGGGTCTGTCCATGGTGTCTTTAAGTCTGCTTGGACCATAGACTGTAAAAAAAGATGGACGACGCCCCTTCGCTCTCTTCCATTGATGAGAACTGAAGCCGCCAGTGTCCCGATATGGCGCTGACATATTGGAATTTGAGTCTGCGCAGTAGCGATCTCGGGACCAGACCTGCGCAGTAGTGAGCAGGAAGTAAAGCCGCGAAATCAACGCTCCGCCCTCACTCTCGCCGAATGCACTCAGGGAGAGTGGATTCTGCACACTTTTTAAAAAATTGATTGCAGTACGACAAGAGGCTTGTTAAAATAAAGTAAATACAATCTCTTCAGTCCTCCGAAGATCCCGAAAAAAATGTCCGTTGGTGCTTCAGTGACTACTTCGCTCAGAGAACCTGTCAATCACAGCTGTCCATCATGACGTTACACCACCGCATCACGTAACTAACTAAAAAACAACTTATTTTTGAAACAGACACTTGAACTTACATCAGCGTGATAAAAATGACAGCAAATGAAAGAAACCACCTTTGGAAAAAAGGTATTTGAAGTGTAATTTAATTGTTTAGTTGGTCTCACGTCCCGTTGAATAACACGGGGAGGCGGGGCTTATGACCTATACTAGGACCAGTCACCGGGGGGCGATCGAGACGTTTTGGCTTCACTTTTCAGGGCTTGTGCGGCACGCTTGGCTTGGACATGTCAAAAGTGCAACCTTGTTGCTCCCCAGAGGGACATTTGAGTCACAAAGGAAACCCTGTTTTTGGAGAATCCCCTCTAAAACCCCCCAGCTCAGCGTGGACCCCTAGTGATTTTATAGCCGCGTGACAAGCCTCAAAGACATTCCAGAGCACACGCGCACACACACACACACACACACACACACACACACACACACACACACACACACACTCTGGACTTTGAAACAGATATTCCCCCACATAACAAGCCACTAAATGTTGATATGTATGCCTATGTTTCTCAAAGTGTCGTCGTTTGCCATAACGGAAACACTGACAATTTTATTGTGTGTTTAATCAAGCTTTATTTGTGTGTAATGATGCATATGAACGTAACGTTATGTGTGTCCAAAATCTACCTGTAATTCTTGGTATCTGTCTGACCGTCCTGTTTTAATTCAATCAGTCCCACATAGGAGATTTCAGTAACATGTATTGTTCTGTGTGTATAATCTTAAGAGGAAATATGAATTATTTCGCTCAGAAGACATATGGTCAAGGTAGGCGTGTTTTCTTCACAAAGAAAACTTTCCCGCTTCAGATAAGAAGACCTGATTGGCTTTTGTCTTAGAAAGAGGGCGTAAACAGATGTCTGTTAAAAGGAAGAGACCCCCACTTCTCTCTCTCTCTTCTCTCTTCTCAGGCCTCTCTCACCCTTCCTCCTCTTCTCCCCGGCGCGGCGCTTCTCCCAGGGAACATCTGAGAAAAGGCTTTGACCTTCTCCTCGGACCAACACATGTTCGAGCCGTAGCTGCCGGTCCTTTGCAACGAAGCTTTTGCAGCCTCTCCCTTCCCGGGAGACGAAACTGAACTTTCTCGGTAACGTTACATTCAGTGAGCCTTTTCAAGCTTCCCGCGACACCGGAAGACGCAGCAGAAACAGGACACCATCCTCGCTTCCTGCCTCAGCCTCACCAGAAAGAGCACAGAAACTCGCAAGTAGCTGCTACATTATCTGATAAAAGCTGTTTCCAGGTGTCTCGTGAATCTAGGTTTCTGTATGTAATAATTACTAGCTTTTCCCTTCTCTTTCTTTCTTTCTTTCTTTCTTTCTTTCTTTCTTTCTTTCATTTCATTCTGATCATGTTGTGTTTTATGTTTTGGTTCGGTTAAGTGTTTGTTTGTTTATTGTTTGCATTTTTACGTACGTTTATATTTGTAGCTCATATAATCTCTAGTTTTACATTTATTAAAATCCATGGAATACTTTTCACTGTCTCTGTGTTTGAAAGCCTACCTTATAAGTCAATGAATCTTAAAAGATCTAAGCTACAAGCTCGATATTAGACTACATTCAGTAGTTTTAATTAATAAACTCAGAAAGTTTAATGTTCGTGGCCAGAACATAAACTTTCTTGGAGTTTGTAAATAGATACCCCTTCTTAACTGTGATAATCTTACATTTATTCGCGGGATGAATGATGGATGATCAGACCCGTTACAGAACAAGGTAATCTCGATAATTGATAAAGTAAATGTACATGCGATTTCTGAATTATTATGACCACGAGTTAGGATTATTAATATTTCCAAATAATAATTCCTAATTCACATTTACCCAGAGTCGTATACGCTACAATAATAATGCTGCCTTGCTCTCGGAATTGGCGTAAAACGACTTTCCTTGGTACAAAATGTACATGAACACCCTCCAATTTCGAACTTGAATGCAATGAGCTCGAAATCACGATTTCAAAAGTTGTAAATATCACATTTCTGATAGCATGTGAAAGCAACATAACTATTGGCGGGCAATAAGAACAATATAAGCTAGCTAGCCAGGGTAAACATTAGGGTAATTTGGGAGCTCACTCTGTAACATGCAACGTGTAATGTTATTTATTTCCCCTCACACATCGCTGCATTCAGAATAATGCAAGTTTCTTAGTTGTGATTACTTGACGAGTGCCTTTTTACATGAATGTACCATACCAGTAATTCTGAAGATCTTGTTCACCAGCACAATAAATGTTAATGTTTGTGATCATTTTAATTCTTATTTTATTTTCCTCTATCTTCATTCAACAGTTTGTGGCGAAGGTATCTTAAAAAATGCAAATGCATGTTGTACATAGATGTTGCCTAATTTATTATTTTCTGTATAAGTTTATGACTGTTTCCTCTGTGATTTGTGTGCAGCTGTTGTGCTTTTGAGTGACGATTCTACATTTGTGTGGGCCACAGTTATGATTCAAGTTAAGGTTCTAGTGCTAAAATTATTTTAATCATCATAATATAACATTCACTTCTACATTAGACTAATGATTTTTGTTTTAGGCAATAAGTGTTTCTTTTCATTTCTGAATTGTCTTGTTGTGGTGGCACACCACTACTAAAATTAATATTGAGGAAAAAGTTCATATTAAAAAAAGAAAGAAATGCAAACATGTTTTACACTTAAACCTTTCTTTTCTTTTGTCAACAGGTGTGGTAAACTGGAACTCCTTTTCAGAGGAGTATAAAAGGACCTACCGCATTCCCTATCTCATCTCCCGTTGCATTAAATGCGATGATTTGTACAAAGACTGTGAAGGATACTGGGGAAGTGGACGAAGAGGAAAACTTCAAGGGTTCTACTCTGAAAATGATTTTGCTGGATACTGCTGCATGGACTGTTTTTATGTGGCTGGAGGCACAATCTGATTTTCTATGACAATATTAGTGCCAGAAATTGTGGATTGGGTTTGCATAAACCCTCCTTGTGTTGTCTTTCAATAAAAGTTTTTTTGTGATAAGTTTGCTTGTAGTTAATTTGTCTCAAAGTATCATAAGATATTTGACAGTAGTGCATTTAGCTGTTTATTAGTGTTGTCAAAAATTCGTTTGTCAGCACATCAGGCAATATGACATGAACAGATGTTTAAAATGATTTATTTAAAACATGAAAAGATGTTTAACAATATTTATTAAAAAAATGCTTTAGACAAAGCACAATTTCAAAAGAATGGCTATATTAGTACTTGCTCCACAGTCTAGTTGAGGTGGGACAATTAGAAAAAAAACAATACATTGCAATATGGTTTCTAGCAATACATTATCAATACCTTGGCAGTGGCATTAATGCATATTGAAACTTGCTTTACTGTATACAGACAAAAACAAGCATTTTGAAGATGTCATCTCAAAGGTTTATGTTCTTGAACAGCTAAGAGTCAGTTTAGTTTATTTGAATATGTTCAGTTAAACTTGTGCGAGATCGAGTAAAAAGCATACGGAACTAATCGCATACTTTTCTCTAATCGCTCTCGCGGTCATTTGATGTCATCGTCATATCGCGGAAGTGGGCGTAACTTGAAGTGACGTGACGTAACTTGAAGGGGCGTGACTTGTGGCGTGACGTAACTTGAAGGGGCGTAACTTGAAGTGGGCGTAACTTGAAGTCTTGCGGGGTGCAGACAGATTCTATTGCTATCAGAAAGCGGTTCACAAATAAATGCCAGGAGGAGTTGTGTTTGTGACATAAAACACATTTTTTAATATTTTTTATTTTATTTGCAAATCTCATTTTATTTATTTGTGAGTTTTATTAAAAAAAAAATTAAACTCTTTACATTTATTTGTGGATCTTAATGTATTTATTTGTGAATTTGATACATTTTTGTGAATCTGTTTACATTTGTTTGTGAATCTCAATCTATTTATTTGGAATAATGCAACAATTCTAACCCCATAGTAGAAGCTACATATGTACATTTTACTCCTCCCAACAATGCACAAAATTAAATGTGCGTGTTAGGCTATATGACATTTTATAGCCAGATAAATGACGTGCCGCTACAACACGCATCACATCAGATGATCAGCTGAGAATCTCTTCATCAAGCCAACGCGGAATTTAACGGATTGAATGGTTCATGAGCTCGGAACTCGTAATTCCGATGTTTTTGACTCCACTAGGGCACATAAACACAGCAGTAAAGTGACTCTCCTTCACCAGGAATGAGGAAGCTGCTTTACAGACACTCCTGTTTTACACACGTCACTCAAACACAGAAGCAGGAAACTATTTCAACTCCTCAGTTCAGAGAAACAGAAACTGAAGTATTGTTGAGCTGTTGTGTGTTTGTGTCTCTCTGTATTCATGCAGTAAAATGGCAGAAGCCAGATTTTCTCAGGATGAGTTCACGTGTCCAGTGTGTCTGGATCTCCTGAAGGATCCAGTGACTATCCACTGTGGACACAGTTACTGTAAGATCTGTATTACAGACTGCTGGGATCAGGAGGATGAGAAGAGAGTCTACAGCTGCCCTCAGTGCAGACAGACCTTCAGTCCAAGACCTGCTTTAGGCAAAAACACCATTCTGGCTGAACTGGTGGAGAAACTGAAGAAGACTAAACTTCCTGCTGACTGTTACGCTAGATCTGGAGACGTGCAGTGTGACGTCTGTACTGGAAGAAAATACAAAGCCGTCAAGTCCTGTCTGGTGTGTCAGGAATCTTACTGTCAAACTCATTTTGACCGTCATGAGGAATATCACTCTCGTAAGCCACACAAAGTGATTGATGCCACTGGACGACTGCAGGACATGATCTGCCGTAAACATGATAAAGAGCTAGAAATGTTCTGTGTCACTGATCAACAGTGCATCTGTGTGTGGTGTAAGGAGAGTGAACATAAAAACCACAACACTGTATCAACTGCAGCACAGAGGACAGAGACACAGGTATGAACTGAGAGGGATTGATCACACAGAAATGAAAGTGTCTTCATTTACTCACTCATTTACTCATGTTGTCCCAAACCAGTTTGACTGAGTTTCTTCTGTGGAATATAAAAGATGACATTTTGAAGAATGTCTTGTCTATTTTAGTTTACACATTGTAAGTCAATGGAGTAAAAAAGTTTCAAGCTCCAAAAAGGAGAAAAAGCATAAAAGTAATCTAAACAACTAGTGGTTAAAGAAAGGAGTACGCTTAAGTGTATTGACATGCACTTGTAGTGTACTTCAAATTAAAAGTATATTTAAAAAAAAAAACTGGACTTGCAGATAATATAATATTAATGAAATGAAAGGCCACTTAAGTGCACTTAAAGAGAGTCAACTTTCAAGACCGTTTCACAAGTACACTTTATAAAGTACACTTTTTTATAATGTAAAATTAAAAGTTTTACTTTAAAGTACATTTTAATAATATTTAATATTTAAATTTAACTCAATAGAATTATGAAATTACATTATATACTTAATTCTTACTTAAGTGGGTCAAAAAGTCACTTCCGGCTTCTGAACTGGTTGCAGTTCCTCTCTGATTCCATATGAGGGCGCTCACAGGACGAGTGCAGAATGAATGGAGGTCTATGGCGCTATACCAATAAAAATCCACTTTTCTCAGGATATCATTTTTTGTCTAGTAATTTGAATGTTGTATTCGAAAGGAGATGCAAATAAATTACACATTGCTGGGTGTTAGATTTTTTTGAGTCACTTATTTGCTTTAAAAAGTATTTTAAAGTGTCAATGACGTCATATACATGTACGACCAGAGATACTGCTTTACGGTAATCCTTCAGTCACTTTGGTGCTTTCGCGCTCTGCACTTTATTTTCTCTCGAGGCATCGACAACACAGCTGACACAGGTAAATACACGTGCTAGACTTGTTTTTGTTTTGTTTGTTTGGGGTCCCGCTTTGGATGCCACGATGCCATCAAGCGGTATCTCTGGTCGTAATCAGTCCTTCACTGACCAATCAGCGTCCATTAGCAGAATGCTAGCGTGTTATGGGCAACAACAGCTCAACCTGTACGAAATCGAAAGGACATACTCGTTCATTCAACTTTCGACCTAAAACCCATGTTGAACTTGCAAAATCTACAATCAGATCTGAGATTTCTCAACGGCAATCGCGTGAAAGAGACACATTTAGCCGTCTAGCCCCATTGACTCCCATTCATTTTGCACTCATGGCGATCGCCCCCAGAGGAACTCTGGTGGTACTACAACCAAAATTCGGTACAATAGGACTTAATAGGGAGTGGGCAGGCTCTCCGTAGACGGGCTCTGCTCATAGCCTCATGACCCGCCCCCCTTAGTTACTGTCGCTATGCCCGACAAGCTACGCTGCTCTCACGCCACACCATAGAGGTCTGCGCGGGACTGTTTTTTAAGTCCCGCTCCCGCCCGCTCCCGCTGGGGTTATATCCCGCACCCACCCGTTCCCGCTATATATACACTATTTGTTCACCCGCTGTCTGCTTAGAATAATTTTCTTCCCGACCCGACCATCCCGCTTTAATATAGATCTCCCAGAATTTCACATGTACATTTTCACAGAGAAAATAAAAATGTAGTCTGCACAAACATTTTTTTATTATTATTTTATTCGCCTTGTCAATATACAAAATTTAACATTTTGCTGCAGACAGTAGGGGAAAAAATATCGCAGCGAAAAAAAAGAAAGAAGTGTAGGCTATTATTTTTATTCGTATTATCAAAATTCGTAACATTTTGCTGTTAAGCAAATACAATCAATGCATGACAGAAAGAACCGTTACTGGTCCGTGCGTGCAGCGCGTGCAACGGTCCTGAGTAGCCTACAGGGCAGACCCTGTTGGTCGATAAGATTAAGATTAGGTAAAGCGAAGATATGCTGTTCTGAAAGAACGTCGGCGTCGGGAACGTGATATTGAATGACCAACCGCTCCCGTTCAAATTACACCAGAGTTACCGACCGCTACCGTTTTTTAGTCGGAAATTTAATCCCGCGGTGCAAAATATCTGGTCGGGTCCCGCGGATCCCGCGGGACAGCCGCGGGAATGCAGACCTCTAACACCATGTTCTCACGCAGTGAAAAATACATCGCGGAGCAGAGAGGAGACTGACAACACGCTGACAGACAGGACAGACCAGGTTACTTTTCGGTTACTTTTGATATTAGACATATTAAACAAAGTCTCACCTTTCAAATTTGGTCATTTTTTAAAAGAAATTTAAACGATACATACCGTTTTGTGGCTCTTAAATGTGTCTGACAGATCGCTGTAGAGAATCAGTTAAAGCTGCTCGTGAACCGATCATCTCTTCCTTCTAGTTAATTTATAGCATCAAATAAACATGAATGAACATAAGAAGGAATGTTGTTTTAAACCGCGGAAAGGCGTCAGTACATTCCGTTTTTCAAGTTCAAATTCTCCCATGTTAATCTGCTATCTCTCCTGACTGCTTTGTCGGACAAAATGGCGGATGGCGGATTATGATTGGTTAGATCGCCTGTCAATCAAGCTCCCTGCGAAGGGTCAATTATGCTATGAGGCTAACGATATTTTATTTGGCCTCTGTAAACCGCTGAGACATTCTTCTAAATATATTCTGTTGTGTCTCACAATAGACAGAAAGTCATACAGGTTTGGAGCGACATAAGGGAGAGTAAATGATGATACTAATGATATAAAACTAGGCACTGATGAAATACTGCTGACATTCATTTCAGGAAACCATGAATCTGTGGTTTGAACCAGACAGTAAAAACTACGGTGGCCGAGAGGTGCAAAACAAATCACAATTACAAAAACAAAATAACAATTCAGAAAACACAATAACAATTCAGAAAACACAACGACATTTCAGAAAACACAACGACAATTCAGAAAACATAACGACAATTTAGAAAACAAAATAACAATTCAGAAAACACAATAACATTTCAGAAAACACAACGACAATTCAGAAAACACAACGACATTTCAGAAAAAACGGAAAAGGTAGGTATATTTTGAGAATGACGTACTTATCGCTGAATGGACGAGACACCTGTCAATCAAGCCAGAACCGGAATCAAGCGATACTGTCTAGAAGTACCGGTAGAAACAAATCGTACCCATCAACGTGCCATGGAGCAAAGTTCGGTCCCGTGGAGTGATAGGTGCTACCTAACGAATCTACGACGTGTCCTTGTTCTGTCCCTGGTGGGTTGAGTTCTTGCAGCAGCCGCATATGTCATCACGTTTAACACGCAACTTCTGCAGACAAGTAGGCTACTAACCACATTGTCCGGTAGCCGAACAACTGTCCTGGTCGACGCAGCTTTTAATGTTGTGGTATGTTGAAAAATGAAATAAAAGAGCATTGCAGTGATGGCTTCTTTGTTGGTGTATTTACTCAGAATGAAGCATAAGAGAATATGCATAACAAAAGCTCAAAATATACATTCTCAACATGTATATCACTTTTTTTTACAGTAATGACCGTTGTAGACATAAGTGACTTTAAACATTCCATCACACTAGAAGGAAAAATATGATCAACAAGCTATTTAACACTATTTAACACTCTCTCTGTGCAGTTCGCATGCTCTAGCTAGCCCCAAAATGACGTGTGGCAGCTGGTAGTAACACTCTAATCTCATGCTTTTTATAAACAAAATAAGACTGAAACAACATCATGTACTCTCATACACTCAAATAACATCGACATAATGACCAGTTATAATGAATAGCGGGCTATCGCGCTAATCGCGAAACACTCATGCTAACCATGTGCTCAGGCATACTAAACTCATGACACACTATTAATATAGTAAATATTATGTGGTATGTCGCCAGCATGTCCACAATCACGGCACATGAATGTCCTTCTTCAAAGTAACGTTTAATGTGTTCTATTTTCGCATAGCAAAACAAAGTTGATCACAAATTTCTTGATTGACAGGTGTCTCGTCCAATCAGTGATAAGTACGTCATTCTCAAAATATACCTACCTTTTCCGTTTTGTATGAATTGTCGTTGTGTTTTCTGAAATGTCGTTGTGTTTTCTGAATTGTTATTGTGTTTTCTGAATTGTTATTTTGTTTTCTAAATTGTCGTTGTGTTTTCTGAATTGTTATTTTGTTTTCTGAATTGTTATTTTGTTTTTGTAATTGTGATTTGTTTTGCACCTCTCGGCCACCGTAAAAAACTGACCATGCAAGATCTTTAACCACTTCACCAACTCTGGATTCATGTAACTTTAATGTTTGTATGACAGTAGTTTTATGTGTCATTCCCTGTCATTGGTTTGTCCTCCAGAAACAGCTGAAGGAGACGCAGATGAAGATCCGTCAGAGAATCCAGCAGAGACAGAAAGATCTTCAGCATCTGAGAGAGGCTGTGGAGTCTCATAAGGTGAGTCTGGAGAAGAAGAGAAGTTTGAGACGTCTCAGTTTGGACTCTGTCAGTCGTGCTGAAGCCACTGTGTGATTGTGATGTGTGTGTAACAGCGCTCTGCACAGACAGCAGTGAAGGACAGTGAGAGGATCTTCACTGAGATCATCCGCTCCATTGAGAGAAGCCGCTCTGAGGTCACACAGCGGATCAGAGATCAGGAAAAGACTGCAGTGAGTCGAGCTGAAGGACGGCTGGAGCGACTGGAGCAGGAGATCAATGATCTGAGGAGGAGAGACGCTGAGCTGGAGCAGCTTTCACACACACAAGATCACATCCAGTTCCTGCAGGTAACAGAGATCTAGAAGAACAGGATCATAGTGGACTTGAGCAAGATCCTGCTATGACAGAGAAACATTTCATGAGAGCAGAATGAGCCGTTGACTGAGATGTTGTCAGGAATTCAGTCAGATTCAGTCAAGTGTTGTGTTATCATATAATCATCAGTCAGACTCTCATCTGATCATCTTCTGTTTAAAGAGACACACTTACAAAGCCCTGGGAAATTTACCATTAAATATTAACTCATTTTTCCTTCTGGTTTCTTCTGTATTGATGAAATCAGTGAACTTGATGGTGTCAATATCCAGCCAACTAGATTTTTCATCCTCTTTTTAATTAAATCTTTTATTTCTTCTCAAATAATTTCAGTAATTTGCACAAAAATTGGGTCAGGTGATCTTCAAAGTTAATAAATTGATAATGTTGATAAAATTAAACAAATAAATGTCAATAGAAATGACATTGAGTATATTTTATTTCATAAATGTGTGTCAGTTCATTCAGCAGTAACTTTAACCATATTTCAAAGACAATAGAAATAATTCTGAAATTGTTGGTCAAAAAGCTCAAAATGCATTTAATATAAATTTAGACTACACTGAAAAAAATGATAGTTGAATTTACTAAAAAAATGTATCGTAAGTGGTTGCACACAATTGATTTTAGCTACATTTAAACAAATGCATTAAGTTGAACTTACGATTAAAAAAATTCGTAAATTCAACTAATAATTTTTTTCAGTGTATAAGACATTCATTTAATTTAATTAATTGCATTTTGCTAATAATGAGTGTTGGTTTGAAGGTAATTACAGTTTTTCTCGATTGCTTAAACACATTTCTTGAAACTATGCCTCGTATTCTCAAAACTATAAACACAAATCCATAACGTCTCACCCAGTTCCCCAAACATCCAATTTTCAGGTCAAAATGAAGCTCTACACTCAAAACCATTCACTCTTGCTGAAAAACCAAACTTTGCCCTCAGACAGGACACACAAGCCCTCAAAATCACACACACTACAACATAGTCTAACACACTGGTGCAATAAATTCAAAACAACATTTCCAAAACTGGTAAGCTGTGTTGCTTGTGGTCCCCCCCCCCCCCCCTCACAAACCTTTTCACATGATGAACACAAAAGACACAACCAATGGATACATTGGCACATTTTTATTCATACACAGAAAACACACACACACAAATTATTTTATTTTTTCTTGTTTTACTTTTTTTTTTTTTTTACTTTTTTTTTTTTACTCTCTCCTCTAAATTTTTTTTAATATTTACTTACAGTAAGATGTGTGTGACCAACATATGACAGTAAAAGAGCACACACAAACCATATTCTAATATGGAATTCGAATCGTATTGGAATGGTAAAGAGTGTTGGGACGTACTGTAACAGGAGGGCCTCCACTCAAGGATACAATATGATGGACACGTCTAAGGCTATGTTCACACTTAGCGTCTTTTTTGACAAGAAAAAGTTGACAACAGCGTTTTTTTAGCAAAAAAAAACGCTGGCAGCGTTCGGTTACAAATAGCAGCCGAGCGCGTCTTTTGTTGCTATAACAACAGCTGCAACAGTAGTCATTGGTCAGCTGTCAAAAAGGCGCTTGACGTAGGGCGTTCTTTTCAGAAAAGTTGAACTTTTTTCAACTTAAAAAGATGCTCTGAGCTGCAGAAAAAGACGCCGGCGGTGGCGTCTAAAAAAGCGCTCAGGACTTTTTTGAAAAAACGGTTTACTCCATAGGGTTATAATGTAGAACAGACGCTGGCAGTTTGAAAAAAGACGCTAAGTGTGAACATAGCCTAAGAATGTTCCACATATGGTTGAAATACCATCATTGGCCTAGAAAGATAACATTCTGGGAGTCAAGACTATAAAGGAGAAAGGATGCCCTCCCTTCACTGTCACACTCTGTGCCACTCTGTGTGACTGTACGACTGCTGACCTTTTCTTGCAAGAAAATAAACCTCATCAAAGACTATTGGAAATGTTTGTCTTTTATTCAGTGAATTTTGTTTGCTACCACACCTCCCTGAAGGTTCTCGAGGCGACGGTAAAGCGACTCAAATTTGGCCTTACTCGTAGCCCAGCCTCCCTCATTGTCAAACCATTGATAAAGACATGGGCAACTAGAGAGGCTTGAATTTGAATTTCATCTGAGACTGCTTGTCTTCTTGTCCTTGCCCTTCCTCCTCCTCATTCTTATCCCTCTTCCTTCATGTCTTTCTGGATCCATTATTCCAAAACGCAATAAACTGATTTAGGCCCTTTTATATATCTATTGAAGGTTCTGATTGATGTGTGTTAAATTTTGACTCTTAGTGTTTCCACCTGGGTAATTGTGTGCTAACTGAGCTGAAGCTGTGCTGACTTGAGTGAACAATATTGAATGCTAGTGCTTTATATATGACAACATGGTGTAGGCAATGAGAAATGAAGGGATTTGTGTGTAGAGTTTTGCAGTGACAGTTCAACAAATCTGACTCATGTGTCAAAACAGGGAATAGTGTTTATAGTTTAGTGAAATGGGTGTGCTTTTTGATAAATGCCGTTATGGTTTTGAAATTTTAGTTCAAAAGCCTGGTTATAGTGTTTAAGCAATCGAGAAAAACTGTAATATGAATTTAGACTATAAGACATTCATTTAATTAAAATAATTATTTTAATTATAATTAAAAAAAAATGTCTGAAAGCATTACATTTAATCTGCTCTTAAGTATATATATATTTAAATGATATTATTATTAAATGTGAAATACTAGAGTTTGTAGTATTAAATGATGAATATGAGGAGAATGTGCTGATTGTGTGAAAGTGCTGGATTGAAGCGAGTCACTGAAGAGAAGTCAAGTCAACAAGAGCCGCTCAGATCTGATATAGTGCAGGTTATTGGCTGAAGTGTGGAGATGATGAGTTTTGATTTCTGTTTTCTGTAGAGTTTCCAGTCTCTCTCAGCACCTCCTGAATCTACAGACAAACCCGACGTTTCCTTCATTTCTCTTTCCTCTTTTGATGGCATGAGAGAATCTGTCCGTCAGCTGAGAGACAAACTGGAGGATTTCTGCAAAGAGGAGCTCAAGAAGATCTCAGACGGAGGTAAAGTCCTGCGCCTCGTTTATACAGACGTGTGGAGAAAGATCCCAAATCTGAACATACAACCATTTCCGAAATGTTTCTACGATTTATAAAATGTTAATTTTCACAAAATGTCCTTAAATGCAATCAATTCAAGTTCAAGTCCATCAAATCCTCCTACAGAACGGCCACAAATATCTCTTGATGATTCAGAAATACGGACTCATCATCGTGGACAAGCGTTTATATACACATGACGGAGGATGAAATCCATGGAATTTAGGATCAATCCGATGTGTGTGTTTTATAAATGAAGCCCCTGGAGATTATTAATCTGCTCCCAGAAATGAGTCCATCATCTAATATTATAGAACATCAAATAGAAATGTCTCAGAAATGAATGTATTTTATCTTGTCATTTCTCTTCACACTGTTCATGTCTGTTTATTTCCACAGTCACTTTCACCAACATGAATCCCAAGACCAGGAACGACTTCCTACAATGTGAGTCACTAGAAAACAAGCAGAAAAACTCACTGAATGTGTTCATGTTCTTCCTATAGAAGGAGAAATAAATCATGATAGAAGAGTTTTATAATTGATCATGTAAATGATGATTTGCACAGGATATTTGGTTAGCTGTACTGAGACACTGATGATACACTAAACATTGATTCATGAAGAGTTCAGATCAGACAGATTCATAATTCCTGTTTCTGATGTGTTTTCTCTCCATCAGATTCCCATCAGCTCACTCTGGATCTGAACACAGTGAATAAACACCTCAGTCTGTCTGAGAGAAACAGAGTTATTACTTACACTGACACAGAGCAGCCGTATCCTGATCATCCAGACATATTTGATTGTTATTCTCAGGTGTTGTGTAGAGAGAGTGTGTGTGGACGCTGTTACTGGGAGATTGAGTGGACTGGGAATGGTGTGTGTATATCAGTGTCATATAAGAGCATCAGCAGGAAGGGATGGGGTAATGATTGTGGATTTGGAAATAATGATCAGTCCTGGAGTTTGGTCTGCTCTTCCTCCAGATACATTCTGGCACAATAAGATAGACACTTCTCTCCCTGTAAAGTCCATCAGCAGAAGAATAGGAGTGTATGTGGATCACAGTGCAGGAACTCTGTCCTTCTACAGCGTCTCTGACACAATGAGCCTCATCCACACAGTCCAGACCACATTCACTCAGACGCTCTATCCTGGGTTTAGGGTTTATTATTCTGGATCATCAGTGAAACTGTGTTGATGTTTCAGAACAGATTGTAGAGAGATTTTACCCATAATACTTTGAGCCGCATGATAAATCATAACAGTGAGATACAGAGACTCTTATTTTAATTTCCTTTAATATCTTAACTTCTGTCACAGAAATAACAGAATAAATGTGTGTATTAAATCCTTTATAGAGACAATAAGAATGGTGTGTGTTTATCAAGCTATAATTGTATTGATGGAAATCATATTCATTTAGATTTTATTATAGTGACAATCATTTTAATATTAATATTAAAAGTACCTTTCATTTGAAATTAAACAAATAAAATTAAAAGATTAAGGAATAATGAATGAATGACTTTCACAACATTTGATGTTGATGTAAAATAGTTCTTTCCAGATATGGAGAAATGTATCAGTGTTGTTGCAAAAAGCAGTGAGCTCTAGTTCTGGATAAAAAGAAAAGATCCAGCTGAAAAAGATGCTAATGAAATTAAGGAAAATAAAAGTGCAGCTTCACAAAAATATTTACTCTGTGCTTTTTCTTTTCTGTCTGTCTTCTTCTTCTTGCTTCTCTATATGGATGTGTGGAGAGTCGAGCCATTTCACTTTATCAGCCAATAGACACTACATCAACATAAATGGAGAACACAACATCCAAAGCATGCAGTTAGAAAAAAAATAATCAATATATTGTAACATGTTAAAAGCTCTCCCAGTATCCCAAAATTATTTATTTTTTTTAAATAAAGAAAATGGAAGCATTCATTCTTCAGGAGAAGGTCTAGCCAAAACAACAAACAAAAGGAGAAACTTACTCGTAACGGTCATCAGCTGGAGTGAGAGCCACCAGAGGACACTCCACATCAGACTATCGTGATCCCGCTGATGAAGTTACCTAAAACAACAAGACCTGGCAGATAATGAATGCAGGGTTCCCACGGGTCCTTGAAATCCTTGAAAGTTTGTGAATCTGAAAAAATGTTTTCAAGGCCCTGGAAAGTTTTTGAAAATAAACATACATAGAGACAGGTGCTTGAAAGTGCTTGAATTTATTTTGTGCAAGAAGTTTTCTGGAAATAATTCCATATTCACTCCAGTCCCCTAATGTATTATTTTGCCAACACTTCATGGCCTTTGCATACTAGCTTGCTTGATTTGCACTAGTTAAGCGCATTTACGCGTTACGTTACCAGGGTTTTTCCTGCATAGAGAATTATGAGGCGGCCGCCTTCGTCTCTCGACAATAAAAAATAACTAGGGAATCACCGAAAACGTGAGGATGATTCTGTTTTATTTCATTTAAAGTAAGTGGTGATTGATAGCCTATGGTTGATAATAATATAGGCCTACCTAATGTACTGACGCTAACAATGTAGCGCTGTTGAGGCTCGCGCAGTTATTTATAACATATTATAGTTAAGAAACAATATATAGCCTAGGCTACACGCGACCAGAGAGCTGTTTGCCTGAATGCCATCAAGATTGAAACCGAGACTGATTTCATAACAGTTCAATAAACAAATAGTTAAAATTAAGTCACTTACATTTTAGACGCAATGACTGTTTTTGTTCTGTTTCAGCAGCGAAAATAGTTCCAAACAAAGATCACCGCAGAACCATCGCACATGGCATGCAACAGTTGTTGCATTACTGAATGATTCAGCGTTTTGAACAAATCGGTTGAGTCAAAGATTCAATTACCTATTCTTAAACTGCCTCATTCTGAATAAATCAGCCTTTTGAACGAATCGTTTGAATGAATGACTCAATGACTTGCTCATTAAGACGGTCGCCTGCTGCCTCCTACTGGCGGTTTAGTTTCATAAAGTATCATTCTTTTCAACATTCCTTATTTGTATATTCAAAAATATTTAAAATAAATCTAATTTAATACAGTTATTATTTTTCAATGTAAATTATTTAATTGAATTGGTAACAGCCTAGTGTCTTATTTTAATTTAATATATTGATCAAATTTAAGAATTTGAAATGAAAGATGGAGCAAACATTTAATAAAATTAGGGGAAAAATGCCCTTTATAAAAGGTACAAAAAAGTAGTGTATTCAAACAGTAATGTAATGAAAGATTGAAACAACAATGAAATTAAACAATTTAAGTTTGAAGGGAGTAAAGCCTCTGTTTAGGCTATTAAGGAATTATGTAATTTTGCCAAAAGAACTTTTATTTTAAATAAATGTTCATTTTAAATCAGCCTACTTCAGTGTGATATGTTACCATACTATCATGCTTAACAGTGAGAATCTGAATAATTGTAATTATGTGATGTTGTGATGTGATGATCAGATGCAGATATATAAATCAGAGAATATAGGCGGTTTGCGGGTGGATTATCTATTTTTAACAGTGGATTTGGGTGACTCAAAGTGCACCAGATTAATGAATTTATCTTTAAAATGAACAAAATTTTCTTACGGGGGGGCATGCCCCCGTACCCCGCTAGAGGTACCAAGCTCAAACAATGTGGGAAACACAATAGGCTATGTGATGATCTACAAAAAAATACAATTTTTATTATTAAAATACATTAATAGGATTTTACCACCTACGCCTCATTTTGAGCCAGGAAAAACCCTGAGTTATGTTAAGTGTTTCCCGCATGAGGTACTTGCCATGAAGTTCACGTGCGCATGAAACTACGATGGTACCTCATCGTTTGTTGTTGGACACAACAAATGTGTCCCCGCATTAAGTCCTTGAATTTGAGGGTATTGGACCTGGAAAGTCCTTGAATTTGAAGTCAACCAAGGTGTGGGAACCCTGTGAATGAGTGTACATGGTTTAAATAGGCTGATACTAACAAGATAATGAGACACAGGTGGATGCAATCAGGGATGATGAGTCTGGGCAGTGAGTTATGGGAAATGTAGTTGTGAGGGAATCACGATAGTCTGATGTGGAGTGTCCTCTGGTGGCTCTCAAGGGCACTCCAGCTGATGACCGTTACATTACTATTGGAAGGAGAACTAAATTACATATTTTTACATTTTTGCAATTACATAAAAAAGTATAATAATCACAACTGGTGAATATATTGCATACTGTATGTACTGCAAGTATAGTACTGTGTTGAATATAGTATATTAACACATGCATCTAACTTTAAAATCAGAAATTAGCAGAAATCAGAAACTCAAAATTATGTATTTACCATTTAATTCCTCAAAATTAAATGCAGCCAAATGTCAACCAGACAAGAAAACTCTAAACATTCATATTAAAATAGTCTCTAATACAAAAAGAGTCAGAAAATCATAACTTGGAAACACATAATTATTTCTCACAACTGGATATGAATATAAAAGGTTAGATCAGATGTTTTATCAGGCTATTTTTATGTATTTATTTATGTATTTATGTTACATTTATGTTTCTGGCACATAGAAGGCCTTGGGACTGAGAAAACATTCTGGAAGTGCAGGTTTACCTCTTAAGAAAAGAATGGGCCATTTTTATATTTTACTCAAAGTAATAAACTACTAAAAACAAACAACATACATAATCTAATAAGCAAAACTCTCATCATGAGCACAAAATAAAGTTAACTAGTAATTTCCGATTTTTTTGTCTTCCCTTCATCTCTAAATATTTTTTTCAAATTATAACATTGTTTATTATGAAATGCTCTTAATATGCTGATTAATCATGCTAAATATGGAAAAAAAAAAACTAAACGTCTAAAGGTGCCACAGGTTAACAGTTGTCACAAACCTGGTTTAGTTAAACGGTCGGAGTCTGTATGACAAATAAAAATTATTGTATTTGCTGAATTCACGTTTTATGCAGTGTTTTATAAAAATATCTATTTTTCTGCTCACCGTGTTTCTGTTGTTGTTAAAATAACTGCTTCATCTGCAGCACTTACAGTTTTTCTGAATTGCTAAAACATTAAACCACATTCTCTGAACCAAATTCTCAATAGCCTAACCAGAAAGTTTTAAAAGCTTGAAGTTTGAAGGTTTTCAATTGGAAAGTTTTAGTTTAGTAAGACAGATAGATAGATAGATAAATAGATAGATAGATAGATAGATAGATAGATAGATAGATAGATAGATAGATAGATAGATAGATATTAGGGAATAATAAATAATAATAAATAGGGAATCACAGATAATGCAAGGATGATTCTGATTTAATTTAATTTAATGTTAAGTGGTGATTGATTGCCTGTAGTTGATAATACACTGACGGTAACAAAGTTTCACTGTTTCAATTTGAAATGAAAGATGGAGGATAGGCTACATTTAATAAAATTAAGGAAAAAATGCCCTTTATAAAGGTAAAAAAAAAATTCGGGTGACTCAAAGTAGGGCTGGGCGATATATACCGCGATATTGTTATGCGCATCTCGTCAGTAAAGCCGGTTCCTTGATTAGTAGTAAATCACCATCACCTGCTTTCAGATGGAGCGGCATTTAGGGCTGAGGAGATAATTAAGTGATTAATTTAGTGATGATTGAGCATTATTGAAGACACCTGATGTTAACAAGCAGAATCACTGAAGAAGAAAATCACAAATTGTAAGTTACCATTAAGGTGATGGGTGTTTGCTTTAGTTGGGCTCTAGACCATTATATGTTTACATTAATATTTACTGTTGTTTGTCTGCTGTTATTGATTTATAACAGTTAAATGAACAAAGTAAAATGTTATCTTATAGTGTTGGTTATGTTTTGACATAATCATGCAGAGATCTGAAAAAGGAAACTTATTGAGATAGTTTGGTTTAACTTGTTAGCAGCAGTTTAGTGATTCTTCAGCCTATGATTATCATACTTTACTTATAATTCTAAATATTTAATAAACATTGTTCTGATCAAAAGACATTCAAATGAATTTATTAAGAAACACAGACATCAATAATCAGCCTGTGAATCTCAACAATGGTGACAATAATAAAGCATGTTGCAGTGGCTGCCACCAATCACAACTCATTAATGGCTCCCATCATGCATTGCGGTATGAATAAATTATGATCTGAATTGTCTATGTAATTTACTTTTCCTAATTGAATATTCTGCTCCTCACCATTGTTGAGATGCATAGACTGAATCTTGACATCTGTGTGTGCCTAAAAGAATGATTTTTTTTTTTAAACAACTTTTAAGAAATCCTTTATATTATATCAAAAATTCTGGGCATTTATGCAGATTCACTAACCAACAACATAAATCGAAGTCAGAAAGAAGGATTTTAATGAGTTCAGTGATCAAGTTCAAATGATGATTGTCATAACATAACCAACACCATCAGATCACTTTTTTCTTTGTTCAACTGGTGATTATAATTCAGAAACAACAAACAAACAAAATCTAAAGTTAATAATATATGGGTCAAGAGTCCAACTAAAGCAAACACCCATCACCTTAATGGTAACTTACAATTTGAGATTTTCTCCTTCAGTGATTCTGCTTGTTAACATCAGGTGTCTTCAATAATGTTCAATCATCACTAAATTAATCACTTAATTATCTCATTAACTTAAACACTCTTGAGTGTGGACT
This sequence comes from Scardinius erythrophthalmus, assembly GCF_964197995.2. Classification (NCBI taxonomy): domain Eukaryota; kingdom Metazoa; phylum Chordata; class Actinopteri; order Cypriniformes; family Leuciscidae; genus Scardinius; species Scardinius erythrophthalmus. The sequence goes on along the minus strand of NC_138221.1, from coordinate 62,860,100 downwards.
CATACACTCCCAGGAGTGTTAATTTAACACTGGAGTTTTTGCTGTGTACAAAGAGCCGTAGTTAACTGACAAGCTGAGCCATATCGCATTAATTATGGCTGGCGATACGTCCGCGATATTAATGCGATATGGCTCAGCTTGTCAGTTAACTACGGCTCTTTGTAGTAAGTGCCGCTTCATCTGAAAGCAGGTGATGGCGATTTACTACTAATCAAGGAACCGGCTTTACTGACGAGATGCGCATAACAATCTCACGATATATATCGCCCAGCCCTAACTCAAAGTGCACCAGATTAATGAATTTATCTTTAAAATGTAAAAAAAATCTTCCAGGGGGGCATGCCCCCGGACCCCCCTAGAAGTACCGAGCTCCACCCACAAACACAGTAGGCTATATGATGGTCTACGATACATACAAATTTAATTATCTTATTATTAAAATATATGATCAGGATTTTACCACCTCCACCTTTGAGCCAGGAAAAACCCTGCATGTGCAATATAAAGTACTGAACATCTTTCTTTCTTTCTTTCTTTCTTTCTTTAAAAATATATAGCATATTAAGCCAATTAAGCAAAAATCTGTCAACAAAAGTTGGAAAAAAACTGGTATTACACTTGACATTCTGTCCCCCTCACTTTTGAAATGATGGCTACGCCCCTGCCTCACACACAAACAAATCTAGTGCAAGAAAAATGGTAGTTTATTACAATGAGAATCAATATGGCAAGGACACCTCAAAGTAATTAATTATATAAACAATTTATGCAAACCAAAGATAAAGGTTCACAAAAGGAAGAAGGTAAAGAGAAAACAACTAGACCGTGGCAAATTAAAGAAATAAATAAAACCAAAACCAATCTTACTAGAAAAACAAAACGATATATAATCTGACTAAATTAACATTCAAAAGAGACAAAATACAAAAGATCTTCAGCGTCAAAGACGCCCTAAATAAACTACTCTTCCTAACAAAACGAAAAATACAAACAGTGGCACAGGTCGCTAAACTGTTCTAGACAAAATTGATAACTCAGTGTAACACATGTATATCACGTGATATCTCAGCTGTTCTTCTCTCTTCCCCGTTTAATAACAGATCAAACCGCCAGAACAAATTAAACGGCAAAATACTCACAGCGGAAAGACAACCCAAATGAGCCTCAAATACCAAGTTCTCAAAGAACACATTTCTCAAAACACTATAACGGTACAGGTCAGGCAAACATACATCACAAAAGGATCAAGTGCTCTAGTCTAGCGTGCAAAAATCGTCTCCCCCTTCCCACGCAGGTGCGCTCTTTAAAGGCACATGGTGCGCCCTCATTGGTGAAGCCGTGTTGTATCGTCAACAGGCATTACGATGATGGATAGATGGATAAACCAATCAGGTAGCCGCATCGTCCTGCTAGAAGTGAAAGTACAGAGAGAAAAGGAAGAGGGGGAAAACTCCAAACAAATAACATAGGACGTAACACTGACCCTTGACTTGTTAATGTTAGTTTTTATCTTGCTGCTTGAACCGTGTTTTTGCAACCCACACTTGTCCACACACATGTGAATGCAGTTTGTTATATTGATTATGTTGACAAAATCATCATATGTTCATTCACTAATCTCATTCAGAGTTTAATCCTTTATCGAAAGTGTTACATTACCACCACTGTGAAACTACAGCAATGACTTACAATGATGATTTTTTTTTATGCACAACCAAAGAAACAGAGCTACACTGTCTGATAGAAACAAAGAGAGATCAAAAATCAGCATGTCTCTCAACAATGGTGGCAATAATTTATTTATTCATGCAGCAGTGCACGCTGGGAGTTTTGTACTGGAACCCAGCATGCATTGCAACATGAAACTTTTGATTGTCATCATTGTTGAGATTCATATGCTGTGATTTCAATATCCTTCAGAATAACTGATTACAGGAACATTGCTGGATTTCATGTTGTAGCTTTACAGATATATGATGGATATTAAATAAACATAAGTTACAATATTATAAAAATGATAAAATTAGAGAATTAGGCACATCGAGAATGATTATGGTATCATCACAATGTCCAAAAACACCTGATCGACTTCCTCTTGGCTTTTTGTGTTTTATAAACACACAGTCACAGCAGCCAGAGAGAAACTATAGTTAAAAAGTCAAGGGTCAAGAGCCCTAAAGCAAACACTGATCTCCATAATGGTGAATACAAACTTTATTATATTCAATAAAACATCAACAGCTAAATATATGTTTATTCTCAACAAGAACTTTTGTGACTGGAAGTCAGTTGTAGTTATTGTGTTTCTCTTTTTACTGTTCTTGTTTCTCTGTTCTTCAGTGATTATCGGGTGTTTATCGGTGTCTCAATTCACTCTCTTCTTTTCATTCACTCTGTCAACTGGACTATATTAGTGAACTAATGTAGGGAATAGTGAATGAGGGTATAGGGTGTGATTTTGAACACAGCCTCTGCTCTGAGTGTTGACTTTGAGCGCTGTTAATTCACTGTCTTGAAAAGAGTAGGGGGAGGCTGCAGACCTGGAGCCGGTAGATATACGGCCCAGGCAGTTTTACGCCCCTGTTGTTCCTGATGCGTTCAGTAGGGGGAGGCTGTACAGCGACACGAATTGAGGTATGTTATATAATCTGCTAAAGTTATTGTTGTTTAGCAATTATGCAACATTTATTATTTACAAACGATTAGCTAGATAAAGCTAGAGAAGTAAGATATCTATTCATTTCTATATATCAATGGATGGGTCTATAATTTATTTCGAGAGACAAAAAGTTCTTGACGGTCAGGTTGATGTTTGTCTGGCTCAAACTGAGCTAACCACGTGTAGGTTTAGCTGTCCCTAGTCTTTTCTACTCACTTTCAAAATTAATTTTCTTTTTCATTTTCTTTTGTTGCCTGTCTTTAGCTTGCGTGAGATGCCTCTTCTGGTAAGACCCTGTTTACTCCTTGCATTAAAACACACTCCACATGGTTTTTGGGGCAACATTACAGTAGATATTGGAAATATGTGAACACACAAAACATATTTATAATAGGCATATATGTATGTAAATCTCTCTCTAAGTAAAGAGTTGAACTGCACACTCACTCAAATATTTTGATTATTATTTCCAACGTCATACATGATAAAACCCACATTAAAAACTTTTCCCATATGGTTTGAATGTAGATTCTGGTTTGAGTTGTTTCTTATAAATGAGATGATCTAATTATCTAATTTATATCTTAATATAATTTTTTTCTTAAAATAGCTTACTGATCTGGACTAAAATGTAGGGTATGTGCACTTAATGTAGGTTTCATCATGCTCTGTCTTTACCAAGTTCTCTTTAACTTGTATCTCATAAAGGTGTGTTTTTGCTTTAGCTTAAGGAAATGAAAATCCCTCTCTCTCTAAACTTGTATATAACTATAAACACCCATCTCTTTTTTTAACTGCATTCCAAACCAATAGCTTGTCTAGTAAATAAACGACAGAGACATACATGGACATGTTTTTAATGTCATTTTCAATCTGCACAGTCCATCATCAGTGACCAAAAGAAATCAAAGTGACTTGACACATTTTCCAAAAGTGTTCCAACAACCTGCAATACATTATGGAATTATTATGAAAATGAATAAAGAAAAATAATACAGATACATAACATTAAACAGTAAAGTTGTTAGTCTTCAGTGTGAGTGTGGAAAAAAAAAATATCTTTAAGATGTGTGTGACCATCTTGTGACAGAGCACACACAACCTTATTCTAATATGGACTTGTATGGGAATGGTAAAGAGTGTTGGGATGTGACAGGAGGGCCTCCACTCAAGGATACAATATGATGAACAAGTCTAAGAATGTTCCACATATGGTTGAAAAACAACTTTTCTCTTTAAAATAATGGTCCACATCACTAGTAGCTCCTGTATAGTGACTTAGTGATGCATTTTATGACCACGTTGAGAGTTATGTGATTGACACGTTATTGTTGTGATTAGTAATTAATTAGTCATTCTTTATAATTTTTCATAATTACATATTAGTTCTTAACGATGCCAATCTTATTAAACAAATTATTGATTACCTAATTAGGAACTATCTAAATTTGAGTCCTAAATTTGATATTCCTTACTGATTAGTTAAGCTTGTTTCCATATTAGTTAATAGTAGTAGCTGAAGTGTTAATGTAGAACTACTAATTAGTCCTGCATTACTCCCTGCATAGTAGGCTAACTTATTAATGACGGACCATTATTCTAAAGTGTTACCCATAATTGTTTTAACAATGTGCAAACTGATGTAGCGGCAATCACTTCTGGGGAATAATTAACTCAATTGAAGGAAATATTCATGAGTTGGTGAATATGATTTGCTTATTGTCTACATTAATTAAATTACCCAAAAAGGGAATATTTGATCAATTTGTCAGGGTAACTTTTATCAGAATTAATTTCAGTTATCTAAACATACTGTTTGTCCAGCAAACTTTATGTAAGACTTCCTTATCAAAAATATCAATAAAAGTACCCTTCTTACAAACTCCAAGGAAGATTCATTTCTGGCCGTGAACATAAATTTTCCTGTGTTTATAAAATTAAACTACTCAACGTAGTAAATTATAAAAGCTTTGTAGCTTGGATTGTACATTTTCAGGGACTTCGATTTGGTGAGCAATAAAGCAGATTCAATTCAAAAGATTATTGGGTTTAATAAAAACAAACTATGGAATACATAACTACTATTCACACAGAGTAAATATGCGTATAGCAACAAACGGTATATAAGACCAGACAAAATAACGAATGAGAGAGAAAGTGAAAGGGAGTGAAAGTGAAAGAGAATCTCTGCATGGCAAAATCACAGACAGGTAACCTTTGTGAGACAACAAGGAATCAAATCACCCTAAGCCGGGCAGATAATCAATGCATTAATCAGCTCGATAAAACGAATACTTGCAGATTGCTCTTTGTGTTGCTGAAGGTGCGAGTGTGACGGTCCTTCGGAACGAGGCGTGCTTCTCTTGCTTCCGGCGCAAACGGAGTCGCGGTGAATTCAAAAGTGCATTGAAAGTGAAGTTACCAGGATTCAGACTACGTTCATTTCACTGAACGCAGGAAAGGTCCGAAGACGAAAATAAAGAAAGGTTAAAGAAAGAAAAGAAAAGAAAAATGGACGACTCCAAAGGTCCCGTTCTTCGTGATCCCATGTTTCAAACTTTAGTTAGTGTGTAATGTTGCTGTTAGAGCATAAATAATATCTGTAAAATTATAAAGCTCAAAGTTCAATGCCAAGCGAGATATTTTATTTAACAGAAGTCGACTACAGTGAACGGCTCGTTTGGACTACATCCCTCTACTTCCTTCTTTAATGACATCACTAGAACCGTTTTTTGACTAACCTCCACCCACAGGAATGCTCCCTCATCTCTACTGGCTACTTGCACACTTCTTATAACTTACTGTTTACTCAGCTCTTACGGTGATTTTCTGAAGTAAAACTGACGCTTCATCTTTTGTGTGATGTACAATAAACTTTATTAAACTCATCAGTACATGTTTGATCATCATTCAGACAGCAGACTTGTAGGCTATTAATAAATAATGGATAGCCTACATAGCCTACAAGCAGATGACAAATACGTTATGATAACCGTAATTAAACTACTAAACTATACCCGTTTCATCTCTATACAGCACTCTGACTCTCCGACTCGAAATGAACGCCGTAACTGAGAGTTTCTGATATTATCATCATTCCGTGAGATGAAATTGTCCTGAGAGACTGTGCGCGAGCTCATGAAGTTCCGCCCCCTGTGTCGTCTAGCAGCAGATAATTTGCATTTAAAGGGCACACACTAAAACAGCACGTTTTTCTGTGCCCCAAAAAATGACAATTTAAACATGCTGTAAAAAATGATCTGTTGGGTATTTTGAGCTGAAACTTCACATACACACTCTGGGGACATCAGAGACATGTTTACATCTTGTGAAAAGGGGCATAATACGGGACCTTTAAGGAGTCGTGTCAAAGGGAACCTCTCACTCACGTCACGAAGTGCTAGAGGTGTGTCTTCTGGATCCATCTTTTATGGAAAAGATGGGTTCACGCCTCTGGGTGCGCGAACAACCAATGAACGTCCAAAGATCTGAAGCGGGAAAAGTTCTTTTGTCTCTGGGGAGACACCCACTCGAATGAGTTATGGTGGCTTCAAATTTGAGCCTTTATACTCTATAAAGATGATTCATATAGTAATAATCATATCATTGCAATCTATTATTGAGATTCAACTCCGTTAGGTCTCAAGATTTAAAATGATATCAAACACGTCATATGAAAGATTATAGGAATACAACAATATAAAAATATGCATATTATAAGCATTTAAAGTTCACTTACATGACTGCCAAGCCATAATACCGGCTACTATGACATGGGAAAATCAAATCCATGTTTATACATTTCTTAAGTGGTTATACATATAGAAAATATAAGATTGCAGGGTCTATTCCTCTTTCTTTACAAGAATTCAAGTGAGAGTTGTGGTTCCCTTGAAATTCCTGTTGGGGTCGTAAACTTTTATGACCCAGCAAGAGGTAGGGTTACAGAATGTGATCCTGTTAGGGGAATCATTCTTTAGAAATACACTTAAATTCGAAGTTACACACCAGTCTCAACTTACACCTATAGAATAAAACAAAACTAATCAGACATGCATGCATACAGGAAGGTCAGAAACAATTCTGAGTTACATACAAAGGACGTTTGTGTGTGAGTGTGTGAGTGTGTGTTTGTGTGTGTGTGTGTGTGGGGGGGGGGGGGCAATTCAGTCTCTGGGGTGAGTCTGCGTGCGTGGACACAACATGACTCATGAGGAATGTCTTTGAAGCTCGCAAAGCTCGGAGAAGATCCTGTGTCGTGTTGTCTGTTAACACTCAAGGTGCCATAAACGTTGTCACCAAGACCATCTATTGCAGACTGGCAGGAGCCTAACGCATGATTTGCATTAATGAGTTCAGAGGCTAAAAGCTTTGGGTTTCAGAAGGAATGGGCAAGTCAGGATTCGTTAACAATAATAACAGATGGCTGAATACCATCCCCATTATTGTTAAACTGACATTATAGATTCCACTCGCTTTGCAAAACCCAAACAAAAACACACCTTGAGAGTGCATGCTTTCACTGTTATTATGCTGTTAAAATGCCTCCAAATTCAAGATTTTCATCAGGAGAGGATGCTGGGATGTAATATCTTGGACTTTGCATTAGTTCCAAGATCAGATTATTCTACGGGACTGTTCGTTATTTATTTAAGGGGCCACCGGAGGAGTTTTGAGATCTGTTGTCAAAAAAGACATGACCCTCCCTTCGCCAGCAATAATTTTTTCTATGACCCTCCAAAATGATTGTGAAAAAAGGCATGACCCTCCCCGATAATTTGATTAGCCTACTTCTGTACTGGTTTGCGCTTGGCAAAGATGTCCAGATAGCCATTGTTTGTTTGTTTTTTAAACCATAAACTCTTGCTTTCTCATCTGGCTGTAACGATAGACCAAACCTATGATTCGGTTCGTATCACGATTTTTTATTTTAGATTTGAAAAAAAAATAATCATGTTTTCGGTGCTGATGCGGTGTGACGCGTTCAACATGTGGGTGGCGTTGCGAATAAAGCATCTAAAAGCTGTCACAAAGAACCGGCAAAAGTAATGATTATTAATATGTCAAATATAGCTAGAAAAAAACCTCACACTTAACTCACACTTTGGAAAAACACACCTTAAACAGAGTAGTGAGGCACAATTAGGGACATTCGAGAAGGCCTACTCTCTCATTCCTGCATTGAAAGACGCACGTGAAAATGAGGCTCTAACTTTAACACGGTTAAAAGAGCAACTTACAAAGAAAATAATCGCATCACACTGATACACATTATGACATAACCTCTTAACTGTGTTTTGACATCATAAATAAAGTGATTTCGCGAACACTTAAAGGAGAAGCGATATAGTTTACGTAGGTGTCCCACTAATTAAAGCCCCACATACAATAATTAATAGGAACTCTCGATCGGAACCATTGAGAACAGTACATTGAAAACAAGTTTTGCTGAAGTTAACAGTATATACATTTCTTATTACACATAAAAAAAATTAAATTAAATTAAAAAACTCAAATGCCTAAATTGACCGGCTACATACTTCCCCCTTAACTTCACAAAACTTGAGCTTGCACCTTTGTGTTGAATAAAGGAGCAACTAGGGCAATTAGATTGTTACTTGACAACATCATTCTGTCATACAACATTCATGTTTCCCGACACTCACGGGAAAAAGAACATAAGAAAGTTGATCAGGCTCTCAGATATTCTTTTGCTCAAGAGGTGCCTTATACACCACTCAATGTGACTTAATTTACACTTTTTTTTTGTTGCCTCACATTCTTATTACTGGGCCCACGTAACTTAAAACCTCTTAAAATAAAAGAGACTTAGAAACATCTTTAACTGCGTTGTGAGTTGTTCTCTGAGTCATATTTTGAATCAGTCTGTTTACCGGTCTAACTAACCTACCAACCCGTGTTCGTACCTGGGTCACTATTTCAGATACATTAGGGGGTGCGCTAGAGATGGACAGGGTGCTAGTGGATCTCAACTGCTCTCTAGCACTGGGCATTGCGTCAACTGCACGCACTTGGTCTTGAGAGTCTGTAAGATTTGATGGGATGATTTGGGAGTCGGACTGAGGGAAATTAATTTCCTCCTTGAGATCGTCTCTCATTTTTGCAACGTAGCTGCCATAGTCTGTGATGTTGTCATCTCTTCCAACACTACGGAACATAACATCTATTGGCAGACGAGGGATCCTTCCATACATCAGATAGAATGGTGCGTAACCCGTTGATTCATGAGCGGTGCAATTATAGGTGAATGTCAGCGTTTGTAACATCTGAGGCCACTTTTGCTTAACTCTTGGGGGTAAGGCTCGTATCATACTGCCTAGTGTGCGATTAAACCGCTCAGTGTGACCATTCCCCATAGGATGATAAGCCGTCGTTCTCGACCTCTTGACACCTGCAATCTGCATCAACTCCTGGATCAGTTCACTCTCGAAGTTCGCACCCTGATCTGAATGGATCCTCTCTGGGAATCCATAGATGCAGAAATATCTGTCCCACAGTTGGCGAGCTACTTGCCTGGCTGTTTGGTTTTTGCATGCAAAGGCGTGTGCCATTTTGGTGAAATGGTCTGTAATCACAAACACATCAACACTTCCACCTCTGCGATCTTCTGCAGACCAAAAGTCTATACACACCAGCTCTAGAGGCCTGGTTGTCTTAACACTCTCGAGTGGGGCTCTTGCTTCTGGCTCAGGTGTCTTGCTCACCACGCAGCGCTTACAGCATCTGACATGCTCTCTGACATCTCGCTCCATGTCTACCCAAAAGAATCTTTCCCTGGTCAAGTGAAGTGTTCTGGCCTGGCCCTGATGACCAGCATCGTCATGTACTCCCCGCAGGACTTGTTGGGTGAGTGAAGCTGGGACGACGTACTGCCAACGTTTCTTTCCTGTTAGCTGATCTTTGCACACACGATACAGAACCCCATCCAACATTTTCAATCTCTCCCACTGTTTAAGAGTCTTCAGGATCTTCAGCGAATCTTTTGTCCTCTCGCGTCTTGATGGCCTCCTGCCACGGGAGACATAAGAAAGAACTCGTGCCAAAACAGGATCTTCTGACTGTTTATCCTGAAGCTCTTTCAGTGTAAATACTGGCAGCGCACTTTGACCAGCTGGAACCAAATTGTGCACATCCTGAGCCAGCCAATAATGCACTTCTCCCTTTGGCCCTGCGCTCCACTCTACCTGGTTCATCAGTATGGCTGACACTTCATCTGAGGAGAACGAGAAATCATTTGGCTCTTGGTCAGAGACAGGGGGTTCAACACTTTGACACTTAGCACTGATTCTGAAAGGGTGCTGTACTACGTCCTCTTTGAAGTGATTGGCCTCCTCCAGCAGTCTCGCGTAAGGTTCTGTTACCAACCTCCGACTTGCACGTCTTTGGACAAAAGGTTGTCGACTCATGGCATCTGCCACCACGTTCTTGCTCCCAGGGATGTACTGGATACTAAAGTCATATGGTGCCAACTTGGCAACCCACCTCTGCTCACACGCATCGAGCTTTGGCTTCGTCAGGATGTAGGTTAGCGGATTATTATCCGTCCATACGGTGAAGGAATGGCCTTTCAGCCAGTGGCTGAATTTGTCGCAGACAGACCACTTTAAAGCCAGGAACTCCAAGCGGTGGGCAGGGTAATTGCTTTGTGCACGTGAAAGGGCCTTACTAGAGAAAGCGACAGGACGTGCTCTAGTTTCGCCTTCCGAGACTTGAGAAAGTACAGCGCCCAATCCATCCAGAGAGGCGTCTGTTGACAGGATGAAAGGGCGGTTGAAATCTGGGTGTGCAAGCACTACTGACTCCAAAAGGGCTGACTTTAGCTGATTGAAGGAGTCACGCTGTTCCCTCTTCCAATCGCTTGGGTTCAGCTTCCTGAAGGCAGATGGCTTTGTTCCACTAATCTTTTGTCCCCTCGGTGCAGCGGTCAGTGCGAACAAGGGTTTAGCTATGCTAGAGCAGTTCTGTATGAATCGCTGATAAAACATAACCATGCCCAGGAACGACTTTACCTTTTTTTGAGACGGCGTAACCCCATCTTCCATCATAAGGTCTGTTTCGGTTATCGCTGTAATGGCTTGAACTTTGTCGGGGTCGGCCGTTACCCCTCTCTCATCAATCACATGACCTAGGAACCGTACACTCCGACGTAGCAGGTGGCACTTTTTCGGGGCAAGTTTTAGACCATGGGTTCTCAGGCGGCTGAACACCAGCTCGAGCCTTTCCATCATCACACTCTCATTTGGTGCAAATACTAGGAGGTCGTCTAGGTAACAGAGAATAGTAAGAAAGTTCTGGTCCCCGAATATGCCCATCATGAGACGCATAAAACTTGCAGGACTGTTGCACAAACCTTGAGGGAGTCGGTTGAACTCATAGAGTCCCATTGGTGTTGTGAACGCAGTGAATGTTTTATCTTCCTCCGCCATCTCTATATTGTAGAATCCTGAGGTAAGATCCATAGCACTGAATATGGCATTGCCGCCAAGCGCAGCTAGACAATCTGCCTGATGTGGCAAAGGATGGGCGTCTTTAGTAGTTCGGGCATTCAGCCATCGATAGTCGACACAGATGCGTAAGTCTCCGCTTTTCTTCCAGACGAGCACTAGCGGGGAGGCCCACTCACTTGAGGATTTACGGATTATCTCAAGCTCCTCCATTTCTGAAAGAACATGTCTGAGCTTGTGGTAATGGGCTGGTGGCACACGTCGGTAAGGCAGTCTAAAGGGGTGACTATCTGCCAGATGTATTCGGTGAGAGAAACCCTTCGCTTTGCCGCAGTCTAATTTACTCTTTGAGAACACATCCTCGTATTTGCATATCAGCTGCACAAGTTGTTCCTTCCAATGCGGTGACACCTCGCAAGATTCAACATCAAGGTCGCTTAAACCGAGTTTGCGCAGTCTATCGCAGAGACTTGAATCAGGGAACCCACTGTCAGCGACTGAAACACCTGTAGTTTGGTTCATGACTTTCAGCTCATTACTGGCTAGATGCTGGGGACTGATATCCAAGTCCTCCAAAGCTACACAAGGGTATACGTCAGCCAACTTGGTGTTCCTCCGCAATGTTATGGGCTTTTCTGTAGCATTTAGCACCTTGACTGGCACCCATCTGTCACCACTCATGGATGCTACCACCCGCCCAATGACAATGTTCTTATGTGACTGAGACTTTGCAGGTTCCACAAGGACAGCACTTCCCTCAAAAACAGGTGTGGTAGCAGGTAGGCGTCCCCAGACGAGGTGTTCTTGCTGAGGACACAGCACTACGGCCTGGGTGAGTTTGGCCGTTCCTATCTTGCTGGGCATTTCAGTGCCTTTCCACCTGTGGAGGCCAGACAACATGTCCAGAAACTGCATAATATCTTCATTTCCTGAACTTTCAGGTCGATTTAGGACACGCCAGTACCCATGTGTACTCTTCATCTGGCTGATGATGTACTTGATAACATTAGTGCCCAAGATCATTTCATCTCGCTGACCAGGTACGACAAGAGTGGGAACACTAACCTCATGTCCATACACTTCCATTTCAAGCTGGTAAATACTCTCTGGTTGAATGCTAACACCACCGCAACCAACAAGGACGATATCGGGGCGCATTTCACTGGGGGTGAGCGCAACTCCTGCACTCTTCAACTTGCGTTCAGCCTCCACATTCATAGTACAGGCCATGGACCCACTATCGAGCAGTGCACGTAATGTAACTTGGGCCCCTGAAACGACAACATCAGTGTAAAACAGGCTGTCAGCTCTTTCCAACTTCATTACATTTTGATATAGAACACTTTTATCAGGAATTGCTTTGCAGCTTTCTTCATACACCCGAAGGTCATCTTTGCTGTTGAGGGTTTCACTTTTCCCGCTCACATAGTCCCCTCCTCAATGTGAGCAGGATAGTTTTCCTGAGTGTGAGGCACCATGTTCGGCTGGGAGGCTGGTCCTGTAACACTAGGACAGTCTTTACGCTGGTGTCCAACCCTCATGCAGACAAGACACCGTCTCTCTCGCATGCAGTGTGAGCGAGTGGAGTGTGCTGTGTCCCCACAAATGCGGCAAGACAGAAAGCGAGCTCCATGTGTTTGGACGGGCCTTGAAGGACCATACGCCGGCTGACTAGTCCGTTCAAGCACTCTCTCTAACATGCTGAGGACACGTTCTAATGCATCAGGATTGACTGCATCACCTGTCTTAGGATGGCTACTTGGAGTGCATGCTGCGGCATTGATAGCAGTTATTTCACTTTCCACGACTTCAACGTTAGAGATTGCTGTAGCTGTCGATACTTGAAGGGTGCGAGGCATGACTGTACTGGGTGCTCTGCAAAGCCGACTTTCCCTCTGATGTTCATCAATAGCCTCCTGTATCTCTTCGACTGACCATTTGCTCATAGGCTTACATTTAAACACACTGGACAGTTCTGGGTCAGGGCAGTTTCGTATGAACATCATGGCTACTTCCACACTCATGTTCTCCATGTTACTCCCACTGCGTTCTAAGTGACCATTGGCTCGTTCAGCTGCGGAGTTCAATCTCACCCAATAATCGACGGGGCTTTCCTTAGCTTTAGGCTGTGTTGCGTAGAAATCTGCCAACGGCAACAGTGACACTGGGTGATCGCTAAAGTAGTGTCTCAACATGTCATAAATTTTCTCAACACTAGCTGGGCTGGAAGAAGCTGTGCTTTTTAGTCCCACTTTGATTATATTTTTAGCCCTTCCTAGGAGGTGACTCATGACGGTATCGGCTTTCTCTGCTTCGGGGCAACTGCTTTTCTGCAAGTACAGTTCCATAACATCTATCCACTCTTGTACTGTGTACTTGTCACTCTGGTCTCCCTTGAACATTGGTGGCTCTTTGATGTCAGACCTCACTATAAAGTTGACTTTGGGGGATTCAGGTTGGAGCACATTCTTGGTTAGCTCTGGTGGACTTGTAGGTAACGGGTTGGCTACACTCTGACTGGCTAGCAAATGGCTGATTATGGACTCACCAATCTGACTACCCAGCTCTCCTATTAACTCTCGTAGCTGCTGTGTGACGTTGGGGCTGGGGTCAGATGGAGTGGAACACGTTGGCTGTGCTAACTCTGGATGGGGATTTACTTTTGGCTCTGACAAGGTACTTGGAAATAACAGTTTTGGTATAGCCCCTGTATTCTCTCCTACACTATACAGACCTCTACCCCTCCCAGCTAATGGAGTGAATAAATCAGAAGTGTCTTGACCTCTTCCGGCCATTTTGAATGGTAAGACAAAATTGAAACCCAAATGAATTAACACAAATTTGTGAATTAGGTAAATATGCAGTGGTTACAGATATGCAAAACACTCAATGAAAATATATGACTTAAGAACTCACAGTCTTCAAAGAAACGTAAATATGAATGTTCAACGTCCTGTATGTGCAAATGTCCGATGTACGCTTGCGTGTAAAGTGTACGGCACAGTCTGGGATTAAGTGGAACTTCACGGTGGACAGGTAAACGCGTGTGTGTGTGTGCAAATGTCCAAATAACTTCACTTGAATATCTGCTGTGTAGATCCTCTGGCCACGCAGAACACGTCACAGCACACTGCTAGACCCCGGCGATCGGCTGCAGCTGACCAAGTGGATCCGGGTCACGGCACCAGTTTTATGTAGCAGACTTCAAGTGGTAACCACAGGACACCATGGAAACACGACCACACAACGATTGAAGTGATGATACTCTGGGATATTTATTCACCTTAAACAGAGTAGTGAGGCACAATTAGGGACATTCGAGAAGGCCTACTCTCTCATTCCTCCGCTTCCCCGTCTGCATACACCATGCGTCTGAGCGCGAACACTTCACAAGGGCATTATATAGCATTTAACATGTAAACAATGGTGCTGAATTACCCCACATAACAGGACAGCACTCACAAGGAAAATAAATGGAAATAAAATAAAACATTTGAGAAAGTTAACATACACACGTTAAATTCACTTAAATGCACATATAAATGTTCTTTAAACTGATTGTTGAACTACTGTGTATAATAAAGCTCCTTTTTTACACAAACAGTCTCATTGCTTGAAGATATACACAAGGCATTTTAGTATGAAATTAGCCCTAGTATATACTGGAGGTAACGTTAAACTATCAAGTTTAACTCACACTTTACATAGAAAACAGTCAAGTGAAAGATCACAAATTGGAAAAACATACCTTAAACAGAGTAGTGAGGCACAATTAGGGACATTCGAGAAGGCCTACTCTCTCATTCCTGCATTGAAAGACGCACGTGAAAATGAGGCTCTAACTTTAACACGGTTAAAAGAGCAACTTACAAAGAAAATAATCGCATCACACTGATACACATTATGACATAACCTCTTAACAGTGTTTTGACATCATAAATAAAGTGATTTCATTACCGAAAATCAGTCAATACAAGACAAATAGAAGAGAGAAAAACTACCTCCGCTTCCCCGTCTGCATACACCATGCGTCTGAGCGCGAACACTTAAAGGAGAAGCGATCAATGCTGCGTTCCAGTCCACTTTTAGACACGCACTTGCGAACTTCCCTAAGCACTTCCCCTTGGGGGAATCCCTGCCGCCATTTTGAAGTGCGTTCCACTTCGTGAAGTGGACGAGGGAAGTTTATATGGACAGACCCTCGTTCCCTCGATTTTGACCGAGGGAGCGAGTCTGCTTCAAATGTACACTTCAGGCACCTATATGTCCCACAATGCAGTACGATTGTGACGTCACCACATATCTCGTCTAATCACCACCACACAGACAACTCTATGATATATTAATTATATATTTTTTTTTATTTAAAACAACCCAAACACACCTATAAACATTTGGATGCTGCATTAAACAAATTATTAAAGGGAAACAAATGTAAATAATAAATCAACTCCACAGCTGATTCCAAGTGATCAAGGGCTTAGGACGTTCCAGTTCAGCCCATTGCAGTTTCCGCCAGTAGTGGGCACTCGCAATGACGTACATCCGAGTGAACGAGACGAAGGGAAGTTAGCGAGTGAAGGGCATGACAATTTTGGACTGGAACGCAGCAATAGTTTCCGTAGGTGTCCCACTAATTAAAGCCCCACATACAACAATTAATAGGAACTCTCGATCGGAACCATTGAGAACAGTACATTGAAAACAAGTTTTGCTGAAGTTAACAGTATATACATTTCTTATTACACATAAAAAAAATTAAATTAAATAAAAAAACTCAAATGCCTAAATTGACCGGCTACACATGCATGTAAAACATATCTGCAACATTTATCAAGTTCACTGATAATTATGCGTGCATTTATTAATTATTATCTTAATGAATAATGAATCAAGGACGAAGCATGTAAACTGTTTGTTTAGAATTTGGATCGATCATCGCAAATAGATCCGAATGAAGAAACGTACAAAACCATAGGCTATAGAAAATGGGTGGGCCCGGACCTAAATGCCCACCCGGGCCCAATGGTAGCGCCGCGGCTGGTGGTAGCCCTACATCTTACACATCGTGGAAATAAAATAAGAATGGAAACTAAAATATGCAGTAGGCCTATCGCCCTACAGCGCACAGCAGTTCTGGCGCCTCAGTCCCAATACTGTTAAACTCGACGTACGTTCACATCACATGTTAATGCAGTGGTAGAGTTACACTCACAGGACACTGTGCACTTAACAAAAGTTCATTATTTGCTCGTGCTTTAAAGCTTTGCCGGGTAAACATTTCTTTGGCATTCTGTTCTGACATGATGCACTTTTTCTAAGCGCGAACTGAAGTGCACACTGTCAAACAGCGCCAAACTGGATTTTTGTTGGGTCAGACCCATCTGATATCGAAGGGGGGCTGATAACGCGAGATCAACATGGAGCTAAATGGAAAAAAATAGCACCAAACAAGCCACTTTGAAATGTTGCTGTTTTAATGAATATAAAAGTTGGGTGACCCTCCCCCTAGACTAAAAAAAGTTGGATGACCCTCCCCTCAACAAAGAATAAAAAGACATGACCCTCCCCTATTTTCCTCCGGTGGCCCCTTCCATAAATACCGAATGGTCCCTACTCTTTTCTTTGCTCAAAGTTCCTTCATCCTTCATCTATCATCCTCATCCCCACATTTCAGCTGCAAAACGTAATATTTAACTTACATGATGCTGTCGTTTCTAATAATAAATTGAGTCAATGTCATGGAGATAAATTTGCACTAACATACAAAGTGCTCTTTGCAATTTATTAAATACGATACAAATGCCATCTAAGGTATTCAGAGTATTGTATTTTTATTTAAGGCTATTTACAGAAAGAAAAAAAAATAGGTTATGGATCGATAAACGATATTCTATTAAAGGTCAATATTTGTGTACATTAATATACATATAATAAACATGTTTTTATGTGTAGGCTATACTGATGTAAACAAATAAAGGGTTATCCAATTGTTTTTTGTACCTTTAGCGTCTCCTGTCATCATTATGATATATCATTCGGTTTTGTTTACACCATAAGAACTGCTCCACACTGAGCAGATAATTTACAATAAAGTGATTTTGACACAGATAAGTTTCTTTTTAAGAGTCTTAACATTAATGAATATGCTTTCAATGCTTGCGTTTAATATAGCAAACTCTTGTTTTTACTCCTCTCTGTTTAATTTAAAATGAGAAATTGAGAGTATTACAGTGTCCCTCTCTAGAACCGTCTAAATATACTCATTACTGATCTGTCAATAAAGTTTTATTTCAGGATAAAGAAGTAACCCATAATTAAATAAATGAAGAGATTGACTTACATGTTACCTGTGAGAAATGGACAAGCACTGCCTGGCACTGAACCGTGAGTGTATGTGTGTGTGTAGACGCATGTAAAAATTCACTGTTTGGGCAATAATGTGTCATGTTGAACATTATTATTACCCTTCAGGTCCTCTTAGTTCAGTTTAACACATATTAACATATAAAGCCATTCTTCAGTTTGCCTTAAATAAATAAGGGAAAAGTCCATAGATTCTGTATGGGCCTGCTTATGATTAAATGTTGATGATTCAGGGAAAGTTATTGGTAATTTGCAAAACATTAGCACTAACAACTTGCTTGAAAAGACAAAGGCACACAATAAACATTTAAATTTGATGAATTTTATGAACTACAAAGGAGAAATTCCCATTACAAAAATAAACAAAGCAAGTAAAAAAAAAAATTTTCTTACCTCAAAATAGTTTTTTCCACTCTAACATCAGCTATGTTTGCCCCGGGGCACTTCTTTATCACAAGTGGAATAAGGACTAAACTGAGTATAGAAGCCAAATGTGGTGTTTGTGTCTTTAGATACTGGGTGTTGTTTCTTGTTTGTACAGTGGGTGTCGCTCTAATGTTACCTGAGGTCAAAGTTATAAAGGAAGTATCCAAACTGCCAAAGAGCAGGGGGGTTTGACCCGGAAGGGCAAAAGGTTTTTGACTGCTGTGGCGCTGAGGCGCTAGAAACTGATTGTTTACAAGTCTACTGTATGTGTATGTATACGGATATGGTGTGCCGTTGAAACTGGATAAATGGACATATACCTCTGCACGGTGAAACAAATAAACGGAATAATCAGCAACACAACAAGGCTTGCAGACTCTTAATACCAAATCAGTATGGTAACAGAATAACAAGGGCACAGCGAGTCAGCCAGGGCATACCTGGGTTAAACCACCTCAGTAGCTGTCAGTATTAGACTGAGCGGCTACATTAGTCAAAAACCTGCTCATTTGGAACTAAGTTTGAACCGTACCGTGTGGGACGCAATGAGATGGCATAAGAGGATGAGTCGCTTTGTTGGCCTTGGGATTAAAACTACGCTTGCGGATGCATTCAGCTGTTGGTGAAAGGACGCGCAGGAGCTACGAGGCTAAAACCGGCTGTCGGGCAGCGGATCACTGGAGCATCTAAAGGCCCCCAACGCGAGAGGTATGAGTAGCGCTACACTTTTGGCCATTTAAATTGTGTGCACACATAAAAGGGCATAAACCCAATGCATTGGTTGCCAAAAAAGGCGGATAATTATAGACCTTTCACTGACTGTTACGGCGAAATTTGAGTGACTGACTCTTTATCATGGAGACGCGCGATGCAGCGTCGGACATTAGTGGGACTGGTGTGCTTAAAGTTACAGCTGGTAAACCTAGTAGTGTGACTAGCGGTGCTCAAGCACAAGCTGGAAAACGGGTAGTGAAGCTCACTGCAAAGGCGCTTGCTGATAAACTGGACAGGTTGCAAAATGTTTGAAAGGCTAAGCTTAACAAAGCCAGTGTGTTAAGAAAATCAATGCAAGCTTTGATATTAAATCACTACTTACCGCTTGCTGGAATATAGTTGAAATTGTCCCCTTCGTCAGTATGAAACGCTGAGAGAAGCCTGCTTGATATTATCCCAGGTTAGAAAAACAGTCCGTGGTGAAATGGACAGAGCAAACTAACAACTTCGAATTAAACTTTTGCGGTATCCGATTATAGATAAACATCAACCGTCTGTTGACATTTCGCCATCAATACGCCTGTGTTCCTGTGGGCGGAGGTTAGTCAAAACACGGTTCTAGTGACATCATTAAAGAAGGAAATAGAGGGGTGTAGTCCAATCGAGCCGTTCGTTGTAGTCAACTTCTGTTAAATAAAATATCTCGCTTGGCATTGAACTTTGAGCTTTATAATTTTACAGATATTATTTATACTCTAACAACAACATTACAAACTAACTAAAGTTTGAAACATGGGATCACGAAGAACGGGACCTTTAATATGCTCATTGTCTCCAAATCATGACCAGAGACGGATTAATATTACGTCTGCTGTTTAAAACAAATAAAGAATCAATAGAGGAGAATAGTTATGCGCGAACAGCGGGAAACTCTGTATATTTGTGCAGTGTGCGCATGTCAAAAAATCTATTCGAATTATTCGAAAATCGATTTGAAACTTGTAACATATAAACGCACACATCTGACCCTAGGTTGATTTTACTCTGAACCATCTCTTTAACGTGCTATATAAAAATATCTGTGGGGTATTTTGAGTTAAAACTTCAGCTGATCGGGCAGACCGAACCTTAAGTCGTAGAGAGACTTGAAACTTTGAGGGCTGGTAGTAGCCTAGAAATCTAGATGCACCCTAGCGGCAGCAAAATGTATTTTGCAGCCAGGGTAGTCTAGCAACTCTCCATAGACCTTTTTGCTGCAAAAACCTAAATTGGGTCAGGCCAATCACGTCGTGTATAGAGTCGGTGGGGCGGGCTTAACATAATGACGACAGAGTTGCGACGGTTAGGGAACCTTGAAAACAAAGAATGGCGGCTGCTGCTGGAGAACAGCGGTCTCTAAATCGGCTTTGGCCGCGACACTGGAGGACTTGCAGTTAAGTTTTTCTTTGAGAAAAGAGCAAAGAACGGCACTTCAGTCATTTTTAAAAAAGGAAGATGTGTTCGGAGTTTTGCCGACTGGATACGGAAAAAGTTTAATATACTGATCAGAGCCATAGAGAGATTCTCTTTACCGATTAGCTCCCCTTGTTGCTCTGATTGGGTGTCCCTATTGCGTGCAGAGGGATTTTGAGAGACAACCGTTTATCCCGCCCCACGGATTGAACCGTGTCTATAGAGAGTTGCCAGACCTAACATCTTGATGTAGGTCTGGCTTGCCAGGCTAGGCTGGTAGTACTCACCGCCTACAACGTCACCAAGGCCCGCCCCGATCGGCCTGATGGGGGCGCTACAGCGGTCAAAAGTATGAAATAGCTAATAACACTCCTAAACCGTTAGGCGTAGGCTCAAGTGTCTTATATCATTGGAATCCTTGGCTCAAGGCGGACAAAATGCATGGACAACGTGCAGATTTTGCAGGCGACAATTTTGAGAAATTTTTGATTTTCTGAAAAACCTACTTTTGCGCACTAGTCCTCGGCTTTTGGCCCGATCGGAATCAAACCAGTGCAGCAAGATTCTCTGGAGTCTGATTGTCAATAATTATCAAGAAAATTAGAAATTTCGCTGCACGGTCGCTAGGGGGTGCCAAAATTTTCTACTATTTTCTAAAACTCATGAACGGAACTAGACATTTTCACTAAACTCGGAACACGTGTATGAGCGCATTCTGAGGTTACTTGCAAAAGGGGGCGGAGTTGGATTCTATTGCAGAGATAATCTACAATGCTCCATTGTTCTATCTAGGTCTGCCCCCAAAATGTTTGAAATATTAATTTTAAAAATCCACTTAATTATTTTTTAATTATTTTTTAAATTATAATTAAAATATTTATTTTAATTAAATGAATGTCTTATAGTCTAAATTTAAATTAAATGCAACTAGCTAATATATATATATATATATATATATATATATATATATATATATATATATATATATATATATATATATATATATATATTTAAATGATATTATTATTAACCCTCTGGGGTCTGAGGTGTTTTCTGGGTCCTGGAGGTGTTCTGACATGCTCTGACATTTGTGCTTATTTCTGTTACTGCTTATTTCTATATTTTCATGGCTAAAGTCTGATTACACTGTATTCAGCACAAACTCTGCTACAATAATATATCAGCAGCATGTATGTCAAAGTTTGTAGTTTTGAGATAATGACATTTATGCGTGGTTTGTGAAAATACAAAAAAAAAAAAAATGTCACTGAAATAAGGTCATAAAACCCCTAATGATTATTTCTTCACAAGACTTTTGAAAATTGTATCACGTAGCCTAGAATATTTGCTCCAAAACTATGTGAAAATCATCCTGACTGCTCATTCAGAGAAGACAATATATTGATTTAAAATTTCTAAGACGTGTTTTGTATGAGAAAGCTTTATGCGAAGGGGCGTGATCACCTCATTAATATGTAAGCTTTTCACACCTGAGAAAGACAAAGACACTCCCTAATGGCCCTATTTTAGGAGCTATCAGGCCCTATCATTCTCAGCAACCTTGCACAAAGAATGAGGAGATTTAAAAAGAATGGCTTTTTGATTGTTTGGATTTATTTACAACACAACATAATCCAAATATACACAACAAATGACAAAAAAAGCACATTATTGAACACACTGAACTAAAGACCTTTGTGCCATTCCTAAAAACATTGTACATACCTTTCATTTCCAAGGTGTTTGATTTTCACTTTACCATGTTCATATACAGAGACTCATGTGAATGTTGAAGTCAGCAGGACTCAGTGGCATCTGGTCCCTGAAAGAAAAAAAAAAGTGAACATACTGATATCAAGAGAAACTATAGGGAATATAGTTCTAAAATTTATTGGGAATACATTTTTGATTTTTCTGGTTAAAATGGCTTTTTAAAATTCACAGAATACACACACACACAAATGTTTCCAACAATATATAATATAATGAACACCAGGTTTGTTGTGCCTTGTAAGCATAGGTTATGCACAG
The DNA here is from genome assembly GCF_964197995.2 of Scardinius erythrophthalmus. Classification (NCBI taxonomy): domain Eukaryota; kingdom Metazoa; phylum Chordata; class Actinopteri; order Cypriniformes; family Leuciscidae; genus Scardinius; species Scardinius erythrophthalmus. The sequence goes on along the minus strand of NC_138221.1, from coordinate 62,837,987 downwards.
TGCTGCATAAAATAATAATTAACAATAACCTATAGCAGCATATAAATCTTCCAAAAGATTTCAGTAACAACTACGCTAGAGAAAAATATATTGATTATCATATGTTACTTCAAATGTTTCCATTCGTTATGATGATATGAAATGAGATAGTAAAAAACATGAAGCCTTTGTTTGGTGCGTTTTGCTTTTCAAACGCGATCGTTTCAAACGCGATCGCGATACATTCAAAACCAGAGCTCGCTCCAAAATATGAAACATTATGGTTACCATATTATACATATCTATGTTTGAGCAGATATCCACAAACACAGTAACAGTAAACACGGGTCCAAATATTATAATATTCACCATATATCTAGCAACAGTTCAACTGCAATGTGAAGTTTATGCAACAATAACATGAACTAATAATTAAGAATTTCTTACCTTAAATCTTTCTTGTCTTCAAATCGCGTTCTTCTTCTTCTGAGGTAAATCCAATGTAAGCTCACAGCACGTCTTTCAAACTCGACGAAAAGCAGAGACTTGTGAAGTTTGTTGGTGCTTTGTTTTTGAGGTAATGAGCGCGTTCGCGTTCCATGTGGAGATTTGCATGTGAATCTCTTTTGCGCGTGTGGACGTGGTCAAATTAAAAATAATTTAAGCGCGTGAGAAGCTGGACATCTTGTTGGTATTATACAAATTACTTAAACAGAGAATATTTGTTTTCAGTTTGAATCCGATCATTTAAAAGTACACACTTAAATGTTTATAAAGGTATATAGCTCATAAATGTGTGACAAGTATTCGCAGAGTTTTGTTTCAGTTGATAGACGTGCTCAAGAAAAAAAAGTTCAGCGAGACGGAGAGGCAGAAAGCACACCCTGTTTATTTTCTTTATTTTACAAAAGCACAATGTTTTGATTCGATTGTAAGTGGACACATACAAAAGTAGAAATATCATAGATTCTCTTTTCATATTTCTTTTTTCTGTATGACCATAAATGACGGAGAGATTTAAGTTTATTGTGCTACTATGTGAAGAAAATCCAGCAAAACGCGCCGGCGCGTTTGTCGACCCCAGAGGGTTAAGTGTCAAATTCTAGAGTTAGTAGCATTAAATGATGAATATGAGAAGAATGTGCTGATTGTGTGAAAGTGCTGGATTGAAGCGAGTCACTGAAGAGAAGTCAAGTCAACAAGAGCCGCTCAGATCTGATATAGTGCAGGGGTCCGTTCTTCGTACGTCGCTAACTCACTTAGCTGGATTTGATTGTTGGCGATTTGGCATGATCTTGGATTGTTTGGTTCTTCAACGCTCATCCTGGACTTGCTGTCATAGCAACATGTGCGCAAACTTAAACCTGCTCGGGAGCAGGCTTATTTCATGTTAACAGGATTAGATCCCGGCTTCATAAGCGGAGCTGATACGGGAAGTCCTGCGCAGCGCGATAGTGCACTTTCTTTCTGAGATATATATTTTTTCTCGTGATTCGTGAAATTGTCGTTTTTTGTCGCTTTTATGTTTAAAAAAGTTTTAGGTTTTTTTGTTTGTTTGTTTTTTTGTGGCATTTCCAAGCCACTTAAGACCCAATGTTGTAAAGCAGTTTTTTTTTTTTAGGCTATCATAATTTTTTATGAAGATCATGCAATCATGACCATGCCGATTACAGATATGTCACTCAGGCTTCACTAACGTGATTGGTACCATAGACTGCCATCAAGGCCTCAATGAAGGGGATTCACGAGTTCACACTTACATATAATTTGAATGGGTAAGTTTAATGCGTATATGGCGTGCTGTCCGGAGGGAGGGCTCCGAGCTCGGAGTTCAGCCCGAACCCAGAGTACTCCCCCCGTATGTAAGTGTTTAGTACTAGAAGTGTGGAGAAGGGGTGGTGGAGGGATGCTGCAAAAACTGTCAATGGAATGAGGTGAGACTGCTGAGTATTTATACCTCTCACCATTGATTGCTGAGTGCTTTCCACTTGTGTTAATTATCTGAACGTGCTCCTCCCGAACCTTGTTAATAAAACATCATTTCACGAGTTCACACTTACATATAATTTGAATGGGTAAGTTTAATGCGTATATGGCGTGCTGTCCGGAGGGAGGGCTCCGAGCTCGGAGTTCAGCCCGAACCCAGAGTACTCCCCCCAAAGCTAAAGCAGAGGACAGCCGCCGGACTAAAGATCCCCCAAATGAGTGCCGAGTTGGCTGGCTGGTATCTCAAGAAGGCCTGGATGCTTGACCGGGAAGGCCCGTAATGGTGGCTCCCTGCCCGGCTGACGTCCCCTGTTGGTCTGTAAACGGGAGCGGTTGTAGTTTACAGAAACAGGAAGGTGGGTGCTTGCCTCTGAGATTTCCTCGCACTGCGTTGCTGGAAGAAAAGAGAAAACATTAGTACTCTACTGGGAAAGTTCTCACTCCGTCCACTGTGAGACCAATGCTCGCTGGACGGAAAGGAAACAGGAAAGTGAGTGCTTGCCTGGGAGATTTTCTCACATTGCATCATTGGATGAAAAGGGAAAACGTAAGTGCTCCACTGGGAAAGTTCTCACTCCGTCCACTGTGAAACCAATGCTCGCTGGACGGAAAGGAAACAGGAAAGTGAGTGCTTGCCCAGGAGATTTTCTCACATTGCATCATTGGATGAAAAGAGAAAACGTAAGTGCTCCGCTGGGAAAGTTCTCACTCCGTCCACTGTGAGACCAATGCTCGCTGGACGGAAAGGAAACAGGAAAGTGAGTGCTTGCCCAGGAGATTTTCTCACACTGCATCATTGGATGAAAGAGAAAATGTGAGTGCTCCACTGGGAAAGTTCTCACTCCGTCCGCTGTGAGACCAGTGCTCGCTGGACGGAAAGGAAACAGGAAAATGAGTGCTTGCCCAGGAGATTTTCTCACACTGCATCATTGGATGAAAAGAGAAAACGTAAGTGCTCCACTGGTAAAGTTCTCACTCCGTCCGCTGTGAGACCAATGCTCGCTGGACGGAAAGGAAACAGGAAAATGAGTGCTTGCCCAGGAGATTCTCATACTGCATCATTGGATGAAAGAGAAAACGTAAGTGCTCCACTGGGAAAGTTCTCACTCCGTCCATTGTGAGACCAATGCTCGCTGGACGGAAAGGAAACAGGAAAGTGAGTGCTTGCCCAGGAGATTTTCTCACACAGCATCATTGGATGAAAGAGAAAACGCAAGTGCTCCATTGGGAAAGTTCTTACTCCGTCCGCTGTGAGACCAATGCTCGCTGGACGGAAAGGAAACAGGAAGGTGAGTGCTTGCCCAGGAGTTTCTCATACTGCATCGCTGGATGAAAGAGAAAATGTAAGTGCTCCACAGGGAAGTTCTCACTCCGTCCGCTGTGAGACCAATGCTCGCTGGACAGAAAGAGGAGACAGTAAAGAAGAGAAAAAGTTTTTTTTTTTTTTTTTTTTTTCCTACTCGATGAGGGTTTGGTGAGCTTTTTTAATATGGAACCGGTTGGTCCTGATGTAGCTTTGGAAAGCATCGGAGGACCATCTCCCAAGGGCTTGAATCTGCTGTTGGGAGAGGCCTTTTTGGGCTGCTGAAGTTGCTGCCCCGATGCGGAATGAGTGACTTGAAAAATTCTTTGCTGGAACGCCTGACTGTTGGAGAACGGATTTGAGGTGTTTCTGGAACCAAAAACGTGTCACGGGTTTTTTGGATTCATCTAAGAACAGGGGTTCCAGAGGAGATTTAGCCTGAGAACTTCTCCATTGCAGATATGCCAGAATTGACTGGTATGGTTGGATTTGCGAAGCGAGGTTAAAAATGTAGATGAAGTGACCTTTTTTGGTTTGGTCAGTCTTACTTTGTTTGATCAAATATGAAATGGTTTCGCCATCTAGTACTGATAAGTCTGAGATGGTGGGATGGATTTTTGGGTCAAATTTGGAAGTGATGGCGAGTTCTGAGCATCTAAGAAAACCGAAAAAGGCTAAGATAAACATGGCGTCGAGTGTGCGAGCGATATCAAGAGTTTGGTAGCCTGTGCGAAGGGCGCGAATACAAATGGTGAGAATGTCTAGCGTTATAGGTTGCCTGGCGTCGGGACGGGTAGGCTGGGATCTTTGAATCCCTTTAATCAGGAGTGAGGTTTGTGAATTATTTATCTCAGAGGAGGGAGCGCCGTACATCAATTTATGAAAAAACTGGATGCCGCTTAAATAACCTTTGATGGATCCAACTTGCAGGCCCTTAGAGATATTAAGGTAGGAGATAAAAGAGGTGATTGAGAGAAGAGAAAAATCAGGGAAAGGCAAGTTATAAGAGACATGGAACGTTTTAAAACATCTCCAAGCAGTAACATAGGATTGAAGGGTCCTGGGAGATACTGCTTGGAGGATAGTGTCGAGTGATGCGTCAAGCAGAGGTTTTAACGGATGGGTTACGGGAATATTAGTTCTGAATAGCGAGGAACTGGAGTTGGGAATTGATCCGCCTCTGGAGCCAGCATCCTGAATTTCTGAAACAGAAAACGAGACAGAGAGTCAGCGATTTGTTTTTTTGACCCAGGGATGTGTTTAGCAATGATAATGAATTGGTCGCAAGCCGAAATCCAGATGAGACGTCTTAAGAGTGGCATCAGAGTGGGTGAATGGGAACGGCCTTTGTTAATGCAATGCACTGTTGCGTCGTTGTCGCAATGCACTAAAACGCTACTTGCGGCCCATTCTTTTCCCCACAGGAAAGCTGCTACCACGAGAGGGTAAAGCTCGAATAGAGCTGAGGATTGAGATATGTCCTGGAGCTGAGGTGGCCACGGAGCCGCGAACCAACGACCTTGATAAAAAACCCCGAACCCTATAGAGGGGGCAGCGTCTGTAAACAATTGGATGTCGGTGGGGGATGAAACAAGGTTGTTGTAGAAAAAAGAGAGTTCCACTGTTTAAGAAAAGTTATCCATAGCCCAAGTTCGTCGCGACATGCTTGGGTTATAGAAATGCGGTCTTCTAGTGAGTGGACGGAGGACGCGAGTGAGAGGAGATGCGCGATGAAGGGGCGGCCCTGCGGGATGATGCGCATTGCGAAGTTTAGATGTCCGAGCAGGGACAGGAGTTCGCGTTTTGAAAAATTAGATTCTTCGAGGAAAGTAGAAGAGACGAGGATTATTCGATCGATTTTTTCTTTGGGGAGGGATGCTTGGAGTTTGACTGAATCCAAATGAATTCCTAGGAACTCGATAGATGTTGCAGGGCCCAGGGTTTTTTCCTGTGCGATAGGAATTCCTAGCTCTGAGAAAACGTTTTGTACCGTGAGGAGGTGCGCAGCTGGGATAGCATCGGGAGGCGAGATTATTAGAAAATCATCTAACAGATGAATAAGGTAAGGAATTGCGTAGTTGTTCGACAAGATCCAGCAAACGGCTTCTGATGGCATATCAAATATTTTCGGGCTGCTTTTGCATCCGAATGTTAAACGTACTGCGAAATAATATTTCCCAAGCCAGCGCACTCCAAAAAGATGCCATGAACCTGGATGGATGGGCATTACTTTGAAAGCAGATGTGACGTTGAGTTTTGCGAGCCAAGCACCCTGACCTGCGATTTTGATCATATCGATAGCTTGATCTATGTCGTGGTATTTGAGCGAAAATTCGTCGAGAGGGATCAAGCTGTTTATGCTTGGGAACGGGGAATTATGCGGGGCTGATAAGTCGATTATTAGACGTTTTTTACCCGAGAATTTCCTTGTAGCCACTCCGATGGGGCTGATACGAAACAGATTAAATGGCGGTTTGTCGAATGGACCGATCATAAAGCCAGACTCAACTTCTTTTTTGATCAGTTTGTCTACGACTTCAGGTTCTATAAGGGCGGATTGGAGATTTTTACATATGATGTTTTGGGAAAGCGGACATTCTAAGCCGGGCTTAAAACCATTTTTCAAACCTGACAGCAGATAATCAGTAAATTCGGCATCCGGGTGATGAGCTAGTTCGAAGTGCATGCGCAAAATATTTACAGGAGTCTCCCAATAATTTTTAGATTTTTTATTCACAGACTTGAAAACTGGACATACAATGCGAGCATGAGCGCCGCCACAGAAGCTGCAGATGTGCATAAACCTGCAGCGCGATCTTTGGCATTTGCCTGCATTGAAAAAATTACAAGGCTGCCTGCTTTCGTCAAAAGCAGAGTCCTGCCTTGCGCTGGTGGTTGCAGCACGCGGCACATAGCTGGTGGATCTAGCGTTGCTTTTTTCTGGGTAGGGAAGAGAGGAAGAATTAACCTTCGGGCACGACGTGGTCGTGTGTGTTACTGACCTGCAGACTGCGCAAGTGATGTTTTTACAGCCCAGAAACACCCTGCTGTGAAGATCCTGGTCGAGTGCGCCCCAGTATGTGCACTGGTTCCACTGTGCGACTCGCACGGCACTTTTGGCTGAAAAAAGTCGATGGTAAGTATAAAAATGCCCACCCCCATAGGACTGTCACAGTGTCTGGTTGTGTTCCACGTGTATCCACTAGATGTCCTCCTTTTCCCCACGGTGTCATGCACATGAACTTCATCTCCCACAATTCCTGTCTGTGTATCACACCCAGGTGTTAGTAATTGTATCACCAGCTGTCTCTCGTTTTCCCCTTATCATGCATGTATTTAATGCCCTGTTTGTCTTGTGTTCTTTGTGGATCAATGTTATTCGTCACACCGCGTCTGTTGCCCGTGTCTTTCCTGTGTATAAGTCTGTTTATTGTTTTTCTTGACTGCCTGGCTGGATTTGACCATTGCCTGCCTTTTTGGATTTGATTCTTGGATTACCCCTAATAAATACTTGTGCTGCACTTTTGGATCCTGTGCTCTTCATTCCCTGAGCGGTCGTGACAGATTGATCCACCAATGGAAGGATCCAGCAGCACGGGGATTCGTATTCGTCCCCCCACCACAGAGAAGGAGAGAAGGGGACGAGTTCAGAACATCATGGCTCTACACCAACAGGGCCAATCGGTAAATGGTTTGTCCCAAGTATTTTGGACACTGTCTAGAGGCTTGGGATATAATGATGCCACCCTAAAGGACCTTTTGAACCGGTGCCTGGATGAGCCGTTGCCCAGGTGGGAGATGAACGGGTTAGAGGACTTAGACTTTTGGAGATTTGTTTTATACCTCGAAATCCGAAGTCAATGGGATACACCAGCTTCACCCGCATCGCCGCTGCCCAGCTCAGAGAAAGCTTCGTCGCTGCCCAGCTCAGAGAAAGCTTCGCCGCTGCCCAGCCCAGAGAAAGCATCGCCGCTGCCCAGCCCAGAGAAAGCATCGCCGCTGCCCAGCCCAGAGAAAGCATCGCCGCTGCCCAGCCCAGAGAATGCATCGCCGCTGCCCAGCCCAGAGAATGCATCGCCGCTGCCCAGCCCAGAGAATGCATCGCCGCTGCCCAGCCCAGAGAATGCATCGCCGCTGCCCAGCCCAGAGAATGCATCGCCGCTGCCCAGCCCAGAGAATGCATCGCCGCTGCCCAGCCCAGAGAATGCATCGCCGCTGCCCAGCCCAGAGAATGCATCGCCGCTGCCCAGCCCAGAGAATGCATCGCCGCTGCCCAGCCCAGAGAATGCATCGCCGCTGCCCAGCCCAGAGAATGCATCGCCGCTGCCCATCCCAGAGAATGCATCGCCGCTGCCCATCCCAGAGAATGCATCGCCGCTGCCCAGCCCAGAGAATGCATCGCCGCTGCCCAGCCCAGAGAATGCATCGCCGCTGCCCAGCCCAGAGAATGCATCGCCGCTGCCCAGCCCAGAGCTCCATACGCCATTAATTCCGTCCAGACCTGAACCTGCACCTCATCATCGAAGATGGCGGAGGAGGAGGAAGACCTCCGGCCTCCCCAATGTCCCGGAGGCCGTCCCCAAGCAGCCCGCCGTTGTCCCGGAGGTCGTCCCCGAGCTGCTCGTCCTGCCGGCTCCACCCACGCCTGCCGAGCCTGTGTCTTCGGACAAGATGGCCGCCGCCGAGCCTGTTCACGTCACGCCTGCCGAGCCTGTGTCTTCGGACAAGATGGCCGCCGCCGAGCCTGTTCACGTCACGCCTGCCGAGCCTGTGTCTTCGGACAAGATGGCCGCCGCCGAGCCTGTTCACGTCACGCCTGCCGAGCCTGTGTCTTCGGACAAGATGGCCGCCGCCGAGCCTGTTCACGTCACGCCTGCCGAGCCTGTGTCTTCGGACAAGAAGGCCGCCGCCGAGCCTGTTCACGTCACACCTGCCGAGCCTGTGTCCCCTGACAAGATGGCCGTCGTCGAGCCTGTGTCTGTTCCTGAGCCTGAGCCGGTGGTGTCTGTTCCTGAGCCTGAGCCGGTGGCGTCTGTTCCTGAGCCCTCAGTGACCGCGACACTGGCCATTATGGCCACAGCCATGTGGTGTGTGTGGGCTACGCACACACTTGGGCCGGTGGTGTCTGTTCCTGGGCCGGTGGTGCCAGTTCCAGTGCCTGAGCCAGTGGTGACAGTTCCAGTGCCTGAGCCGGTGGTGCCAGTTCCAGTGCCTGTTCCGGTGGTGCCAGTTCCAGTGCCTGTTCCGGTGGTGCCAGTTCCAGTGCCTGTTCCGGTGGTTCCAGTTCCAGTGCCTGTTCCGGTGGTGCCAGTTCCAGTGCCTGTTCCGGTGGTGCCAGTTCCAGTGCCTGTTCCGGTGGTGCCAGTTCCAGTGCCTGTTCTGGTGGTGCCAGTTCCAGTGCCTGTTCCGGTGGTGTCTGTTCCAGTTCCTGAGCCGGTGTCTGTTTCTGTGCCCTGGCCGCCCGAGGGGTCGTCTCCGCCCTGGCCGCCCGAGGGGAAGTCTCCGCCCTGGCCGCCCGAGGGGAAGTCTCCGCCCTGGCCGCCCGAGGGAAAGTCTCCGCCCTGGCCGCCCGAGGGAAAGTCTCCGCCCTGGCCGCCCGAGGGAAAGTCTCCGCCCTGGCCGCCCGAGGGAAAGTCTCCGCCCTGGCCGCCCGAGGGAAAGTCTCCGCCCTGGCCGCCCGAGGGAAAGTCTCCGCCCTGGCCGCCCGAGGGAAAGTCTCCGCCCTGGCCGCCCGAGGGAAAGTCTCCGCCCTGGCCGCCCGAGGGAAAGTCTCCGCCCTGGCCGCCCGAGGGAAAGTCTCCGCCCTGGCCGCCCGAGGGAAAGTCTCCGCCCTGGCCGCCCGAGGGAAAGTCTCCGCCCTGGCCGCCCGAGGGAAAGTCTCCGCCCTGGCCGCCAGATGAACTTTTCGCGTTGCCCCGACCGCCTGATGAACTGTTCCCCTTGCCTCGACCGCCTGATGAACTGTTCCCCTTGCCTCGACCGCCTGATGAACTATTTGTTTCCCCGTTCTACGGTCCATGTTTCCCTGGTCCTCATGGAGTCTGTTGCCCCTGGTGTCTGTTTCCCCGCACGGACCTGGCCCCCCATCCCTCCCCCTGGTCCTCCACCGGGCCACCTCCCTCCTGAGCTTTTGTTTTGTTCCTTGTCCTGTCTTGTAGTGTCTGGGAGCCACTCCGTTGAAGGGGGGTAATGTCACAGTGTCTGGTTGTGTTCCACGTGTATCCACTAGATGTCCTCCTTTTCCCCACGGTGTCATGCACATGAACTTCATCTCCCACAATTCCTGTCTGTGTATCACACCCAGGTGTTAGTAATTGTATCACCAGCTGTCTCTCGTTTTCCCCTTATCATGCATGTATTTAATGCCCTGTTTGTCTTGTGTTCTTTGTGGATCAATGTTATTCGTCACACCGCGTCTGTTGCCCGTGTCTTTCCTGTGTATAAGTCTGTTTATTGTTTTTCTTGACTGCCTGGCTGGATTTGACCATTGCCTGCCTTTTTGGATTTGATTCTTGGATTACCCCTAATAAATACTTGTGCTGCACTTTTGGATCCTGTGCTCTTCATTCCCTGAGCGGTCGTGACAAGGACAGCACGAGTTCGGCTATGATAGATTGGTAGTCATTCAGTTCGCGCCGCCTGTGGGGGAAAGCTGAACAGATTATTTCAGTGTAGCGGGAAAAAGCAATTGAAAACTCACAAAATGAAAGAATGCGAGATGAGTGAGTGTTTGTGTTTTTCAGGGTGACCGAGAAATCCCCACAATCTATTTGATGGTCAGGTTCGGCTGAGGGGAGTAGAGAGAGAAGAGAGGAAAGATCTACATCCGCACCTGAAAGGATCTGTGCACGAATGTTTTGGGATACTGGTGGTGGTTCCATGGCGACTGCGTTGGACGGCACGGGCATCGGTGTTGCTGTGAACAGAGAATAAGGTGATTTTTGTAACATAGAGCTGGGAAGGGCGTGAGCCGGGTCTGCGAATGTCGGCGGCGGCCTCACGCTTGGATAACCTGTTGTGGCTTGAAAAGGAAAGTTAGTTGCAGGATACGAAGGATTGTGTGAATGAGCTGCAAACGGAGGCGGGCCAGTGCTTGATTGAGCTGCTGGAGCTGCAGGCCACTGAAAGTGGGCGGGGATGTAACCTGTTGGATGAGACTGTTGAAATGGATGTGCCTGTGCTGCTATCGGTGATAGCCCCGTGCTAATGTCTGCGACGGGAGCTGGAGGCCACTGAAAAGGAAAAGGGTTAGAAACAGCAGGAGTAAAAAACTGAGTGGTTGTGGGGAGGCCGCTGGGCCCGGCTACTTGCTGCGCTGTGGCAGCAGAAGCCATGGTGGAGGGCTGGGCCTCATCGAGAGGTGGGAATGCCATAGCGGAATCTGGTGCGCGGCCCAGGCTCGCTGAAGGCCTGTTGCTGCGTCTTGGTGGACGAAGCGATCCGGATCCTGTGCGGGAAGACGATAGTGGTGACTGGACAGGCGATTTTTGGGCCCTACGGGCTTTGCTCTGCCTGTGGGTCGTCTTGGGAGTTGACTGTATGGAAACGAACAGATCATACAGCTCCGCCTTGTTCATTTTCCGCGAAGCTTGTATGTCTGAATTCCCCAGTGCTTGTCTTAATCCGGCTACGGTCCATTTCCCGATAGGTGGGATCGTCGGAACGGCCGAGCGGTAGGAGGAAGCTGGAGAAGTAGATGGAAGTCTTGCCGGGGGCGGTGAAGACTGGCCACGGCGCCTTGGTGAGCGCAGGGCTGTTCGGGCCGGTGTACGGCCGCGAGAAGAAGCCTGGCGCTCAGGTGCAACATCCGGCGTAGAAGGTATGGTCGTGGGACCGGTGGAATGCGCAGGTGCCTCCCTGGCAAAGTTTGCTTCTTCGTCAGAGGAAGAGCTTGGGCGTTGAGACATGGCTGCAGAGCTGAGAAGAAGCTACTAAACTGCTGCAAAAACTGTCAATGGAATGAGGTGAGACTGCTGAGTATTTATACCTCTCACCATTGATTGCTGAGTGCTTTCCACTTGTGTTAATTATCTGAATGTGCTCCTCCCGAACCTTGTTAATAAAACATCATTTATGTGAACAGAAAGGGGATTCACAATGTAAATGTGCAGCCCAGTTACTATTGTGATTCTTAATATTCCAGATAATATTATATCAAATTAAAAAAAGGCAGTTGACTAAAATCTTCCATATCACAAATGTGAAAGCAAAATGGCCAGGATCTGTGCATGACTTAAGAATTTTCAGAGATTCACATTTATGCACATTATTTGAAAGTGGTAAGAAAAGTTCCACAATTATATATCAAGCTCACTGTATTACATACACTTATGCTGATCCTAACAGAACTGCATTTTTTAGCGCAATTTTCCTACGGACAAAATTGCGATTGTTAACTCATGATTTCTGTTCTGTCTGTGCGCACCAATCTTGCACTTCTATCTCCTCCTCAACCAGACCACCTAGAGACTTCGGGTTTTCGGCATTATGTTAAGGAAGGTCTAATCTCGGGAACGCACACAAAAAAAAAAAAAAAACAAAAAAAAAAAAAACATAAAAAGATTTACTATCTCTTAGTGTTGTGATCCCATGACGTCAGAAAATTGCGCTAAAACACTCACTGAGTTTTTATTACTTGTTTCATAGGTGATTATGACATGTTCCTGCCTGCAGACAGGTGTTTTATGACCCCATTCCCTGACCCAAACCAGTTACAATGCAGCTCTAGCCAGGACAAGGGCACAATGAAATGAACTTTGGCTAACTAAAGGGAAGATTTCAGTGTCTGAAAAGTCTGAGGGTTGCACACCTGACAGGGCCTGTGACATTGCTGCATGTGCCATATTACACAACATTGCCAAAAAAAAAAACACTTTTCATTAAATGTTTAATAAAAGACAAATATGCTTAGTTCCTTGAGTTTTATTTCAATTGTTCTTTGTAAAGAAAAGCCAGTGGTCAGGTGCCTGCAACAAGAGATATTAGACACATGCCTCATGCAACAAATAAAAAGGAAAAGTTGTCTATACACTGCCCACCTGTAGGCCTATGTCTCCTCTGTCTGTGCACTCTTCTGTAGGCCTTTCTGTAGATGTGGAATCCTGCAACTTATATTGCAGCCATAAAGCATACAAGTATAGCCTAAATGAAGTAAAGTTATTTATGCACTTGCAGGTAGGCTAGTTCCTACATATGACAGTTATCTGAGAGGGTTTATTCACTGTCCAGTGCAATGGAAACAAATGGACATTACAAAGTATTATACTTTCTTTCCTTTGGAAAGTTAGAAAATGTCCACTTACTGCACATATTTCAGCCACCACTTTCTTGGGAACAGATACAAGTGTTGGTGTATTGTGTAAAAGTGCACAAAAGAGGAAAACACAATGTCATTACAATGAACTACACTGGGGAAAAATGTGATCAATAACTCATGGCAAAATATTTTTACATTAACATAAGTTTATCAGTTTTCACTTTCACAAGTCAAAGCAATTCATCATTACTCAAGATTTAACAGTTGAAATGACTATACGGCCTTAATTTAGCAAAAATGATTTTACAGTGTAGGCTACTAAGATCTTTTCTATTTATTTCTCAGCCTTTTTATTGGTTGCTTTTATAATCAGACAACCATTTATTTAACAGTGCCTTTTATAAAAGAGACTATAACTAAAAATTACCATTATGTAGAATATTTTTGTACTTCACTTTTATTTGTTCCCATGTTCTAGTATGGTGACTGACATTACAATGCACAAAGTAATTATGCAATTATTAAAATACAAAAATATAGGCTATTAAGTGATAAAAACATCTAACATGGCCACTTCTAACGGATTTAAATTGTCTGCTACTTTTTGCCAGCCCTCTCTCCTGGCTTTTGCAGACTTTGAGGTGTTCCCTGGCGTTTTGATTAAACATTAAAATTCCGAATAAACTTCGACTAATAGTTCTTGCTCTACTGAGGAGAAAAACTGTGCGCGCTCTTTGGCCACGCTGAGCAGCCAATAGCAGCGTTGCTGATCAATGTTTCTACTATCGATACATATCCCCTTTTAACCAGCACATGAACGCGCAATTATCTCAGATAACCCAATCCAGCGATACTAATCATATCCGGCAAGTGTGTTCGAAGAACCGAGTTAGCCAGATCATGATTCGCACGATGATATCATCTTGGATTTGTCATTTGATCTCGGATGTAATAAGCAACGTACGAAGAACGGGCCCCAGGTTATTGGCTGAAGTGTGGAGATGATGAGTTTTGATTTCTGTTTTCCGTAGAGTTTCCAGTCTCTCTCAGCACCTCCTGAATCTACAGACGAACCCGACGTTTCCTTCAGTTCTCTCTCCTCTTTTGATGGCATGAGAGAATCTGTCCATCAGCTGAGAGACAAACTGGAGGATTTCTGCAAAGAGGAGATCAAGAAGATCTCAGACGGAGGTAAAGTCCTGCGCCTCGTTTATACAGACGTGTGGAGAAAGACCCGAAATCTGAACGTACAACCGTTTCCGAAATGTTCCTACAATTTATAAAACATCCATTTGCACAAAAATGTCCTTAAATGCATCCCAGTTTATAAATCACAGTTATTAATAAATTAAATTCAAGTCCATCAAATCCTCCTACAGGACGGCCACAAATATCTCTTGATGATTCAGAAATACGGACTCATCATCGTGGACAAGCGTTTATACACACATGACGGAGGATGAAATCCATGGAATTTAGGATCAATCCGGTGTGTGTGTTTTATAAATGAAGCCCCTGGAGATTATTAATCTGCTCTCAGAAATGAGTCCATCATCTAAAATTATAGAGCATCATATTAGAAATGTCTTTAGAAATGAATGTATTTTATCTTGTCATTTCTCTTCACACTGTTCATGTCTGTTTATTTCCACAGTCACTTTCACCAACATGAATCCCAAGACCAGGAACGACGTCCTACAATGTGAGTCACTAGAAAACAAGCAGAAAAACTCACTGAATGTGTTCTTTAGAAGGAGAAATAAATCATGATAGAAGAGTTTTATAATTGATCATGTAAATGATGATTTGCACAGGATATTTGGTCAGCTGTACTGAGACACTGATGATACATTGAACATTGATTCATGAAGAGTTCAGATGCATTAAAAGATCAGACAGATTCATAATTCCTGTTTCTGATGTGTTTTCTCTCCATCAGATTCCCATCAGCTCACTCTGGATCTGAACACAGTGCATAAACGCATCCGTCTGTCTGAGAGGAAAAGAGTGATTACTTATACTGACAGAGCAGCCGTATCCTGATCATCCAGACAGATTTGATCATTATTATCAGGTGTTGTGTAGAGAGAGAGTGTGTGGACGCTGTTACTGGGAGATTGAGTGGACAGGACATCAGCAGGAAGGGACGGGGTAATGAGTGTGCGTTTGGAGGTAATGATCAGTCCTGGAGTTTGTTCTGCTCTTCCTCTAGTTACACATTGTGGCACAATAACATACGCACTGTTCTCCCTGTAAAGTCCATCAGCAGAAGAATAGGAGTGTATGTGGATCACAGTGCAGGAACTCTGTCCTTCTACAGCGTCTCTGACACAATGAGCCTCATCCACACAGTCCAGACCACATTCACTCAGACGCTCTATCCTGGGTTTTATGTTTATTCTGGATCATCAGTGAAACTGTGTTGATGTTTCAGAACAGATTGTAGAGAGATTTTACCCATAATACTTTGAGCTGCACGATAAATCAGTAACAGTGAGATACAGAGACTCTTATTTTAATTAGGGCCCAAGCCCTGAAAGGGCGAAGGCCCTATTGTTTCCGTAAGGATTTTTTTTTTTAGGGCCCAAGCCCTGAAAGGGCGAAGGCCCTATTGTTTTCGTAAGGATTATTTTTTTTCTTTTTCTTTTTCTTTTTCTTTTTCTTCATTATTTTTTTTTTTTGCCTTTTTGCCACTTTTGGGGCCCTTAACATGCTCAAAAACTCTTGAAACTTTGCACACAGGTCAGAACCCGCGGCCATCAGGGCCGGACTGAAGCTGGTACCCGGGCGTGGCAGGGGGGCTCGACAGCGCCCCCTGGAATGGGGTCCGAAAACTTGGTCCATAAATCAAACACGCTTGCATGTAATAATATGAAACTCAGTACACATATAGATCTCATCGGGCCGCACAACTTTCGTGCTCTAAGTTTTACAAAAGCCCAACAGGAAGTCGGTTATTATACGTTGTTTGGAAAACGCATACAATGGAATGTGAAATACTCCTCCTAGGGAATTCATCCGATCGCCGCCAAACTCGTTGTGAATGAAGTCAAGACATTGAGGATGAATTCTTGCGAACAGATTTTTGATATCTCGAACGGTTTGGCCGTGGCGAGGAAACGAATTTATGGCGAATAATGGGACACAGGAAGTGTGTTATAACTTCTGCATACATTAACTGATCTTGATGAAACTTCAGCAGTGTGTTAATTGTAAGAGGCCGATCACATGGATGTGACCTTTGTGAGTCAAAGTTATAGCGCCACCAACTGGCAGCAGGAAGTGTGTCACTTTCAAAATGCTTTGAAATCACTTTCTTATTTTTACCCGATTTGCTTAAAACTTTATGTGTATAATGTAAACGCACGGCAGATGTAGACCTGTGAAAGGATTATTGATATCTTAGATACTGTTGCCGTGGCAACGCATCAAACTTTAATATTCTTTTCGGATGCTTTTGAGAGTCTTCACATGCTTGAAAATGCATGAAACTCGACAGACACATCACATTTATTATACAGTAGACATGTGCAAAGTTTTAGAAACGGGCGTGGTGGAATGGCTCAGTAGCGCCACCTTTAGTCAAAAATGGGGGCTTAGTTTTTCCTAGAATCACAAAACTTGGTAGGTGTATTGTTCTCATCAAGCAGGACACCTTTCTAATTTACAGTCATTACCTCAGACCCACAGGAAGTCAGATATTTTGGTTTGAATGTGGATTTTCTGGAGAATTTTCTCTCTCTCTCTGTGTGTCTGTGTGTGTGTGTGGGGGGGGGGATTTCTCTATTCCATTTAATCTTTGTTTTTCAAGGTTTCAGGGGCTTTTGGGGCCCTTAACGTGCTCAAAAACTCTTGAAACTTTCCACACAGGTCAGGACCCACGGTCATCAGAGCCGGGCTGAAGCTGGTACCCGGGCGTGGCAGGGGGGCTCAACAGCGCCCCCTTGGACACGGTCTGAAAACTTGGTCCATATATCAAACACGCTTGCATGAATTAATATGAAACTCGGTACACATATAGATCTCATCGGGCCGAACAACTTCCGCACTCTAAGTTATTAGCTCCGCCCAACAGGAAGTCTGCTATTATGGGTTGTTTGAAAAACGCATGCTGTGGAATTTAATGTACTCATCCTAGAGAATTCATCCAATCGCCTCCAAACTCGGTCAGCATGAAGTCAAGACATTGAGGACGATAAATTCCGGACGGATTTTTGATATCTCGAACGGTTTGGCCGTGGCGAGGAAACAATGGCGAGAAAAGAGAAACACGAAGTAATATAACTTCTGCATACGTTAACTGATCTTGATGAAACTTCAGCAGTGTGTTCGTGGTAAGAGGCCGATCAGATGGATGTAACTATTGTGAGTCAAAGTTATAGCGCCACCAACTGGCATATATATATATATATATATATATATATATATATATATATTAGAGGTGGGCATAGATTAATTTTTTTAATCTAGATTAATCTAGATTAATTTTGAAATTAATCTAGATTAATCTAGATTAAAATGGCTCATTTGAATTCTGCCGAAGGCATTCAGAGTATGTGTGCTACCCAAATAATGACTATAAAAGTAAGTCTTTGAGAACGGGTTTCTCAAGCCAGGTGGCGCATTAGACCAGGTGCTCATCTCCTGTTTCCAAAATGCATCACAAACTGCTTGAGAAAGCTGTTCTACTCATAGACTGTAAAAGGTTACTACTGTACTGTTACCGTCCGTAGGCAACATTAGGTAGGCCTATGTTATTATCAACTACTATAGGCTATCAATTAGGGATGGGCGATATGGCCTAAAATCCATATTGTGATATACATTGCAGCCTCTTGCGATAACGATATAATAATAAAACCATTTCAGAACAGGTTACACAGACCCTTTTTTTTTTTTTTGAAAGGGTGTATGTAGTTTTGAGAACATATATTGTGCAAAACTGTAAGTATACAACATAATTTTGCAGATAAATAAAATTTAAGTACACTAGCTGCAGAGACTTAAGTAGGTCTAATGTTTATTATGGCTTGGAGCTTATGAAACCCCAAATTTAAAATTAGAATATTGTCTAACTGATGTATTTTCAGTTAAAAAGAAACACAACAACGATTCTTAAAATCGGGCGCTTTTAATAAAAAGAGATTATGTGCTACACCAGTAAGATATATTGGGAATAATACGCGCGCGCTGGTATTCAGTGATATGTTTCGTTTTGAATTTGAGGTGGTAGAACGGATTAGTCGTGTGTTTACTTACCGAACTGTTACACCACACAGTCTACGTCGGACGGCTTAAATACAAACCAAGTCCAAATAATGGATGTTGCACCGATCTTTTACACCAGCTTTCACTTTCAGCCGTGTTTACTTAAGATGACGACGAATATGATGCGTTGCAGCCGGGTGTTCCTCGCGGCCGCGGGTAGATTGCGTCATCATAGCTTGTGTAGCTTGAGCCAGCTCCCAACGCTCCCAACCCAACTTGGAGAATAGATTAACGGCGATATTTTTTTTATCGCGCAATAAGAGTCTCGCGTTAACGCAGCGCGTTAACGCCGATAACGGCCCACCACTAATATATATATATATATACAGGTGCTGGTCATAAAATTAGAATATCATCAAAAAGTTGATTTATTTCAAGAATTCAACTTAACAGGTGAAACTAATATATTATATAGACTCATTACATGCAAAGTGAGATATTTCAAGCCTTTATTTGTTATAATTTTGATGATTATGGCTTACAGCTTATGAAACCCACGAAATCAAAATCCCAAAAAAATAGAATATTACATGAAATCACACAGTAATTACACAGTGATACCATGGTCACTGAACCAGGTTTTGGTTCTTTTGGCAGTGTGGGCCGGTGCAAATCCTGCTGGAGAATGAAGTCAGCATCTCCATAAAGCTTGTCTGCTGAAGGAAGCATGAAGTGCTCTGGAAATGTCCTGGTAGACGGCTGCGTTGAGTGGACAGCACAGTGGACCAACACCAGCCGATGACATGGCTCCCCAAACCAACACAGACTGTGGGAACTTCACACTGGACTTCAAGCATCTTGGATTGTGTGCCTCTCCATTCTTCCTCCAGACTCTGGGACCTTGGTTTCCAAATGAGATGCAAACTTTGCCTCATCAGAAAAGAGGACTTTGGTCCACTGTGCTTTATTAAATCCAGAGTCAACGCAGCCGTCTACCAGGACATTTCCAGAGCACTTCATGCTTCCTTCATTCTCCAGCAGGATTTGCACCTGCCCACACTGCCAAAATAACCAAAACCTGCTTCAATGACCATGGTATCACTGTGTAATTACTGTGTGATTTCATGTAATATTCTAATTTTCTGGGATTTTTATTTCGTGGGTTTCATAAGCTGTAAGCCATAATCATCAAAATTATAACACATAAAGGCTTGAAATATCTCACTTTGCATGTAATGAGTCTATATAATATATTAGTTTCATCTGTTAAGTTGAATTCTTGAAATAAATCAACTTTTTGATGATATTCTAATTTTATGACCAGCACCTGTATATATATATATATATATATATATATATATATATATATATATATATATATATATATATATATATATATATATATATAAATATAGCTGCGAGCAGCGATGGAGGGCCCAAGCTGGTGACACCGCCACCCCGGTGGCTTTAGTGTAACTAAAGGCACCAGGGTGGCGGTGCCACCGGCTTGGGCCCGCAATCGCTGCTCGCAGCTATATTATTAGGGCCCAAGCCCTGAAAGGGCGAAGGCCCTATTGTTTTCGGTAGGATTATTTATTATTATTATTATTATTATTATTAGGGCCCAAGCCCTGAAAGGGCGAAGGCCCTATTGTTTTCGGTAGGATTATTTATTATTATTATTAGGGCCCAAGCCCTGAAAGGGCGAAGGCCCTATTGTTTTCGTTAGGATTATTATTATTATTATTAGGGCCCAAGCCCTGAAAGGGCGAAGGCCCTATTGTTTTCGGTAGGATTATTTATTATTATTATTATTATTATTAGGGCCCAAGCCCTGAAAGGGCGAAGGCCCTATTGTTTTCGGTAGGATTATTTATTATTAGGGCCCAAGCCCTGAAAGGGCGAAGGCCCTATTGTTTTCGGTAGGATTATTGTTTATTATTATTATTATTATTTATTTTTATTTTTTTTTCTACTTCTCGGGCACTTTTGGGGCCCTTAACATGCTCAAAAACTCTTGAAATTTTGCACACACGTCAGAACCTGCGGCCATCAGGGCCGGACTGAAGCTGGTACCCGGGCGTGGCACGGGGGCTCGACAGCGCCCCCTGGAATGGTGTCTGAAAAATTGGTCCATAAATCAAACACGCTTGCATGTAATAATATGAAACTCAGTCCACATATAGATCTCATCGGGCCGAACAACTTTCGTGCTCTAAGCTTTACACCAGCCCAACAGGAAGTCGGTTATTATACGTTGTTTGGAAAACGCATACAATGGAATGTGAAATACTCCTCCTAGGGAATTCATCCGATCGCCAGTCAAGACATTGAGGATGCTAAATTGCGGACGGATTTTTGATATCTCGAACGGTTTGGCCGTGGCGATGAAACGAATTTATGGCGAATAATGGGACACAGGAAGTGTGTTATAACTTCTGCATACATTGACTGATCTTGATGAAACTTCAGCAGTGTATTCGTTGTAAGAGGCCGATCACATGGATGTGACCTTTGTGAGTCAAAGTTATAGCGCCACCAACTGGCAGCAGGAAGTTTGTCATTTTCAAAATGCTTTAAAATCACCCTCTTATTTTTACCCGATTTGCTTCAAACTTTATGTGTATAATGTAAATACATGGCAGATGTAGACTTGTGAAAGGATTATTTATATCTTAGATACTGTTGCCGCGGCAACGCATCAAACTTTAATATTCTTTTCGGATGCTTTTGAGACTCCTAGCATGCTTGAAATTGGATGAAACTCGACAGACACATTACACTTATTAGCCAGTAGACATGTGAAAAGTTTCAGAAATGGGCGTGGCAGGGGGGTTCAACAGCGCCACCTTGAACAGGGTCTGAAAACTTGGTCCATATATCAAACACGCTTGCATGAATTAATATGAAACTCGGTACACATATAGATCTCATCAGGCCGAACAACTTTCCCTCTGTCAAGTTTCACGCCAGCCCAACAGGAAGTCGGCTATTATGGGATGTTTGGAAAACGCTTGCTGTGGAATGTGAAGTACTCCTCCTAGAGAATTCATCCCATCCCCACCAAACTCGGTGTGCATGAAGTCAAGACATTAAGGATGCTAAATTGTGGACGGATTTTTGATATCTCGAACGGTTTGGCCGTGGCGAGGAAACGAATTTATGGCGAGAAAAGAGAAACACGAAGTGGAATAACTTCTGCATACATTAACTGATCTTGATGAAACTTCAGCAGTGTGTTCGTGGTAAGAGGCCGATCAGATGGATGTAACTATTGTGAGTCAAAGTTATAGCGCCACCAACTGGCAGCAGGAAGTGTGTCACTTTCAAAATGTTTTTGACAAAAGTGGGGGGGTTAGTTTTACCAACAGTTAAAAAAAATCACAATATATGTTGGTCTCACCGAGCCGGACAACTTTCTAATTTACAGTTATTAGCACAGAGCAAAAGGAAGTCAGATATTTTGGTTTGAATGTGGATTTTTTGGATATTTCAGACTCTGAGTATTTAGCTACTCTTCCTAACTGGTTTATTTTATTCACACCAAACTTTTTCAACATGATGAAAACACATTAAAGATGCTAAATTGTGAACGGATATTAAACATCTCAAACGTTTTTTCTATAGTGAGGGACTAAAGTAATGTACAAAAAGGAAACTAAAAGCCTCATCTTCTAAAAATGTAATTAAACACCATTTATTTCTATATAAAAGTATAAAAATATCACAACTAAACCCATTTTATTCTTTTTTTTCAATCTAATAAATATTTATAAGTTTAAAAATAGTAATTGTACTATTTAGTCCCATAAAAGTCAAGTCATACATAGGGCTATACTGCCCTCTTGTGTTCAAAATCAGGTAGGCCTATTGTATCTACATAAAAATATACTAGTGACGGTGAGAATATTTTACCACCGGTTAATCGACGTGTGACACCACTGGGGGCTTTTGAATCGCCAACATAAAAACGAAAGTAAAATATGTTCGTCCGCACTGACATTGATAGTGGTTGAGCGAGCGTTTCAAATTAATTCCTATGGAAGTAGGAATTAACTGAAAAACGTTCACTCTGTTCTGCTCGTTCCTCGCCGTGGATGCGCACCGTTATGAATGCCCGTGCAGCCATGAGCATTTTAGTTTAATTTTAAAATTAGCGCCTTTCGGGGGTGGATTGCTTGAAATTATTTTACAAAAGCACAATGTTGTGTTTTATTGCGACTGTACACAAATATAAGTTAACACTTTGCAGTTTGAATGTCGTCCTGTATAATGACGGAGTATGTTCTTATGTGTCCACTGTTCCATCGCGCCCACGCCACACACACACACGCACACACACACACACACACACACACACACACACACACACACACACACACGGTTTACTATCTTTGTGGGGACTCTCCATAGACTTAATGGTTTTTATACTTTACAAACTGTATATTCTATCTCCTCACACTAACCCTACCCCTAAACCTACCCATCACAGAAAACTTTCTGCATTTTTACATTTCCCAAAAAACTCATTCTGTATGATTTATAAGCTTGTTTACCCATGGGGACCTCTATTTAGGTCCCCACTGTGACACGAGTCCCCATGAGTCTGTGTGCATTCAGGTTGAAGTCCCCACCGGGATAGAAAAACATGAACACACATATACACACACACACACACACACACACACACACACACATTCCAGCATTGCAATCTTGACATCGCAGCCTGATCATTATAGCCTTAATAAAATATAATTATAAAATAGTCAACCTAACATATAAAAATTACACTGCTCTAAATAGTCAGTAGTACAATTCGTACATTCACAGTAAGCACCACTCCACTGTGATGTTTCCAAGCACATTTTTGCGCATGTGAAGAGGATGATTTTTTCCATCAATATTGGAACACGAGTGAAGAACAAAGCCTATAATAAAGAATAGTTTAGCATCCAAATACATGGCAAATGTTGAAACATTTTGATTCTAATGAGAGGGTTACGTGAACCCAACACTGCTTACTTTCATTTTTATTTTTACATTAAATTTAAAGGATTTGGTGTGGAATATTTTGAGTGTATCGTAAAATCAGAATAAGGTAAGTCAAGTAATATTTTCTGTCTTTTATATATTTATATATGTGTGTATATATATATATATATATATATATATATATATATATATATATATATATACTGTATATATATATATATATATATATAAATATATAAATATAGCTGCGAGCAGCGATGAAGGGCCAAAGCCGGCGGTACCGCCACCCCGGTGCCTTTAGGTAAAGGCACCGGGGTTGCGGTGCCACCGGCTTGGGCCCGTAATCGCTGCTCGCAGCTATATATATATATTTTTTTTTCTTCATTATTATTTTTTTTTTTTGCCTTTTTGCCACTTTTGGGACCCTTAACATGCTCAAAAACTCTTGAAATTTTGCACACACGTCAGAACCTGCGGCCATCAGGGCCGGGCTGAAGCTGGTAGCGGGGCGTGGCAGGGGGGCTCGACAGCGCCCCCTGGAATGGGGTCCGAAAACTTGGTCCATAAATCAAACACGCTTGCATGTAATAATATGAAACTCAGTACACATATAGATCTCATCGGGCCGAACAACTTTCGTGCTCTAAGTTTTACAAAAGCCCAACAGGAAGTCGGTTATTATACGTTGTTTGGAAAACGCATACAATGGAATGTGAAATACTCCTCCTAGGGATTTCATCCGATCGCCACCAAACTCGGTGAGAATAAAGTCAAGACATTGAGGATGAATTCTTGCGAACGGATTTTTGATATCTCGAACGGTTTGGCCGTGGCGAGGAAACAAATTTATGGCAAATAATGGGACACAGGAAGTGTGTTATAACTTCTGCATACATTAACTGATCTTGATGAAACTTTCGCAGTGTGTTTGTTGTGAATTAATGAATAATGAATTAATATGAAACTCGGTACACATATAGATTTCATGGGGCCGAACAACTTTCCCTCTGTCAAGTTTCACGCCAGCCCAACAGGAAGTCGGCTATTTTGGGTTGTTTGGAAAACGCTTGCTGTGGAATGTGATGTACTCCTCCTAGAGAATTCATTCAATCACCTCCAAACTCAGTCAGCATGAAGTAAAGACATTGAGGATGCTAAATTGCGGACGGATTTTTGATATCTCGAACGGTTTGGCCGTGGCGAGGAAACAAATTTATGGCGAGAAAAGAGAGAGACGAAGTGTTATAACTTCTGCATACATTAACTGATCTTGATGAAACTTTAGCAGTGTGTTCGTGGTAAGAGACCGATCAGATGGATGTAACTATTGTGAGTCAAATTTATAGCGCCACCAACTGGCAGCAGGAAGTGTGTCACTTTCAACATGCTTTTGACAAAAGTGGGGGGGTTAGTTTTAACTACAGTTACAAAAATCAGTATATATATTGGTCTCACTGAGCCGGACAACTTTCTAATTTACAGTCATTAGCTCAGAGCAAAAAGAAGTCAGATATTTTGGTTTGAATGTGGATTTTTTGGATATTTCAGACTATGAGTTTTTAGCTACTCTTCCTAACTGGTTTATTTTATTCACACCAAACTTTTTCAAAATGATAAAGATACATTAAAGATGCTAAATTGTGAACGGATATTAAACATCTCAAACGGTTTTGCTATAGTGAGGGACTAAAGTAATGTACAAAAAGGAAACACTAAAAGCCTCATCTTCTAAAAATGTAATTAAACACCATTTATTTCTATATAAAAGTATAAAAATATCACAACTAAACCCATTTTATTCTTTTTTTTTCTTCAATATAATAAATATTTATAAGTTTAAAAATAGTAAATGTACTATTTAGTCCCATAAAAGTCAAGTCATACATAGGGCTATACTGCCCTCTTGTGTTCAAAATCAGGTAGGCCTATTGTATCTACATAAAAATATACTAGGTATGTGATGGTGAGAATATTTTACCACCGGTTAATCGACGTGTGACACCGCTGGGGGCTTTTGAATCGCCAACTTAAAAACGAAAGTAAAATATGTTCGTCCGCACTGACATTGATAGTGGTTGAGCGAGCGTTTCAAATGAATTCCTATGGAAGTAGGAATTAACTGAAAAACGTTCACTCTGTTCTGCTCGTTCCTCGCCGTGGACGCACACCGTTATGAATGCCCGTGCAGCCATGAGCATTTTAGTTTAATTTTAAAATTAGCGCCTTTCGGGGGGTGGATTGCTTGAAATTATTTTACAAAAGCACAATGTTGTGTTTTATTGCGACTGTACACAAAGTTAACACTTTGCAGTTTGAATGTCGTCCTGTATAATGACGGAGTATGTTTTTATGTGTCCACTGTTCAATCGCGCCCACGCCACACACACACACACCCACACACAAACACACACACGGTTTACTATCTTTGTGGGGACTCTCCATAGATTTAATGATTTTTATACTGTACAAACTGTATATTTTATCTCCTTACACTAACCCTACCCCTAAACCTACCCATCACAGAAAATGTTCTGCATTTTTACATTTCCAAAAAAACTCATTCTGTATGATTTATAAGCTTGTTTACCCATGGGGACCTCTATTTAGGTCCCCACTCTGACACGAGTCCCCATGAGTCTGTGTGCATTCAGGTTAAAGTCCCCACCGGGATAGAAAAACATGAACACACATACACACACACACACACACACACACACACACACACACACACACACACATTCCAGCATTGCAATCTTGACATTGCAGCCTGTTCATTATGTAAGGAATAATTGACGACAGGCCGTTGAATTATTAGAAAAATAATGCACACCCAAGGTGGTAATGCGGTCACGACGCGAAGCGGAGTGGCCGTTGCACCTCGGGTGTGCATTATTTTTCTAATAATTCAACGGCCTGAAGTCAATTATTCCGCTTATACTACAGTTACCACACCTCGAAACATTGTTCAGATTGTATATTTCAAGACGTTTGTAAAGTTTTTGTCATTAAAACGCTCTTGTATGTAGGACTAATTTCTTACGCATCTAATCCCCTGCCTCCGTTGCTAATTCCAAAACGTCATTTTAGAGTTAGTAACGGAGGTTTGAGCCACTGATAGCAGACTAATGCTGGGACACACGACTAGCTGACACATTCTCTGACTGTTTTCATCGCAGCATATTTTAAACACCGACTTTGAACACAGACTGAACGCGCTGAACACGCGTTTGGACATGATTAGTCAAAAGTATCAAATTACATTCATAACCAGCCTTAAAGTGTGTCCCCGGCTTTATGCAGTTATTAATGCAGTTATTAGAGAGAGATGTTGCAATAATGAGACAGAAAAGCATGTGCGTCAATATTATTATTTATGTAGGCTATTAATTCAATTCGTTTTAATGAATTCGTACATTCTTTTTTTTTCTATTATTGACAGATGACAGTAGACTAGCCAAATAAATGAAACACAAAGCCCTTTTAACAAGTAGGCCTATCAATACTTTATTTGTTATATTATCTGCAATAAAAATCCGTGCTGCAGGACTATCCATTTATTTAGCCTATATTCAGTTTAATTTTCTATTGATTATAGATAGGACTATATACTTTATTTATTCAAATTAAACTGCATGTTTAATTTAAAATTGAAAATTGCAGATCAAGCGCATGGGGCTAAATGTTTTTTTCTTGTTATGAATTGTATCCTATTTTCCGTTATTACAGTTGACTACGCGAAGTGATATGGAACTGTAATGCGGTCAAGACCTGCCTGGAACTACTTTAGCTGTGCGTTTCCCTGAAAATAATGCACACCTTAGAACGTTCTTCAACCAATCAGATTCAAGCATTCAACGGCCCTGTAGTATAAAGCCTTAATAAAATATAATAATAAAATGGTCAACCTAACATATAAAAATTACACTGCTCTAAATAGTCAGTAGTACAATTCGTACATTCACAGTAAGCACCGCTCCACTGTGAATTTTCCAAGCACATTTTTGCGCATGTGAAGAGGATAATTTTTCCCTTCGATATTGGAACGTGAGTGAAGTACAAAGCATATAATAAACAATAGTTTAGCATCCAAAAAAAGGTAATTATATATATTTATATATATATTAAAAATAGGGGAAAAAAAGAATATATATATATATTTTTTTTTTTTTTTTTTTTAAGTGACGACAAAGAATATTACTTGTATGATATATATATTGTTACATATGTATATATATATATATATATATATATATGTGTGTGTGTGTGTGTGTGTGTCTATATATATATATATATATATATATATATATATATATATATATATATATATATATAAATATAGCTGCGAGCAGCGATGGAGGGCCCAAGCCGGTGACACCGCCACCTCGGTGCCTTTAGTGTAACTAAAGGCACCAGGGTGGCGGTGCCACCGGCTTGGGCCCGCAATCGCTGCTCGCAGCTATATTTTTCTTTAATATCTTAACTTCTGCCACAGAAATAACAGAATACATGTGTGTGTTAAATCCTTTATAGAGACAATAAGAATGATGTGTGTGTGTTTATCAAGCTATAATTGTATTGATGGAAATCATATTAAAGGGCACCTATTATGCCCCTTTTCAGAAGATGTAAAATAAGTCTCTGATGTCCCCAGAGTGTGTATGTGAAGTTTTAGCTCAAAATACCCAACAGATAATTTTTTACAGCATTTTTAAATTGACATTTTCTGGGGCTGAGAAAAACGCACCGTTTTAGTGTGAATCCCTTTAAATGCAAAGTTAAAGGGTTAATTTAGTGATAACAATGAATTAATAAAGCGGTCATTTGCCAGGTTAGGTGTTCATGCGATTTAAAAAGCCCATTTCGAGTCTTGACTCAATTTCGACCAAATACATAATGTTAGCAAACTGTTACTGCAGTTATGGGATAGCTTACATTAACGTTACAGCACCTGCTATCGTTGACGTTAGCTCACTTTAACGTTAATAAAAACCTTTTCTACTTTACCTCTCTGGATCTTTGGGGAATCTATGAAATGCTAACGTTAGTTGATTGGTTGTACACTGGAAGTCGTTGCAGTTGATGGCAGAACACTGTTTTCTTTGTTTCCAATTATTTCTAGACATAATGTTAATGCTGTATATGGTAGTTGTGCTAACGGTAAAGCCGTTGGTTCAGTCCAAAATGGTGACAGCGCAACAGCAGCGCCATCTAGCGATTGTTGTCAAAACTGCAACGGAGTTTCGCCTCTTGGTACTTCTATACTCTTTGGTCTTATCCATAAACTTTCTCTCTCTCCCTTTCATTGTCATCAACATACACAGCGAAGTACACAAAACACTCGTTACAACCAACCAACCAACAGTAAACAAATATATACACACCTTTTCAGTGGGTGCTTAATAAACTGGAAAAACGATTTACATTTTTGCAATTACATAAAAACGTATAATAATCACAACTGAGGTGAATATATTGTACACTGTAAGTATAGTACTGTGTTGAATATAGTATATTAACACAGGCATCTAACTTTAAAATCAGAAATTAACAGAAATCAGAAACTCAAAATTATGTGAGTATTTACCATTTAATTCCTCAAAAATTAAATGCAGCCAAATGTCAACCAGACAAGAAAACTCTAAATATTCATATTAGAATAGTGTCGAATACAAAAAGAATCAGAAAATCATAACTTGAAAACACACATAATTATTTCACCCAATTGGATATGAATGTAAAAGGTTTGATCAGATGTTTTATCAGGCTATTTTTATGTATTTATTTATGTATTTATGTAACATTTAGACACCTATGTTTCTGGCACATGGAAGGCCTTGGGACTGAGAAAACATTCTGGAAGTGCAGGTTTAACTCTTAAGAAAAGTATGGGCCATTTTTATATTTTACTCAAAGCAATAAACTACTAAAAACAAACAACATACATAATCTAATAAGCAAAACTCTCATCATGAGCGCAAAATAAAGTTAAGCAGAGTAAAAATACTTAACTGTCCACCTCTGCTGGGGACTGAAGTGAATGCTGGGAATTTTTAAATGCTTAGCTTAAAGTTGCACTATAAATTAATAGTACTTGAAACGGTGTAGAGGCTTGGACCCAGAGACGGTGTTTGTCTCCGGCCAATGGCCTGAAAGCCTGTTCTTCCAGTGCTCTACATAGCTTTCATAAGATATGTTCTATGCTAATAGCCCATTACTGTGTAGTCTAAGCATAATCAAAGATCAAAGAAACATTTGACTGATAAAATCCGGCATCCATTGTCTTTCTCTCTGTTCCTGTAGCTGTAGTGTGTGGAAGTGCCAATCTGAACACCCGTGTAGGAGCAAGCAGCTCCCTTGTGTCTCCAGGCATATGGCCATGGATGGCCAGTCTGCAGTTTAACAACAGTCACATTTGTGGAGGAACGCTAATTGCTGAATGGTTTGTCATGAGCTCTGCCAGCTGTTTTACCAGGTAATGGCACTTAAATATGAAAAAATACATTTGATTAGAGAAATCAAAATTATTTGATTTAATGGGATTAATTTTTGTCCAGCTCCAACAATGCTTCCGATTGGTCCGTGATCCTGGGCCGTCTAAATCAGAACGGCTCCAACCCCAATGAGGTCTCTATAAAAGTGGCGAATCTCACCATCAGCAATGCCTCAGGCGACAACGTTGCAGTCTTGCAGCTGGCCATTGCACCAAACCTTACGAATTTCATTCAGTCTATATGTGTGGACGTGGGAGAGAATACCTTCAGCACTAATACTCAATGTTGGGTGGCAGGATGGAGCTCAGGAGCAGGAGGAGGTGTGTTTTGTGTGGTTCGAGTAAATCCTATGTAATGGGGATAAAATGTCCCCACAAAGACATTTTTGGTCCCCATGAGGAGAACAGCTTATAAATCATACTAAGTGATGTTTTTTGAAAATGTAAAAATGCAAGTATAAAAATAATTTTGTAAATGGTGTGTGTGTGTGTGTGTGTGTGTGTGTGTGTGTGTGTGTGTGTGTGTGTGTGTGTGAATGCTTTGAAACATTACACTAACTGCTAAAATTAGATTATTATAATGTTTATCCTTTTTCCATGTCTTCCAAACTTTAAGTTGTTTTCCTTCTTTTATAGTGAATCAAACTCTTCAGGAATTCAAGACCTCTATTGTGGATTGTGAAAACTTACAACAACAAAGAAACAGTATTTGCACAAGTTCTTTGAACTTACAGCAGGCAAGTTAATTCTGTTTAAAACAGGAAGGAAATATAATATATTTACAGTTTACAATAAGGTTTAGTTTATTATTATTTAATGCATTAGGTAACTTGAACTAAAATATGTTTAGATCAAGTTAGATTCATATTAAATTCTATATTAATACATTTCAAGTTGTATTAACTACTTAATGAATTATGAACAAAAATAAATTAACAATGAACATTGTATATTCTAAATTAACATTAAACAAAAAACATAAAACATAAAATTAACAAAAATTGTTGTTCATTGTTAGTTCATGATGCCTTTTTCATTAACTTGTTTCCATAAAACTAACCAGGGCTGCATTTATTTAATATAAAATAAAGTATAACAGTTACATGAATTATTATGATAAAATAGTAATGGGAAATTATCCCAATTTAAAAAAGCTGTTTTCTATTTAAATATATTTGTGACAAGTGTGATAAGTGATAAATATATGTTTTTGTAAATTTTGTAACATTCAGTAAATATTTCCCTCTCTCTCACACACACACAGGGTGATCAAGGGGGTCCGCTGATGTGTAAGCAGGGTCTGTCATGGATCCATGCTGCTGTTTTGACAAGTTACAGATCCCGCTCTGCTCTCCGTCAAGATATCCAGGTCTTAACTAAAACCTCCAGCTTTGAATCATTCCTGAGAACTGTGGTGGGCCCTATCCCTCCAAAAGCCACAAGCTCCACAAGCTCCACAAGCGCAACTACAACCAGCACCAACTCAACCCAAGCTGCCACTAATGGGTCACATGTATCTTCTTCCGTCTCTTTTACGCTTTCTGTCCTGTTCCTCTCACTTGCAGCTTTCCAAATCTTTCTTCAAGGCATCAATTGAGGCTTCTGAGTAGAAAAGGCCACTTTTCATTAACTATAATAATAATAATAATAATAATAATTAATTCTTTACATTTATATAGGGCTTTTCTCTGCACTCAAAGCACTTTACATAGAAGGGGGAATCTCCTCAACCTCCACCAATGTGCAGCATCTTCTGGATGATGCGACGGCAGCCATATTGTGCCAGAACGCCCACCACACACCAGCTTATTGGTGGAGAGGAGACAGTGATGAAGCCAATCAGTATATATGGGGATGATTAGGAGGCCATGATGGACAGAGGCCAAGGGGCAAATTTGGCCAGGATGCCGGGGTTACACCCCTACTCTTTCGAAAGACATCATGGTATTTTTTGTGACCACAGAGAGTCAGGACCTCGGTTTAACGTCTCATCCGAAGGACATCAACAGCTTTTGTGGAGCACATAATTCATTTTTACTTCTAAAAATGTGAACTCTTAAGATCTCTATTATCTCACACCATCAAGCTGTTGCCTGTTGTTCTAACTACTATTACATTGCATGGTTTTCTCTGGCAGTACTGTACCTTAAAACAAGTGCATAGATAATAATTTGTGTAAGCAGGCATATAGTTTACATATAGTTGCATTGTAACAGATACAACATGTAGTTGTCATGGCACTTTATGAAAATGTCCCAATTTGAGTGGTTCAGTTATAATACTCACTATAGCGTAGCTTAACCAACAAGTACCTCAAGCTGTACCACACTTGGGACATTACTGTAAGTTAAATAAATTAAAAAGTACTTTGGAAAATTCATCTATTTTATTAAAATGTGAATGTGTATTTTTTAGGTTGTAAAAAATTATTAAATTAAAATAACAAATTAAGCTGGAAAAAAAACCCTGTTTTGTGCATTTCTTTGAAGCATCCTGGGAAAGAAGCAGAGGCATGTGGTAAGAATGTGGCTTATATTCTGCAGAGTCATTGCTGCTAAATGTGAGCTTGTGCAGTTTAACAGATACTGACAAAAGATCAACAGAAGAATATACTTCCTGAAGCATCTCACACAACCTGTATTTTCAGCTTCCTGGACAAACATTAAAGGTAATTTTATTCCTGTTTTTAAGTGTCACAGTGTTATATATGCCAGCAACAGGAAGCTCAATAGCACAATGACCTAAGTGTGCCATAACTCGCATGGTAAGTGAGAGGAGATATGAAAACACTGATTAATGGTGGCGCTGCTCTGCTGGCGACATGGACTCGTGTGTATTGGCCATAATGAGGACGATTCTGGCACAGTTTTTATTGCTGGTATTGATCGGAGCGGAGATTTTCGTTTTGAATCGAGTGATTCATTAATTATGATAGTGTTAAGTCGGCTATTCTGAGAAAGTACAACATTAATTCAGACACTTATCAACAAAGATTTCGTTTCCTGGAAGTTGAATCATCTGAGAGTCCCAAAGAGCTGTATGCCAGGCTGAAGGAGTTGTATGGGAAGTGGATTCGACCAAAAGGTAAAAGAGAAATTGGAGAATTAACTATTCTTGAGCAGTATCTCCGAATGCTCTCTCCTGAGCTCCAGGTATGGATCCGTGAGCGAGGCCCTGAAACTGCTGCCGAAGCTGCATCATTAGCGGATGTGTTCCAGTCATGGAGTTGGCGGGGTGGCAGAGACTCTCGAAAACCCCATGTCTATCATCTGTTGTCTACGTGTTATTAGTGCTGTCTTAAGTTAAAGTTGTCAAGTTAAGTTAATTAATGAATCATAATGAGGACGATTCTGGCACAGTTTTTGTTGCTGGTATTGATCGGAGCGGAGATTTTCGCTTTGAATCGAGTGACACCTGCACGCTCTGTTGGCGTGCTATCGTTGTGCTACACTAGAGCGGAGCTGCTTTCACTGAGGCCTGCAAGGACGACGCTATCCACAGACATACCTGAGGATGTCAGAAGGAAAAGTGTTCATCCGACGCGACCCCGAAGAAGAGGAAAGAGAGGAGGAAACCGTCTCCGTCTCCGAAACGTCTGCCGTCCATGATTTTGAGCAACGTGCGGTCTTTAAGGAACAAAATAGAGGAGCTGCGCATAAACTTGCGCTTGAGTATCGCGACTCGTGCTTGATGGTGTTTACAGAGACCTGGCTCCACCGTCATGTCCCATGGCACTGGCCCCTCCTGAAAACTGATTGCCCCCCCCCTCCCAATGTGCCCCCACCCTTCTACTTGTCTGTCACTCAAAATGTAAAATTATATATTTTGGCTTGCTTTTGAATAATTAACGGTTCGCCCATGCTTCTCAACAACCGGACTAAGAAGAGTGAGCTTCTGTTTTCCAACTAAAAATAAGCATATGGTAAGTTGAGCTAATTTATATTCCTTTTTTTCTTTAATTAGCGAGTTGTTGCAGCGCTAGATTTTGGTACCGTCTTCCAGTGTTAGGACAGACCAGGTTCGATGTCATTACAATGCTCTGTGGCTGAATGAATGTAATGCATAACACAATCAGGGTTTTCCTGTGTTGTGATTTTTTTTCCGGCCGATATGTGACTTTGAATTGAGAAAGAATACTCTAAATTAAATCAGCGTCGTACCGCATGACTCAATAATGACTTTATAAGAATTGTAATTAAACTTTAAAAATTTAATTAAAAAGGATTGCGACATTAGCTAATATAGCCTACAAACTGCGTGCCATGGAACCAGCGGCGCCGGCACCTCTGATCAGAGTCTACGTGCTGCATGACGCTGTGCAAGCACAAAACAATACAGGAGAAGAGGAGAATCTACGAATATTGTTTGTTTGGATTTAAACACTTCGAAATGGACCATATTCATAAAAAGAATTTTGGTGTATGCACAATTTGCAACCCGGACATGGTATGTATCGGTCTCTTATGGATAATTTCTCATAATATCTAGAGATTATGAAGATATTTGATGTTGAGTTTTCTTGCAGTCTGAAACATAAAATAGATGGTGTTTTCCTTCAAATATCTTGTAGGTTTGCAATGCTGTGTTTCACAATCTGGTTAATTTCTTGAATTTTGTGTCAAGCAAAGTGAACAAATTAAGTGTGTAATGTATATGTTTTCTATGAAGACAGAATTCACAGAAGTTAGTGACAAAACGTCATGACATCCAGAAACATTCTGAAATAAAAAACATAAATACAAATAGCAATGCAAATAAAATATTACTAAAATGTATAATAGCCTATAAATAAATAATAATAAAATAACACTGGACTAATTAAGCCCACCGGCAACTATAGTTGCCGCAGTGTATATGTGGCGAGGGGGGCGTGGTTCTGCGGAGTCTGTAGCGGGAGAGAGAGGAAGGAAGCGAGCGGTGAGTAAGTAGGTCAAGTGCAGATGATGAACACCTGTGTCTGATTTCAGTAATTGGCGTGGAGAGACCGGATATAAGCACGACCGGGAGAGAGTGAGAGGGAGAGAGAGGGACTGGGACCTCGTGTGCTGCTGCCGACTGAGAGAGAAGCTGACGATTTATATTCTGAATTATTGACTGAGTTTATGCTGTGTTGTTGCACGGTGAACGCGCTACGTGCGCACCTTTTTGTTTATGTTTTCAACTTGAGTGAATAAAACGAGAGTCCCAGTCATCGCCGACCCCTTGTCTTCTTCCTTCCCTCACAACAAAGTACTGAACCTCATCACACTGGTGCCAAAACCCGGGAAGGGAGAAGAACGCCGCCGCCATGCAGACCCCGCCAGCAACGCCATTTGCGGATATCATCCAGTCGCTCGCCGGTCTTCACCAGGAACAACATCAACACCTGCTGGCGATCAAGGAGGAGCAAGACAAGCGGTTCGAGGCGCTCCTCCGATCCCAGCATGAAGACCGCGAGCTGTTCCGGATCTGGGTAGACCGGGAGGTTCGGGCCATCCCCCCAGCAAGAGACACATCATCACAGCTGCCTCTCAACAAAATGGGTCCACAAGATGATCCAGAGGCGTTTCTGGACCTGTCTGAGAGGTCAGCGGAGGATCGGGGATGGCCCAAAGCGGACTGGCCAATGTGGCTGATCCCTTTGCTGTCCGGAGAGGCGCAGCTAGCCGCACACCAACTGCCAGTCCAGAATCTCCTGGTCTACCAAGACCTCAAGCGTGCCATCCTCCAGCGGGTCGGTCGGACTCCGGAACAACATCGACAGAGGTTCAGGTCGCTGACCCTGGAAGAGTCCGGCCGGCCCTTCGTCATGGCACAACAGCTCCGGGACTCCTGCCGCAAATGGCTGATGGCCGACCAAAGCGACGTCGAGGGAATCATCGATTGTGTGGTACTGGAGCAGTTTGTAGCTAGACTACCGAGGAGGACTGCTCAGTGGGTCCAGTGCCACCGCCCGACGTCGCTGAACCAGGCCATCCAGCTGGCGGAGGACCAGATGGTGGCGTGCCCAGGGGTCGGCGAACCCCTTCCATCTGCTTCTCTCTCTCTCTCTCTCCCCCCTCTCCCTCTCTCTCTCCTAGGCCTGTGCCACTTCCCCGGACGCGTGGAGGGTTCCAGCCGAAGCCAGCACCAAGGTGGAGGACGGGCTTTTCGACGGAACCAACGGTGACGCCCAGGGCACCTCCCAGGGGAGGGAGCTCGACCCCTGGGCTGTTCGCAACCCAAAGTGCCCCGCCGCTCTCTCCACACAAATCACTTGACCCACTTCCTGCCGCCAGGGTGGCGGTAAAGTCTGGGCCGGCCTGTTGGCGTTGCGGGGATCCGGGTCATTTCATCGACCGGTGTCCAGTGATGGAGGTGGGGACACTGATCTGGGTCCCCGACGCGCCACAGGCTGCCCTTGATCAAGCTGGCCTGTACCAAATACCAGTGAGTATCAAGGGGGGTACCTATCAGGCTTTGGTGGATTCAGGATGTAACCAATCCTCCATACATCAAAGCCTGATTCAACCTAGTGCATTGGATAATAGCCGCATGGTTAAGGTGCGGTGTGTGCACGGGGAAGTGGTGAATTATCCTATTTTGCCTGTGGAAATTCAATTTAGGGGAGAAAAGCATAGTGTAGAGGTGGCAGTTAACCCGCACCTCCGGCATCCGATAATTTTGGGGACCAATTGGCCCGCGTTTAATCAATTATTGGGGTATTTATGTGCGGATGCCTCTTGGGGGAAAAGAGATGAGAGTAGAATAGCGGTTGCCCAGTTGGGAGAGGCTGATCCGGAATCTCTGGGGTCTGTTTCAGGGGAACAGAATGCTCCAGAGCAAACAATCCTCACAGAGCATGATGATTTTCCTCTGGAACAGTCCCAGGATGAAACGCTGAAAAATGCATTTGATCAGGCTCTATCAACGGTCAGCTTCTTCACCCTGAACAACCGCTCTCCTATCCATATTTTGCAATTTTGAAAGATAAGTTGTATCGGGTGACCCGAGACGCCCAGACAAAACAAGATACAACTCAGTTATTGACTCCTAAAAGCCGTCGGGAAATGCTTTTCCA
Organism: Scardinius erythrophthalmus; assembly: GCF_964197995.2. Classification (NCBI taxonomy): domain Eukaryota; kingdom Metazoa; phylum Chordata; class Actinopteri; order Cypriniformes; family Leuciscidae; genus Scardinius; species Scardinius erythrophthalmus. The sequence continues at coordinate 62,801,734 of NC_138221.1, read as the reverse complement.
GGCGGCTCATTGTAATCCAATGGCCGGGCATTTAGGACAAACGGCTACACTTAACCGTCTCATGGCCCGATTTTTCTGGCCGGGCATTCACATGCGTGTCTTGTCGTGAATGTCAGTTGGTGAATCCACCGGCCAACCCAAAAGCACCATTGTGCCCCCTACCATTAATGCAGGTCCCCTTCGAACGAATTGGTATGGACCTCATTGGGCCATTAGAACGGTCAGCGCGGGGACACTGCTTTGCTTTAGTCCTGGTGGATTATGCAACACGGTATCCTGAAGCAGTGCCGCTCCGCAGTATTTCCGCGAAAAGCGTGGCGAGCGCACTGTTTCAACTAATCTCCCGGGTGGGAATTCCGAAAGAAATTCTCACCGATCAAGGCACGGCGTTTATGTCACGTACTATTCGCGAACATTACGAATTATTGGGCATTAAATCGATCCGAACCAGTGTCTATCACCCGCAAACGGACGGGCTGGTGGAACGGTTTAACCGCACGTTAAAGACCATGATTCGAAAGTTCGTACACGAAGACGCCAAAAATTGGGATAAGTGGTTAGAACCCCTCTTGTTCGCTGTACGGGAGGTCCCGCAAACCTCCACGGGGTTTTCCCCCTTCGAGCTTCTCTATGGACGTCAGCCCCGTGGGGTGTTGGATGTCCTTAGAGAGACTTGGGAGGACGGACCTTCTAATAGTAAAAACGAAATTCAGTATGTCCTGGATCTGAGAACAAAACTCCACACGTTGGGGCGGCTATCTATGGAGAATTTGTTACAGGCACAGGACAAACAGAGTCGGCTGTACAACAGGGGGGCTAGACTGCGTCAATTTGCACCGGGAGATAAAGTGCTTGTATTACTCCCTACTTCAAGTTCAAAATTACTCGCGAAGTGGCAAGGACCCTTTGAGGTCACACGCGAGTTGGGGTTCTCAACTATGAGGTAGCTCGAACGGATAGGGGCGGAGCACATCAAATATATCACCTCAACCTACTAAAAAAATGGTCTGAGGCAGAATCAGTGATGCTGGCGATGGTAGTGAGCGGAGAGGAGGATCTCGGTCCAGAAGTGAGTTCAAAGTCCCAATCTCTCGCTCTGGCCCCTGGGGGAGACCACCTCTCACCCTCCCAGCTCACTGATGTAAAGACAATACAAGCAGAATTTGCTGATGTGCTCTCGCCCCTGCCTGGTCGAACGAATCTCATTCAGCACCATGTTGAGACCGAGCCGGGCGTGGTAATTCGCAGTCGGCCGTATCGCTTGCCTGAACACAAGAAAAAAGTGGTTCAGAGCGAATTAGAAGCAATGCTAGAGATGGGAGTGATAGAAGAATCCAACAGTGACTGGGCGAGCCCGATAGTTTTAGTTCCTAAAACGGACGGCTCAGTACGGTTCTGTGTGAATTACAGGAAGGTGAATGCTGTGTCGAAATTCGACGCATATCCAATGCCCCGAGTTGACGAATTGCTTGATCGGCTAGGTACTGCTCGTTTTTATTCGACACTGGACTTAACTAAGGGTTATTGGCAGATCCCCTTGAATCCCATGACCAAAGAAAAAACAGCTTTCACAACGCCGTTTGGATTACACCAATTTGTTACTCTTCCGTTCGGGTTGTTCGGGGCTCCAGCGACTTTTCAGCGTCTGATGGACAGAATTCTCCGGCCGCACGCTGCATATGCCGCTGCTTATCTGGATGATATCATCATCTATAGTGGTGATTGGCAGCGACATATGCAGCATTTGCGCGCTGTACTGAAGACGCTGAGAAGGGCTGGGCTCACGGCCAATCTGAAGAAGTGTGCAATTGGGCGTGTGGAAGTCAGATATCTGGGTTTCCACTTGGGTCATGGACAGGTGCGTCCCCAAATTGATAAGACTGCAGCGGTTGCGACTTGTCCAAGACCCAAGACCAAAAAGGAGGTTAGGCAGTTCCTGGGGCTGGCGGGATATTATAGAACGTTTGTTTCTAATTATTCGGACCTCGCCAGCCCGCTGACTGATCTAACTAAAAAGGAAGCACCAGATACGGTTCGGTGGACGGAGCAGTGTCAGCAGGCTTTTACCCAGATAAAGGCTGCTCTGTGTGGCGGACCGCTCTTACATGCTCCTAACTTTTCTCTCCCTTTTATGTTACAGACAGATGCGTCGGACAGGGGGTTGGGCGCCGTCCTGTCTCAGGAGTTGGAGGGTGAAGAGCGGCCGGTGCTGTACATCAGTCGGAAGCTCTCGAAGAGAGAGACGATGTACAGCACCATAGAAAAGGAGTGTTTGGCCATCAGGTGGGCCGTTCTCACCCTCCGGTATTATCTCCTGGGGCGGGAGTTCACCCTCTGTTCGGACCACGCTCCCCTGCAATGGCTCCACCGCATGAAAGATACCAACGCGCGGATCACCCGTTGGTATCTGGCGTTACAACCCTTTAAGTTTCAGGTGATCCACAGGCCGGGTGCACAGATGGCTGTGGCCGACTTCCTCTCCAGGAGGAGGGGGGGGGGGGGGAAGGCTGCAGGCCGGATGGCTCCACGGCCTGAGTCGGGCGGTGGGGGTATGTGGCGAGGGGGGCGTGGTTCTGCGGAGTCTGTAGCGGGAGAGAGAGGAAGGAAGCGAGCGGTGAGTAAGTAGGTCAAGTGCAGATGATGAACACCTGTGCCTGATTTTAGTAATTGGCATGGAGAGACCGGATATTAGCACGACCGGGAGAGAGTGAGAGGGAGAGAGAGGGACTGGGACCTCGTGTGCTGCTGCCGACTGAGAGAGAAGCTGACGATTTATATTCTGAATTATTGACTGAGTTTATGCTGTGTTGTTGCACGGTGAACGCGCTACGTGCGCACCTTTTTGTTTATGTTTTCAACTTGAGTGAATAAAACGAGAGTCCCAGTCATCGCCGACCCCTTGTCTTCTTCCTTCCCTCACTACAAAGTACTGAACCTCATCACAGTATAGTTGTCATTTTCCTTTTGTAAGTATTTTTCTAGATGTTATCCATGTTTAATGTCTCAATGACATGCAAGCAAACAACCAAATAAAGGATTTCAAGAAAAGAAAAAAAAGGTATTCACATCCTTCCTGTCACATGAGGCTGTCAAATTCCTACCCCTACTTCCAGGAAGCATGGCGAAGGCAAACCCTCCCAAAGAAAGGTCATTTTCATGTTACTAATAAGTATTTATTTTGTTGATATATATATATATATATATATATATCTACTAGGGGTGGCACGGTACATGAAAAAACATCTGAACCGTTAGGTTCGCTTGTCTTGGTTCGAAGCGTGTGTGCGTCACACGGTTCGACGCATGCGCAATGTAGCCTCGTGCCCGTGCTAATACAATGCAAAATCATAAATCAGATGTATGTAGAATAACATTACGATGTCCAGCAATCGATTTAAATAGTACACTGGGTTTACTTAGACATTAAATGAGATCTACTCCACTATATGTTGTTTTTTTCACGTGAATACATAGATCGACTGTTTTATGTATGTACTTTAATGGTCCAGTGGCAGAACTTTTGCCAAGCGTGTCATAGGTTCTGAGTTCTAATCCGCACTCGTATATATTTTTTCTTTTTCATCAAAACCGATTATGTTTATCAGTGGTTGTATTAATCAAGCAGGGACAGATTTGTGTGAATTTTGTTTTGTGATTTCACCGGAACGAATAGAGAGTCTCCACAACGGATTGAAGCGCGCGTCCAAGTGAAGACTGTGCGGTGTGTGCGTGAGGCACAAGAGAACACTGTATCAGCGCCACTGATCGCAGCGGCAACGAGCACTGTGATCACTTGATTAAAAAAAACACATTTCAGCGCTAGATTGCTTCTTGAATGAATGAAGGAATGAATGGGCGTATGAATAGGCTATATTTGGGTCTTTTTTCAAAACTTTCCCCTAATGGGATTCTTCTGGCCTTTTTTTTCCTTACTCAGGACATATTGAGGATACAAAATCAGTTGAGTTTGCTTCTGTTGCAATTTGTTCAAGGTTGACCCCCATTTTGGCCTAAAATGACTGGACTAATCTGACATTAAGCGTTTCTGCTTCACATTTTCAGCAGGGCAGCGGAGCAGCTGTGGGTTGACTCCCCATGGCTCTCATGGGCTTCATATATAAGTCCTAACGTGAAAAAGCTTTATGTGGTTTAATGTACCTAAACAACGATCACCAAATTTCTCTCTCATATTGCTTCTCATAACCACTGAAAACTGTCAAAAAATCGAACCCAAAGTCCAATTATTATGGACGTTATCTGAAATTAAGAGTTTCTGCTTCATTGAGGCTATTGTAGGAAAAAGGCTTAATGGATTAATGTACCTAAACAACGGTCAGTGATCACCAAATTTCTGGTTAGATTTTTTGACAGTTTTAAGTGGTTATGATGAGCAATATATGAGAGAGAAATTTGGTGATCATTGATCATTGTTTAGGTAAACCATGTTAAGCTTTTTCACGTTACGCGTTTTGGAATGTCCCAAGGAAAGTAGGCCTGGCCAACCATAGGCTACGTGTTGGAGTTCAGTGGGAAAATGTGTGGCTATGCCTTTTTGCTAATATTTTGATTTAATTCCCAGTACAATTGACCATATCTACACACTAGGGGTGGCACGGTTCACAAAACCCACGGTTCGGTTCGTATCACCGTTTTAGGGTCACGGTTTTCGCGGCCCGTACCAATATAAATAAATAAAACATCTCCAGTTAACTAGCAAAGTATTCGTTTTGTTCTAACAAGACATTTTCACCTGGCTATACCCAATGTTTAGATCTGTTGTGGTATTTATGCAAATTAGTACATACATAAATAGATTATGCACTGTTTGTCCATGTTAACAAACAATTTAAAAAAAACTTGTAATACATTTTTTGTTTGCCTTGATGTAAGTAATCAACACAGTAATTTTCATGGTGATATCTAAAGGTTAAAATTTTTACCCAATTCACATAAGAAAAAAAAAAGGAATAGGGTATATTTGGGTCTTTTTCGAAACTTTCCCCTAATGGGATTCTTCGGGACTTTTTTTCCCTTACTCAGGACATATTGAGGATACAAAATCAGTTGAGTTTGCTTCTGTTACAATTTGTTCAACCTTTTTTCATAAAATGACTGGACTAGATAACGTCCAAAATAATTAGACTTTGGGTTAGATTTTTTAGCGCAATTTTCCACCGGACAAATTGCGATTGTTAACTTATGATTTCTGTTCTGTGCATCTGTGTGCACCAATCTTGCACTTCTATCTACTCCTCAATCAGACCACCTAGAGACTTCGGGTTTTCGGCATTATGTTAAGGAAGGTCTAATCTCGGGAACGCACAAAAAAAATCCAGGAAAAGATTTACTATCTCTTAGTGTTGTGATCCCATGAGGTGAGAAAATTGCGCTAAAACACTCACCGAGTTTTTATTACTTGTTTTTACTGGTTTCAGTGGTTATGAGGAGCAACATGAGAGAGAAATTTGGTAATCATTGTTTAGGTACATTAAACCACGTCATGTCCATGTCATATTGTTAACATGGTACTTATGAAGCAGAATAGTGGGTCATATCATATGTCTTGTGCTTTTTGAAAACTTACGGCTTTCTTCTTCATAAAAGGAGTCGGACATCATCACATTTTTGTATACATTTTAGTTCAATACTAGTACTAGCACAATATTTACTGCTGGTGATTTGTAAATGCAAGTCTGCATACAGTCTGCAGTTCACTATTTGATGCAAGATTAAAAGCCACCATAAGAATGTCCTTAAGGCAATCCTTTACAGTCTCAAAGCATTTTTATTGTAAAATTAAAAAAGAAAAAAACTAAATATATATTAACTTTGTAATTAAAATAATTTTTTAATTAAAATAAAATAAAACGTTTTAATTAAAATAAATAAGTTTTGAGGTTTGGAATGATGGGAATAATAAAGTCTGTATCTATAGATGTCATTTACCGGCCAAAATTCAGTCTAAATGAACGCATCAAACTGGATTATTTTAATATTGTCTGTAACTTACATGCAGGTTGAGGTAAGCTACTCTAACTGTTTCTAACTGCATCCAGTACAGACAGGAGGTTGTTTTTTTATGTCATAATGGTCATTATGTGAGAAAATAATTTGTGTTTGATTTCTGTCATTAATAAATATTTCATTTTCTTTTTTGTTATGGTAAAAAGAGCAAGAGAGACAGTCAGAGAACCCCACACAGACTCCATAGACAGTATATACAGACTCCCTGGAATGATGCTAAGTCGTTAACACAATGTTGCTCACCGTCTTCACTGGGACAGGGAGGGGTGCAGTTATGGGGAGACTGGGGTGCTGCTGACTCATGTTTTTAAGTCTGCTAAAAGGGACTAAATGATTTAAGATGAATATCTTGCTAAACGTTTCCCTGCACTGATTAAATGTTGATGAAATGTAGGCTAACACTAGCCTGCAGCTAGCTAGCTTATTTCACTATGGACAACAGGTTAATACCACTCACAGACTAAACCTTTCTTGGGGAAAAACTGGGTTACAGATTGACACCCTTTCTTTTGTCTTCCCTCTCTCTCTTTTCTCTCTTTCCTTTTTTGAAAACCAGATTTTCTTTTACTATGCAACATTGTGGTCTCTGTGTTTCTGGCGCATCGACTGACTGTCTGCAACTAAACACTGTGCATGCTAAGGCAGGACATAACCATTTCATGCAGATACAGGGGGGTGGTGGGTCAATATGAATATTTACTTTTTGGTCAATGGGGATATTTAACTTTTATTGCCAAAATAAGTAAAATCAAAGACAACATTCATTTTATTATTATACTCAATGATGATGGTTTATATAGTGTATAATATAATACAATTTTTAAATTAGTTTTTACTTACATGTTGGGGCCCCTGTCAGTCAGAGGCCCTTGGAATTGTCCTAACTTTCTAACTATAGACGCCCATGTGCACATGTCACTCAAACACAGAAGCAGGACACTATTTCAACCCCTCAGTTCAGAGAAACAGAAACTGAAGTGTTGAGCTGTTGTGTGTTTGTGTCTCTCTGTATTCATGCAGTAAAATGGCAGAAGCCAGATTTTCAGTGGATCAGAATGAGTTCACGTGTCCAGTGTGTCTGGATCTCCTGAAGGATCCAGTGACTATCCACTGTGGACACAGTTACTGTAAGATCTGTATTACAGACTGCTGGGATCAGGAGGATGAGAAGAGAGTCTACAGCTGCCCTCAGTGCAGACAGACCTTCAGTCCAAGACCTGCTTTAGCTAAAAACACCATTCTGGCTGAACTGGTGGAGAAACTGAAGAAGACTAAACTTCCTGCTGACTGTTACGCTGGAGCTGGAGACGTGCAGTGTGACGTCTGTACTGGAAGAAAATACAAAGCCGTCAAGTCCTGTCTGGTGTGTCAGGAATCTTACTGTCAAACTCATTTTGACCGTCATGAGGAATTTCACTCTCGTAAGCCACACAAAGTGATTGATGCCACTGGACGACTGCAGGACATGATCTGCCGTACACATGATAAAGAGCTAGAAATGTTCTGTATCACTGATCAACAGTGCATCTGTGTGTGGTGTAAGGAGAGTGAACATAAAAACCACAACACTGTATCAACTGCAGCACAGAGGACAGAGACACAGGTATGAACTGAGAGGGACTGATCACACAGAAATGAAAGTGTCTTCATTTACTCACTCATTTACTCATGTTGATCCAAACCGGTTTGAGTGAGTTTCTTCTGTGGAATATAAAAGATGACATTTTGAACAATGTCTCGTCTATTTTAGTTTATACATTGTAAGTCAATGGAGTAAAAAAGTTTCAAGCTCCAAAAAGGAGAAAAAGCATAAAAGTAATCTAAACAACTAGTGGTTAAAGAAAGGAGTACGCTTAAGTGTATTGACATGCACTTGTAGTGTACTTCAAATTAAAAGTGCATTTAAAAAAAAAAAAACTGTACTTGCAGATAATATAATATAATGAAATGAAAGGCCACTTAAGTGCGCTTAAAGAGCGTCAACTTTCATGACTGTTTCATAAGTACACTTTATCAAGTACACTTTTTTATAATGTAAAATGAAAAGTTTTACTTTAAAGTACATTTTAATAATATTTAATATTTCAATTTAACTCAATAGAATTATGAAATTACATTATATACTTAAATCTTACTTAAGTGGGTCAAAAAGTCACTCTTAAGTTCAGCTAATTGCTTTATATGTACATTTAAACTATAATACATTTTCATTTAATAGCAATTAACATGCAATTACGTGTCTGAAAACATTATGTTCAGTTCACACTTATTTCACAATTATATTATTTTAAAGGTGCTCTAGGTAACTTTTTAACCTTAACTGAACAGCTTCGGAGTCAGTGGAATGGTTATATTACTTATTTCGGGTTGAATGGTGGTGGTTTCGCACCCCCCTGGTGCCCGAGAGCGGAAAAAACTCACTTGCAACTTTGGGACGCGGGTCGGTGTCAGGAAGTATCGCGTGATATCAGGTCTCGCGATGTAACGAATTGCTTGACGGCACTGCACACGTACACGCCCCTATTCAAGCACCGGCGGGCTAGCTATAAGCAAAGGGCAACGATAGATTGAGTTATGGCTGAGGCTGAGCCTGTAAAAAAGAAGCAGAAAGCTAGGAAATCTTTGTCGGAGGACCAACGAAAGAGGAAACGGGAGACTGACCGAGCAAGAAGTCAGACTCGAGTAAATATATCGGACCGGCTTTTTCAGAATGGTGAGAACTGAGAGAAACAGAAGCCTGCAAAACGGATGCTGACCTGCTGTTGCACTTGTAAGTTAAGTATCTTTGGAATAAACTGTGTTTAATATTTAAATTTCAAGTAATTGCGACCTCAGGATGTTTGCTATTGTCTGTAAAGGTTTTTATTATGATCGCTGTCTGTTAGGGGCTTACTAGTACGCTAGATACTATAACTTTGATGTTAGCATTGTCATAGCAAACACGTTTGATTTCTGTAGTTGTTTGGCCGTTCCTCTGTCGGTTTTAGTTGTGTAACTTACACTTTTATTATGTCACTAAGTCAACGCGTCTGATAGTAGGCAATATCAGACGCGCAAAATGTTGCACATATCATGATCGAGCTAGAAAAAACGTTCTGATGTTTTCTTAGACAAGCAAAGGTAAACCATCATTCTACCAGATGAACTTATAGACCTTGCTAATATAACTTTAGACAAATATTAGCCTCCGATATATATATATTTTTTTTTATGCTCATGCCCATTCTCCCAAAAACAAACAAACAAACAAACACGAAAGCAGTAGTTCGCCTCGTTCATATCGTTCGTTCCCGGTAAAAATACTAGTATGCATGACAACACAATAAATAAAAAAATCGCCATCAGTTGGAAAGAAAGTATTGCTTTACTTGCCTCGGTAGACATAACTGGTTTTGAAATAGCCGGTTCCTCTGCTCAGCTGGGTTGACAGCTGATCAGCTGGGTTGCTCGTGGCAAGGGGGGAGGGACAACAGTTCGTTTTTACGACAGAGTGTTTGAAAGCATTATACTACCAGACACTAGGGGGAGCTCGTAGAGAAAAAACACTCAGACTTGCATAGTGTCCCTTTAAAGTGTATAATTTCCAAAATAAGTGAAGTCTTCACTTTTTAAAATGTTACTATCAAAAGAGCCAAATTTTTATTCACAGATCAAATCATTGATCAACTCATGTATGTGGAGCCCAAATCAAATATGATGACATCAAAAACATCAAACTTCACTGGTGTTTGTGTCATGACATCATGGTGTTTAGTCATGTGACTGTGACATGAAAGAACCAATGAGGTTTGATGTTATTGATGTGTCAACATATTTTATTTGGCCTCTGTAAACCGCTGAGACATTCTTCTAAATATCTTCTGTTGTGTCTCACAATAGACAGAAAGTCATACAGGTTTGGAGCGACATGAGGGAGAGTAAATGATGATACTAATGATATAAAACTAGGCACTGATGAAATACTGCTGACATTCATTTCAGGAAACCATGAAATGATGTTTTATTAACAAGGTTCGGGAGGAGCACGTTCAGATAATTAATACAGGTGGAGAGCACTCAGCAATCAATGGTAAGAGGTATATATACTCAGCAGTCTCACCTCATTCCATTGACAGTTTTTGCAGCATGTAGCCCGACAGTATCGTCCTAACAGGTCCGAATCGAGCAATTCCCGTCCGATAAGTAATCTCTCGTCTTTGAGGAACTTCTGCCGCAATCGTCTGACCAACATCGCGGGCGTCAGGCTTAACAAACGGGATCATAACCGCGGGCGAAACATCCGCGATCTCCTTCCGCGTTTTTTCTACACCGGTCCATACAATAATTCCCGCCATAGAGAAATGGTTAGTAAGGCAATGCCGCCCTCTTCACGCGAGGGAAAGGGTCTTCCTCCTTCTTCAGGCCACCACAGCAGGCCCTAAAGTAAGCCGCGCCGCGCCGCAGATTCAGTCCCGGCCAGTCCATACTCAACGTTTGCCGGGTCAACTCAGTGAGTGCTCAGCTCGGCCCTTCTCGTGTCTGTCTTGGTTGAGCTTGGCATTGCTTCAGTTGTTTGAGGTACGAGCCAGTCATGCCATCTGTATACAAATTTGATCGGGGGAATGCACGTTTTAAATTGTTTCTGTACAAATGATTTACTGTCATACAGTAGGTCGCACGTTACGTGCAGATTGATCACAGAATCATTAAGAACCTATCGTTAACACTGTCCTGCAATTTATCTGCAAAATCTCGTAAATGTGTTAAAAAAAAAAAAAAAAAAAAAGTGTAGGCTATACAAGCGTTTCATGCCAAGAGATTAGTAATCCTTAATTGAAACACAGTTAAATAAATACAAGATGCCTACATTTATGCAAGCTTCGTCTTTTACCATAAACCGTCTCTTTTGTACTTAACTAAATAAACTTCAGACTATCAAAATTGTTCTAAACGCAAACTGTTATCTTTGCTCGGTCACTTAAACTTCAATGTGCATAATCCCGCAAGGATTCCATCTCGCCTCCTTTTTCTCGCGTCTTTGATCTAAAGCATAAGAAGACGAGCGTCGGCCCGCTAAGCCCCTCTCTCCTCCTCCCTTTGTTCAGCCACACACCGCAGGAGCTCAGTTTCTCCAGGTAAGTTTATCCACTGCTGCAGCAGTGATGTCTCCTCTGGCCCTGGAGGAGCTAAATTTCTCTGGTAAAGTTTTCTCTAATATTGCAGCAGTGATGTCTCATCCGCTCTCACTAGAGCTCTGTTTCTCTGGCTAAACTTCTCCACTGCCGCAGCAGTGATGTCTTCTCTGCTCCCACTGGAGCTCTTTTACTCTGGCTAAATTCTCCACTGTCACAGCAGTGTTTTAAAAAAAAACAAAAAAACAAAAAAAAACCTCAGACTTATCAGTACTAGACGGCGAAACCATTTCATATTTGATTAAACAGAGTAAAACTGACCAAACCAAAAAAGGTCATTTCATCTACATTTTTAACCTCGCTTCGCAAATCCAACCATACCAGTCAATTCTGGCTTATCTGCAATGGAGAAGTTCCCAGGCTAAATCTGCCCTGGAACCCCTGTTTTTAGACGAGTCCAAAAAACCTGACACGTTTTTGGTTCCAGAAACACCTCAAATCTGTTCTCCAACAGGCAGGCATTCCAGCAAGGAATTTTTCAAGTCACTCATTCCGTATCAGGGCAGCAACTTCAGCAGCCCAAAAAGGCCTCTCCCAACAGCAGATTCAAGCCCTTGGGAGATGGTCCTCCGATGCTTTCCAAAGCTACATCAGGACCAACCGGTTCCATATTAAAAAAGCTCACCAAACCCTCATCGAGTAGAGAAGGAAAAAAAAAAAAAAAAAAACCCTCTTTTTTACTGTCTCTTCTTTACTGTCTCCTCTTTCCGTCCAGCGAGCATTGGTCTCACAGCGGATGGAGTGAGAACTTTCCCAGTAGAGCACTTACATTTTCTCTTTCATCCAGCGATGCAGTGTAAGAAAATCTCCTGGGCAAGCACTCATTTTCCTGTTTCCTTTCCGTCCAGCGAGCATTGGTCTCACAGCGGACGGAGTAAGAACTTTCCCAGTAGAGCACTTACGTTTTCTCTTTCATCCAATGATGCAGTGTAAGAAAATCTCCCAGGCAAGCACTCACTTTCCTGTTTCCTTTCCGTCCAGCGAGCACTGGTCTCACAGCGGACGGAGTGAGAACTTTCCCAGTGGAGCACTTACGTTTTCTCTTTTCTTCCAGCGATGCAGTGTGAGAAAATCTCCGAGGCAAGCACTCACTTTCCTGTTTTCTGTAAACTACAACCGCTCCTCGTTTGCAGACCAACAGGGGCTGTCAGCCCAGGCAGTGAACCACCATTACGGGCCTTCCCAGTCAAGCATCCAGGCCCTCCTTGAGATACCAGCCCGCCAACTCTGCACTCATTTGGGGGATCTTTAGTCCGGCGGCTGTCCTCTGCTTTAGCCTTTGGGGGGAGTACTCTGGGTTCGGGCTGAACTCAGAGCTCGGAGCCCTCCCTCCGGACAGCACGCCATATACGCATTAAACTTACCCATTCAAATTATATGTAAGTGTGAACTCGTGAAATTATGTTTTATTAACAAGGTTCGGGAGGAGCACGTTCAGATAATTAACACGTGGAGAGCACTCAGCAATCAATGGTGAGAGGTATATATACTCAGCACTCTCACCTCATTCCATTGACAGTTTTTGCAGCATCCCTCCACCACCCCTTCTCCACGCTTCTAGTACTAAACACTTACATACGGGGGGAGTACTCTGGGTTCGGGCTGAGCTCGGAGCCCTCCCTCCGGACAGCACGCCATATACGCATTAAACTTACCCATTCAAATTATATGTAAGTGTGAACTCGTGAATCTGTGGTTTGAACCAGACAGTAAAAACTTACCATGCAAGATCTTTAACCACTTCACCAACTCTGGATTCATGTAACTTTAATGTTTGTTTGACAGTAGTTTTATGTGTCATTCCCTGTCATTGGTTTGTCCTCCAGAAACAGCTGAAGGAGACGCAGATGAAGATCTGTCAGAGAATCCAGCAGAGACAGAAAGATCTTCAGCATCTGAGAGAGGCTGTGAAGTCTCATAAGGTGAGTCTGGAGAAGAAGAGAAGTTTGAGACGTCTCACTTTGGACTCTGTCAGTCGTGCTTAAGCCACTGTGTGATTGTGATGTGTGTGTAACAGCGCTCTGCACAGACAGCAGTGAAGGACAGTGAGAGGATCTTCACTGAGATCATCCGCTCCATTGAGAGAAGCCGCTCTGAGGTCACACAGCGGATCAGAGATCAGGAAAAGACTGCAGTGAGTCGAGCTGAAGGACGACTGGAGCGACTGGAGCAGGAGATCAATGATCTGAGGAGGAGAGACGCTGAGCTGGAGCAGCTTTCACACACACAAGATCACATCCAGTTCCTGCAGGTAACAGAGATCTAGAAGAACAGGATCATAGTGGACTTGAGCAAGATCCTGCTATGACAGAGAAACATTTCATGAGAGCAGAATGAGCCGTTGACTGAGATGTTGTCAGGAATTCAGTCAGATTCAGTCAAGTGTTGTGTTATCATATAATCATCAGTCAGACTCTCATCTGATCATCTTCTGTTTAAAGAGACACACTTACAAAGCCCTGAGAAATTTACCATTAAATATTAACTCATTTTTCCTTCTGGTTTCTTCTGTCTTGATGAAATCAGTGAACTTGATGGTATTAGTATCCACCCAACTAGATTTTTCAACGCTATCTCACAACCAATTGATAAAAAGAGTGATAAAAAGGTGGCTAATGATTTGTCTAAACACACTTGATGGGTAGGTTTAGGGGCGGGGTCAGGGGAATGAATTCATACGAATTGGCCAATTTGTAAAATATGTACGATTTAGCAAAAAACGTACTAATTCGTACGAGTGAGGTCGTACAAATTCGTACGAATTAGCCACCTCGTAGTAACAGTTTACCTGTAATACATTGAATTGTATCTACAAAGACTCCAGACAGGAAGTGAGGCTGTATATTAACAATGTTTATAAAATCCAAACAAAACCTGACCTTGGGATCCTTAAAGGGTCCTTGTGAAGTTTCAGTGTCACTAACCAATCAAAAGTTGCATAATGATAGTCAATCTACTCTGCTGCTTTTCCTCAAATCTTCTCAACATGCAGATGTTTTATCATCCAAACACCTAGAAAGTTCACACATAGTCCCTTGTGGAAAAGAAGTGTGCTTAACTGAATGTGCAATTGTAGTTAAATACTTCAAATCTTACAGATATATATATATATATATATATATATATATATATATATCTTCTTTTTTTTTTAACCCAACTTGCAGATCATATAATATTATTGAAATAAAAGTCAACTTAAAAAGAGACACTGTCATGATTATTGGCACGGTTTAGCAGAGGTCGACGACAAGATGAAAAAGATATGTGCAAAAGATTTTATTAAAGGATTAACCATAACCAAGCACAAAACGTTAACGAGAACCGTCAAATGAGAATTGAAACACAGGCTTATAAATACTAGGAGCAAACAAAGATAATTGGATAAACACAGGTGAAGCAAAGAGGGAACTAATGAGTAACTATAGTAACAAACAAGAGGGAAATGAGTAACCTAGGAGACAAATGAGAACAAAACTAGTGAAAACAAACAAGTAATAAAAACTCGGTGAGTGTTTTAGCGCAATTTTCTGACGTCATGGGATCACAACACTAAGAGATAGTAAATCTTTTTTTTTTTTTTTTTTTTTTTTGCGTTCCCGAGATTAGACCTTCCTTAACATAATGCCGAAAACCCGAAGTCTCTATGTGGTCTGGTTGAGGAGGAGATAGAAGTGCAAGATTGGTGCGCACAGACAGAACAGAAATCATGAGTTAACAATCGCAATTTTGTCCGTAGGAAAATTGCGCTAAAAATATCTAAACAGTGTCCATGTGACAACTATGTTTCTTAACACACTTTAAATAGACTTTTTAAAAATTGCACTTTGTAACAATCAAATTAAAAGTTTTAATTTGTATATTAGAAATCATTGTTTTAATAATATTTTGTCATGCTTTAAAGTGCAGTTATCTTGATGTCGATCAACATACTAAAGCACATGTAAAGTACTTGATTATAATTAAAACTCTAGTGTGTTATTAAAAATTCTATTAACAATTAAACAATCAATTCTCAATAGAAACTGCATTGAGTATATTTAAGTGTATCATAAATGTGTCAGTTCATTCAGCAGTAACTTTAACAAAAAGCTCTCTAAATATTAGCTAATTGCATTTAATATAATTTTAGACTATAAGACATTCATTTAATGAAAATAATTAATTTAATTATAATTATGAAAAATAAGTGAAAAATATATAAATATAGCTGCGAGCAGTGGTGATTGCGGGCCCAAGCTGGTGACACCGCCACCCGCTTTAGTGTAACTAAAGCCACCGGCTTGGGCCCGCAACCGCTGCTCGCAGCTATATTTATATATATATATATATATATATATATATATATATATATATATATATATATATATATATATATATATATGTATATATGTATGTATATGTGTGTATATATGTGTATATAATATATATTATATGGTTGAGGGTAGGGTTAGCTGCCTCTAAGGAGCCACTGGGGGCTTAAAACACCATCGATCTTGTGTGAAAGTGCTGGATTGAAGCGAGTCACTTGTCAAGTCAACAAGAGCCGCTCAGGGGTGCGTTTCCCAAAAGCATCGTTAGCCAACTATGGTCGCAAGTTCCGTCGTTATCAGCATAGTTCAACGATTTGGTGTTTCCCGAAACCATCGTTCCAACAAACATTCGCAAACAGCATCGCAGTTGTGTGGTTGGAGCGACAGCTCTCGAGCTGTGGTTAGAAGCATAGTTTCTAGTTTACATGACATGTGGACTCAATAAATCCTTATCTTGAGCAAAATAAGCAAGCTGACTTTCATTACAACCCGTGTTATTTATTTAGAATACATACAAATGTAATTTACGTCTTTTAGTTTGTCAAGAGATTTAAAGCACCGTTTTTGAAGACTGCGCATGTGCGAACGTGCTCTACTATGTAAGAACGAGCCAAATATTGAGTCTGGTAATAAAGCAAAATAACTGAGAAAAATTAGAAATGGTCTTCAGATGCCATGTCTGTAACTTATATGACAAAATCTAGCGTTAATTTGATCTCAAACAGATTAATTAAAATAAGTTATTAGTCCACCACGTGCGAGACATCATAAACCAACGTGGTTAAACGATACTTTGTGACATGCGGTTTCAAGGAAAGAGTCGTGATTAGCTAGTTGATTTCTCCAACGATGCATCGTACTATGGTAGTTAAGCAGCGAGCTATATAGTTGTACGGGAAACGCACCTCAGATCTGATATAGTGCAGGTTATTGGCTGAAGTGTGGAGATGATGAGTTTTGATTTCTGTTTTCTGTAGAGTTTCCAGTCTCTCTCAGCACCTCCTGAATCTACAGACGAACCCGACGTTTCCTTCAGTTCTCTCTCCTCTTTTGATTGTGTGAGAGAATCTGTCCGTCAGCTGAGAGACAAACTGGAGGATTTCTGCAAAGAGGAGATCAAGAAGATCTCAGACGGAGGTAAAGTCCTGCGCCTCGTTTATACAGACGTGTGGAGAAAGATCCAAAATATGAACGTACAACCGTTTCCTATGAATGTTCCTACGATTTCTAAAACATCAATTTTGTAGAAAAAAATTATTAAATGCATCCCAGTTTATAAATCACAATTATTAATAAATTCAATTCAAGTCCATCAAATCCTCCTACAAAATCGGCCACAAATATCTCTTGATGATTCAGATATATATTTTTTTTCATTACTGTTATTATTACTGCTGTTTTATTGTTGTTTTTGTGTTTTGTTGTTGTGTTCTGTGTTCTATGTTGTAAATTTTGCACTCCTAAAAAAAAAAAAGAAAAAAAAAAAAGGAAATACGGACTCATCATCGTGGACAAGCGTTTATATACACATGACAGAGGATGAAATCCCTGAAATTTAGGATCAATCCGATGTGTGTGTTTTATAAATGAAGCCCCTGGAGATTATTAATCTGCTCTCAGAAATGAGTCCATCATCTAATATTATAGAGCATCATATTATAAATGTCTCAGAAATGGATGTATTTTATCTTGTCATTTCTCTTCACACTGTTCACGTCTGTTTATTTCCACAGTCACTTTCACCAACATGAATCCCAAGACCAGGAACGACTTCCTACAATGTGAGTCACTAGACTGTAAAAAATATAGACAAAGCGTCTGTGACGTCACCCATAGACTTTCTGAAGAACGGGTTTGAAGCAGAGCCATAGAGAGAAAGAGTTGCGACACTCTTTGATGTCGCCGCTATGGCTGTCATGTGGTTCATGTAAGCCCCAATAGTTCCAAAACATACGCTGGCTCATGTTCTTCTATGGGACAGACAGCAGCGATTGCATATTGAACGGAAAATATAAAATAAAACACACACCCAAGTACTTTTTCAGCTGTTATTGCATTTTGTTAATGTCAGTTTTGCATTTGGATAGGCAGGGTGACAACGAATTACTGTATATTACTTATAATACTATATTTTTGGAGGGAAAAGCTTAGTATTCATGTTCGCATGGGTAGTAGCACTGGCTTTAGCGGCTCTAACTTAACTTTTCCATATCATTCATCTGATGATGGACGTCTCATGATATTTATTTTAGCACAACTGGGCTGGATTAGGCTATTGATTCCCGTGATTTTGCAAATTTTGATTCAGCCATTAGCCTACCTTCGTGATCACGCAAAGAGGTCTGCCGTGGCGGTCAGTTCAGTATTCGCCTAGAAGCTAGCTCACTTCTTCTGATAGGACCACAACGTGAAACATGATCATGTTAAGACTAAGAATATAATTTTAAGATTAAGCCCCATACACATATTATCAAAACTATTACAGAATAAAAATGAATTTACGATTTTATGTTTGGGTCTATAGATAAGTGCAGAGCGAAGATTTTTCTCTATGGCTCTGGGTTAGTGTACAGAGTAGGCTAAGAGTAAGTATACATATATATATATATATATATATACATGCATACTCTACCAGTCAAAAGTTTTGGATCAGTAAGATTTTTAATGTTTTTAAAATAAGTCTCTTCTGCTCACGAAGGCTGCATTTATTTGACTGGTAGTGTATATACACGCACACATTGTTCTTGAAACATTTATGTCAATAAAGCCCTTTGAATTGAATACATTTTTTTGTGTTTAATTTTGGAGGGAAGGGGGACTGCTCCCATAAGGTATAATACATTTACAGTATTTACTGTAGGCCTATATATTTTTCTCGTGCTTCTATGGTCATAATTACTAACATCTAATGTTATGTTAAAATACATTCACATAAACCTGCACAACAAGTGAATATCAATTAAAGCTGCTCAGTTTAAGTAAAGAAAGAAGTTTGTTCAACAGTAAAAAAAATATACAAGGCAACCAATTGCATTCAACAAAACATTTAATTGAATGAATGAATGACAGAAATACACTTCATTGCCCCCAATTATTTATTATATCTAGGGAGAGGGTAGGTAAGTTTTTCTTGAATGTTCTGTCTTCAAAGAAACTCGTTCGACTTCCTACAGGGAGAGAAAGATGGCAGAAAGCAGGCCAGAAAAGGAATACAAGTGTTTACAATAGCCATTACATTCTGCCACCGAAGCTGTAGGATGATCTGGAGACCTGGTGGTGAATCAAGAATCAGTCAAATGCTTAGCCATATATTGATAACAAAAGCATTCAAACTCCATACTATAAGTAATGCTATAGTTTGGATTTTTGGGTGAGAGCGTTCCCCTGCCAGAAGCAGAGCGTGTCATAGGCCCCAGAGGAGACCGGGTCCTAAAACAAGCCTTTTGCTTTTGGAGAGGACTGGTAGTGGTAAAGAAAGAGGAAACAGTGTTAAAGTTAATACACTTAAGGACAGATTAAATACACATTGAAAGCCTATGTTTCCTAAACATTTTCATGAGGTTGAAATTACAGAAGTGAGTTAGGTCTATATATATATATATATATATATATATCTGGACATTTGTCATGATTTCTGTTATTTTGACTCCTGTAACGTTACATAATTTGAAATTAAATGAGAACAAATATATATATATATATATATATATATATATATATATATATATATATATATATATATATATATATATATATATATATATATATATATATATACATACAGGTGCTGGTCATAAAATTAGAATATCGTCAAAAAGTTGATTTATTTCAAGAATTCAACTTAACAGGTGAAACTAATATTATATAGACTCATTACATGCAAACTGAGATATTTCAAGCCTTTATTTGTTATCATTATGGCTTACAGCTTATGAAACCACGAAATCAAAATCCCAGAAAATTAGAATATTACTTAAGACCAATACAAAAAAAATATTTTTAGAAATGCTGGCCAACTGAAAAGTATGAACATGAAAAGTATGAGCATGTACAACACTCAATACTTAGTTGGGGCTCCTTTTGCCTGAATGACTGCCGAAATGCAGCGTGGCATGGAGTCGATCAGTCTGTGGCACTGCTCAGGTGTTATGAGAACCCAGGTTGCTCTGATAGTGTCCTTCAGCTCTTCTGCATTGTTGGGTCTGGCGTATCGCATCTTCCTCTTCACAATACCCCATAGATTTTCTATAGGGTTAAGGTCAGGCGAGTTTGCTGGCCAATTAAGAACAGGGATACCATGGTCCTTAAACCAGGTACTGATAGCTTTGGCACTGTGTGCAGGTGCCAAGTCCTGTTGGAAAATGAAATCTGCATCTCCATAAAGTTGGTCAGCAGCAGGAAGCATGAAGTGCTCTAAAACTTCCTGGTAGACGGCTGTGTTGACCTTGGACCTCAGAAAACACAGTGGACCAACACCAGCCGATGACATGGCACCCCAAACCATCACTGACTGTGGAAACTTCACACTGGACTTCGAGCATCTTGGATTGTGTGCCTCTCCATTCTTCCTCCAGACTCTGGGACCTTGGTTTCCAAATGAGATGCAAAATTTGCTCTCATCAGAAAAGAGGACTTTGGTCCACTGTGCTTTGTTAAATCCAGAGTCAACGCAGCCGTCTACCAGGACATTTCCAGAGCACTTCATGCTTCCTTCATTTTCCAGCAGGATTTGCACCTGCCCACACTGCCAAAAGAACCAAAACCTGGTTCAATGACCATGGTATTACTGTGTAATTACTGTGTGATTTCATGTAATATTCAAATTTTCTGGGATTTTGATTTTGTGGTTTTCATAAGCTGTAAGCCATAATCATCAAAATTATAACAAATAAAGGCTTGAAATATCTCAGTTTGCATGTAATGAGTCTATATAATATATTAATTTCACCTGTTAAGTTGAATTCTTGAAATAAATCAACTTTTTGATGATATTCTAATTTTATGACCAGCACCTGTATATATATATATATATATATATATATATATATATATATACAAACCACTATTGTTATCCAAATTGTTATTCTTACACATTAACATTATGAAAGATTATTTTGCTCATCCAACAAATTATGCAAATTAGGGAAAATATAATTGTGTATATAATTGTATATTTTTATTGCATTATGATACCGTATATACAAAGCTCAGCCATAAATTCTGCTTTTCTATAATGTTCAGAATTTTTTATACTGTCATAGAGGTGTACATTCATTTACACGTTTTAGCAATGAGGTCATATCTGTGGGGGTGCAGCTGCTGTACTTATTTGCTTTATATCCAGATGTATTTCTAATATTCTGACCATAATATGTAAATAGGGTTGACAAAAAAAAACTCTGAATACAATATAGTGCAACATCACATTTAACTCTGACCTCAGTATTGAATTTACACATTTCTGACTGGTGGCTAACGTTAATGAAGTGTTGGTCATGTAAGCTATCTGCAATTAACTATTATCTTCCAATAAACATTAACTAAAGTTGGCTACATAAATTGCAACTAAATTCATGAGAGGATGGCTAATGCGTTCAAATGTCAGAAATACAGTAATTTCTTCAACTTACCAGCGAGCGTACTTCGGAAACACTGAAAATGAATGGGGTTCAGTGCTGGAACTATCAGTGTTTGGAACTATCGGCTGCTCCACGACACTCGTTACTTCCGCATTCCAACGTTCCTATGGCAGCCTATGGGAGTGTCGCAACTCTTTCTCTCTATAGAGCTGGTAAGTCCCGCCCATCCGTAAAACCCCAAGTGGACCTCTAGGTTGAAAAATCGTCAATGCAAGTGAATGGGAGAAAATAATTATTTTCTGGTCCCGTTTGAATTGTGCCATGAATGTGAACATATGTTATCTGTGAATTTTTTATATAACTTTTCATGTTACGAGTTTGACAGTATATGGTATGATTCTTCGGCTAGCAGTTGTGGAAGAGACATAACGAGAAAGACTACATGTCACCTATGTGACGTCACCCCATAATGTTGACTTACCCGTGGTTTTCACCAACCTCAACGATTTTGTCCTCTCCCTGAAAGAAGGCGGTGAAGTGCACCAAAGACACAGCCATGTTTAGCGGGATCCGTGAGCTAGTGTCCGTGTGCTAGTGGTGTTGACGTTTCAAACACGTCGAAAGCAGCGAAGAGTTGTAGTCCACAAAGTGCTCTCACACAAAGTCTAACCGTATCAAACTTCTACCCGCTAAATTGTAGCATTCTTTACACGAAAAGTTATATAAAAAATTCACAGACAACATATGTTCACATTCATGGCACAATTCAAACGGGACCAGAAAATAATTTTTTTCTCCCATTCACTTGCATTGACGATTTTTCAACCTAGAGGTCCAGGGGGATTAGCGGAAGGGGCGGGACTTACCAGCTCTATAGGTGTGTTCGACATCGGCTGCGGCTGTATGTAACCGATCGGCGAGAGTAGCCGCTTGCAGGCGGGGAGGAGCTGCAGAGACATTTTCATTCAATACTTTATGTACTGCTTCACACAGCGTCTGTTTGAACAAGAATAAAGTTCAACATAAGCTACTATCAATAAAGTGGAGTCTACATTTTTTAATCAGTTTTAATTTGATAAACATGACACAATATAACATCGCAACTACATGAAAAGAGTGTTTACTGTTATAAAAAACTGATTTGTGAGCTTTAGAGGAACTAAAGGTGTTCGAATAAACACGAAACACACGTGATCGTTGTCATGCGGTGAATCCGGCCAATCATGGAACAGCTGTGTCGTCATCAGCCCTCGTGCAGCCGCTCTTGAGAAGCTGCGCTGGCTGAGTTCTCCGGCTACTCTCAAATCGCTCTCGCGGTACTTTGATGGCACACGTCACAGTCACGTGGCGTCGGGGCTGCATCAAGTCGGACAAAATTTCTAACCGGCATGCACTGCTTCAAGTCAGCCGCCGATCGGTCTGCGCAGAGCTGCATGAAGTCGAACAAGCCTTATGGCTTGGTTTGAAGCCGTTTATGGGGGGTATGGGCGGCGCCATCTTGGAAAATCTTGGGAAATCCTAACCCCCCCCACCTTCTGACGCAGCGCGCGTCACTCAGCTCGCTCTGCTACTTCGGTTATCTCTGTGTATATTTTAGGCAACGAAATATGTGATAAAACACCATACTAACTCTTTTCGTTTTCATTTAAAGAAATCTTAAACATTATAGCCACACAAATGTAGTTCAGGGAACGCGTATTGATTATATTCACTGCACATAACGTTTGCCTATTTATAAAAAAATATATATATATATATAAAACACAAACCTGCCTCTTTTCGTTTTAAATATAATATAAAAATATTAAACATTTTAATATGGTCCGAATGTAGCAGTAGGGGATTTCCCCTTTCCTTTTCTTTGCGTCATTACCTTTATATGGTAATGGGTGGATGAGGTAATTAGGGCCGGAGTATTTAAGTGTGTAAACAGGAAGCCCTAGCACGTAGGCTTTGTCATACCCGCCCCTCTTCTTGTTACTGGTGTCACGTTAGTTGAGTGATGGCTGTTGCCGTCTCGGCGGCGTTCCCTGGGAGTTGCGTCAAGCGCTCATTGAGGGCTTTAAGCTGAACATTCGCGAGTGCATCCTGACATCGTGATATGGTGGTTCGTGATGTGTGTGTGTGATTCTCGTGTGTCTCCCGCATACCACGTGATTAACTCGGGTCGTGCTGCTGTTTTTCATGATTAGGTTATTTCCTTTGTTTTTCGTGACTAGATATCATTTTCTGTGTTTTGTTTTGCTTTCATTTTTATGGTTTGAGTTATTTGGTTATTTCTTTAATGATGTTGGTTTGACCAGTGTGATTTGGGCCATAGTGGCCGTGTGGTGTAATTGTATATCAGTGCGTAGTGTCTATCTATTCTAACACCTGTGAGTATTTCGGGGTCCTCGACGAGGTAGGATGGATTATTATCCGTGCACCAACTGATCTGGTCTATTATATTTGTGTCTGATGTGATTGATGTGATTTTTGTATTTGTATCGCACCCACTAATTTCTGTTTTCTTTTGGTTTGAGTCAAGGCTGAGTGTACCGAGGGGGAGGCTAGTCACCTGGGTGAACACATTTGTTGTGAGGTTGGAGTACCAGGGTTTGAGCACCTCTTCCTATTTGGTTTGCCGTGCACACATAAATGGTTGAGAGCACAATCGTTTACAGCTAGCTTGCCACCCCTAAAGTAAACTTTAGCCTTGTCGTTTATATTCTTTTTGTATTAATTATTTTTTTGTTTTATTTTGTGGGGAATTTCTTTTGTGATGTTTCACGAGTTCACACTTACATATAATTTGAATGGGTAAGTTTAATGCGTATATGGCGTGCTGTCCGGAGGGAGGGCTCCGAGCTCGGAGTTCAGCCCGAACCCAGAGTACTCCCCCCGTATGTAAGTGTTTAGTACTAGAAGTGTGGAGAAGGGGTGGTGGAGGGATGCTGCAAAAACTGTCAATGGAATGAGGTGAGACTGCTGAGTATATATACCTCTCACCATTGATTGCTGAGTGCTCTCCACCTGTGTTAATTATCTGAACGTGCTCCTCCCGAACCTTGTTAATAAAACATCATTTCACGAGTTCACACTTACATATAATTTGAATGGGTAAGTTTAATGCGTATATGGCGTGCTGTCCGGAGGGAGGGCTCCGAGCTCGGAGTTCAGCCCGAACCCAGAGTACTCCCCCCAAAGCTAAAGCAGAGGACAGCCGCCGGACTAAAGATCCCCCAAATGAGTGCCGAGTTGGCGGGCTGGTATCTCAAGAAGGCCTGGATGCTTGACCGGGAAGGCCCGTAATGGTGGCTCCCTGCCCGGCTGACGTCCCCTGATGGTCTGTAAACGGGAGCGGTTGTAGTTTACAGAAACAGGAAGGTGGGTGCTTGCCTCTGAGATTTCCTCGCACTGCGTTGCTGGAAGAAAAGAGAAAACATTAGTACTCTACTGGGGAAGTTCTCACTCCGTCCACTGTGAGACCAATGCTCGCTGGACGGAAAGGAAACAGGAAAGTGAGTGCTTGCCTGGGAGATTTTCTCACATTGCATCATTGGATGAAAAGAGAAAACGTAAGTGCTCCGCTGGGAAAGTTCTCACTCCATCCACTGTGAGACCAATGCTCGCTGGACGGAAAGGAAACAGGAAAGTGAGTGCTTGCCCAGGAGATTTTCTCACACTGCATCATTGGATGAAAGAGAAAACGTAAGTCCTCCACTGGGAAAGTTCTCACTCCGTCCGCTGTGAGACCAATGCTCGCTGGACGGAAAGGAAACAGGAAAATGAGTGCTTGCCCAGGAGATTTTCTCACACTGCATCATTGGATGAAAAGAGAAAACGTAAGTGCTCCACTGGGAAAGTTCTCACTCCGTCCGCTGTGAGACCAATGCTCGCTGGACGGAAAGGAAACAGGAAAATGAGTGCTTGCCCAGGAGATTTTCTCACACTGCATCATTGGATGAAAAGAGAAAACGTAAGTGCTCCACTGGGAAAGTTCTCACTCCGTCCGCTGTGAGACCAATGCTCGCTGGACGGAAAGGAAACAGGAAAATGAGTGCTTGCCCAGGAGATTCTCATACTGCATCATTGGATGAAAGAGAAAACGTAAGTGCTCCACTGGGAAAGTTCTCACTCCGTCCATTGTGAGACCAATGCTCGCTGGACGGAAAGGAAACAGGAAAGTGAGTGCTTGCCCAGGAGTTTCTCATACTGCATCGCTGGATGAAAGAGAAAATGTAAGTGCTCCACTGGGAAAGTTCTCACTCCGTCCGCTGTGAGACCAATGCTCGCTGGACGGAAAGAGGAGACAGTAAAGAAGAGACAGAGGTTTTTTTTTTTTTTTTTTTTTTTTCTTCTTCTTACTCGATGAGGGTTTGGTGAGCTTTTTTAATATGGAACCGGTTGGTCCTGATGTAGCTTTGGAAAGCATCGGAGGACCATCTCCCAAGGGCTTGAATCTGCTGTTGGGAGAGGCCTTTTTGGGCTGCTGAAGTTGCTGCCCCGATGCGGAATGAGTGACTTGAAAAATTCTTTGCTGGAACGCCTGACTGTTGGAGAACGGATTTGAGGTGTTTCTGGAACCAAAAACGTGTCACAGGTTTTTTGGATTCATCTAAGAACAGGGGTTCCAGAGGAGATTTAGCCTGAGAACTTCTCCATTGCAGATATGCCAGAATTGACTGGTATGGTTGGATTTGCGAAGCGAGGTTAAAAATGTAGATGAAATGACCTTTTTTGGTTTGGTCAGTTTTACTTTGTTTAATCAAATATGAAATGGTTTCGCCGTCTAGTACTGATAAGTCTGAGGTTTTTTTTTTTTTTTTTTTTTTTTTAAATCACTGCTGTGACGGTGGAGAATTTAGCCAGAGTAAAAGAGCTCCAGTGGGAGCAGAGTAGACATTACTGCTGTGACAGTGGAGAAGATTAGCCAGAGTAAAAGAGCTCCAGTGGGAGCAGAGTAGACATTACTGCTGTGACAGTGGAGACATTAGCCAGAGTAAAAGAGCTCCAGTGGGAGCAGAGGAGACATCACTGCTGTGGCAGTGGAGACATTAGCCAGAGTAAAAGAGCTCCAGTGGGAGCAGAGGAGACATCACTGCTGTGGCAGTGGTGAAGATTAGCCAGAGTAAAAGAGCTCCAGTGGGAGCAGAGAAGACATCACTGCTGCGGCAGTGGAGACATTAGCCAGAGTAAAAGAGCTCCAGTGGGAGCAGAGTAGACATTACTGCTGTGACAGTGGAGAAGATTAGCCAGAGTAAAAGAGCTCCGGTGGGAGCAGAGAAGACATCACTGCTGCGGCAGTGGAGACATTAGCCAGAGTAAAAGAGCTCCAGTGGGAGCAGAGGAGACATCACTGCTGTGGCAGTGGTGAAGATTAGCCAGAGTAAAAGAGCTCCAGTGGGAGCAGAGAAGACATCACTGCTGCGGCAGTGGAGACATTAGCCAGAGTAAAAGAGCTCCAGTGGGAGCAGAGAAGACATCACTGCTGCGGCAGTGGAGACATTAGCCAGAGTAAAAGAGCTCCAGTGGGAGGAGAGGAGACATCACTGCTGCGGCAGTGGAGGCATTAGCCAGAGTAAAAGAGCTCCAGTGGGAGCAGAGAAGACATCACTGCTGCGGCAGTGGAGAAGTTTAGCCAGAGAAACAGAGCTCTAGTGAGAGCGGAGGAGACATCACTGCTGCAATATTAGAGAAAACTTTACCAGAGAAATTGAGCTCCTCCAGGACCAGAGGAGACATCACTGCTGCAGCAGTGGATAAACTTACCTGGAGAAACTGAGCTCCTGCGGTGTGTGGCTGAACAAAGGGAGGAGGAGAGAGGGGCTTAGCGGGCCGACGCTCGTCTTCTTGTGCTTTAGATCAAAGACGCGAGAAAAAGGAGGCGAGATGGAATCCTTGCGGGATTATGCACATTGAAGTTTAAGTGACCGAGCAAGATAACAGTTTGGTTTAGAACAAATTTGATTGTCTGAAGTTTATTTAGTTAAGTACAAAAGAGACGGTTTATGGTAAAAGACGAAGCTTGCATAAATGTAGGCATCTTGTATTTTTATTTAACTGTGTTTCAATTAAGGATTACTAATCTCTTGGCATGAAACGCTTGTATAGCCTACCTTTTTTTTTTTTTTTTTTTTTTTACGAGATTTTGCAGATAAATTGCAGGACAGTGTTAGCGATAGGTTCTTAATGATTCTGTGATCAATCTGCACGTAACGTGCGACCTACTGTATGACAGTAAATCATTTGTACAGAAACAATTTAAAACGTGCATTCCCCCGATCAAATTTGTATACAGATGGCATGACTGGCTCGTGACTCAAACAACTGAAGCAATGCCAAGCTCAACCAAGACAGACACGAGAAGGGCCGAGCTGAGCACTCACTGAGTTGACCCGGCAAACGTTGAGTATGGACTGGCCGGGACTGAATCTGCGGCGCGGCGCGGCTTACTTTAGGGCCTGCTGTGGCGGCCTGACGAAGGAGGAAGACCCTTCCCTCGCGTGAAAAGGGTGACATTGCCTTACTAACCATTCTCTAATGGCGGGAATTATTGTATGGACCGGTGTAGAGAAATACGCGGAAGGAGATTGCGTATGTTTCGCCCGCGGTTATGATCCCGTTTGTTAAGCCTGACGCCCGCGATGTTGGTCAGAGGATTGCGGCAGAGGTTCTTCAAAGACGAGAGATTATTCATCGGACGGGAATTGCTCGATTCGGACCTGTTAGGACGATACTGTCGGGCTACATGCTGCAAAAACTGTCAATGGAATGAGGTGAGACTGCTGAGTATATATACCTCTCACCATTGATTGCTGAGTGCTCTCCACCTGTGTTAATTATCTGAACGTGCTCCTCCCGAACCTTGTTAATAAAACATCATTTGTTTAATGTGACTCCGTGTTTGAATCAGTTATGTGGAGAGGAATGTTCTTCTAACAACTGATATATCCTATTCTTATAATAAACTTGTCAGTGATTTACACTATGAATAAATGATGCCAGTAGAGTATTTTCCTCACAAATAAAATTATTTATTTGTTTGCTGAATTACACGACTCTGACTTTTCTCTGCACCACCGAACCTGGGTTCCTTTTTTTATACTTCCTTGGGTGTAATTCCCAAGGTGGCGTAGTCAGGCTATCTGAATTGAGTTATATTACAAACATACTGCTTCGGTCACAAACTGGCGTAGTCGGCAGGATGGTTGCATTGTAAAAGCAGAGACGTGGATTCTGTAAGCTTATATTGACCCACATTTTGTTTTGAAGTTGGTTTTCTTTGCGTATTATTTTTTTTTTTGAAAAACAGCAGCCGACTCTGACTCTGAGGTGACGCCCAAGCCCTGGACTAATGGAGGTCCCTTCTGAACGAACATCTTCCCTGAGTTTTCTGTGTAGTTTTGTTTTCTCTCTTTTGTTTTGTCCTGTTTTACAGTCATGGAGGATGAATTGATAACTTAGAGACACTGTGCTACAACTGAAAGCTGAAAATGAACGTTTGCGCCAGGAGCCGGCGGCAACTGTGTCAATGGACTTTATTCCGGCCCTCTGTGACAATACTGCAGCAAGGCCATCTACCAGTGTGGCTGCGGAAGGTGAGGCCAGGGATGAAATTAAATGTTGTTCAGATGCAGAGCAGGGAGACCCGGAAATCTTTTCCAGGAAACAGCAATGGGGGAGAGTCTTCACGAGTTTTCTTTGGCTCTGATGTGTCTTCTGGACCTGGTGAAACGTGTTGCACCAGCGGGCATGTTGAACTTGAGTACGATGATGCCTATCCATTGTTCTCTATAGATGCTTTGAGTACGATGATGCCTATCCATTGTTCTCCGTAAATGTTTTGAGTACAATGATGCCTATCCATTGTTCTCCGTAAATGTTTCGAGTACGATGATGTCTATCCATTGTTCTCTGTAGATGTTTTGAGTACGATGATGCCTATCCATTGTTCTCTGTAAATGTTTTGAGTACGATGATGCCTATCCATTGTTCTCCGTAAATGTTTCGAGTACGATGATGCCTATCCATTGTTCTCCGTAAATGTTTTGAGTACGATGATGCCTATCCATTGTTCTCTGTAAATGTTTTGAGTACGATGATGCCTATCCATTGTTCTCCGTAAATGTTTCGAGTACGATGATGCCTATCCATTGTTCTCCGTAAATGTTTTGAGTACGATGATGCCTATCCATTGTTCTCCGTAAATGTTTTGAGTACGATGATGCCTATCCATTGTTCTCTGTAAATGTTTTGAGTACGATGATGCCTATCCATTGTTCTCCGTAAATGTTTTGAGTACGATGATGCCTATCCATTGTTCTCCGTAAATGTTTTGAGTACGATGATGCCTATCCATTGTTCTCTGTAAATGTTTTGAGTACGATGATGCCTATCCATTGTTCTCCGTAAATGTTTTGAGTACGATGATGCCTATCCATTGTTCTCCGTAAATGTTTTGAGTACGATGATGCCTATCCATTGTTCTCCGTAAATGTTTTGAGTACGATGATGCCTATCCATTGTTCTCCGTAAATGTTTTGAGTACGATGATGCCTATCCATTGTTCTCTGTAAATGTTTTGAGTACGATGATGCCTATCCATTGTTCTCTGTAAATGTTTTGAGTACGATGACGCTTAGCCATTGTTCTCTGTAGTTGTTTTGAGTACGATGACGCCTATCCATTGTTCTCTGTATCCTCTGTAGACGATTTTAAGTACGGTGAAGCATACCCATAGTTCCCTGTAGATAATTTTAGTGCGGTGAAGTATATTCATCGCCCCTGTAAGTGATTTTAAGCGGGGTGTCGCTGGTGGGACTGTTAGCTCCTCCATGATTGCGTCTCAGGCCGTTCCGGCTTTGTTCAGGCCCTGGCACTAGCCTTGTGACATCAATGGGTTGTTAGTTTTGTCTCTGATGTTTACAGTTGAGTTTACTTATCGTCGGGGCGCCGATAAAAGAAGGGGGGGGGGGGGTGGAATGTAGCAGTAGGGGATTTCCCCTTTCGTTTTCTTTGCGTCATTACCTTTATATGGTAATGGGTGGATGAGGTAATTAGGGCCGGTGTATTTAAGTGTGTAAACAGGAAGCCCTAGCACGTAGGCTTTGTCATACCCGCCCCTCTTCTTGTTACTGGTGTCACGTTAGTTGAGTGATGGCTGTTGCCGTCTCGGCGGCGTTCCCTGGGAGTTGCGTCAAGCGCTCATTGAGGGCTTTAAGCTGAACATTCGCGAGTGCATCCTGACATCGTGATATGGTGGTTCGTGATGTGTGTGTGTGATTCTCGTGTGTCTCCCGCATACCACGTGATTAACTCGGGTCGTGCTGCTGTTTTTCATGATTAGGTTATTTCCTTTGTTTTTCGTGACTAGATATCATTTTCTGTGTTTTGTTTTGCTTTCATTTTTATGGTTTGAGTTATTTGGTTATTTCTTTAATGATGTTGGTTTGACCACCGTGTGGTGTAATTGTATATCAGCGCGTAGTGTCTATCTATTCTAACACCTGTGAGTATTTCGGGGTCCTCGACGAGGTAGGATGGATTATTATCCGTGCACCAACTGATCTGGTCTATTATATTTGTGTCTGATGTGATTGATGTGATTTTTGTATTTGTATCGCACCCACTAATTTCTGTTTTCTTTTGGTTTGAGTCAAGGCTGAGTGTACCGAGGGGGAGGCTAGTCACCTGGGTGAACACATTTGTTGTGAGGTTGGAGTACCAGGGTTTGAGCACCTCTTTCTATGCCGTGCACACATAAATGGTTGAGAGCACAATCGTTTACAGCTAGCTTGCCACCCCTAAAGTAAACTTTAGCCTTGTCGTTTATATTCTTTTTGTATTAATTATTTTTTTGTTTTATTTTGTGGGGAATTTCTTTTGTGATGTTTGTTTAATGTGACTCCGTGTTTGAATCAGTTATGTGGAGAGGAATGTTCTTCTAACAACTGATATATCCTATTCTTATAATAAACTTGTCAGTGATTTACACTATGAATAAATGATGCCAGTAGAGTATTTTCCTCACAAATAAAATTATTTATTTGTTTGCTGAATTACACGACTCTGACTTTTCTCTGCACCACCGAACCTGGGTTCCTTTTTTTATACTTCCTTGGGTGTAATTCCCAAGGTGGCGTAGTCAGGCTATCTGAATTGAGTTATATTACAAACATACTGCTTCGGTCACACAAGCAATATGTGCATTTGTACTAAACAACAGATGTTGCAGTAAACAACATTACAGATCATATTCGTTGTATTAAAATTTAAAATGACAAAACTCAACCCAGTCTCTTTTTGTTAAATTTCAGTTTTATCAATATTAGCTATTATAAAAGTATAAGTAAAAGGTACAAGAAGCTATACAAATAAAGCAAACAATTCAGTCAAACATACAAAGTCAGCGCTCGATCTAGTCTAACCATACAACGGTAAAGGGGGGGTGAAATGCTATTTCATGCATACTGAGTTTTTTACACTGGTAAAGAGTTGGATTCCCATGCTAAACATGGACAAAGCTTCAAAAACTAAGTTGTACGTTTGAAGGAGTATTTTTGTTCCAAAAATACTCCTTCCGGTTTGTCACAAGTTTCGGAAAGTTTTTTTCGAGTATGGCTCTGTCTTACGTAAGATAGGGCGGAATTTCCTTATATGGGTCCTAAGGGCACTTCTCCGGTAAGATCGCGGCCGCGCGCGCACTCGTAGACCAGAGCAAGAGAGTGAAAGCAGTTCGCCATCAAAGCGTCCCCTGCCCGGCTTTTGGGAAGTCAATGTCACCAAAGAAGTGTGTTTTTGGTTGCCAGGGCAAGACAACCCTGCACAGATTCCCAAAGAACCCAGCGTTAAGGAACCCGTGGCAGTTTGTTTTCCTGAGCATAAACGGAGTTGTGTAAGACTTTTGTTCCCTGCATTTCGACGATGATTGTTTTATAAACAAAGCCCAGATCTACGGATTTGCAGATCGTCTAATGCTTAAGGATCGAGCAGTCACAATGATAAAGGTTCGCGGTCGTGCGTTGGAACCGGACGGTGAGTAAAACTGTTTGTTGAACAAATGTCTCTGTGTGTTGTCACTAGCTTGGCGCGTTAGCACAGCTAAGCTTCGCCCACACGGCCCGCCCCCAGCCGCTCGGTTTTTTCCGGAAAGACTCGGTACAGCCTATCTTTATGTTAAAAATTTAATAAAACAAAATACTTTTTGGAGATATGAAGGATGCAATATTACTCTATAGGTACTCAAGATTAACAGGAGATTGAGTGAAAATGAGCATTTCACCCCCCCTTTAAAGCTTATAAAGTTATGAAACTTCCCCTCAGCCAAAACGATTGGCAGGGAACAAATTATAGATTTACAAGACCAAAAATCGCCCGTTAGATATACACAAGAC
The DNA here is from genome assembly GCF_964197995.2 of Scardinius erythrophthalmus. Classification (NCBI taxonomy): domain Eukaryota; kingdom Metazoa; phylum Chordata; class Actinopteri; order Cypriniformes; family Leuciscidae; genus Scardinius; species Scardinius erythrophthalmus. The sequence continues at coordinate 62,769,275 of NC_138221.1, read as the reverse complement.
GAATTATATCTCATGTTTAACCACTACAGAGACGCCAGAGTCCGCGGCAAACCTCAGACCGACTAGCCGAGGAAAGGCTGTTCCAGGCGGGGTACATAAACGCCGAGCGCCCGGTCATCGCTGGATCTCACAACTGGATATAATTTTCATAAATCTTTATAAATAAACCACAGATTTGAGCTTTAAACAACTACATTCTCGCCTGAAAAACTCTTAAAACTACATTTCATGATACAGAAACAGTAGTATTATATGTCAACTGTATTAAAAAATGGCGCTTCTTATGTTGTCATTCTCCGTGGCGCTGCCTTGTCAGCTGTCAATCAAGCTGTCAATCAAAGTTAACCACGCCCTTATTGTCATACATTTTATATCTAAATACGATCTAAACTAACGAGTTAGAAAAAAATTCACAGCCCTCATGGTTGTCAGGCACTCGGAACCTATCGGAAAAAACAATAAAAGTCCATGGGACCAACCTGTAAAAACATGAATTTATGCTGTGAAAACGGACATTTTAACATGGGGGCTATGGACATTTGCTCCCTTTTGGGACCTGCCCCTAGCGGATTTTCGATGTATTGCAGTTTTTCGCACTTCCGGGTAGGCTTCATTTTTCAGATCAGAATGTTGCCGCTTGTAGAAAACAAGCGGAAAAACTCACTGAATGTGTTCATGTTCTTCCTGTAGAAGGCGAAATAAATCATGATAGAAGAGTTTTATAATTGATCATGTAAATGATGATTTGCACAGGATATTTGGTCAGCTGTACTGAGACACTGATGATACACTGAACATTGATTCATGAAGAGTTCAGATCAGTAGCGGTTTTTGGCACGGGCGAACCGGGCAATCGCCCGGGGCGGCATTTTTTGGGGGCCGCCGCCGGCACAAGCAGGAAAAAAATAAAAAAATAAAAATTTGCGCCGCGAAGCGGTTTTCTATTATCTATCATTTCACTGTGTGGGGAATTGGCAAATTTGCGCCCCCTGCAGCTGCAGGCGCCCCTGCTTGCTGAGAAGAGGCCGTGCACAGAAGCTGTTTGTTTGAGAAGGGGAAAGGAGGGGGGGCGCGGAGGCGCGGGCGCGGATGAAGCCCCATTCACACCGCCAGCGACACGCAGCGACAAAGCAACATGATCCCATTCATTTCAATGGAGCGCTGGCGACTTCCGGCGACACGAGTGACAGTGACCGTTGGCGACAGAATGTGGGCGTGTCAAGCGACACGAGACGCGCGACAAAAGTTCAGAAATTTCAACTTTATGCAAATGAGAAGCGATTTTCGCGAGCGACAACCAATAGGAAAGAAGACTTTCAGTGGAGCTCAGCTCACGTCACCGTCTCGAGTGCAGGCAAGACAGAAGAGTTCGAGGGCGATTTCACTGTTTTACATGGTTTGGTTGTAACCACATACATGGATATAATAAAATGATGCATGGAAAAGAAACTGTCGACAGTCTCAGTGAGTTTAATACACACATTTAGTACGAGTGTTGTAATTTTATGATGCAAGTTTAGCACTGCTGCAGTTCATTTTACAGTTTCCCCTGCATTATCTTGACTATTAGGGACAAGAAAATTGATTATTTGTCAAATTCGAATGACGTTTTAGTAATTTATGACAGTATGAGTCAGAGGTGTGGACTCGAGTCATGTGACTTGGACTCGAGTCAGACTCGAGTCATGAATTTGATGACTTCAGACTCGACTCGACAAAATGTACAAAGACTTGCAACTCGACTTGGACTTTAACATCAATGACTCGTGACTTCACTTGGACTTGCGCCTTTTGACTCGAGAAGACTTGCTATTTCCCATGAAAACTGGGGAAAAAATGTTCACACGGCCGCGCCGCTCTCAGTTTATCTGCATCTGTGAAAAAATGTGCACCACCTGTATGCATGCAGAGGGGTGATTCTATAATTGGAGATACATTTTGCATTTCAATTTTTTTTTAAAAAAAAGGTTGTCATACAGAACCATTGTTTAAGAATTACCTTGAAAACACTTTAAAGTTTATATATTCAGTGCTATACAAATACAGATAGTTTATTACTTTCTCTATTTTATCAAAATATCACCTGTTTATAATTTTTCTCGTCAATTCTGTTACGGACGAACAACCAAATATATAGAAGTAACAGTACATCAAAAAATTGTAAATCTTTTTAGTTTCATTTGTCATTTAGTCCTTTTATTCAGGCCTTTAAAACAGATATTAAATGTTATATTTATACAACTTCAAAATTAGATTCACCCCCAGGCAATAGTGGATTATCCAAAGGGTGCACTTGTTTTTTTATAAAATTACTTGAACATTACAGGGTAGAGATAAAACTATAACATATATCTTACTCTTGCACAATATAAAAATAACAATATTAAGTAGTTTGATATTTCAATGTATTATCTCATTAATATTCAAGATGAAAGACTAAAAACAGAATTGACACATCTGGCAACAGAATTTACGGGGGTAACAGAATTGACCCAAACCAACCAGAACATGCCTATAACAAGAAAATAACTGCTGAGTTATTGAGAAATACTCGACCAGATATCCCTCTGGATCTCTACATGCCGTGTCGCAACCTTGGTCGGGGGTGGAATTAATCTGAGGATGTCCTCATGTGGGTACCAATGAACATCTTCACTACCAGGCCAAAATAATCTATTTTTTCCTATTTGGTGCATGCACTTGCGACGGAAGCAAATCAATCAAAACTAACTTTAGATGGAAAATAACTTAACTCTGCTATAAAGCCAAAACAATCTCTGTTGCCTTAAATTATAAGCTTATCTCTGTAAAGCTGCTTTGAAACAATCTACATTGTTAAAAGCGCTATATAAATGAAGATGACTTGACTTGACATGACTTGACTTGACCCTCACATGAGTCTCATTGACCTCCAGGATGGTACCAGGATAGATATCATGGTCATATGTGAGGACACACCATTGTCCAACCACATCCTGGCTCTCCCAGTGTATGTCTGTCTGTTGGTCTTCATCTCTCTCTTCAACAGCTCTCTCTTCTCCAACGGTTCTCTCTTCTCTCCTCCTCTCTCTTGGTGTTAAAGGGATAGTTCACTTTGAAATTAAATTTTGGTATGTTTTAGCTTACCTGAAGGGCATCCAAGATGTAGGTGTCTTTTTTTCCGCAGTAGTTTCCATTTTGATATTTTTAGGTCAAACCGTTCTTGTCTGTCAGTCACTTCATGCAGGAATATGGTCACGGTCTCAAAGAGCATGCACAAGTCCAAATTAAAACAATTCCCCATCGTCCAAATTAAACAATTCCCCATCGTAAGTACACATTGATGGCCTAAGACACGAAACGAGCGGTTTGTGTGAGAAAACAAACAGTATTTATATCGTTTTTACCTCTTATAACACAATCACGTCGAAGTGATATGAAGGCGCGGGCGCTTTCTGCTGTGTGACGTGTGCGCATAGATGTATATACACTAGATTTCGCATTAAAGACATTCGTTCCAATGAACTGCCGTAGCCAAGGCGACATCTAGTGTATATACATATATATGCGCACACGTCACACAGCAGGAAGCGCCCGCGAGTTCAGATCACTTCGACGTGGTTGTGTTATAAGAGGTAAAAACGATATAAATACTGTTCGTTTTCTCACACAAACCGCTCGTTTCGTGTCTTAGGCCATCAATGTGTACTTACGATGGGGATGTTTCATTTGGACGATGGAGAATTGTTTAATTTGGACTCTGTGCATGCTCTTTGAGACAGTGACCATATTCCTGCATGAAGTGACTGACAGACAAGAACGGTTTGACCTAAAAATATCAAAATTGAAACTACTGCAGAAAAAAAGACACCTACATCTTGGATGCCCTTCAGGTAAGCTAAAACATACCAAAATTTAATTTCAAAGTGAACTATCCCTTTAAGTCCACAACCAATCTGACTCTTCCCATTTCTTTCTTGTGCCTCCATCTTTCCTAATCCTTTTTTAAGTTCCCCTCTCTTCTCTCTGGGGTAGCATCACGTCTCGCTCGATATCTACTCTGTTTCTCCGCAGCAGAGAGTGGCATGTCTGAGGCACACATTTTTACATTATATTACATTGTATTACAGTATTATTATTATATTATTGTACGGTAGCATGACAAATAACCACACATGCTTGGGTGGATGGTCTATGTGTGTGTCTGAGTGTGTGTTGAAATCCTCTGATCATGGTAGAATAACCCAATTGATCAGTGTGTGTGTGTGTGTGTGTGTGTGTGTGTGTGTGTGTGTGTGGCTATAAACACACATTATGCATTTTTGTGTGTGTTTGCATCATTGTGTGATTGTAACCAAGGCAGGGGCAGTGTGAAAACCAAGGCATGGACATTGGTCAATTCTGTTACCGTACCTTGGTAACAGAATTGACAGTAACAGAGTTGACATTTTTAGTATTTTTTCCTAATAACACCACATGCTAGCATAAAGGCTAAGAGCACATGGCCTGATACTAAAGATGATTTTAAAAACTTTTAATACCTCCTTTTCTTAATATTTTTGAACTTTGCTTTCCCTATGAGATTGTTGAAACAGTTTTGACATGTTATATAAGAACTCTTGGTGCAAGTGCCTGTAAGATTGCATGGCTTCAGAGAGAACAAAACACATACCTCCTAGTTCTTCACAGTTTAATACCAAAAGGGAAGTGACATCATCTTGCGTTGCTTAGGATACTGATGCGACAGATCAGCATAATTTAAAGAGACAATAACATGTAGTAACAGAATTGACACAGGATTTATGGATTGGTATTTTCCAACAATAAAAGTTACTTTTAAACAAATTAATTTAGCATAATTTGGAAACTGTCACCAATAATAATTTATAAACAAAATAATTAAAACCCCAACCTGAAATTTGTAATTTAAAACATGTTTAATGCATATTTTACCCTTGTTTGAAAAAAGTACCACCCACTAAGGACAGTATGATATCATGACTTTTAGCATCATGAAATAGCTTTTAAAATAAAATATTTTCTAGTTTTACACTCTAACATTTTGTGACTCTTAAAAAGAATAAAAAAAAAATTAAAATGTGTTTTTGGAGTAAAATTTTGGTAAAGCTGTTAAAAATAAATGGCTTCGGACTTCAAATGTATCTCCAATTAAAGAATCACCCACAGAGCACGCACGCTGCCTGCACGACATCCAATCACTGTAGTCCCACGTTGTTTTGATTCGACAGCATCTAAGCAGGCACATTGCAAGACAACCAAAGAAGCGCAACAAGCAACAACGCATGCTACGAATTTGAACGAATGCTAAGCACCTTACTGGATGTACCGTAACTTACTAGCTGCTACATAGCTGCCAACTGTCACGCATTCTTTTCACACGCTCTTCACGCCACACATCCATTTTCTCACGCACAGAAAAATCGCGAAGCAAAGAGGACACGGAGACCGACAGACTAGACCGAGCACGAGCAGGTTACTTATTATATAAAAAAATCTCTGCTCTCAGATTCTGCCACTTTTATTACGAAATTCAGACAGAATTCAGACCAGCGGAAACAGCCCTGGTAAGATCATTTCGTTTCTCTACTTTTAATGATGACGATTGTGTGTTAAGCGTCTCACTTTCACTTTGATTTGCGATAGTTTGCACGTTGGCTTAATGCTCAGCTTCTAATCTGCGGTGATGCGTGTAGCGTCGTCATATCTGGCTATAAATTACATATAGCCTATAACACGCTCTCACACGTTTATTTTTTTTAGCATTTTTGGGAGGAGTACAATTTCCATATGTGGTTTCAACAACCAGATGCATTTACACTTGTCCAGTTTCGTCAGGAATGCGGCCCAGACCACCTCCTGAAGTGGTTTGAGCGATCGGATTCAAATCCGTCTCGAATGCGTTTCGGAGGGTATTTACACCTGGTCTTTTCACGATCGGATAGCTATCCGATCTGAGAAAACGCATGAAGTGGCCAGGTGTAAACAGCCCCTCTGGCGTGCACATAACAGAGTCGCGCACATACATAACCGACGCATGATGGCTGAGCGCCAAATTCGAACGGCACCCTCTTCGTTATAAGCTAAGAAAATTGGCAATTTCATTGTTACCTATTTAGTATTTTTTGTATGAGAGCTGCTTTCTGTATTGTTTAGTTCCCTTTCGAAAGGGAACTCCCACTGCGTCGAAATGACGCTATGGGAACCGCCTCAGCGTGACCAATGACTGAAGTACCTATAAAAACCCGCCAATCATATTGGCCCGCGTCAGCCATGACGTCATGCTCTGACGCACCCGGGAAGTATAAAGGGAGCGCTCGGAGAAAATGACATCCTCTTTTCGTCTTCAGGGACTGATTTACTGAGTACTTGAAGATGGATAAACCTGCAAAATCATTTAGGAAGTGTGTTGACCCGTGTGAGAGATGTCTTACACCTGGTGACTTGCACGACCTATGTGTTTGGTGTTTGGGTGAGGAGCACGCGCGCTCTGCTCTCGAGGGGGCGGGGTGCGCGCATTGCGAGAGTCTACCCTTAAGGACTCTCCGTTCTCGTCTGTCCCTCTTCTCGAGGGAGGAGGGACAGTCTTCTTTGCCCCGCGGTTCGGGTCCCTCTCGCGCTGAGGCCGAGAGGAGGCTCAGATCGTGGGGGTCGCAAAGAGACCTCGCTGACGAGTTCGAGGGAGGAGTGAGCCTCTCTCGATCGTCAGCGCAGGACGAGGATGAGCTGCTGGCTGAAGATAACAGCTCTCAGGTATCTTCTGGACCAGCAGGCAGTGCTCCTCTGGTGTTTAACCAGGACGAGCAGGCGGAGCATGAGGCAGACGAAGATATGTTATTTGAGTCTGCCCAGCCCTCCTGCCCCGCGTACGAGGAGCTGATGGAGGTGATGGAGCGGGCTGCAGCTAGGCTGGATTTGCCTTGGCAGCGCGTTCAGGAGGGAGCTGCTTGTGGAAGGCTCGATGAGCGCTTTCTCTCTGACCACACCCCATCAGTCCCTGGGAGCCTTCCATTCCTTCCTGATCTCCATTCTGAGATTGTGAAGGCATGGAAGAACCCGTTTTCCTCCCGCATCCATCGCTTCCAAGCGAGGAGTTATTCCAATGTGGAAGGGGTGCGGGAGAACGGGTATGTGTCGAACTATCTAGCGCGGGGGGAGGCATCGACACTAAGAGCTCCAACCCTGCCATCTAAACCTCTTCAGACCACGTCTCGTCTGAATGGCAGGGCATACGCGGCGGCAGGTCAGGCTGGTGCTGCACTGCATACAATGGCTGTATTGCAGGCGTACCAGGCTGATCTGCTGAAGGACCTGGACCAGGGTCAGGGCTTATCACCTGATGCGGTAGCTGAACTGCGCCGCACCACAGACCTGGCTCTCCGGGCCACCAAGCAGACAGCTACGGCTGTTGGGCGTTCTATGGCTGCTATGGTGGTCACGGAGAGGCACCTGTGGGTGAACCTTTCAGGCATCGTGGAGAAAGAGAAATTATTTCTCCTTGATGCCCCGGTCTCGCCCTCTGAACTTTTCGGTACCTCTGTCGAGGCAGTGGTCGGGAAGTTTAGAGAGGCGAGGGCGCGGTCAGCAGCGTATAAATCTTTCATTCCGCGCCGGTCCAGGTCCGGACCCAGACACCCCGGGGGTCCTGGCCCGTCTCGCTTTGAGGAGCGCAGACAGGGCCAGCGGGACTCAGTCGCCGCTCGTGCCCCTCCTCTTGGTAGGAGTAGGACCGTGAGACGGCGCGAGGCCAGGAGGAAAAGGCAGGGGGTAAGGAGAGAAGACTTCCAGGGTAATCGTAATGAGAAGCGCCCTGGAAGAGGCAGATAATGGCCATTCTCCCTTTACTTGCCCTGCCTTCCCTCTTTCCCCCTGTTTTAAGTGACATCAGGCTCATGTGCTGGACCCATGATGATAACTTTAATCTGACGGTCTGCGTCAAGCTTATTATGCATCTTTGAACGTAGAACAGGCTGTTCCTGTATTGGGAAGTGATATTTTTTTGTTATGTTCTGCAAAATTGAGTTTTGGCCTCCGTTCTTCCTTGCATGTAAACGTTTCTGTTTTGTTAAATATGTGGCCTCCGCTATATGGCAGGCCATATTTACCTTAAACTGTGCATAGTGTGCATTAGACTTCCTCTCCTGTGAGAGTCATTTTGCTGAAGTTTACATACGTTTACGCTTTGCAGTTACATCTTTAGAGCCATGAGCCTTGAAGAAGATAAGCTAGATTTCCTAGATATATGTGTTAGGCCTCCTCTCCATTGAGAGTCTTCTTGCTGAGGCCACCATATACATAGGTTGGCTTTGATGGATAGATATATGTGTTAGGCTTCCCCTCCATTGAGGGTCATCCTGATGAGGCCTCCATATACACTTTTCTGTCTGTAGCTACCATGCTAACAGCTTTGCAGGTAGAGCTGGGAAGTGGCCCCTCCCCTTGTTGGTAAAAAAAAAAAAAAAACTGAACTCTAGGCCCTTCGCTCCCTGAGCTCTGTTAATGTGTGAGTTAGGCTTCCTCTCCATTGAGAGTCATCTTGCTGAGGCTTCAGTTTACACAGTGCATGTTTCAGGTTTCCTTCTCTTTTAGGGTCGTCTCTTTGAGACCTTCATGCAATTGGTCTAGACATTATAGCTGTTTTTGGCATATGTGCCAGGTCTCCTCTCCATGGAGAGTCATCCTGCTGAGGCCTCCATATATGCAGTGCATGCCTTAGGTTTAGGCCTTCTTGCGAACAGATTGGTAGCTATCATAGGTATGTGTCTCTCTATATATATATTTATATATAGTTAGCTATATGTGTTAGGCCTCCTCTCCTTCGAGAGTTGTTTTGTTGAGGCCTCCATATACACTACGTTTGTTGTAGACCTGCCTTGCTTTGGTAGATATGTGTCAGGCCTCCTCTCCACTGAGAGTCTTCCTGCTGAGGCCACCATATACATAGTTAAGCTGTCTATGGTTAGATATGTGTCAGGCCTCCTCTCCATTGAGAGTCTTCCTGCTGAGGCCACCATATACATAGTTGAGCTGTCTATGGTTAGATATGTGTTAGGCCTCCTCTCCACTGAGAGTCTTCCTGCTGAGGCCTCCATATTCATAGTTAAGCTGTCTATGGTTAGATATGTGTTAGGCCTCCTCTCCATTGAGAGTCTTCCTGCTGAGGCCACCATATACATAGCTAAGCTGTCTATGGTCAGATATGTGTCAGGCCTCCTCTCCACTGAGAGTCTTCCTGCTGAGGCCACCATATACATAGTTAGGCTGTCTATGGTTAGATATGTGTTAGGCCTCCTCTCCACTGAGAGTCTTCCTGCTGAGGCCACCATATACATAGTTAGGCTGTCTATGGTTAGATATGTGTCAGGCCTCCTTTCCTTTGAGAGTCTTCCTGCTGAGGCCACCATATACATAGTTAGGCTGTCTATGGTTAGATATGTGTCAGGCCTCCTCTCCATTGAGAGTCTTCCTGCTGAGGCCTCCATATACATAGTTAGGCTGTCTATGGTTAGATATGTGTCAGGCCTCCTCTCCATTGAGAGTCTTCCTGCTGAGGCCACCATATACATAGTTAGGCTGTCTATGGTTAGATATGTGTCAGGCCTCCTCTCCATTGAGAGTCTTCCTGCTGAGGCCTCCATATACATAGTTAGGCTGTCTTTGGTTAGATATGTGTCAGGCCTCCTCTCCATTGAGAGTCTTCCTGCTGAGGCCACCATATACATATTAAGCTGTCTATGGTTAGATATGTGTCAGGCCTTCTCTCCACTGAGAGTCTTCCTGCTGAGGCCACCATATACATAGTTTTAGCTGTCTATGGGTAGATATGTGTCAGGCCTCCTCTCCATTGAGAGTCTTCCTGCTGAGGCTACCATATACTTAGTTAAGCTGTCTGTGGTTAGATATGTGTCAGGCCTCCTCTCCACTGAGAGTCTTCCTGCTGAGGTCACCATATTCATAGTTAAGCTGTCTATGGTTAGATTGTGTTAGGCCTCCTCTCCATTGAGAGTCTTCCTGCTGAGGCCTCCATATACATAATTAAGCTGTTGAGCTCTGCAAAGGTTGAACTTTCACTATTTGAGAAAAAGTTCTGGAGACCATGTGAGTGTGCAGGCTTCCTCTGCTTTCGGAGTCTTCCTGCTGAGGCCTCCGCTTCCCTTAGGTCTAAACAGGTTGTTGGCTTCAGCACTAAACGTGATAGCCTCCCTGGTCATAGGGGTCGACCTTTGTTCCCCGAAAGTAGCAGGCCAGAGACCTTTTTTGGCTCGGGGCCGTACTCCCTTTAAGGAACCCTTCCTGTAGTTGTGGTTTCCATACCTCGAGTGCTTGAGCTCGGCAGTGGCCCTAGGGAGAGGTGCTACTGTTAGCCTGACGTTTAAGCAGTAGGGGCTTTAACCTTGGGTTATTGTGTTTTTGTGCTTGTTACACTTAGTTGTTTGGCATCCCCTTAGCATGGTGGAGTTGGTATAGACGTTCCCATAGCGTCATTTCGACGCAGTGGGAGTTCCCTTTCGAAAGGGAACGTGCTCAGGTTACGTATGTAACCTATGTTCCCTGAGAACAGGGAACGAGCACTGCGTCTCCTTGCCATGCTTCCGGTCTGCTTACTCAGTCCCTTCAGACGAAGAGGATGTCATTTTCTCCGAGCGCTCCCTTTATACTTCCCGGGTGCGTCAGAGCATGACGTCATGGCTGACGCGGGCCAATATGATTGGCGGGTTTTTATAGGTACTTCAGTCATTGGTCACGCTGAGGCGGTTCCCATAGCGTCATTTCGACGCAGTGCTCGTTCCCTGTTCTCAGGGAACATAGGTTACATACGTAACCTGAGCACATTTTCACATCAATATGCATGAACCGATCTGTTATACGTTATACTGCCCTGCAATATGTGCAAAGCACAAAAAGTTACATTTTGCCTGTGCTCTCTGAAGATGTTCATTCACTTTTTTTGTATTATAAGCTGTTTTTGATTGTGGTATACAGCAAACATTTCAAGTCATAACTCTTTATTATTTAGTTGTGAATAAGAGCGGCTTTGTATGTTACTAATTATTCAGAATATGCGTAACTCCACAAGCATTATGTTTGTATGAGAGCTGCTGGAACATAATTCTATATTTTTGAACAAAAACTGATTGAATTTGCTACAGCAAAATGTTTTTTTTTTTGTCTGAAGGATTATATTGCTCATTGGAATTTGGAAATAACAAGAGGATGTTGGTTAGAAGTCTATTATTAAATGCTAGAGATTCAGAATACGCTTAAGTTTGTATTAATTTACTACAAGTAGCCTATGCTGCTAGCACAGGCACACATTTATTGTCCTGTTGGTTCTCAGCAATGTTGGGACATAATGCTGGCAAATGTAACCTTACAGTTGACTTGCCAAATCACTTCCATTTGTTTTATTAATAAAATGAATATAGGAAGTATTGGAAGTAAGTTTGTTATGGGTCATCATAAATACTTTGCTTGAAAAGTACTACCAAGTAGGCTAGTAAAAAAAAAAAAAAAAAATTCGTTAATAATCGATAATCGTTACCCTCTGAATCATAATCGAATCGTGAGGTGCCTAGAGATTCCCACCCATCAATCGTCGACGAGAAGAGCAACCGGAGAATTCTTCTCAACGATCACAGATGCAATTCCACCCCCAAACAATTAACAATAATTTACTGTTTATAAGCGACGATGATTATGAAACTTAAAAGGTGGAATTCAGAAAGAAGTGCATTGTGTCCTTTATGCACAGTATAAAAAAAATAAAAAAAAATCATTAAGAAATTTACTGGCTCATATTTTTTTATTAGAGCGTTTGAAAAAGGAATGACTGCCGAAATGTATTTGCACCGTACTGAATAAATTATTTTGTGTGATTGAATGTACCCTGTATTTGGCCCCTGAATGTAACATGTGGCCCCTTAATGGCCCCTGTTACAGAAAAATCCTAGAACCGCCACTGAGAACAATTATGTCACATAACATTTACCTCAGGAAAGCCATTTAATGACCATAATATAGGCACGTTAGTTGGCTAGAAAAAAAAGAGCTATAGAGAGTATTTTGCTAAATATGTGTACTATATTGCATGTTTATTATATGTTTACTTATATCATTAAATAAAGTTGTTATTATAATAAAAAAAGCATTATATTTAATTTGTGTTAATTTTAACCTTAAATAATACTACCAGCTGATAGGGCTCTCTGTATGTTTACAGCATTAGGTGAGTTTTTTTTTTTTTGCATTAAAAATGAATGCCTATCTTGTGTAGCCTACCTAATATTTATCCAAATGAGTCAATATTAAATCAAATCACAATAATTGAATTGAACTGAAATAATAAAAAAGCGTAGCTTACCAGAAATTGAACCATGTAAACACTAACATTTTGTCACTAAACCTAATAAAATTCAGTTTAGTTACTAAAATGTTTTGACAATCACAATACACTTATTGTGATGCAAAAATTACATCACAATTATTAATAATTGCATCACAATTGCATCCCCCATTGAAGTCAATGGGACCCAGAAACTGCCTGGTTACTGACATTCTTCTAAATATCTTTCTTTCTGTTCAGCAGAAGAAATAAATTCATGTGAAATTTTTTGTGAAAATTAAATTTTCTGTTTTTAACTGTATTTGATTAATGTCATTGTATAAAAAGAGGTTTAAATAAATACAAATCTTACAGACATACATGATTTGTATAAATTTTATTTCTGTGGTAAAAGGACTTGAAATGACTCGAAACAAAAATGGTAGGACTTTGGACTCGACTTGAGACTTGTTGGCTTTGACTTTTGACTCGACTCGGGACTTGCCTCATCTTTGACTCGACTTGACTTGGGACTCGAGGGCAAAGACTTGAGACTTACTTGTGACTTGCATAACAATGACTTTGTCCCACCTCTGGTATGAGTTATTCTGTTGATTGATCGATCGTTAATCCAGTAGGATAAATTATTTAATCCACTGAACAATGCTGTGGTAATATAAAAACACTCTCCCAACAGCATACTGTTTCTTTTGAGCCTAACTCCTAGTCAAATTAAAATGATATAGTTGTATATATCACTTATGATGGTATTTTGTATAGATATGGCCAGACGTGCAGTCTACCAATAACATCAGAGCGACAGCACTACGAACGCCCACAAGCGACTTCACAGTACAGAGACTAGCGACATACAGCGACAAAGTCGCTGGCGGTGTGAACGGGGCTTGACAGTTCACCTCTGGGTCTCTTCCAAATGGAACGGACAAGAAGGGGGAACGGGGGATCCATATAGTTATCTAAGTAAGTGACACCTCGACTTTCTTTCAAATAACGCACATTTCATTCATAATATTATAAATACAGGCCTCTATATTTCCTTCACATTTTTGTTTTTCTGAATTGTCTGAATGGCTAATAAAAATAGGTAATACAAAACGATTACTTGGTCACCACCACCAAGGTGAATTGGTTTAGTCTTGACTTCTGGTCGTGACCATAGACTGGTCGTGACTCGTCGTGAGTGACAGTTGTTATAGGGGGGATCAGGGGAAATCTGTTGATTGTCGATGTCGAGTGCCAAATAAGAGATGGACAAGAAAGGTCAAAGCCATCAGGTGCCCAATTTAGAAACGAGCGAAAGGGGGGGGTGCTCGAAGGGGGTCTCGCCCAGGGTGTAATTCAATGTAGAACCGCCACTGGTTCAGATACATTAAATATCAGACAGATTCATAATTCCTGTTTCTGATGTGTTTTCTCTCCATCAGATTCCCATCAGCTCACTCTGGATCTGAACACAGTGAATAAACGCCTCAGTCTGTCTGAGAGGTACAGAGTGATTACTGTCACTGACACAGAGCAGCCGTATCCTGATCATCCAGACAGATTTGATGTGCTTTCTCAGGTGTTGTGTAGAGAGAGTGTGTGTGGATGCTCTTACTGGGAGATTGAGTGGACTGGGAGTCATGTGTGTATATCGGTATCATATAAGAGCATCAGCAGGAAGGAAGGGGGTGTTGAATGTTGGTTTGGATATAACGATCAGTCCTGGAGTTTGGAGTGCTTTTCCTCCAGATACACATTCTGGCACAATAAGATACGCACTCCTCTCCTTGTAAAGCCCATCAGCAGAAGAATAGGAGTGTATGTGGATCACAGTGCAGGAACTCTGTCCTTCTACAGCGTCTCTGACACAATGAGCCTCATCCACACAGTCCAGACCACATTCACTAAGATGCTCTATCCTGGGTTTTGGGTTGATTCTGGATCAGTGAAACTGTGTTGATGTTTCAGAATAGACTGTAGAGAGATTTTACCCATAATACTTTGAGCTGCATGATAAATCAGTAACAGTGAGATACAGAGACTCTTATTTTAATTTTCTTTAATATCTTAACTTCTGTCACAGAAATAACAGAATAAATACGTGTATTAAATCCTTTATAGAGACGATAAGAATTGTGTGTGTGTGTGTGTGTGTGTGTGTGTTTATCAAGCTATAATTGTATTGATGGAAATCATATTCATTTAGTTGTTTTTATTGTAGTGACACATAATCATTTTAATATTACTATTAAAAGTACCTTTCATTTGAAATTATGAAACACAAACAAAATGAAAAGATTAACGAATAATGAATAATGAAATAACAGAAATGGTTGTGAACAATGTAAGGAGTGAAGATGTGGAAAATGACATTAGTAGTGGAGAAAATAGTTCTGGAAAACAATCACAGTTCAAAATGTGAGGAAAATTGTGATGCAGAAGATAAGGGATGAAGAAGCACTTTCTGAGATTTCAGATATTGGGTCACAAGGGATGGAAATCTATGGAAGTAAAATAATGTCAAATGTTTTTGAAACAAAAAGCCTGTTGAATTGCACTACTTGAAAAAAATAGGCATTGCATTAACTATGCTTGCATTTTAATGCATTGTATTTTTAGGGCTTGCATTTTTATGGCCTGAAATTCAACATGGTTGAATATTTAAGCTGTGAATATTTCAATGAAAAACATTTCAAACACATTTTCATTATTAAAAATTCAATAATCCATATTCAACTTTCATATTTCACTTCCAAAATATTCAAACTGTTTAAAAATACAACCTATAATATTCATTAGGCAATTTTCGGTCCATTTTATTTCGCTTTGCAAATTCGCTTCCACAAATTCAGTGGTTCAAATTCAACAGTAAATTCAACGGAACTGCAGGAAAAGCAGTAGATTACCGAGATACTCTCCATCTGCTGTTAGTCGACCTCACCAGCAGAAGGTGCAAAAGCGCTTGTTGTTGACGAAGACCAGCAACAGTTAGAGCAAGCCATTCAGTCATAGAACTCATTTAACAGCAATGTAAGTGTATTTGTGATTATTATGACGGCGGTTTTATGTTAAATACAGTGTCTTCACGGTTACTTTCCCTGTGTAGCCTACAAGCATCTTTCTCTACCGTGAACAAGATTATAATGTTATTCCCCGATGCGGATATACAGATCCAATATTACATTTTTGAGGTTGACATATATTTCTCTTGGTTGTTTAGTTGCCTTGACTTTATATTGTGGCGATGTGCTGCATGCAAGCTATTAGGGTTTCCCTCAATACTTAAGGATTCCCCAGCTGGACATATAAAACGCTTAACGTATAGCTTAATGGACTAATTACAGTGATATAAAAGACCAAACTCGCAGGCAAGCAGATTGACTCAGAATAACGCGCAAAATTTAATGCTGAGCGTTTCCCAATGATAGACTGGCATAAAGTTGGCTTGACGTTGGACATTCACACATTTAGGGATCTAAATGTACATACGACATTGGTACACACGTTTCTAACTTCAATAGCATTTGAATAGAACGACTTACAGTCATCAAACCAACTGTAAAGTGTTCATGTAGTGTCAGGCATAATGCGCACCCTTTGGATTTTTGATATTTATTCAAATAAATTAAAGTTTGCTATTGAAGTTAGAAACGTGTAAGCCAATGTTTTATGCAACTTTTGAGACGGTCCCTAAATGTGCGAATGTCCAATGTCAAGCCAATTTTACATTTATTAGGCTACATTTAGTCATTTATTTAGCAGACGCTTATCCAAAGCGATTTACAGTTAAACTAACAATAGGAGGACAACAATATGCAAGTGCTATGACTCTTCCCAGTTTAAGCTAATGCAATACACGTAGCAGGGACGGACTGAGGCTAAAAAACAGCCCTGGACTTTCTCCCAAATAGGCCCATCATCCGGCCATTTGCCTAGCCGTGTGCGACAGACACTAGCCAGGATGTCCTGATACTATATGCCACAATACTGTAGCCTATCAGACAAGGTATTTACAGCAAGTAACATCTCAAAAACAATGATGGTTATTGGGGTTGTGTTTATTAATGAAGCCTCAGCCTTCAAATAAAAACACAAAATGTACAATGCCATAAAATACAAATAATGAAATGTCAATGGCTACAGAAACCCCAAATTACACAAACTTGTAATTACAAAACATATAGTTACTTTACAGGGGTCTCCAACCTTTTTGTGTGCGAGGGCTACCTCAGGGGATAAAATAATCTAGAAGGGAATTTTTATTTGGTATAGGCCTACTCCAATATTTATTATACATAACATGGTGAAGCTTTTTTACTTTTCACCATCATATGGGAAATAATAAAATATCTTGATATTCTGGTTCAGACTTACAATCGTAAAAAAATAATAAAAAAAAAACAATTCCTGAAAAATTATGAAAATATTTATGGATTTTTTTTGTTGATTTTCTATAAACCTATTGTGTGTGTTATCAGAAACAGTTGCCCAAACATTTAGTATAAATATAAATGAAAATAAAAATAAAAATAAACTGCCATAACTTCTAACAAAACATTAATGCATTAGGCCTACATTTAATACATTTATGACTATATTAATATAACAGCATTTTAAATATGAATACAGGCACATTTCTGCCAAAAAAGTTTGTTTTACTAAAGTTAATTCATAAGTTTTGGTGTGAAATGTCTTCTAGCTGGTTTGTTCTCGTAACAATGTTTCGCCTGTTTTTTTTTTTGTTGTTTTTTTGCGTCAATATGTTGAGAATATAAGCGCTGTTTCATCTGGCTTTTTACAAGCTTAAATCACATAGTCATTTGTGGGTTTATAATAGAGATAGAGAATTCTGCGCTGAATTTAAATGCTTCTCAGTGGATCGCGCAGCTCTGTGTAATAGCCTAATGTTCGCGTGATCGAGATCAGCCCGCACAGCTGCTTTGTCCGCGATCGCTGTTTTTTTTGGGCCGAGCTGATAATGCGCTGCTCAGATCAAACAAGTTTTGTTCCGTTTGAGCGTTTGCCATTTGATGTTTCTCATACGCAACGCAAATGACAGCGTAGCCTATAATCAAAGAGAGTTGGGTAATTTTGTAGAGGCAAAAGTTGAAATTGAAATGTTTAGTTGAAAAGGTCGCAAAATTATAGGCTACCATTTGAAGTCTGGAACCCCGACTGCAAGTTGGGGCTATTTATAGAATGTGTTTAGTGGGCAACTCACAGGCACCACGTTGGAGACCACTGCTATTCAAATATAATGTAAGCAAATTTAAAAGTGCAGCCTTATAAAACTAACTTTCTGTCAGTGGCTATTGGCCGACTCTTCTTCCTCAGTTGTTGTTTTTTACACGTAGCATATAAGTGATCATATTAATTAGTGCCCCTGCTGTTGGCTGTTCATATTGCTTTATTATAGGCCTACTTTTTTTCTTTTTCTTTTTCCAGAACTTTTCCAGAACGCGCAGATTGTCAGTCCGTCCCTGACACGTAGGCATAGCCTACTATACTATATATACTGTAGAGAGAGAGAGAGAGAGAGAGAGAGAGAGAGAGAGAGAGAGAGAGAGAGAGAGTAAAGAGAAGAGAGAAGAGAAGAGAAAATGTTAGTATTGATCAAGTGTTGATTTTATGCCAGTAGGCTATATCACGAAACGCTCTGCATGAAACTTTGCGCGTTACGTTCATATTCTTAGTCCATCTAGCCTATAGTAGCCTACAGCCTACATCCCCAATAAGGTGCGAGTTTGGTCTTTTATATCTCTGTATTAGTCCATAAACTAAGCGTTTTGTCCCGACGGAAGGGGAATCCTTGAGTATGAGGTATTGAGGGAAACCGATTATAATCCTGTTCATGTAGAGAAAGCTGATGACATGTAGGCTACACAGGGAAAGTAACAATGAAGTTATTGAATGAAACATAAACACAGCTTTTGTGTCTTTATCATCTTTTCCGCATATATACTGACACAGATAATCATTTTCATTTTATGACTGAATGGCTTGCTCTAACTGTTGCTCTGTCTTCGTCAACAACACGAGCTTTTGCACCACCTGCTGGTGGGGTTGACTAACAGCAGATGGAGAGTATCTCGGTAATCTACTGCTTTTCCTGCAGTTACGTTGAATTTACTGTCGAATTTGAACCACTGAATTTGTGGAAGCGAATTTGCAAAGCGAAATAAAATGGACCGAAAATTGCCTGTTGAATATTTGTATTTTTAAACAGTTTGAATATTTTGGAAGTGAAATATGAAAGGTGAATATGGATTATTGAATTTTTAATAATGAAAATGTGTTTGAAATGTTTTTAATTGAAATATTCACAGCTTAAATATTCAACCATGTTGAATTTCAGCCCATAAAAATGCAAGCCCTAAAAATACAATGCATTAAAATGCAAGCATGGTTAATGCAATGCCTATTTTTTTTCAAGTAGTGCAATTCAACAGGCTTTTTGTTTCAAAAACATTTGACATTATTTTACTTCCATAGAAATCATGAACTCTTTACAAGAAATAAATGACTTTCACAACGTTTGATAAAGTTGTTGATGTAAAATAGTTATTTCCAGATATGGAGAAATGTATCAGTGTCGTTGCAAAAAGCAGTGAGCTCTAGTTCTGGATAAAAAGAAAAGATTCCAGCTGAAAAAGATGCTAATGAAATTAAGGAAAATAAAAGTGCAGCTTCACGAAAATATTTCCTCTGTGCTTTTTATTTTCTGTCTTCTTCTTCTTGCTTCTCTATATGGATGTGTGGAGAGTCGAGCTATTTCACTTCAGATCAACCAATAGACACTACATCAACATAAATGGAGAACACAGCATCCAAAGCATGCAGTTACAGAAAAAAAAAAAAAAAAAAAAAAAATATATATATATATATATATATATATATATATATATATATATATATATATATATATATATATATATATATATATTGTAACATGTTAAAAGCTCTCCCAGTATAGGGTTGGGAGAGGATAACAGGATTAAATTAAATCAAAACGGAGAAAAGTAAACGTGGAGGATTCCCTTCAGTCATGTGAGCCAACCACTTGATGATGCAAAAATACAATTATTTATTTTTGTTAAACAAAGAAAATGGAAGCATTCAATCTTCAGGAGAAGGTCTAGCCAAAACAACAAACAAAAGGGGAAACTTACTTGTAACGGTCATCAGCTGGAGAGCCCTTGAGAGCCACCAGAGGACACTCCACATCAGACTATCGTGATTACATTTTTGCAATTGCATAAAAACGTATAATAATCACAACTGAGGTGAATATATTGTATACTGTATGTACTGTAAGTATAGTACTGTGTTGAATATAGTATATTAACACAGGCATCTAACTTTAAAATCAGAAATTAGCAGGAATCAGAAACTCAAAGTTAGATGAGTATTTACCATTTAATTTCTCAAAATTAAATGTAGCCAAATGTCAACCAGACAAGAAAACTCTAAATATTCATATTAGAATAGTGTCTAATACAAAAAGAATCAGAAAATCATAACTTGAAAACACACATAATTATTTCACCCATTTGGATATGAATATAAAAGGTTAGATCAGATGTTTTATCAGGCTATTTTTATGTATTTATTTATGTATTTATGTTACATTTAGACACCTATGTTTCTGGCACATGGAAGGCCTTGGGAGTCGGGACTGAGAAAACATTCTGGAAGTGCAGGTTTACCTCTTAAGAAAAGAATGGGCCATTTTTATATTTTACTCAAAGTAATAAACTACTAAAAACAAACAACATACATAATCTAATAAGCAAAACTCTCATCATGAGCACAAAATAAAGTTAACTAATAATTTCAGATTTTTTTGTCTTCACTTCATCTCTAAATAATTTTTCAAATTATAACATTGTTTGTTATGAAATGCTCTTAATATGCTGATTAATCATGCTAAATATGGAAGAAGAAGAAAAAAAATAAACGTCTAAAGGTGCCACAGGTTAACTTACAGTTTTTTACGATTGCTTACACACTAAAATTAAACTTTTCCCACAATTAGCAAAACCTTACACTCAAGGAGCAAAACACAAGGCTAGATTTGCACAACTGTAAGCACATTGTCAGCTTTACACTATTTGCAAAACATTACACACAGTGATTTGCAAAACACTAAACACATTTGTATACATCAGACACAGAAGTATATCATGATATCACTTCCTTGCGATTCCAAAGCACTGACTGTCAAATTACCACACCTATGAGCCAATCTGTTAAACACGGCCATCAGGTGCACAAACACATGATTGCTAAATTGTGGACACACCAGTCAGGTTTAAGCACTATTAAAATGCAGCCGGTAGGATAGGTGGTGGTAATGCACATTAAAAAGTTGTTTGCCAACCGCCAATAAAAATAATAATAATAATAATAAGAAGAAGAAGGTAGGTTCACCTACCTTCAACCAAAATGGAAGGAGTCAGTGAGGGTGAGAGGAGGAGTACAAATGGAAGAAGTCAGTGAGGGTGAGAGGAGGAGTACAAAAGGAAGGAGTCAGTGAGGGTGAGAGGATGAGTAAACAGAGGAGGCCGAGCCAGAGGTCGAGGAAGACCTGAAGCGGGAGGAGAACGTGCACAAAGAAGAAGAGGACCAAACTTATCAAATGACATTCGTGCAACACTAGTGGACCATGTTGTGAACCACGGATTGACGCTGAGGGAGGCTGGACTGAGAGTTCAGCCAAATCTTAGCAGATATACAGTGTGTGCAGAATTATTAGGCACGTTGATTTTCTGATCATATTTTATTTCCAGGAACATTTTGCCAATTCCAAACTATATTAAACTTAATAACTACTATAAATTAATATAATTTTATATTTAATCATGTATAAGTGATATATAATTGTTCATGAAGGCTGGAAATGAAAAATGTCTTATTTTCAGGTGTGCAGAATTATTAGGCAAGTTTTCTTTTACAGATAAAATAAGCCAAAAATGAGATTTAACAAAGACTGAAAAGTCAAAAATTATTAAATCCCCATGAGAAGAATGCAAAACTAATGCAATACTAGAGATTACAGTTAAGGCATGACCATTGGACAGTGAAATGCTCATTGGGTCAGCAGGGTCAGACAAAAACAGGTGGAGAAGAAAAAACACATGTTAACTGCAAAAGAATGAAGAATTAAGGTGAAGAATTAAGTGTGAAACCATCGGGAACCCTTTAGTCTCCAGCACCACCATTTTCCAGAACTGCAACCTACCTGGAGTCTCCAGAAGAGCAAGGTGTCAGGGTCTCAGAGACTTGGGTTAGGCAAAGAATCCTAAAAAATGACCCCCTCTTAATAAGAGTCACAAGCTGAAGTGTTGTTAAATACATGAAGACTGTTTTTTAATAGGCTTTATAGACAGACAGATTGAGAGTGACTCTTGAAGGACCAGCACCAATTTTTAATTTTTAGTCCATCTCTGCAAAACGGACTTCAGGGTAGGAGATGGACTAAAAATAAACTCCCAAAACGTATTAAAATGTATTCTGGAAGATGAATTCTTCAAACAGTGGTAGAAGAGGATGTGGTGCTGGTCCTTCAAGAGTCACTCTCAATCTGTCTGTCTATAAAGCCTATAAAAAAACAGTCTTCATGTATTTTACTACTCTTCAGCTTGTGATTCTTATTAAGAGGGGGTCATTTTTTAGGATTCTTTGCCTAACCCAAGTCTCTGAGACCCTGACACCTTGCTCTTCTGGAGACTCCAGGTAGGTTGCAGTTCTGGAAAATGGTGGCGCTGAAGACTAAAGGGTTCCTGATGGTTTCACACTTAATTCTTCACCTTAATTCTTCATTCTTTTGCAGTTAACATGTGTTTTTTCTTCTCCACCTGTTTTTGTCTGACCCTGCTGACCCAATGAGCATTTCACTGTCCAATGGTCATGCCTTAACTGTAATCTCTAGTATTGCATTAGTTTTGCATTCTTCTCATGGGGATTTAATAATTTTTGACTTTTCAGTCTTTGTTAAATCTCATTTTTGGCTTATAATAATAATTCTGCACACCTGAAAATAAGACATTTTTCATTTCCAGCCTTCATGAACAATTATATATCACTTATACATGATTAAATAGAAAATTAATAGTAGTTATTAAGTTTAATATGGTTTGGAATTGGCAAAATGTTCCTGGAAATAAAATATGATCAGAAAATCAACGTGCCTAATAATTCTGCACACACTGTACAGTGGTATCTGTCATAAGGACTTTTCGACAGGAAAACAGGTAAAAGAAGATCTGTCTACAGTTACAGTAATCAGCCGCTTATTGTATGCACCATATCAGCACTTGTGATACCCCTTCCTGTGACATTGTACAATAAGTTACATGTATTATTCTCTACATAGGATTGAGGGTCGGGAACGACAAGGAGGAAGGGGGCCCATATTCACGCAAGAACGAGAGAGAGATAATAAACATGGTTTTGGCCAATAATGCTATCAGGCTCAGAGAACTACATGCAAACATTATCGGTGACCATGCCATTTTCAATAATGTCCATCAGGTTTCTCAGTCAACACTGGCACGCATCCTGAAAAGACATCAGGTTCAAATGAAACAACTTTATCGAGTGCCTTTTGAGCGGAATTCAGAGAGGGTCAAACGGCTGCAGCATGAGTATGTGGAGGTTTGTATTGTTCACTTTAGCACTGTTATGTTGCATACTGCACACATGACTTTTTTACATTGAGTGTATACTAGACCTATCCTGAACTACACAATCTTGTCTTTCATTGTATTTCAGAGAGTTTTGCAGATGGATGCTGAGGAAATCCTGCATGAATTCATATATATTGATGAGGCAGGGTTCAACCTCACAAAAGCAAGAAGGAGAGGCAGAAATATCATTGGCCACAGGGCTATAATCAATGTCCCAGGGCAACGTGGGGGTAACATCACCCTTTGCGCTGCCATTTCACAGCATGGGGTTCTCCTCCGTCATGCCAAAATGGGCCCTTACAACACACCTCACATTCTCACATTTTTGGACCGACTGCACCACATTGTCACAGCAGGTAATGAAATGCACCAGATGCAATACACTGTCATCTGGGACAATGTGTCATTCCACCGCTCTGCTTTGGTCCAGAACTGGTTGCAACACCATCCACAGTTGACAGCACTATACCTTCCACCATACTCTCCATTTCTAAACCCTATTGAAGAGTTTTTCTCTGCATGGCGGTGGAAGGTTTACGATCTCCAGCCCCAGGCTCAGGTACCCCTCATTCAGGCCATGGAGGACACCTGTGACCAAGTCGACGCCGCAGCTGTGCAAGGATGGATTCGACATTGAAGACGGTTCTTCCCGGCTTGTCTTGGTAATGAGGATATTGCTTGTGATGTTGTTGATAATTTTCTGGCCAGATCCAGCTAGGCGAAGAGATTTTGTATAGTATGTTTACTGTAGTATTTTCTGTACAATATTGTCGTTTTTTTTTTTTTTAAGATTATTTTTTGTTTGCTGTTGTTATTTACTGTAATTGTAACCTGTACTGGATACAGTATTTTACTTCTGTCTGTTTGCTGAGCTAACAGTGTTATGCACACTACTGTAGTAGCATGAAAACTGGGACATGTTTTGTTGTGATTCTCCATGTTGACATCTTGACTGATTTGGGTATATGGAGAGAAATAAATGATACACAACATACATAACATGCATTTGTGCTTATTTCTGTTACTTGTGACATTTTCATGGCTAAAGTCTGATTACACTGTATTCAGCACAAACTCTGCTACAATAATATATCAGCAGCATGTATGTAAAAGTTTGTAGTTTTGAGATAATGACATTTATGCGTGGCTTGTGAAAATACAAAAAAAAAATCTCACTGAAATAAGGTCATGAAACCCATACTGATTATTTATTCACAAGACTTTTGAAAATTGTATCACATAGCCTAGAATATTTGCTCCAAAACTATGTGAAAATCACCCTGACTGCTCATTCAGATAAGACAATATATTGATTTAAAATTTGTAAGATGTGTTTTGTGTGAGAAAGCTCTATGCGGGAGGTGTGATCACGTCATTAATATGTAAGCTTTTCACACCTGAGAAAGACAAAGACCCTCCCCTAACGGCCCTATTAGGAGCCATCAGGCCCTATCATTCTGAGCAACCTTGCACAAAGAATGAGGAGATTTAAAAAAGAATGGCTTTTTGATTGTTTGGATTTATTTACAACACAACATAATCCAAATATACACAACAAATGACAAAAAAGCACTTATTGAAAACAATGATCCAAAGACAGAGACCTTCTGTGACGTGAAGTAACAGCGGAGACAATAGCAAGTAAAACTGGTTCTTTATTGAACAATATGAGCAACCAGACTCAGAAAGTGTATGAAGATGATAGATCCGTCTCAGTCCAAAACAGGCAGGTCTCACGATCTCACTCAGCATCAGCAAACATCCACAAAACAACGATCTGACAAACACAAGACGCACGAGGTGAGTATAAATAGGCACTGGAAATGAGAATCACCTGCCGCTGATTCTCCCGGAGGATAATCAGCGACCACGCCCACACACCACACACACACATAACACACGCAAGGAAGAGTTAATGAATTCATCAACTGTGACAGTACCCCTCCCCCTAAGAACGCCTCTTGGCGTTCCCAGGAGATCCTACCTGTTGATTGTAATCATCAATAAGGGTTTGATCCAGGATGTCCCTAGCAGGAACCCAACTTCTCTCCTCCTGACCGTAACCTTCCCAGTCCACCAGATACTGAAATCCGCGTCCCCTCGGTCTCGAGTCCAGAATACGACTTACCGAATAAGTAGGTTCCCCATCTACGAGTCGCGGCAGTGGGGGAACCGGTGGCCGGCGGATTAATGGGAGAATAAAATACGGGCTTTAATTTGGACACATGAAATACGGGATGAATTCTCCTGTACGCAGGATGAAGTTTGAGTCGGACTGTCACCGGACTAATGATTTTGGTGACAGGAAACGGGCCAATGAATTTAGGAGCTAACTTATTCGAAACGGAGCGGAGAGGAATATTCTTGGTAGAAAGCCACACTTTGGAACCGACGACGTATACGGGAGGTCTTGACCTGTGGCGATCGGCCTTAACCTTGGTACGCGCCCCTACCTGGAGCAGACTCTCACGGGCTCTGGTCCATGTACGGTGACCCCTCTGGACGAAGGCGTGAGCGGAGGGGACCGCGACTTCGGATTCCAGGCTAGAAAAAATTGGTGGCTGGTACCCTAGACTACACTCAAACGGAGACAGGCCCGTAGATGACACTGGTAACGAGTTGTGTGCGTACTCCACCATAGAAAGTTGTTGGCACCAGGAGGAAGGATTCTTAGACACCACACATCGCAACATTTTCTCCAAATCTTGGTTGGCTCTCTCAGTCTGACCATTGCTCTGGGGGTGGTAACCCGAGGACAGACTGACAGTGGCCCCCAGTAATTTACAAAATTCCTGCCAAAATATGGACACAAATTGGGACCCCCTGTCAGAGACCACCTCCATCGGGAGGCCATGTAAACGAAAGGCGTGATCAATGACAGTCACCGCTGTCTCCTTGGCAGAAGGTAATTTAGGCAAGGGAATAAAATGAGCCGCCTTCGAGAACCGGTCCACGACGGTTAAAACAACCGTCTTGCCTTGAGAGGGTGGGAGGGCGGTGATAAACTCTAGCGCAATATGGGACCAGGGTCTCGAAGGGACAGACAGCGGTAAGAGTAACCCATCTGGAGGTTGATTGGAAGTCTTACCAGTGGCGCAAACCGAGCAAGCCAAAACAAAATCTCGAATGTCGCGAGCCATCAAGGGCCACCAGAATCATTGCTTGACCAAAAAACTGGTACGGTTTACTCCTGGGTGGCACGCTACGTTAGAACAATGACCCCACTGAATGACGTTGGACCGTAATCCCTCCGGCACAAATAACCGACTCGGTGGGCAACCGGGCGGAGGCGTTACCCCTTCTAAGGCCGTCTTGACCTTCGATTCGACCTCCCATGTGAGTGTGGAGACGAATAGAGTCTCGGGTAAAATGCACTCGGGAGTAGACGGGCGTTCAGATGGATAAAAAATATGAGATAAAGAATCGGGTTTGATGTTCTTGGAACCCGGGCGGTACAAGAGAGAAAAATCAAAACGACCGAAAAAAAGAACCCACCGAGCCTGCCTGGAGTTGAGTCTTTTAGCGGATTGAATGTATTCCAGATTCTTGTGATCAGTCCAGACTATAAAAGGTACCCCCGACCCTTCTAACCAATATCGCCATTCTTCTAACGCTAACTTGACCGCCAACAACTCCCTGTTACCAATGTCATAGTTACATTCGGTAGGCGATAAGCGATGAGAAAAAAACACGCAAGGATGCATCTTGTCGTCTGTGGAAGAGCGTTGGGAGAGTACCGCACCTACCCCCACCTCTGACGCGTCGACCTCCACCACGAACTTACGTGATGGATCAGGGGCTATAAGAATGGGAGCGGAAACAAAGCGGCTCCTCAGGTTAGCGAATACAGCCTCGGCTGTATCGGACCACCTGAACGTCATCTTGGGAGAGGTCAAGGCTGTCAGAGGAGCGGCTAGTTGGCTGAAATTACGAATGAAACGTCGGTAAAAATTGGCAAACCCCAGAAACCTCTGTAGGGCCTTACGGGAATCTGGACTTGGCCAATCCACCACAGCCTTAACCTTGTCAGGATCCATACGCACTCCCTCAGACGAGATGATGTAACCTAAGGGACAGACTGTGCATGAAAAGCGCATTTCTCCGCCTTGACAAAAAGCCCATTCTCTAGCAACCTCTGAAGCACTCGTCTGACGTGCTGAATGTGTTCCTGGAGAGACGAAGAAAAAATCAATATGTCATCCAGGTAGATATATATGAACTGGTCTACCATGTCTCTCAGCACGTCATTGACAAGTGCCTGGAAAACCGCTGGGGAGTTGGAAAGCCTGAAGGGCATGACCAAATATTCAAAGTGCCCCCTGGGGGTGTTAAAAGCGGTTTTCCATTCATCTCCCTTCCTGATGCGGACCAATAAGATATAAGCATTACGTAAATCCAATTTTGTGAAGACAGAGGCTCCCTGCAACTGCTCGAAGGCTGAAGACATCAACGGCAAAGGATAAGTATTCTTTACCGTGATGTTGTTCAGCCTTCGGTAATCAATGCACGGTCGCAGGGATCCGTCCTTCTTCCCCACAAAAAAGAACCCCGCCCCCGCTGGAGAAGAGGAAGGTCGAATTAACCCGGATGCCAGAGAATCAGAAATGTATTTCTCCATGGCCTCCCTCTCGGGAGTAGAAAGAGAGTATAACTTGCCCTTAGTCGGAGACGTACCTGGCAGAAGATCTATGGCACAGTCATAGGGACGATGCGGAGGAAGAGAAGCAGCTGTGGACTAACTGAACACTTCCTTCAGGTCGAGGTACTCCACGGGCACGTTTGACAAATTCACCGACTCCTCCTGCAAAACAGAACTGGACAAAGACGAACCAGCAGACATAAGACAAGACGCATAACATTCAGTGCTCCAGGCAGAAATGGAGTTATGTCCCCAGTCAACCCTGGGGTTATGCTGCACGAGCCAGGGATGACCGAGGACAATGGGGCTGTGAGGAGAGTCCAGAAGCAGAAATGACAGTTCTTCGGAGTGGTTGCCAGAAGTGATGAGTGTTAACTGAATGGTGGTGTTAGATATCGTGGGTAACTCCTGACCATTGAGAGCATTGACGGAGATCGGGTTGGTAAGTGGTATGGTGGGTATCTGAAGTCTGTCTGCAAGTGACCAGTCCATAAAATTAGCTTCCGCTCCGGAGTCGATAAGTGCTTGACACTGATGAGTGTGAGTTGCCCACTGCAATCTCACCAGAAGGAGAGTGGAAGAGGGTTTCTGGATGAAGACCCCGCCCGACAGAATCCTCTTCTCTACTGCCGGGCTCTCTCTTTTACGGGACAGTTATTGAGAAAGTGACCCGAGCCTCCACAATATAGACATAACCCTCTGGATCTCCTTCTCTCCCTCTCCTCCCGGGAGAGCCGGGCTCGACCCACCTGCATGGGCTCGTGATCGTCGACGGGGCTGACCGCATCACGACCGCTGGGCTGAGGAACTCCCAAAACTCTGCGAGCCGGATTAGTATGAGTGCGCTGTTCCAGACGATGCAGGCGAGCGTCCACTCGCAGTGCCAAGTCAATCAATCCATTGAGACTCGTGGGTAGCTCCAGGGTGTAGATCTCGCGTTGGATGCGGTCAGCCAGCCCATGCAGGAAGACATCCCACTGCGCCTCCTCGTTCCAGCGGCACTCTGCGGCGAGGGTGCGAAACTCGATGGAATAGTCAGCAATGGGTCTTTCTCCCTGGACGATGTCCGTGAGCTGGCGAGCCGCCTTCTCTCCCTGTGACTGCCCGGTCAAACACCCTCTTCATCTCCTCCGAGAGTGCCGCGAATGAGGAACAGCATGTTCGTTGGTTCTCCCATACCGCCGTCCCCCACAGAGCCGCACGCCCAGACAGCAATGTGAGCACGAAAGCCACCTTCAAATCTTCAGTGCAAAATGTCTGAGGCTGAAGGGCAAAGAACATAGAGCACTTGGTCAAAAAAGCTCTACAATAGTTAGGCTCACCCGAATATCTCTCAGGTGTCGGTAAACGGGGTTCAGTCTGTCGATCGGATGCGGGAGGAATGGGGGGAACCGGCGGTGGGGTTGGGTGCAGCGGGCATCGTCAGTTGTTGTATTTGCTGGGTGAGCCCGGACACCTGCGTTACCCACACCTGAACCGCTCGTCCAGTAGCGGCGAGATGTTCCTCCTGCCGTTCCATACGAGCCGAGCTGTGAGCGAAGTAATCCGCGAGCTCGGGTGTGCTAGCTGCCTCCATAATGGTCAGATCGTTCTGTGACGTGAAGTAACAGCGGAGACAATAGCAAGTAAAACTGGTTCTTTATTGAACAATATGAGCAACCAGACTCAGAAAGTGTATGAAGATGATAGATCCGTCTCAGTCCAAAACAGGCAGGTCTCACGATCTCACTCAGCATCAGCGGGAGAACTCAGGAATGGGTGCGTTGGCAACGCAGGCTTGCATGGGCAACTCGAAGAACACGGTCAGATGAGTGAAGTGAATTCCCAGTGAAGACGAGACGTGAAGACAAACTGCGACGAGGAATCTCCCAGATGAACCACAGGCTGGGGACACGAGGAATCGAGACGGAACAGGAACAGAAAGGGAAACATCCACAAAACAACGATCTGACAAACACAAGACGCACGAGGTGAGTATAAATAGGCACTGGAAATGAGAATCACCTGCCGCTGATTCTCCCGGAGGATAATCAGCGACCAAGCCCACACACCACACACACACACACACATAACACACGCAAGGAAGAGTCAATGAATTCATCAACCGTGACACCTTTGTGCCATTCCTAAAAACATTGTACATACCTTTCATTTCCAAGGTGTTTGATTTTCACTTTACCATGTTCATGTACAGAGACTCATGTGAATGTTGAAGTCAGCAGGACTCAGTGGTATCTGGGCCCTGAAAGGAAAAAAAAAGTGAACATACTGATATCAAGAGAAATACCTGCACAATTTTGGGAATAAATTTGAGATTTTTCTGGTTAAAATTGCTTTTTAAAATTCACAGAATACACACACACACACACAAATGTTTCCAACAATACATAATATAATGAACACCAGGTTTGTAGTGCTGCATAAAATAATAATAACAATAACCTATAGCAGCCTGTAAATCTTCCAAAAGATTTCAGTAACAACTAAGCTAGAGAAAAAAAATATTGATTATCATATGTTACTTCAAATGTTTCCATTCGTTATGATGATATGAAATGAGATAATAGTAAAAACATGAAGCCGTTTGGTGCGTTTTGCTTTTCAAACGCGATCGCGTTCCAAAATATGAAACATTACGGTTACCATATACATATCTACGTTTGAGCAGATATCCACAAACACAGTAACAGTAAACATGGGTCTAAATATTATAATATTCACCATATATCTAGCAACAGTTCAACTGCAATGTGAAATTTATGCAACAATAACAAACTAATATGTAAGAATTTCTTACCTTACATCTTTCTTGTCTTCAAATCGCGTTCTTCTTCTTTTGACGTAAATCCAATGTAAGCTCACGGCGCGTCTTTCAAACTCGACGAAAAGCAGAGACTTGTGAAGTTTTTTTTGTGCTTTGTTTTTGTGGTAACGAGCGCGTTCGCGTTCCATGTGGAGATTTGCACGTGAATCTCTTTTGCGCGCGTGGGCGTGGTCAAATTAAAAATAATGAGGAAGCGTTTGAGAAGCTGGACATCTTGTTGGTTTTATACAAATGACTTAAACAGAGAATATTTGTTTTCAGTTTGAATCCGATCATTTAAAAGTACACACTTAAATGTTTATAAAGGTATCTGGCTCATAAATGTGTGACAAGTATTCGCTGAGTTTGGTTTCAGTTTATAGACGTGCTCAAGAAAAAAAAGTTCACCACGACGGGGAGGCAGAAAGCACACTCTGTTTATTTTCTTTATTTGACAAAAGCACAATGTTTTGATTTGATTGTAAGTGGACACATACAAAAGTAGAAATATCACAGATTCTTTTTTTATATTTCTTTTTTCTGTATGACCATAAATGACGGAGTAATTTAAGTTTATTGTGCTACAATGTGACGAAAATCCAGCAAAACGCGCGGGCGTGTTTGTCGACCCCAGAGGGTTAAGCAAGAGAAAGAAAAACGTCCAGGACCAGGAAAAACAACAAACAACCAGGACGTTCCCTTTCAGTCGAGAACGTCTACGACGAGACGTAGTCTACGTCGAATGAATGGGGATCTATTGAAAACGGCACTAGCGCTGCCACCTTCCAGTGCCTAGACAGAAGCCTCCTGATCTCCCCGCGTAAGAGACAGGGCTTTAGGCCAGGGAAGTCACTGCTGTTCCTACAGGACCACTGGGAAAGTGTTCCCTGTACATGGAAGGAAGGGACGCCGCGAAAGCCACATCCTGCTCACAGGGAGGTAACATGTGGAGAATACACATATGGACTGGGCGAATTGACGGCAGTACAACATATGGAATGTCACTGGGGAGGCTCCAGCCTATAACCGGGGGGAGCTACTCACCAGACAGTGACGGCAGAAAGCTCTGCCAAGGGAAGACACGGGCTCGCCGTAGGGAGCCGTATCATGGAAGAATACACATATGGGATCACCGTGGGGATCACAACATATGGACCCAGCCTAGCACAAGTTCCACCACTGCATACGAGTGGTAGGCCTGGCTTCGGACGCTCCGCCGTGTCCGTTGCCGGAGGGTGTGGAGGAACTCAACAGGGTTTGGTTTAAGAGGGAACTCTACATGTATCCAGTCCATAGGAGGGGAATGGCGCAGCAAGCCGTCACTTCGAACCGGGCTCAAGTGAAACTGGCTTCATGAGAAGGGAGACCACGAGAAGCAGTGGTTCGACTATAGGTGTTGCCCAGCCCCCAACTCTAGAATATCTTTCAGCGAAGCACTCTGTGTCAACGCCTAGGCGGGAGCACACACTCACTTCAGAGGAGCTCACCACCTAAGTGGACACGTGCATCTCGGGATTTTCACCAAGATGAAGGCAGCCACCATTCAGTGGGCCAACCTCACTTGGAAACAGCCTTCCCTTTCTGCTGATTTCCTTAACAGACAAGAGCTGGTCTGAGGTCCTAAGGCTTGCGTTCTGTGCAAGTATAACCGCAATGAAGCGGACGGACAGAGAAAGCCAGGGCTGGGTCTGCCTCCTCCGGGGCAGCGCTTGTAGGCTCACCACATGGTCCCACCTTTAGGGAGAGGTAGGAACCTTGGGCACATATCCAGCCCGGGGTCACAGGTAGTGATAGTTAGCCGGCCCGAATTCCAGGCACAACTCGTTGACCGAAAGCGAGCAAGTCCCTACCCTCTAGTAGAGACCACGCAAGCAGGAGAACTGTTTCTTTAAAAACAGAATTTTTAACTCACTGCCTGCAGTGGCTCAGGGGCGATCTCTGCAGTGCAGTAGCACTAGAGATAAGGCCCAAGAGGATAAAGAGGGGTGCAAGGCTTTTCTTGCTCCCTCAGGAACCTGACGATCAGGACGTGCTTCCCATGCTACTGCATCATGATGTGCGTCAAAGAAAAAAATCGAGGCGACATCATTTTGAGGGTGGAGGACACAGCCCTCACTCCAACCCAGCTTGCAGGAAAGAGAGCACTGAAATGACCGAACACCTTCAGGATCTCCTCACGGAGAGAAGACACTTCTAGGTTCCACTTCTATTTGGCGTAAGCAACACTTCCTCTTAGGGGTGCTCTCGCAGAAGTGATGGTGACTTCTACATAATCCTGCGGTAGCCATCTGAACCTCCGTGTCCATTTTTAGGACCGGCCTGGAATCTCTCCAGGGGTCTGAACATGGGTGCCATCATG
Organism: Scardinius erythrophthalmus; assembly: GCF_964197995.2. NCBI lineage: Eukaryota > Metazoa > Chordata > Actinopteri > Cypriniformes > Leuciscidae > Scardinius > Scardinius erythrophthalmus. Next base: position 62,736,464 of record NC_138221.1, on the reverse strand, counting down.
CCACGTCCCTGAGAATGTATTCAGAGGAAAGTCAGGAAGGGCTGTTGAGGGGAACTAGGTCTGGTTGGGCCAATAAGGGGCAACTATCAAGACCTGCTCCACTCCTGACCTAGCACAGTACGTGCAAGCAACATGCGCGCAAAAAAAACAGGAGCACTGCTCAACACTACAGTAGGTGTGAAGAAAATTACTGAGCTTCAGGAGCATCTCTGCTCAACACCTGAGTGTAATGAAATTCACTGAGCTTCAGGAGCATCTCTTCTCAACACCTGAGTGTGATGAAAATCACTGAACTTGAGCCAAGCAGCAATGAATCGTATAGCCGCTTTTTTAGAAGGCTCACTGGGGAACGCATTTCTGCGGGGCCCTGGGGCCAGCTGAGAGCCAGTGTCTGTCCAAGGGTTGTCCGCTCAGACAGAAATAACACAACCGTCCACAACCTAGTAAGCTCTCCATGCATTTCTGGAAAGGGCTGAGAACCAGCACGGCCCGCCCCGCCCCGTGAGACCAATCATCCAACCGAGACTGAGTGGGACACGATGGAGGGTTTCACTTGAGCCCAACAGCCTCGGCAGCCCAATTCAGCATAGCTGACAGTTCTGGATCCGACTCGGGCAACGTTACGCAGTTGAGTCATCATCTCCAGAGGCCAGCTCACCCTCTGATGCTGCAATCGGCGTCCTGTCCTCTGGGGGAGCCCCGGGTGAAACGGCCGGTCCACTATTACGATGGACCAGCACGCTCCACGGGGGACTCCACCGGCTGCGGTGGAAGGGAGGAGTGAGGAGCCCACATGGAATCGTTACCGGGCAAGACATCCAAAAGCATCCTCCTATCACCCATCCCACGCGGCACCCGAAGGCGGGGCGTGGTAATGGGGACTCGCGCTTCGCGGACAAAGGCGAGTCTCGACCTCAACACCGCAACAGTCATATTCAATGAATCAGTGAAGCACTCACTTCTCGCCCTCTAACCAACCGTCAAACACACAAACAAATAGAAATTTTATGCTGTTATAACAGCAGTTGAGAGCTTAAGAAGCGTGCAATCACCGTTGCACTCACGCTGTAGAAACACCACCACTGGGAGGTCTTCCCGCAAGAACACAGACACACTCGCTTGTTGTGTAAACAATACTCTTAAGTTCAGAGGCATCCGATCGGCTCCGAAGAGAAAGGCAACTGGTGCGTGCGTCCACTTCCGTGTTTATACCTGCGCTGCGGGGCGGAGAGTGTAATCACGCACTCCAATGTTGAATGTTGAATTGGCTTGATTAAATAGTAGCACGAAGAAGACAGGCTCCCTAAGCGTGATCCCAGTCAGTCGTAACGTACGACCACGTCGAACGTGAGCGACTGAAAGGGAACTTCCCTGCACAGTCAATGACTTAGTATATTGTATTTTATATTAGTTTTGCAAGCAGAAATGTAATAAATATATATATATATATATATATATATATATATATATATATATATATATATATATATATATATATATATATATATTGTTTGTACTGTGATGAAGAAGACGTGAGATTGTTTTATAGACCAGGGCTTTTGAAACTTTTTAATGCCAATAGCCCCCAAATATTATGATCCCCTTCCAAAGGCAGCCAAACATTTTTATATTTTCATAAAAGACCCAAGTATACTGTGTGAGAAACTGTGTGGTATAAAGGCAATATTTTGGTTGCAAAATTAAATAATTGGTTTTCATACAGCTAGGTGAAATTAACTCATAACTGAAAATTGCAACTGAAAAATGAAGAAGTTTACAGATGAACAGATAAGGACGATCCCCCATTCCTTAAATATAAATACAGCTATATATACAGTATATTCATACAATACTATAATACCACATACTATGTGAGAAAAAGTGTGATTTTGTTGTTGGCAAAAATAAATAATTGGCTTTTATATAGTTAGTTTACTAAAGCTAATGCAACATTTGAAAAATATTATCTGGAAAATATTGTATTAAGTTTTTTTACTTACATTTTGTAAAAATCTTTTCCCCCCTCATTTTCCCCTCACTTTCCCCCCTAAAATATTCTTTACTTTTTTGTTTGAAAACCCCTGGTATAGACATACATGTGTGTGTGGTAATGATCATGTTGTAGTTTTCATGTGACAAGTCTTTCAACCATAACAGTATAATTTTCAATGACGAGTGTTGATCGTCCATAAAAAGAGAAGCACTAAAATCTTCAGGACATTTCCTAGACTGACTTGATGCTTTAAACATGCAATAACAAGGATGTCATCTTCCCATTATTCCTTCATATTATATATTACGGCTGTTAACTACAACTGGAATAGATGTGTAGAACAGATTACTTGGCATGTCACTAACCTGTTCTTCATCCTACAGGGGGACTCTGGAGGTCCTATGGTCAGCAAACAGGGTTCGGTCTGGATCCAGTCTGGAGTTGTGAGCTTTGGCATAGGTTGTGCTGAACCCAACTTACCTGGTGTGTATGCGAGAGTTTCTAAGTACCAGAACTGGATCAATGAGCATATCACCACCAACCAGCCAGGCTTCATTACGTTCACCTCCAATGGTACTGACAGTGACCTGAGCACCAGCTGTACTGATGTGCCTGCCATTACGACAACTACTGCCCCTCCAACTACAACTGTCCCAAGTGAGGTTCCTTCAAGTTATAAGATCCTGAAAAAAACATGCATACATTGTTCACTTGGCAACTTGTCCAAAGACTTTTGTGGATTAAAAGTGTACTTGATTTCAAAGTGTTTTTACTTAAAGGGGAACTTGGTAACTCTAGCCATTTCTTCGCTGATTTTCACTTTTGTTGTCGCATGTTTTCTCAGTGAGCTTATATATTGTGAAATATACGCAGGGGCGTATATTTCACAACACTGTCGTAAAAAAAAACTCACTTTGCGGTGCCCTCCTCCCCCTTTCTACCGCTGCTCATGTGCATTTGTTATTATCGGAGCCGGCCAAATTTATCTTGTGGAGCTATGTCTACCGAGGTGTGTAATACATCATACACAGTATCATAGAACATTGACATGTACATTTTGTATTGTGTTATCAACCATAAGCCGTAACAGGGGGTGGGCGGATGAACCTAGCAAACATTGCTGCTTATTCTTGTCTTCCTCTCCCTCACCTCCTCCGCCGAGAACCGTCTCTTTGGTCTTTTCTCTGGAACATCTGAAGAGTGATCCATCGTCACTTGTTCTTATAGCTAGCCAGCGTGGCTTACCGGTATGGGGGGGGGGGGTGTTTATGTCGAATTGCCGTAAAGCAGTTCATGTTTCTCGCTTGTTCCCGCCTCACGAGACTTCCTATTTCCAACTTACCGGGACGTTAGTCCCCATGTTGCAAGGTTGGTTTTCCGCCTGGGAACGCTGGGGGGAGCGGGGAAAGTCACCATTCTCACCAGAACAGGCTATTTAACCATCCAAATGATTTCTAAGCGGTTTTATTAAGTTGGAATAGTTGCCAAGTTCCCCTTTAAATTCAGGTAAACACATATTTATATTGCTAGTGAAGGACATTCATGTGGTCATTTTCAAGCAAGGTGAAAGAGGCACAGGGCTTCAGACCCAATGCGACAAATAAAATAGCTACAATAATTTAAAATGCATTCAAAATTAGCAACACTTTCATCAGATATCATCATTTCATTAGAGTTCCTAAATGCAACAATGAACAAACAAATTACTTATGAACCAGTTCATTTTAATAAGCCAGTAAAAAGTATTAATGAAAAAGCATTATGCCTGTGACTTCAGACTTAGTATAATAATAAACACTATATATTATATTGTATAATATACACTTACGGTGTGCTGAAATACTACTGAAAATTCATGATCCTAACCTTCACCTCCTTGCTGAAATATCAGTTGGCCAGACAGCGATTCATCTTTTCTGTATCATTTAAATACTGATGTCTGGGGACTAGAGGTTTGACAGTGGTGAAGTATTTTTTACTTTAGTCAAGTACATTTTTCAAGTGTCTGTACTTTATCAGTGTTTTTCTCTGGAAAACTTTTACTTCACAACATTCCAAATCATAATGTCATACTTTTTACTGCACTACATTTCATAAATAAAAGTCCATGGTCTATTGTTATTTTTTTTATTTTTTTTTACCTTTGATACTTAAGTACATTAGAAGTTTTGTACTTTCTTGCTTGTACTCAAGTAAAACTTTCAATTGCTTTTACTTGAGAAAAAAAAGAAAGAACTAGATTTCCAGTGTAATTAAGTATTAAATGAAATTCAATATGAAACATAGTGCAGTAAAAAGTACGACATTATGCTTTGGAATGTTGTGAAGTAAAAGTTTTCCAAAGAAAAACACTGATAAAGCACAGACACTTTAAAAATTTACTTAAGCAGAGTAAAAATACTTCACTACTGTCTGCCTCTGCGGTGCACAATTTAAGTAGCTAAATTCCATTAAAAATGACCAATTGTTTGTCTAAAATTTGTTTTCTTTATCTTGTCCATTGTCAGTGTGTGGCAAAGCACGTTTCAACACAAGGATAGTGGGGGGACTGAATGCACCTGCTGGGGCTTGGCCATGGCAGGTCAGCCTTCATAGGAGCGGGAGACATTTTTGTGGTGGATCCCTCATCAACAATCAGTGGGTTCTGACAGCAGCTCACTGCTTTAACAGGTAATTATAATAAACCAACCCTTGCAATTATTTAAAAAATAAAATCATTCAATTGATGTGGAGAATGCATAACACTTCCTTTTCTATCATATTCCAGTGTTTCAACATCTGGCCTAATTGTGTATCTGGGCCGACAGACACAGGAAGGAACAAATGCAGATGAGGTGTCCATAGGTGTCTCTAGTATCATAAAACACCCAAACTACATTAGCAGCACTAACGACAACGACATCACTCTTCTGAAACTGGCTTCGCCAGTGAATTTTACTGACTTTATCAGTCCGGTCTGTCTGGCTTCCTCAAACAGTGTGTTCTTCAACCGAACCTCCAGCTGGGTCACAGGATGGGGAGCGATTCATTCAAGCAGTACGTATTTAATTTAACTAACCTCGATCAGAGTCACAGGATACTGTACTATCGCAATAGTTGACGTATATTTTATCATTTTATGTGTTTCTCAGCTCCCCTGCCTTCACCGCAAACTCTACAGGAAGTGGATGTGCCTATTGTTGGAAACAGGCAGTGTAAGTGTCTTTATAGTGTCTCAACAATCACAGACAACATGATATGTGCTGGACTATTGGAAGGGGGCAAAGACTCCTGTCAGGTAACAACTCCCATACTTCTGTTTGTGTTATTTCATATAGTTTTAATGTGCTGCTGATATTGCATTTGCGACAGACCACTGCATTGGAGGTATAGCCTCGCAACCCTTCACCGTTCCTCCGTCAAGGGTAGTGAGGGGGGAAAGCTATTCGGGCAGTTTCTGGCAGAGAAAGGTGCCGTCCACTACCTGGTAAGCTCTCCATGCACTTCGGGAAAGAAAGGCACTGGGGCGGTGAGCTGAGAACCAGTGCCGGAGCACACAGGGGAATGACCGCGGCAACACTGAACAGTGAACTGAAACAGTGAAGCACTCACTTTTTCGCCCTCTAACCAGCCGTCAACAACACAGAAAACTGATGCTGTTAAAACAGCAGTTGAGAGCTCAAAGCTCGCGATCACCGCTGCACTCGCGCTGTAGAACCACCAGCACTGGGAGATTCTTCATAGAAGAACACGACACACTCGCTCGTTGTTAACAACAGCACTCTTCAGAGACATCGAAGTCGATCGGCTCTGAAGCGAAAGACAAGTGGTGCGTGCATCCGCTTCCGTGTTTATACCCGAGCTGCGGGGCGGAGCGCGAGATGCAATTCACGCACTCCAATGTACATTGGCTCATTTTAACAATACTCGAAGATGACAGGCTCCCTAAGCGTGATCCCAGTCAGTCGTAACGTACGACCACGTCGAACGTGAGCGACTGAAAGGGAACTTCCCTGCACAGTCAATGACTTAGTATATTGTATTTTATATTAGTTTTGCAAGCAGAAATGCAATTTATATATATATATATATATATATATATATACATATATATATATATATTGTTTGTACTGTGATGAATAAGACGTGAGATTGTTTTATAGACCAGGGCTTTTGAAACTTTTTAATGCCAATGGCCCCCAAATATTATGATCCCCTTCCAAAGGCAGCCAAACATTTTTATATTTTCATAAAAGACCCAAGTATACTGTGTGAGAAACTGTGTGGTATAAAGGCAATATTTTGGTTGCAAAATTAAATAATTGGTTTTCATACAGCTAGGTGAAATTAACTCATAACTGAAAATTGCAACTGAACAATGAAGAAGTTTACAGATGAACAGATAAGGACGATCCCCCATTCCTTAAATATAAATACAGCTATATATACAGTATATTCATACAATACTATAATACCACATACTATGTGAGAAAAAGTGTGATTTTGTTGTTGGCAAAAATAAATAATTGGCTTTTATATTGTTAGTTTACTAAAGCTAATGCAAAATTTGAAAAATATTATCTGGAAAATATTGTATTAAGTTTTTTTACTTACATTTTGTAAAATCTTTTCCCCCTCATTTTCCTCTCACTAGAATATTCTTTACTTTTTTGTTTGAAAACGCCTGGTATAGACATACATGTGTGTGTGGTCATTGTCTTGTTGTAGTTTTCATGTGACAAGTCTTCCAACCATAACAGTATTATTTTCAATGACGAGTGTTGATCGTCCATAAAAAGAGAAGCACTAAAATCTTCAGGACATTTCCTAACATAAGACTGACTTGACGCTTTAAACATGCAATAACAAGGATGTCATCTTCCCATTATTCCTTCATATTATATATTACAGCTGTGAACTACAACTGGAATAGATGTGTAGAACAGATTACTTGGCATGTCACTAACCTGTGACACCACTAACTCTGGAGGTCCTATGGTCAGCAAACAGGGATCGGTCTGGATCCAGTCTGGAGTTGTGAGCTTTGGCATAGGTTGTGCTGAACCCAACTTACCTGGTGTGTATGCCAGAGTTTCTAAGTACCAGAACTGGATCAATGAGCATATCACCACCAACCAGCCAGGCTTCATTACGTTCACCTCCAATGGTACTGACAGTGACCTGAGCACCAGCTGTACTGATGTGCCTGCCATTACGACAACTACTGCCCCTCCAACTACAACTGTCCCAAGTGAGGTTCCTTCAAGTTATAAGATCCTGAAAAAAACATGCATACATTGTTCACTTGGCAACTTGTCCATGGACTTGATTTCAAAGTGTTTTTACTTAAAGGGGAACTTGGTAACTCTAGCCATTTCTTCGCTGATTTTCACTTTTGTTGTCGCATGTTTTCTCAGTGAGCTCCCCCTAAAGCTCTGGGGCGTATATTTCACAACACTGTCGTAAAAAAAAACTCACTTTGCGGTGCCCTCCTCCCCCTTTCTACCGCTGCTCATGTGCATTTGTTATTATCAGAGCCGGCCAAATTTATCGTGTGGAGCTATGTCTACCGAGGTGTGTAATACATCATACACAGTATCATAGAACATTGACATGTACATTTTGTATTGTGTTATTAACCATAAGCCGTAACAGGGGGTGGGCGGATGAACCTAGCAAACATTGCTGCTTATTCTTGTCTTCCTCTCCCTCACCTCCTCCGCCGAGAACCGTCTCTTTGGTCTTTTCTCTGGAACATCTGAAGAGTGATCCATCGTCACTTGTTCTTATAGCTAGCCAGCGTGGCTTACCGGTATTGGGGGGGGGGGGGGTGTTTATGTCGAATTGCCGTAAAGCAGTTCATGTTTCTCGCTCATTCCCGCTTCTCACGAGACTTCCAATTTCCAACTTACCGGGACGTTAGTCCCCATGTTGCAAGGTTGGTTTTCCGCCTGGGAACGCTGGGGGTAGCGTGGAAAGTCACCAATCTCACCAGAACAGGTTATTCAACCATCCAAATGATTTCTAAACGGTTTTATTAAGTTGAAATAGTTGCCAAGTTCCCCTTTAAATTCAGGTAAACACATATTTATATTGCTAGTGAAGGACATTCATGTAGTCATTTTCAAGCAAGGTGAAAGTGGCACAGGGCTCCAGACTCAATGCGACAAAAAAAAAAAAAAAAAAAAAGCTACAATAATTAAAAAAAACATTCAACATTAGCAACACTTTCATCAGATATCATCATTTCATTAGAGTTCCTAAATGCAACAATGAACAAACAAATGACTTATGAACCAGTTATTTTTAATGAGCCACTCAAAAGTATTAATGAAAAAAACATTATGCTTGTGACTTCAGACTTAGTATAATAATAAACACTATATATTATATTGTATAATATACACTTACGGTGTGCTGAAATACTACTGAAAATTCATGATCCTAACCTTCACCTCCTTGCTGAAATATCAGTTGGCCAGACAGCGATTCATCTTTTCTGTATCATTTAAATACTGATGTCTGGGGACTAGAGGTTTGACAGTGGTGAAGTATTTTTTACTTTAGTCAAGTACATTTTTCAAGTGTCTGTACTGTTTTTCTCTGGAAAACTTTTACTTCACAACATTCCAAAGCATAATTTCGTACTTTTTACTGCACTACATTTCATAAATAAAAGTCCATGGTCTTTTTTTTTTTTTTTACCTTTGATACTTAAGAACATTAGAAGTTGTGTACTTTCTTGCTTGTACTCAAGTAAAACTTTCAATTGCTTTTACTTGAGAAAAAAATAAGAAAGAACTAGATTTCCAATGTAATTAAGTATTAAAGGAGACATATCATGCTTTTAAATCGTTCCTTTTTACATATAAATCATACATTTGTAGTCTATATAAAGCGGAACTGCAATGCTTGGGTCTGAATTCCTCATTATTATAGCTCTACAGGCCCCTTTTCTACCCCTTTTCTGATGTGCGTCTGAGAGCAACTCGTTTTGGTACGGTCTCTTTAAATACAATTGAGACACTTCATACCCCGCCCCCTCTCCAGGTTGCAGAGGTTCAACTCCACCCCGTTCGGCCATTTTTGTAGTTTGATAGCAGAGATACGATTATCTAGCGGCACAGAAACTTTTTATTCACACGTTATTAACAAAATGTCAACAACGGAAGACTTGTCCAGCCAGCCTTACATGTTCGAGCCAGAGTCGGAGCCGGAGCGAGATGAAAATGAAAACGACGAACCTGCAGAACAACGTCTTCATATGGATGTATCGCAATGGTGTGTTACTGTATTTACACAACAGTAAACTGAAACAGTGAAACTTTGGTCTTCCGACCTTTTACCACCGTGTCGATTTATTTTGATTAATATGTGCGAGGGAGAGAGAGCAAGACAGCGTCTAATTTGGAGACGGTGAAGTCTTGTTTACACTTTCGCCTGGCTCAGAAGAGAGAGAGTGCGCGCGCGCGCGCGACCGGGTCTCTCTCTCTGCTCGTTCTTTCAGTTAAACATGCGCCCTGTCACAAGCGCGGCAGTTCATCTACATTAGACGGTGTAATGAAGCGTGTGGGTTACTAAATCCAACAACCGAACATTTTAACTTACCCTCTCGTAACTTCTGCATCCTTTAGCTTGGGCTACAAAACTGCAGCGAGAAATAAAAATGGCGGATTGCTCGAAGTGTTGGGCCGGAAGTCAATGTCCTTTTGTCCATTTGGCAGTTCCGCTGCAAATACTGTGACGTAATAGTTCAAAAAACGTCATAGATAACAGAAAAATCGGAACAGGTTGAAAAATTTGACCAAAACAGAATATAAATATATCAACGAAGCACCTGAAGAGAATAATTTCAACTTTTCTGTACTTCTAAACACTCCAAATATACAACTAAATGCATTTAAGGGCTAAAAAAGTGGATTTAGCATGATATGTCCCCTTTAAATGAAATTCAATATGAAACATAGTGCAGTAAAAAGTACGACATTATGCTTTGGAATGTTGTGAAGTAAAAGTTTTCCAAAGAAAAACACTGATAAAGCACAGACACTTTAAAAATTTACTTAAGCAGAGTAAAAATACTTCACTACTGTCTGCCTCTGCGGTGCACAATTTAAGTAGCCAAATTCCATTAAAAATGACCAACTGTTTGTCTAAAATTTGTTTTCTTTACCTTGTCCATTGTCAGTGTGTGGCAAAGCACGTTTCAACACAAGGATAGTGGGGGGACTGAATGCACCTGCTGGGGCTTGGCCATGGCAGGTCAGCCTTCATAGGAGCGGGAGACATTTTTGTGGTGGATCCCTCATCAACAATCAGTGGGTTCTGACAGCAGCTCACTGCTTTAACAGGTAATTATAATAAACCAAACCTTGCAATTATTTAAAAAATAAAATCATTCAATTGATGTGGAGAATGCTTAACACTTCCTTTTCTACCATATTCCAGTGTTTCAACATCTGGCCTAATTGTGTACCTGGGCCGACAGACACAGGAAGGAACAAATGCAGATGAGGTGTCCATAGGTGTCTCTAGTATCATAAAACACCCAAACTACATTAGCAGCACTAACGACAACGACATAACTCTTCTGCAACTGGCTTCGCCAGTGAATTTTACTGACTTTATCAGTCCGGTCTGTCTGGCTTCCTCAAACAGTGTGTTCTTCAACCGAACCTCCAGCTGGGTCACAGGATGGGGAGCGATTCATTCAAGCAGTACGTATTTAATTTAACTAACCTCGATCAGAGTCACAGGATACTGTACTATCGCAATAGTTGACATATATTTTATAATTTTATGTGTTTCTCAGCTCCCCTGCCTTCACCGCAAAGTCTACAGGAAGTGGATGTGCCTATTGTTGGAAACAGGCAGTGTAAGTGTCTTTATAGTGTCTCAACAATCACAGACAACATGATATGTGCTGGACTATTGGAAGGGGGCAAAGACTCCTGTCAGGTAACAACTCCCATACTTCTGTTTGTGTTACTTCATATAGTTTTAATGTGCTGCTGATATTCTGCAAAGTTTAGTTTTAGTTTTACCTTTATTGTCATTGCATGGTATACAACGAAATTTGACATCTCTCATAGAAAACAAACTGTATTCATCCATATTACCCACATATACCAACATACATAAAAACAATAATTTAAAACAATAAAAACAATAAAAAATAGCTTAAAGTGTCTTATGCATGTTATTTGAACAATATTGCATACACGTCCGTTCAAAATTATTGAAGCAGCTCTGGGAGGATAGAGGCACGGGAGAGGGAATTCAGTTCAATAATGGCTGTTGGGTAAAAACTGTTTCTGAATCTGGAAGTGCGAGTCTTTAGAGCTCTGTAGCGTCTTCCAGATGGCAGCACTGCAAACAAATCATGAAAGGGATGAGTACTGTCCTTAATGATAGTAGATGCTCTGCTTGTAGAAGCCTGTAAATCTCCTCAGGGGGGGGGGGGGGGGGGGGGGGCAGTGGTCCAATGATCTTTTGTGAGGTTTTAATGACCCTTTGCAGTGCAGCTCTTTCAGCCATTGAACAGTTTCCATACCAGACTGTAATGCAATATGTTAATATGCTTTCTACCGTGCAATGGTAGAAGGACTTCAGCAGTCTGGCAGAGAGATGGGCCTTCCTCAAAGTTCTGAGGAAGTAAAGTCTCTGTTGGGCTTTTTTAACCAGGGCAGCAGTGTTAACGTTCCACTTGAGGTCCTCACGGACATGGAGGCCCAGGAATTTAAAGCTGTGCACTCTCTCTACCTCCTCACCCTGTATTTCCAGTGGCTGAAGCTCCTCCCTGTGTCGCCTGAAGTCTATTATTAGCTCCTTTGTCTTTTTGATGTTGAGAGACAAGTTGTTATTTGCACACCACTCAAGCAATCTACATACATCATCTCTGTAGGCAGCCTCACTGCCATTTGAGATGAGCCCCACCACTGTTGTATCAGACCTCCTTAGTCATCCATGGCTTCCTGTTTGGGTAGACACGGATGCGTTTGTTGATGGTTACACTGTCCACGCAGCATCTGATATAAAAAAGCACAGTAGATGTATATTCGTCTAGGTCCTGAGTTGAAAACAGACTCCAGTCAGTGCTTTGAAAGCAGTCCTGCAGCTGTGAGGATGCTTCCTCCGGCCAGGTTTTAACCGTTTTGATAACAGTTTGCTGTCTCTTAATGATGGGGCAGTATGCTGGAGTTAAAAAAAGTGACAGGTGATCAGACTATCCAAGATTAGGAAGGGGTGACGCTCAGAAAGCTTTGGGGATGTTAGAAGTCTTCAAGTTTACATGATTAAAATCACCAGCCACAATAAATACCCCATCAGGATAAGTGTTCTATTGCTTGTTTATAGCTGTTAACATGTAACCGAGTGCTGCATTAGCATTCGCGTCTGGTGGAATATACACAGCTGTAACAACAACAACAGACATCTCCCGTGGCAGATAAAAGGGCCTGCATATAACTGCCAACAACTCCAGGTCAGGAGAACAATGTCTGTCAATAATGGCAGTGTTTGTGCACCAGTTTTTGTTTCCACCCCCCCCCAACCCCACCCCGGCTTTTTACCAGAGTCCTCGGTCCTGTCGCTGCAGTGTACAGAGAGGCCCGCTAGCTCGATAGTTGCATCGGGGACTCCCGGGTGTAGCCAGGTCTCAGTAATGATCATCATGCAACTTCTTTGAATGGTTGACCGTGATGATAAACAAAGTCTCAACTCATCCATTTTGTTGTTTACAGACCTTACGTTAGAGACGAAGAGACTGGGGAGTGGTGGGCTGTAAGGGTTCCTTTTTAGCCTCGCTAGCACACCAGCCCTGCATCCTCGTTTTTGTTTGGCTCTCTTCGCCGTCTCCGACGTCCACTGCTGGGTATGATAATCCATGGAGACCCCGATGATCTAGTGATCTCCGCTGGAATTCCATTCATGTGCTGAAAGATGGCCGATACTGACTGTTGTTATGTCGTCCCAATATAAATCAATGATTCCCGGGTTTAACGAATAAACTCTGAAATACCCAGATTAAACTTTCAGAGTATAATAAAAAATAACAACAAAATACAGTTCCGTTTCAGAGAGACCTCAGCCGCCGCGTCTGTGAGCGCCGCCATCTTGTAGTCCATCTTGTAGTTTATATAGTTATAGTTAAAGGACAAGTTCTGTATTTTACACTTAAAGCCCTGTTTTCAGATCGTTTCTGATGAAATAGAACGGTTAAGATTGAAATTTGGACACATGCTGCTGGCCCGAGAATTTTCGGTTTTTGTGGTAGCACCCCCCCCATCTCCACAATGGTTGCATAGGTGCACTGGAACAATCCTTCCTAAAACGCATTAAACTTTCGTTTACAAAGACGTGAAACTCACCGAGTGGTCAGGGGTGTTCACTGATGTGCTCACACAAAAATCGCTGCAAAAGATGCTTTCCAACAGGTTTTATCGTAGTTTTTGTCCAACTCCATTGACTTGTATTGGATGTGCTGTGAGGTACGGTATTACTACGCCGCCGGAAATGGAAATGGGGTTGTTTGTGGGCTGGAGTGTCTATTATTCAAGCTCTCAACGGAAGAATGTATGGGTGTGAGGCATTTGGAAAAATAGGTCCACAGTTTTACAACGAATGGTAAAACACCAATTGGAAAGCATCTTTTGCAGCGATTTTTGTGTGAGCATATCAGTGAACACCCCTGACCACTCGGTGAGTTTCACGTCTTTGTAAACAAAAGTTTAATGTGTTTTAGGAAGGATTGTTCCAGTGCACCTATGCAGCCATTGTGGAGGTGGGTGGGTGCTACCACAGAAACCGAAAAATCTCGGGCCAGCAGCATGTGTCCAAATTTCAATCTTAACCGTTCGATTTCATCAGAAACGATCTGAAAACAGGGCTTTAAGTGTAAAATACCGAACTTGTCCTTTAAGAATAAGTAGAATGAGGGGTCTCTACTAAAATTTTTACTTTAGACAAATAAACTAATAATGTAAGGGTTGAACTTTGACTAATGTTAGGGAAGTCAACCTAATGAATCACTTTCAAAACACTATTGGATTAATTGCAATGATCAGACTATTGAGATTGTCTCAGTTACCTATGCAACCCTCGTTCCCTGAAGGAGGGAATGGAGACGTAGTCATACGTTACGACTGACTGGGATCACGCTTAGGGAACCTGTCATCTTCGAGTCTTGTTAAAACGAGCCAATATACATTGGCGTGCGTGAATTGCATCTCGCGCTCCGCCCCGCAGCGCAGGTATAAACACGGAAGTGGATGCACGTACCACTTGTTTTTCGCTGAGGAGCTGAGCTGAGCCCGGAATCAGCGGTGGTCAAGCAATAGTGGCAACAGGACTACGTCTCCGCTCCCTCCTTCAGGGAATGAGGATTACATACGTAACCGAGACGTTCCCTTTCAGTTGCTCACGTTCGACGTAGTCGTACGTTACGACTGATTGGGATCCCCATGAAAACGCCACTAGTGCTGCCGCCTTCCAGTACCTAGACCAGGGTTCCTCAAACTCGGTCCGGGAGGGCCGCTGTCCTGCAGAGTTTAGCTCCAACACTGATCAAACACACCTGAGCAAGCTAATCAATGTCTTCAGGATCGCTAGAAACTCACAGCTAGGTGTGTTTGATCAGGGTTGGAGCTAAACTGTGCAGGACAGTGGCCCTCCAAGACCGAGTTTGAGGAACCCTGACCTAGACAAAAGCCTCCTGATCCTCCCGCAAATGGAGGCGGAGATAGGACAGGGCTTAGTTCAGGAAAGTCACTGCTGTTCCACAAGACCACTAGGAAAGCATTAACCTTTCATTGGAAGGCATACGCTGCGGAAGCCACATCCTGCCCGTAGGGAGGTAACGTGGAGAATGACACATATGGACTGATCAGATAGCTGGGTAATACAACATATGGAATGTCACTGAGGTGGCTACAGCAGATAACAGGGGGGAGTGGTCAGTGGCGGCAGAGCAGGCTCTGCCAAGGGAAGACACAGGCTCGCTAAAGGGGAAGCAAACCCTAAAGCTCACTTTAGGGTTCTGCTAAAAGGGAACTCAACTGGAGCAAATGGTGCACATATCCAGTCCATAGGAGGGGAATGGCGCAGCAAGCCAACACTACAAACCGGGCTAACAGTGAAGCTGGCTTCATGTGAAGGGAGCCCACGGAAAGCCACCGGCTCGACACAGACTATTTTCCTAGCGAATGTGCAGGTGTCGCCCAGCCCGCAGCTCTAAAAAATCTGTCAGCGAGGCACTCTGTGTCAATGCCCAGGAAGGAGCTAACTCTCTCTTTGGTGGAGCTCACTACCCAGGTGAGCACGGTGCACCTTGGGTTTTAACACACCAAAATGATGGCAACCACTTTGCAGTGTGCCAACCTCAGCATGGAAACAGCCTTCCCTTCTGCTGGTTTCCGTAACAGACAAGAGCTGGATGAGGTCCTAATGCTTTGCATTCTGTCCTGTATAACCACAAGGCGGAAGGAACAGAGAAAGCCAAGGCTGGGTCTACCTCCTCCGGGGCAGCGCTTGCAGGCTCACCACCTGGTCCCGTCTTAAGGGAGAGGTAGGAACCTTGGGCACGTATCCAGGCCGGGGTCTCAGATATTGTGAGAGTTGGACCAGACCTCTGAAAACTCCATGTCTCGTTGCGGAGGTTCAGCTATCTACCTCAAAATGACCGTAGATACCATCACTTCTGCGAGAGCTCCCTCTAAAAAAGTAAAGAGGCTTGCTTACGACCTGAAGTGGAACCTGTTCGTTGTTGGTGTTCTTCCCACGGAAGACCCTGTCACGGCTGTATACTTTGTATTGTCGTCTTTGCCGTGTCTGGGTGTGTTTTGCTCCTCCTACAGGTGCGCTGCGGAGCTGAGGTAATCAGGTGGATTGGGTGCACCGGTGCACAGGTGTGCCTGTCAATAAAAGCTTCCTGTTTGGCGTCCTTAGTGAGCGTTTCATTCTGTCACATCGATCCCTGTCCAGGACCAAGATGTTGATCGGCGTTGCGGCGTATTGCGAGAACTTGAGAGACAGTCTTTGTTATGAAGAATGTGTAAATAAAAAGAATATTGTAACCGCCGTAAACGTTTCCTCCTCCTTCATTGTTGCTCCCTAATAAGGGCGTAACAATTGGGGGCTCGTCCGGGATAAATTTGTGTTTGGATTCGTGCAAATGATTTTGAAAAAACGTTGTCTTTGAAGGAGGGTAAAAGGTAGGATATTTGAATTGAATATATTTGTATATTGTCCGCCTATTTGTAAATTGAAAAAGTTGGAACGCTCCATTAATTAGTTAGGCTCTATAACATAATTTGTTGGGAGTATTTAAAGAACAAACCTTCCGGGTAGGTTTAGTGCGTGTCTTTGGGCACGTAGTTTTTTATTTTAGTTTGTTATTTTTGGTTGGCTCGGGGCTTAGAGCAGTTGTCTCGGGGGCACATCCGAGGTTTGGGGGGCGACTCGGCAATTGGTCGTCTTCCCAAACTTGCGGGATTTAGTGCGTAAGTACCCGGTCTTGGGCCAACTGAAGACTAGGGTTTATTTAGTTTAAATGGATGGTTTAGTTTCTTTAAATAAACCCTGATTTGTCACTTAAAAAAAAAAAAAAAACTTTCTGTGCGTAATATTTGCTGAGCGTGTGTTTTGTAAGCGTGATTATTGGTAATTATGGCGACCGATGTTATTGAAACATTTTCTCAGACTCCGACTGAGGAATTGTTAGAGGAAATGACCGAAGAGCAATTGTTAGAGCTAGCTGCGCATTATAAAATCGAGCTAACGTATAATCAAAAAAGGTCAAAAGACGGAATTAAGCTAATCCTTGAAACTGCGCTGTGTGATCTTAAAATCTTGAGGAGAAAATCTAAAATTGCCTGATTCAGCTGCGTTGCCTGCCGTAAGTACGCCTATTCCAACTACTCTTCCGTTGTCTGCTTTAAGCACTCTTTCATTTGAGCAACAGAAAGAGTTGTTGCTGATACAACGTGATACTGAGTGTGAGAAGCGTCAATTGGAATGTGAGAAGGTCCAAATGGAGCTACAGTTGGAGAAAAGCCGGGCAGAATTAGAGCAACTGCGTTTAGAGATTGAAAGGCGTCGACTAGATTTACATGAAGAAGGTAAGCCAGTGGGTGCAGGTTTTAATGTTGATTCGACGAAACTGAGTGTGGCTCATAATTTACGTTTGGTACCGCTGTTTAATGAGGCTGAGGTGGAGATTTTTTTTCTCCTATTTGAGCGAGTCGCAGTAGCGTATAATTGGAGTGATGTTGAACGCGCTATGCTGCTTCAGTGCGTTTTAACAGGTAAAGCCCAGCAAGCCTATTCTACGCTATCGGATGCTGACAGCCAGAATTATGAAACCATTAAGGCAGCGGTGTTAAAGATTAATGAGCGTGTTCCAGAGAGCTATCGGCAACAGTTTCGTACGTTACAGCGTAAGGTGAATGAAACAAATGTTGAGTTCGTAAGAGAGTTGACTGTGCAGTTTGATCGTTGGTGTACAGCGGCAGATATTTCAACAATGGTTAAACTGAGAGAGTTGATTCTATTTGAACAATACAGGAATACAATTCCCGAGATTATAGCTACTTATGTTGCGGGGCGTCAAGTTAAAACTGCATCAGAGGCTGCACTGATGGTGGATGATTGGGAACTTATTCATAAGCCCCATGTCGAAAGATCCAGTGAACGTCAGGTTCATACACGGGTGAATTCTTCCGTTGTCCCTATGGGACCAGTCAGGCGTTTTTTGAATAATAAATCTAGTGACTATGATAACTGTAACTACTGTCCTGGGTAAAGGACATTGGAAGTCAAATTGTCCAGTGCTTAAGTCAAAATTTGTTAGACACGCCCATTCGGCGAAGCCTGCTGTCCTGGCTACTTCTGTTCCTGTATTAAATCAGGCCGGTACTTTGAAAGGAATACCGGTGGTAGCACCCAAGAATGTAGAGAATCACCAGCAGTTATTTGAACCATTCATTTCTAATGGTTTTGTGTCGCTTCCAGGTGGTGTTGAGAAAGTAGCAGTGAAAATTCTCCGGGACACAGGGTCATCCGAGTCGTTTATTTTGGAGTCTGTGTTGCCCTTTTCAACTGAGTCGCACACTGGTAGCTCGCTTTTGATTCGTGGCATTGGGCTTAATACATTATCCGTACCCCTGCATAAAGTTGATTTGACCTGTGAACTAGTGCAAGGGGTGGTGGATCTTGCTCAACCTAGGGCTGAAGAGAAAATCAGTGACGCTGAATCGTGTTTCGTTTTGAGTGATTATCCCATTGTGGTTTCTCGGGAAGAGTTGTCTACTGAACAGCAGAATGATGAAACATTAAAACCACAATTTGAACAGGTTGTTGACAGCACTGAAATTCGTGACAGAGCGCAAGGCTATTTTATTGAATGGAATGTTTTACTGAGAAAGTGGTCCCCGCATGCTGTTGATGGTATGGGAGAGTCTGTCATTCAGGTCGTGATACCAGTAAAGTTTCGTTCGTTAGTGTTGAAAATGGCTCACGATCAGCTCGCCGGTCATGCTGGTGTTCAGAAAATGTATGACAGAATTCTTCGCTACTTTTACTGGCCTCGTATTAAAAAGGACGTTGCCAGTTTTATTAAGACCTGTCATACGTGCCAGCTTACCGGCAAACCGAACCAGTCGTTAAAACCGGCTCCTCTGCGTCCAATTCCAGCTGTATGTCAACCGTTTGAACATCTTATTATTGATTGCGTTGGTCCTCTTCCTCGTTCGAAAGCTGGAAGTGAGTACCTGTTGACAGTCATGTGTCAAGTTACGCGTTATCCAGCTGCGTACCCATTGCGCTCGATTAATACAAAATCTATTGTGAAAGCGCTCACTCAGTTCGTGTCTATTTTTGGGTTACCGAAAATCATCCAATCGGACCAAGGAAGTAATTTTACTTCGAAATTGTTTGCGGAGGTGCTTTTCGAGCTGGGTATTAAACACAATTTGTCAGCAGCGTATCACGCCCAGAGTCAAGGGGCACTCGAACGTAGGGCTGTCAACTTTAGTCGTTTAGTCGACTAATCGGTCGATGCCGTCTTGGTCGACTGACATTCTCATTGGTCGACCAGTTGCATAATTTTTTTTTTTTTTTCACCAATAAAGATATTTTACTCCTTGATATTTATTCCTTTATAAGCATTTATATATTACTGTATTCTAAATATAATTAGCCTATGTTTTATCCCCAACTTTAAATGCTTTAATTTAGGCTATTTTGTAACAGCGCCACAGTTTAGCGCATCACGTAGAACACTCGGAACCGCACCTGTGGCTGGCTGCACTGCTGCTTCGCGCTCAGTAAGGAATATAGGTAGTTTTGCTGTATTCATTCAGTTAGAACCAGTGTTAATTTGTAAAGTGGGAGGTCCCGGAGCGCAAAGGAAGGGTGGATCCGGCGACTCAAAACGGGGGTTGGAGGTAACGGAACAACAAGTAAGGAATAATTGACGACAGGCCGTTGAATTATTAGAAAAATAATGCACACCCGAGGTGGTAATGCGGTCACGACGCGAAGCGGAGTTATTAAATTGTTTAAATTATTATTAAATTGAACAAGCGCAACATTCAGCATTCAATCAAATATTTTAAAAGATGCAGGCTATTATTAATAATAATGTTATTTCAACATAATATCTCGTTATTTCAACATAATATGTGTGCGTGCAACAAGCAAGATGTGCATTTGTAAATCCGGTGACGTGTGCATTGATTTTTATTAATAAACTAGTGTTTTCTGACAGTGTCGGCAGCAAATATGAAGTTGACGATCGCCATCTCCGTAGTGAACGAGCCTACAGAGAGAAATGCACATAATGGATCATAATCAGAGAGTAGCCTATTTCTTTTTTCTTTTTGAATTATTTCGTTTAAAGACATTTCAAGCTTTGTGTATTTGATGTATTTCTCATGTCTGTGTGAGGCATACACTTAGTTTCGTTAAGTTAGGATGAGATGCGCTCCAGTTAACGTGCAATGTGACTGCGCGGGCGCCCGATTATATTGTCTGTTATACCGTATTTGCTTCTTATTTATTACAAAACAAAACGAAAATAAACCTTTAGGCCTTCCTTCTTTAGGCTACAGCCTATTATTAGGATTGTTTTTTAGGCTATTTGGGTTTTTGTGTGTTTGTTTTAAAACGCCTAGATCGGCTGGACAAAAGTTAACCCATAGCTTTGAAAGTAAAGAAGAATCTAGTTACAGCCTGTATAAACGAGAGCTTTTGTTAGGATTTTTCATTATTTGGCAGTTTTAGAAGTTATATTTTTTGTAGCGTGTGGTGTGGTCAAGTGCGCGATTGTGACTGTCACTATAGACCTAGGACAGAGCTCCTCACTTTGCAGTTAAAAAAAATCACTTAATTTTCAAAGAATTGTATTATTATAGTTTTATGTATTATTGATTTTTTTCGTTGTTGTTTTATAGATGCTCTATGACAATTGTTTAATAAATGTTCAATCAAAATGCAAAACATCGTGTCTTTTTTTTTTTTTTTTTTTTTAGTCGACTAATCATTGCGCAGGACATGACTTTGGTCGACTAAGCATTTCTTTGGTTGACTACAGCCCTACTCGAACGTTTTCACTCTACGTTAAAATCACTATTGAGAGCCTACTGTCTGGAAATGCAGCGGGACTGGGAAGAGGGTCTTCCGTGGTTGATGTTAGCAGCCAGGGAGGTTATGCAGCAGAGTATTGAGTTTAGCCCAAACGAGCTGGTTTTTGCACACAAAGTCCGGGGGTTATTAGCTGTCTTACGTGATCAATGGATTGATTCAGAACCACCGAAAAAAATTTCAGAGTACGTGCTGGGTTTTCGTCGTCGGCTTTCATTAGCTGGGGAGTTAGCTGGGAAATGTTTAAATAAAACTCAGGGGAAAATGAAAAAGTTGTTTGACCGTTACACTGAACATCGGTTTACAAGTTTAGTGTAGGAGATCAGGTCATCGCGCTTCTGCCTGTAATAGATTCCCCGTTCCAAGCCAAATATACTGGGTCGTATGAGATAATACATTGCGGGGCCATGGATAATTACACGATTCTGACGCCAGACCGAAGAAAGAGATCCCAAGTCTGTCATGTAAATCTCCTTAAGCCTTATTCTCAGCGAAACCGACCGGTCTCAGTGCCAGTGGCGCCTGTGGTGCTAGTGGACAGCTCCCCTCAGTCAGGTGTTTCACAGGACATGATGAGTATGCCTGTGGACGAATTAGAATCTCCTGATGACTGCGTGTTACTGGGTCATTTAAAGAATTCTGAAACGTTGAAAAATCTGTCTTCCAATCTTAAACATTTAGACGCAACGCAAAGTCAAGAATTGATTAGTTTGCTTTCTGAGTTCCCGGAGCTGTTTTCGGATGTTCCAACCCAAACGACACAGGTAGAGCATGATATTGAGGTGGGTGAGGCTGCTCCTGTCCGTCAGCGTTTTTACAGGGTTCCGCTGAATAAACGAGAGGTTTTAGAAAAGGAAGTCCAGTATTTGCTGGATAACGGATTAGCCGAGCCTTCATTTTCCAGCTGGTCCTCGCCGTGTTTGTTGGTAAAAAAATCTGATGGTACGTTCCGTTTTTGCACAGATTATAGGAAACTGAATTCTGTTACAAGACCAGACTCCTTTCCTCTGCCGAGAATGGAGGACTGTGTCGATCAGGTCGGTGCCGCAAAATTTGTGACAAAATTAGATTTACTTAAAGGCTATTGGCAGATTCCACTGACAGAGCGCTTTTGGAAAAGGCGTGACGGTTTATTTGGATGATACGATCGTGGTAAGTGATACATGGTCAGAACATCTTAATCGTTTACGTTTACTTTTAGTCCGCCTCTCTCAAGCAAATCTTACATTGAATCTTGCTAAGTGTGAGTTTGCAGGAACGACAGTCACTTATCTCGGTAAGGTAGTGGGGCAAGGACAGGTGCGTCCAGTGAGGGAGAAGGTGAGAGCAATAGATGAATATCCTGTTCCGGTCACTAAAAAGGAGTTAATGAGCTTTCTAGGTCTGGTGGGTTTCTACCGCTGTTCCTGTAGGAACTTCTCTACGGTCGTTGCCCCTTTAACGGACCTATTGAAAGCTAAAGCCTTGTTTGTTTGGTCTGAGTCTTGTCAGAATGCCTTTGAGGCAGTGAAATCGTTGCTAACTACGACACCTGTCCTAATGGCACCTCAGCCGGAGAAAACTTTTAAAATTCAGGTAGATGCCAGTAAAGAGGGAGCAGGGGCAGTGTTAATTCAAGAGGATGATGCAGGTATTGAGCGGCCGGTTTGTTTTTTCTCACAGAAGTTCAATAGTCATCAAAGGAACTACTCCACAATTGAAAAGGAGGCGCTTGCGTTAATTTTAGCACTCCAACATTTCGAAGTGTATGTAGGTGGAAACAGCTCAGCGGTAATAGTTTATAGTGACCATAATCCGCTTACATTTTTACATTCTCTTAACAATCCAAATCAACGGCTGATGCGTTGGTGCCTGTTTCTTCAGCCCTTTCATTTAGATGTTAGGCATTTGAAGGGCTCAGAAAATATAGTGGCCGATGCACTGTCTAGGGCACCATTGTAGAACATTTTGTAAGCTGTTGCCTTGGATGAAGAGTTAACAGGTTTGTTTTTCTATTTATTATTCTATCCACGTGGGGGAATGTTGTTGATATTGTGTATGTATAGGCCTATACTAAAATTATATTTGTTAGTGCGGGTATGAATGCTTAATGTTGGCGGAAACTTATTGGTTTCCTTTTCTTAAGGGGGGAAGTGTCACGGCTGTATACTTTGTATTGTCGTCTTTGCCGTGTCTGGGTGTGTTTTGCTCCTCCTACAGGTGCGCTGCGGAGCTGAGGTAATCAGGTGGATTGGGTGCACCGGTGCACAGGTGTGCCTGTCAAAAAAAGCTTCCTGTTTGGCGTCCTTAGTGAGCGTTCCATTCTGTCACATCGATCCCTGTCCAGGACCGAGATGTTGATCGGCGTTGCGGCGTATTGCGAGAACTTGAGAGACAGTCTTTGTTATGAAGAATGTGTAAATAAAAAGAGTATTGTAACCATTCTGCAAAAAAAGTCGCCAAAGACGATTTTTCGAAGAGCCTGAAATAAAAATTCGTGTTCCAATGTGTCGAAGGCTTTGTAATAATCTAAAAAGAACATGAAGCCATCATTGTGAATTAATTCTGAATAGTTTAACATATCTAACACTAGCCGTATATTATTAGAAATGTGTCTTTTCTGCATAAATCCTGAGTGTGTTTCGTCAATTATAGAGTTCAAAACATATTTTAATCTTTTTGCTAGGACTGCAGCTATTATTTTATAATCATTATTTAATAGTGTAATTGGACGCCAATTGTCAATTAAGAGGGTATCTTTATTTAATTTTGGTTAATTTTAGTTATTAATCCTTGACTTAATGTGGCTGGAAGTAATACTTTTTCTATACTTTCCTCATATACCTTTAACAAGAATGGTGCTATACTGTGATTAAATAGCTTGTAAAACTCTGAGCTGAGTCCGTCTGTTCCGGGAGATTTGTTGGTCTTTAAACAGTTAATAGCTTCCTCTATCTCCTTCAATGTGATAGAGGCGTCACAAAAGTGTTTATCTAAATCACTCAACTGGTTTATATTAGGTAAAGATTTAAAGAAATCATTCATATGTTGTTGGTAAAATTTAAAAGTATACAAATCACTATAAAATTCGGCACAGAACTTTGCTATACTTTTAGGGTCATCACTTATTAGTTTTTGAATTTGGTTGTTTTTAGCTTGCTGTCTTTCCAATCTGAAAAAATACGCCGAGTTTTGTTTACCCTCTTCAATCCATTTTCTGCGCGATCTAATAAATGCCCCATTCAGCTTTATGTTTATATATGTTGTCTAATTTGCACTGTAAATCAACCAATTCTGCTTTTTCACAATCAAGTTATTCATCCACATTTTTAGATAAAAGATTGGTGATTTTGCATATAACAGAATTTTCATCAGTTTTTTTCTTTTTTGCCAAATCAGTACTAAATTTCCTAAGATATTTGCCAATTTCATATTTAGTAAATTCCCAGTTGCTGCTATAACTATTCTCCTCTCTTGCTTTATTCAAATTTTTGTGAATTATCTTGTTAATTTCATCTTCTACTTCCCTGTATGAGAGAATGGAGTTGTTAAGTTTCCAGTAAGAAGAGAATCCGTGTACATTGTCAGAGGCAGAAAAATGGGTACGAATAAAGATACTCTTGTGGTCAGAAAATGGTGATGCAAAATATCAGTAGAGGCATTGCATAATTCTTTAGAGATAAGCCACATGTCAATTCGGGATTGTGAGGAGAGAGAGTTATTACTGCATGTGAACATCTTTTGAGAGGGATGTAACACTCTCCAACTATCGATCAATGAGAATCTTTGCATAAACATTTTCAAGTATAAACTAGTATTGTCAGGGAGTTTTGGAGGCCATCTGTCTATGCTGCCATCTAAAGCCACATTAAAATCTCCACCAAAAATAAGTATGGAATTTGGATATTTAGTTAATAATTTTAACACATGTTCCTCTAAACGACTAATAAAGGCTTCATTTTCTTTCTGCTGGTTATAGCCATAAACACAAACAAGAATACACGTCAAATTTGAGATTTCAGTAACGAGATAGAACGTCCATCTAAATCACTTACATTATGTAACACCTTCCCTTTAAACTGATTTGTTAAGATGCATACACCAGCTGAATGTGTCGTGCCATGAGACATCCATATGTCCAGTCCCCATTGTGACCTCCAGAAATGAATATCCTCTACAGTTGAGTGACATTCTTGGAGGAAACAAAAATCTGATTTGAATTGTTTGAGATATAAGAAAACAGCCTTTCGCTTAGTATGATTTCTTAGCCCTCTAGCATTTAAAGAAACAACAGATAAAGACAAGAAGTAGAAGAAAGGAAATTGAAAAGAAAGAAAAAAACAAACAAAATTGAATAGACCTAGATAAGCAAAAAAGTAACTTGTTGTAAAGAACTTTAACCGGTCAAGAAATGAGCATGACGAGAACCGCAACTCAAAAAATATGAATAAGATATTGAAATACAGTAAGAAATTCCAATTAAGCAATACTTTCAATGAAATTTGAGAACATAAGTATACCAGATCGATTAGGTCATTATGAGACTGTATTGTATTATACAAGCCAGACAACACAAATGTCTGAAACATACTAGAACGTCTCAATATAAAAAATAAAATAAAAACTGTAACACATTCTAAAATAGAACTATTTAAACCACGTGAAAAGGCAGCATTTTAAATGTCTTACATAACCAAGAGTGTAGTACCGCCAGATGAGTGTCTTCAGTGTCCATGGGAAGAACTGTAGACTGATGATAGGCCAGAACATCGAAGAGCGCCAACCAGCCAAGAGGATGGAAGCAATATTAAAGTCAAAAGATGATCAGAATAAACGAGAAACCCATTACTCAGGAGGGAATACTTCAGATCCCTCTACAAAAGCTCTTCCACCCACAAAGTGAGCTCGCTTGTTCTCTTTTCTCGCCTTTTCCACGACGGGCCATTGCTTATTTTTTCGTTCTCTATCCGCTGGAGACAGATCCTCGGAAATTTTCAGGTTGTTGTTTTTTAAGAAAATTTGAATCTTTAGCAGCGCACCAGACCGCGTCGCGTTGAAAACGGGAGGTAAACTGGACGATGATTCCTCTGGGCTTGCTGTCGTTCAGTTGTTTGCGACCCAGGCGATGAACGGTGTTCACGGCACCCGGGAGTTTGTCTTTCGCATTTGGCAGAAGGTGCTGGAAAACGTCGATGATCTTATTTCGGGCATCTTCTCGTTCACTTTTCGGTACCCCATGAACTCTAAGACCCCCCCTTGAGTAAGCCTCAAGGTGCAGAAGCCGTTTCTCCTGTTCATGCGAGTTAAACTCAACTCTTTTGGCTAGTGACTCAGTCACGCCGATTTTGTCTTTAAAATCTTTTACTTCGGCACTCATAAAGTCAATGACATCTTTCACTTCAGAAATCTGCCTGGTATTTTATTCATTAATCGCTTCTTTCATACTAGCGATCACACGAGAGTTTTCCCCTACCATCTTTTCCAAAGCATCCGAGCGATTATTAATCAGCCTTGATCGCCCTCCGAGTTGTGAGAGGATGGCAGTTGTGTCAGCACTCTCGGTCTTGCATTGTTTGATGGCAGGAGGCTTACATGGGGTTTCTGGAAGACAGGGGAATTCTTCCTCACACAGCATGAATTCTGAGGAGTCAGTGTCGTGGTTCAAGTAGTCATGCATGTTGTCCATCAGAAGTTCTTGGTGCGCTTGACATGCCTCATTAACAGTTTTATTAGCATTAGCAGCAGCTTGAGGTCCATTCCTACTTTCAAAAACTTTTTCCTACTGCATTACAAGCCAAAATAAACAACTGAGTTTGCGGAGCTCCTCAAAATGTGACTGATCAGAGCGCCATCTTGGACCACCCCAGGACACTCCACATCAGACTATCGTGATCCAGCTGATGACATTACATTAAACAACAAGACCTCACAGATAATTTGCTCGGTGCAAGACTACTTCCGTTCGACTTCCACTCCCTCGAGTGCAGTGGTGTCAAAAGTACACACTTTTGTCACTCAAGTAGAAGTATAGATACTGGTGTTTAAAAAGACTCTGGTAAAAGTGGAAGTATCAACCCAACCTCTTTACTCAAGCTAAAGTGAAAAAGTACAGGCTCTAAAAAATACTTAAAGTAAAAAAGTATAAAGTAACCCTAAGAAGAAAAAAAAACGCTTAACACTAGACTCGTTGGACCTCGTATCATTGACACAACTGTTAGAAATAGAAGCTTAATTTAACAACTGATTAGTGCTACATGGATCCCAAGACACGGTGAAACATATCAAACAAAAACATAATGCTATCAAAGGCAACAAACTCGATGGGCATGTTTTCCTCAAACTTTATTGGAATGCAAATAGACTTTCAAACTGAGGTAATATTATTCAAGACATACCCTGGCCAGCAAAAACTGGCCTGGGACAGTTCTGGTTTCCCATAACTTAGCTTGCTTGGATGGGGGGCTTTCATCTGGTGCTCCTTCTGGCTTTCTTCTTAGGGCGTTTGAAGTGAAAGTTTTGAATCTCTCCAGATGATTAGGGTGTTTTCTCTGTGGAAAAAATATGCATCATTGAATCATTTACAAAAACACACATTATCAACCTGATATACTTTTTTGTATATCTGGCTACATTTCTCCCTGTGCTTTCCAATTAGGACGGCCACCTTACCTCACACTTCTCATCTTGACTAAATTGTAAAAAAAAAATGCATTAAGTTGGGTGAGGAAATGGAAAGAATAGGCATGACCTCAAAGCATTGAATTTAAACCGCATTGAAACCAGCAGGGCCGCTCAAAACAAATGTGACAAAGGGCTGATATGAATAGTACCTAACCTAACTAACACATTTCTTGTGGGTACCACTGATACATACTAGGGGTGGAACGGTACACAGAAGTCACAGTTCGGTTCATACCTCAGTTCAGACATCACGTTTCGGTACAATGGAGGGAAAGGCAAAACAAAAATGCATAAAACTTGTACATGTCTCAGGCTGTACCACCAAAGGAAAATAAATTACTTAAGCCTTGTATTTTTTAAATAAGTTTTATTAATAAAGTAAAGGCATAGAACCAGTTTATTTGTAGTGCACTGACAATAGTTTTATAATTAGTTTATTAATTAAATTAATAAAAAGACAAAAAGACCGTGAGATGTGTAATTTTGTTCCTGAATGAATTGAAAATGAATTTGCTACATTTCAGATTAATATATTTGTTTTCCTTAAAATTAATTAACAGTAACAAACACGTTGCAGTTTGAATGATGCCCTGTATAAACAAAATGACGGAGTATGTTCTTATGTTTCCACTGTTCCACAAGAAGGCAGCCCTATTTCATACCAGCAGCCAGTGCCAGTGAGTAGGGTAATCATCCACCACCCAGACGCACCCCCTCCACCACCCCTGCTGTTAGATGGTCACAGGCTGGACCCAACCACATTCCTTTGTGTGCACTCACCAACAACACATAAATGTAATGTCGCTTAACATCACTTTCGACATGGCAAGATCCATCGAGATGTCCACGAGGGAACAGAGTGGCAGCGCAGAGTGGCACAGCCTGAGGAAGATGAGGCTCACCTCCTCCAGGTTCCAGGAGGTGTGCCAAGTCACAGCTCTGCAGAGAACCTTGCAGAACGCATCCGCAAAGGTGGGGTTCAGACAGCCTTGATGAAGAGGGGGCTGGCTCTGGTGCCAGTAGCTATTCAGGAATATGCCCACATTAAAAATGTCAACTACTGGCCATCAGGATTTGTCATCCATCCAGATGCTCCCTGGCTCAGATCCTCTCCAGATGGTGTCGTTTTTGATCCGACGGAGGCACCACCATTCGGGCTGGTGGAGGTGAATTGCCCCAACGTGAAGAGCTATGTGGACTGCGGGTACCTGCACATGCAGAATGGCGCCTTGCGCCTGAAGCCAGGCCACAGCTATGATTGGCAGGTGCAAGGCCAGCTGCTTATCACCTGAATGCAGTGGTGCGATTTAGTGTTTTTAGCGCAATTTTCCACCGGACAAATTGCGATTGTTAACTCATGATTTCTGTTCTGTGCGTCTGTGCGCACCAATCTTGCACTTCTATCTACTCCTCAACCAGACCACCTAGAGACTTCGGGTTTTCGGCATTATGTTAAGGAAGGTCTAATCTCGGGAACGCACAAAAAAAATCCAGGAAAAGATTTACTATCTCTTAGTGTTGTGATCCCATGAGGTGAGAAAATTGCGCTAAAACACTCACTGAGTTTTTATTACTTGTTTGCAGAAGAGGACCTTTTTGTTCAAAGAATTTACAAGGATGTGGAGGTCGCTAGGGTTATTAGGGAGGGGGGGGAGGTTATTTTTTTTTCTGTCATTACTTGATCTGATCTTTTAAAAATCAATGGTTCATTCAATCAGTTCTGTATCAATCAGTTGATAAATGTTCTTGTTCTGGTTTTATTGTTCATCTTTACAAATACAAAACCTGAAGTGATAATTGTTCAATCGGTGTTGAGATTTCGTTGTTCAGTTTAACAAATCTCTATAAAACTTGAGCAGGCCTACAGTTGACCTGAGACCATACCTTTTGTACTGATTGAAATGAGAGCCTGAGTGTAAAAAGCTATGTGGATTGATGACATTGGATTGTTGAATTGTTGAAGTGTTGTTCAATATTTCCTTATTAAATTCTACACGTTCTAATGTCATCTCTGGTGCGTTTTTATTTTCATTTCAAGTCAGTAAAAACACAAAGCTAATGTAATGATGACAATGACACAAATAAAGTTTAAGCAGCAAGATGTCACGAGACTGGAAGATGAACCCAATAGCAGACAGTATGCTATCACACAAGGTTTATTTATAACAGAAAACAGGGAAAACAAAGCCCACGAGGTGGCAAAACAGAGGTAAGGAAGACTGACTAACAAGCAAGACAATAACTAAACTAAGAACTGGGATATACTACATATAACTCTTACTTGAAAAGGAACTCTTAGCAATGATACAAACACAGGCAGGTCACACATAGAATGACAATGAACCGACACAGGACAGAAAACATGAGGGGATTAAATAGAAAGCCAATGAAGAGGGTAACAGGTGATAACGGTGAAACAATAATGACTAAACAAGGATAACAAGGGGGCGGGGTTAAGTAACGAGACACCACAAGCACATGGCCCAAACAAATGCCCATGTGCTTGTACACAAAACATTGGTCTGTCATAGCCCTGCCTCAAGACTAAAGACAAAGACTAGATGGAAGGATCATGACACAAGATGGATCTTTAATTCATTGCTGAGTTGCCCATGCCTTCACTAATGGCCCATTCTGATAATTGACCAGGAAGCAAGCCACACTGAACAATTCATCAATGTTCCCGCATATAGACAGTGGTATGTCCTTGTCCAACAGTTTGTTCTCTTTCACTCTCCTGCATCTCTCCACATGCACTCTCAGACGTGCAATTGACTGTGTCGGTCTGACATCCTCTCGACTCATTTGTCGTTTGTTGCTGAGAAAGGCAGGCTGGTACACCTTACAAGGAGCAAGGTTGTCCACAACAAACCCTTTGTCCACCATGACTTGCAGTATTACGGTGAATGCTGAACCTCTCTGCAAGGTCCCTGAGAGTAAAACCCACTGACAGGTACATCAGGAACAGCAGAAACTCATCAATAGGTCTAAGTTTCTGTTGAGATATAAAAACAAAACCTCTGTTTAGTGACCTTGACATTAATATTGTTATTACAAAGTATAAATCAGAAAATAATACCAACATCAGCTTGTTGGCTTTTACTTTTTAGTTAGATGTAGTTAACTCCACAAACCAACAGGGGCAATTATGGAATAAAACAGTTTGTAACCAATTTCAGAGTTACATTAGGCCTACAACTCTGCGCACGTCAAGTTACCACATTTGTTACCTACCGTTGTTGGGTGATGGACTGTGCTGATGCTGGCAGAGGCTGTCTTGGCTCTGGTTATGTGCACCATGTTGTTGATCACAGCAGATTCAATTAAACTCCAAAAAGCTGTAGCGTTTATACGCCCGTATAAATATCATTAATTATTATTCATAACGAATTATGATCAATAATTAATAACTTAATTATTTTCAGAATTTACTGTAGCAGAATCAATAGTATGATTAGTTTATCAGTTTATCCAATGAACAGAAAGCATAACCAATTATTAACTATAAATAAGAAATATAATATCTTCCTGGCCAAGGAAGAATAATCCCAGCTAACAGTAAATTAAGAAATGGCTAAATCAAGGGTAAAAGCATAGGTAACTTAGATCGAAGTTCAAGACAATAAATTCATAAGCAGATAACACAAGTAATCTCTTTTCAAATACAAACAATACACTGTAAAAAAAGATTTTTTGGTGAAGTAAATACTACTGAAAAAAAAACAATGTAATTTACATGAAAAAGTTAGTTCAGGCAAGAATTAAAAAAACTAAGTAAATTCCATATCAGTACTTAATTCAAGCGAGTAGAAATGAAAGCTTAAATATCAACTCAATAAAATTAAGTAAAAATTACTCAACTTTTCTGATACTGGGGTTGCCATCATGCACTGGACCTTGAATAATTAATGAGGTTCATTTTTCACTGGTTTCCAGCTGTATTTACACTGTTTTATCATTGCTTTTGTTGTCAGGATTAGTAACTTGCCATTTTGTGACATTTCAAGTAAATTTTCTGCTCAAAATGACACATTCAAACACAAAAATGATCCATCAAATATTACCGTCATTGTGTATTGTCTACCAAGTATTAAGGTCTTTGCATTCACATGAAGCTTAACATCTGACATGATGTAGTATAAATTACTTAGATAATCTAAGTAAAGCACATACTATAAATGACTGATATAATTCAATATTATTGTTTGAGTGAAATGTAATACAAAGGAATTTTCAACAAAATTGATATTAATCAACCTTTTGGCGGGGGGTTCCGGGGGTGCAAGATTTTTTTTTTTTTTTTTATAACCCCTTAAACCATGACTTCTGGCAAGTTTTGTGGATAGAAATGGACATTTTGAGACATACAAATTTGACATACCATCAACAGAAGACATGATTATTGCAGCACGTACCTTGAACTGGTCACAAACAGGATTAGGACAGGATTATTCATGTTTTTCTTTTGTGTTAATTTTCAGATGTAAGGTAGAAATTGATAGTGGAAAAATGAAACTCTTTCCTCCCTCATCTGCACTACTGATCTTTTTTCTGTAACACACTTTAGCACTTAGATACATCATCATGTAACCAGTACTTTCATTTATTTTATCCTGTAGACATTTTGAACATTAAAATCCAAATGAAACTTTTCATTAGTTTAAAAGGTGACTAGCTTGCGTAGCCTATTTTACTTCACTAACCTCCAGGGACGTGCAAAGAGTTCATCAGGGCCAGGGGCTCAAATGTAAGAAAGACAATTTGCTGTGATTAATCGCAATTCCTCCAAACTTGTAATCATCAATATTTAAATATAGAATCACTAATTAAATTAAACAACACACAAAAAAGGGGGAAAAAAGAAAAATGTCCACACAAATTGGACAGAAAATAGCCCTATATTAAAATATAAAACATCAATATATTATTCTTCATTCAGTTCTATGCAACATACTCAGATTTAACAGATTTATTTTTTGACTAATTATCAAAATAAAGTATAGTCATACAAAGCTCTTATTACCAGAGCATGTGATCAGAGCAGGTAATTTTACCATTGTTGCCCAGCATTGCTATACCAGCTCAACGAACAGAAGTCTACTACTGAGAAATTTCACGTTATTTGAGCGGACTTTGCTTTTCTAGTGCGTGATCGGTAGCCTATGTCACGGGGTGACAAATAAGCCTGGGTGAGTACCTGTCGCTATGGTAACCTAGTGGCGGATTGACAGCAGGTGTGGGTAATTTGCGCTGAGCGTTTGAATGGGGCCACACTAGCTCATGAGAGGATAAAAAGTCAGAGGAAGAGAAAGTGTGGGTGTGGTTCTTCCCCGCGGGGGTTGTGAGAGAGAGACGCGCAGCACGTGAGCGGCCGTGGCCGTGGTCGCGGTCGCGGCGGGAGGCCGCGGGAGAGAGAGGCACGAGCAGAGGGGGACACGACGAGAATGAGAGGTGAGACGCGCAGCACGTGAGCGGCCGTGGCCGCGGTTGCGGCGGGAGGCCGCGGGAGAGAGAGGACGAGAGGACGAGAGAGAGACAGACGAGAGAGACAGATGAGAGAACTTCGGCTGGATGGCGGGCGGAGGCCTTGGTGCACTGTGGGTCTGTTGAGTTGCAGTTTTATTGTGGAAATGAGCACGAGTGAAACCTTGCAGTGTGTGGTGGAAATGTGAGTGTGGGATTTGTTTCTGCTGTTCACTCGCAATCACAGCTGTCCATTCCTCTCTCTGCCTGAGCTCAGTGAAGAGCCTGCTAATGCTGGAAGAACCTGCTAATGCTGTGAGTTATACATATTCTCCTCTCTCTGTCTGAGTCCAGTGAAGAACCTGCTAATGCTGGAAGAACCTGCTAATGCTGTGAGTTATACATATTCTCCTCCCTCTGTCTGAGTCCAGTGAAGAGCCTGCTAATGCTTGAAGAGCCTGCTAATGCTTGAAGAGCCTGCTAATGCTTGAAGAGCATGCTAATGCTGTGAGTTACACGTGTCTGTTCCTCCCCCTGTCTGAGTCCAGTGAAGAGCCTGCTAATGCTGTGAGTTACACGTGTCTATTCCTCCCCCTGTCTGAGTCTAGTGAAGAGCCTGCTAATGCTGTGAGTTACACGTGTCTATTCCTCCCCCTGTCTGAGTCTAGTGAAGAGCCTGCTAATGCTGTGAGTTACACGTGTCTATTTCTCTCTCTGTCTGAGTCCAGTGAAGAGCCGGCTAATGCTTGAAGAGCCTGCTAATGCTGGAAGAGCCTGCTAATGCTGTGAGTTACACGTGTCTATTCCTCCCTCTGTCTAAGTCCAGTGAAGAGCCTGTTAATGCTGGAAGAGCCTGCTAATGCTGTGCTGAGAAACGCGAAGAGAATGCGGAAGCTGTGGATTATGTCCATTCCTCTCTCTGTCCGAAGGTGCCGAGAAACGCGGAGAGCGCTGAAGAGAATGCGGAAGCTGTGGATTATGTCCATTCCTCTCTCTGTCCGAAGGTGCTGAGAAACGCGAAGAGAACGCTGAAGAGAATGCGGAAGCTGTGGATTATGTCCATTCCTCTCTCTGTCCGAAGGTGCTGAGAAATGTGAAGAGACACATGAAGAGAACCTGAACTGAAGAGACTTTTAATATTGTTTTTATTATTTAATAAAAAAAAATTATATTTATTTTGAATTCTGTGTCTGCCTGTCTCCTTCGTGCCCACGGCCGGCTCCTCAGGGGCGGCACGCAAGCGGAGGGGTGGGCGGCCCGCTGGCGCTCCACCCCGACCTGTGACACCTACATGATTGGAGCGTTTGGGCCGTTAAGGAGCAGAACGCGCAGCGCAAAGACGGAGTGGAACATTGAGCAGAGAGCACAGTACGCGGACACACGCACGGAACGGAGAGCGCGGCGCAAACATGGAGCGGAAAAGACCCGCACGTGAAGTTACTAAACAAGCTGCGCGAGAATGAAACCTGATCGCCGAACACGGAAGGGCGGGACGGCATATTTTCCATAGACAGTAAAAAAATGGACACAGCGACCCCATGGACTTAAACGGAGAAAAGTTTGTACCGCTTTCTCCTTTCCACAAACGCTTGCTCACTCTCCCGTGGCGTCTGTCGTGGTGTCGTTGTGTCTGTCCATCAAACATTAATTTAACCCTTCTATCGTTTTAAGCAGGTTATTAAGTTTATATCAATACACCAGTTCAGCTTTTAGTTTGGAGGTACTTGCTTGTCTTTGCGTTTCTTTTTGGGAATTCCCTTCGTTGCGTAAAAGGGGTTTTCCCGGTCCGTTCATTGGCTGGTCTCCTCGTGCCTGATGTCTGGGGCGGCCAATCACGTGGTGTGCTGGCGGAATGAAAGTCTTTGTTTGAAGCTGGCTTTGCAGAAGAAATGTGGATCGAAATCTTGCCGCAAAACTTAACTTAGAACCGAGACTCACAACGAAAAGAGAGGAAAACTTAGAAAAGAAAGATGAGAGATGATGGCTTGAATGAAGTTGTTTAACCCATGTTCTTCTGATCTTGATTTGGGTTCTTTCGTCTGCGCGTTTACATGGTTACTATACTTTCCTATACATGGATCTCCTTGCTTTCCAAGCTCTAGCAGAGAGTACAGAGGCCACAGTTTAGACATCATTACTATTATAAGAATACGAAACATTTTACACAGATTTCAATCAAGCCATCTTTTGAATCACGATACGATCCTACTGATATGAAACACAACACACTTTCATTCAAACATCTACCAGTTATAACCATTAAATGACTTAGGCTACATGAGATATAAACAAGTGTAGACACATATACACATATACTAGGTTGTAGACAACAAAGAATTATGTACTATAGTCTGATTATAGGTCAGTCAAGAATTGTTCTGGGATGAGTTTTATGCACTTTGATATGTAAAAATCTCAGTTCTTGTGGTTTTAAGAGAAGAGAACTCTGGTTTGTCATTCAGAGGTCTTAACGGGGGAGGGGTCAGGAATGTTTGTGGGGTTCAGCAACAACCGGTCCGTCTTTTAAAAACCCCCTCACATTGACAAGTTATTCCATTAGTTTTGGCCATTACAAGGGTCTTTTGCAGACTCTCTGGCGCCGGGATGGGTGACTTATGGCTCTGGGTTTGGTGATTTGACCCTGGTATGTGAGGACTCTGTGTGGGACCTTGGTCTCTGTCTTTCTCTTAACCAGTCAGTATTTCGGCAACAAAGCTAGCATTGACCAGTTATTTCGTTAGTGCTGGGGGTCAGTTTTAAATAGCCCGACTGTTTGGTGCCTGGACCCCATGACAAGATTGATGAGGATACGAAGTCCTGACCAAATCTTCCTCTTTGTTCGGCAGGAAGTGGAAAGTTTGAATTAATTTTCTGGAAGAAGATTAGTTGGTGGTTGGTTCCTTCTCGTAGTTGTTACAAAGCCTTGAAACTCCTGTAGGACGCAAACCTGGTATAAGCGCACATCCTCATCTGATGCAGACAGGCGATCTATCCCAAAACGCTGGCGAAGTTTGAAGACTACCAACTGCTGTTGTAGCTCCCTAATATGGCAACGTAGAGCTTCGTTCTCATCGGCCATATTACTCGCTCTTGCTTCTGTTTGAGGGAGTACACAGTAGTCATGATCTGGAGCCATTTCGGTTTCCATCTCCGAGTCTGAATCCGAGTCTGACTCTGATGCCATACCCAGACGCTCGGTCTGGGCACAGGTAGTTTGTACCCATTCCATGAAAAGTAAACCGGTATGGCTCCCTTCTTCAGCCTCCTCAACCCCCCGGCAATCACATTAGGATCAGTCTGCTTAAAATGCCGACTACAGACCCAGGTGTTTTTGGTCGGGCTGGAGTCATCCCTCCTGATCTTCTGCATCCACTCAGCCCGTACCGCAGCGTCAACGGGGAATGCATGAAAGCTGACTTCTTTTTTGTAACTCGACGAAACGGTACATAACGGCACACAACGATGAAGTGCTGAGCCTGTTACCCTCTGAAAAGCAAGTCGCCTCTTTTGAATACTAAAAACACTCATTTTGGTCGCTGTTGTCTTGTTGTCTCCCGCTCTAGCTGTCAGATCACCGGAAGTCTTCCCCGGGAGTACTGGCCCACACACTCAAGTTCGAATGTCAACGGTCACCATATTGTACACGGAGCCTATTTATAATATGGATCATTGCATTTAATTTATTTACAAAAACAAGGCCACAATAAACTAAAGGATTAACATGTGGGTAAATCTAAAGGTAAGTCTGCTTTAAAAAAAATATTACAAGTTTGAATATGGCCAGAATGTGCGCGTTGAGAAACACATTCAAATTGGTCGTCTTAACATGGTAAAACTGTTCGTCTTTACACGTACTAAAGTAACGCGACGACAACTGAGGCCTTAACACGACCAGAATGTGCGTGTCAACACATACAAAAGAAACACGTAAAAAATTATGGAAGGCCAAAAGGTCCAAAACATGTGAAACTGTCATTTTAACTCGTATTTACACGTTAACACGCAATTTACACGTTAACTGCGTAAATTACGTGTTAACGCGTAAATGCGTGTTAATGCGTTCATCCCAATTCATGCTGGAATATTGGAAACTATCTTGCACAAGCACAAAGAACAAACAAATCCTGTATATTGCAGGATTAAATCAAAAATAAAATTTGAATAATGTCTTCAAAGCAAGCAACTGTAAACACAATTACATGAATCAGAAAGGGGGAGGGGGGTTAATAGACCACTTAATGATATTTAGTTTTTCCTCAATCAAACTTCTTCAAATGAATAGTTGCTCTCAAAACAATTAACACAACATACTAAAAACACCCTTCTGTTGATGAAACAGTTCAGTATTCACTGCACAATGAAGCACTGCAGTCTATTAATGCATTTATTAAAAGTAGATGTATCATCAGGACTATTGCCTTTGATTTTATAACATATTCAGCTATAGACACAAAAATACACTAATGAAAATACATGTTTTTATATTTTAATAATTAATCTAGTTCCTTGGATTGTTTTTTCTGAGTGGAACCATCCGTATACCCAAAGAGCACCGAGAGGTTACACCCCGTGCAGCACTTTATGCATTCCTTGTATTTATGAAAATAAATACATACAGTGAAACACAATAAATACATAAAGTATTTCAATTAAGGGGTTTTATTATGACCGCCGCTAGCGTAGCTAGCGAAAGCGGTCATATAGGGATTGTCAAAGTTTTTTTTTCTTTTTTTTTCCGTTATCTACTGAATTTTTCGTCAACGATACCAGGGACACCGAAACACCGGGGAACATGAAATTTGGTGGGCATGTAGCCCCACTAGACTTTTACGGAAAAATTTCGTTTGGTCCCCAGGGGCCACTCCCCCCCCGCGCTGGGCCCCCCCAAACCCAAAAAATGCAGTTTTTCCTAAATAACTACCTGAACCGTGGCACCGAGGATGAAGAAATTTTTATGGTATGTTGGTCTTAAGGGCCCACATCAACCTAGCCCATAATCACTCATTTGTGATTTGCGCCCCTCCCATAAAAAATGAAAATGCAATATTATTCTGCTTTAATCGCCCCTATCTTCAGTTGAGATGTTCAGAACTGCACCATATTTCATGTGTATGATTAACTTGACATCCTCTGGGGGTATGCTAAGTTTCGTAGAATTTCATCCATGGGTGGGTATAAAATAAATTAATTTATGTGCACATTTAGTGACTGTACACTCATCGGCCTGTAGATGGTGGTGTTGAGCGAAGGGTTGCTGGTTTAGGATGATACTGTCACTAGGTTGCCAACTGTCCCGAATTAGGCGGGACGTCCCGTATTTTGGGCCTAATTTATTTGTCCCGTGCGTGACCTCCCGTGTCCCGTTTTTTGACAAGCTGATAAACCACTGACTGATACAACAGCAACAGCAGCAGTGCTGACCACGACACTTGAGATTGATCACTGACAACTGTCATCATCCAAACACAGCTTTTTTTAATCACTGTTTTGAGACAAATCATTGTTTGATTTGCGAACATCCTCTGGCGTCTGGTCGCTTCCGCTTCAAGCCGGACTCGTCTCGCGCTAACGGTAATTTCCTTTCACTGTCCACGTTTTGATTTCGGCTAATCAATTTTGGCGAATGCAAACAACGTGATTATTGTTCATGAGTCTAACATCCAGCCACGCAAGAAAACATGTAATCTTCCTGAGGGAATAACCCAGCAAACACAGAACGTTGGCACAACGTAGCCAACCTTCTAACAACGTTTTAACAACATGGCCAAAAGGTTGCTATAACTAAGTTGTGTAGTGAAGGTTGTTACCGCGTTGTCACAATGTTGGCATTAAACCACCGTTCAGGGCCATTGCTTAAGGTTGTGCCAACGGTGTCTTGACAACCACTGGACTACATAATGTACTCGTCACTGCCCTGAAGCGGGAAAATCAGCCTTTTAAATTCCAACCACCTGTTGGGCTCATTGTGTGAGCTCATTCATCATCGAGCAAGGATACGTGAGTATTGCGTTTAGCCTACCTCAGCTATCAAACACAACCTACAACTTTAATTTCTAATAATGTAGCATCGCTCGCACTGTTTAGTTTTTCGTTTGATTTTTCCGCTATTTAGTCTCATTCGTTTCTTTGCTCCTCTGGATTTGTGGATGTTTCCCCGGTGACACCTGCTCGGCTACTGTCTGCCATACAGACCCGGTTTTGTTCATTAAATGTTCTGATCTGCCTTTGCTTTTTATTTTTTATTTATTATACTTAAAATAAATTTGTATATTCGTTTATTTCTTTTTTTTTTCCACAAATGTATGACTTTTGGAAGTGCAATTTGATTATATGCAGTTTTAATAAAGTTGAATTAACAAAACTTTCTGTCATTTTTACTCTTCAAAGTGTAGGCTACACTTGCAGGTGTTGATAGCCCCATTAAATAATAATATAGATAAACAATAAACGATAAAAGTATATAATTATCTAACAAAATACACCATATAAAAATGTTGTCAGAACGTCGTCTCTCATTTGCTGAATGTCGCGCAACAACGTTGCTACAGCCCTGTCACGTCTTACAATTCTACGTTGTTACAATGTTGCGAGCACGTAGACAGCGACGTTGCCATAGCAGAAATGCAACGTGCCAGAGACGTTGCCACAACGTAAATGTGTTTGCTGGGAATATGCTCAAAAAACATTTCTGATTATTATTAATGTTTTAAAGCTTTTAGAAAGTACATAGAAAGCTTTTGTAACATTATCTTAACTGTCACTTTTGATTAATGTAATGCATCCTTGCTGAATAAAAGTAGGCAATTACTTTCTTTATTTTTTTTCCCAAAAAATAATCTTACTAACCCCAAACTTTTGAACTGTAAGCCTAGTGTATAATGTTAAAAAAGCTTTCTATTTTAGATAAATGCTGTTATTTTGAACTATGGTTTGTTTGTAATGTGACTTTTTTCATGTATGACATTAAAAGCCAGCAGCCATATCACCCTGTAGCCCAAGACTGGTTGCCCACTGAAGCTAAGCAGGGCTGAGCCTGGTTAGTACCTGGATGGGAGACCTCCTGAGAAAAACCAGGTTGCTGCTGGAAGAGGTGTTAGTGAGGCCAGCAGGGGGTGCTCACCCTGTGGTCTGTGTGGGTCCTAACGCCCCAGTGTAGTGACGGGGACACTATACTGTCAAAAGAGCACCGTCCTTCGGATGAAACGTAAAACCGAGGTCCTGACTCTCTGTGGTCATTAAAAATCCCATGGCATTTCTCGTAAAGAGTAGGGGTGTAACCCCGGTGTCCTGGCCACATTCCACACATTGGCCCTTACCAATCATGGCCTCCTAATAATCCCCTTACATTGAATTGGCTCTATCACTCTCTCTCCTCTCTCCACCTATGCTGGTGTGTGGTGAGCGCACTGGCGCCGTTGTTCTGTGGCTGCCGTCGTATCATCCAAGTGGATGCTGCACACTGGTGGTGGTTGAGGAGAGACCCCTGATATGATTGTAAAGCTCTTTGGGTGTACAGTAGTACATATGAAAGCGCTATATAAATGCCTCATTCTATTCTATTCTATTCTAAAATTATTTTTAGAATTAAATACATAAATAGGTTAAGCAATACAAATGTGTTTATGTCTGATAACCTTTTAAACACAAACTTAACTGCAGACACTGAAATGACGTACACTGTGTGATACAGTACAAATTTTTTGAGTGTCCCTCGTTTTCCTATAAATAACCACGATTGTCCCGCATTTTACTTTTCTGAAGTTGCCAACCCTAACTGTCACACACACACACATGCAGGAATACAAACAAACGCAAGCATGCACACACACTGACATCCACACGCACAGACACACACCCATACACACACATACAAATCCACATGCACAGACACACACACACAAACACACACGCGCACACACATGTACGCACGCATACATACACGCACAGACACACACACACACACACACACACACACACACACACACATACATACACAAACACACACACACACATACACACACACACACACACACACACAGACAGACATGCACATACTACTACTTTTTTTAGGTATCATAAACACGCAATACAGCCAAATTGCTCCACGTCATTTATTTTTGTGGAAAGCCAGTGCAGGCCTGAGCGGCGGTCATATTTTGTACCGCCATGCGGTACATCTAGTTATATAAGTTTTACCCCTCTACCCCAAATAATTACATAGCCAACAAAACATCCAGCAAATATTTACTTTTGTATATACTGCAATTTCTGCAAACTTAGTTGATCACGCCACTAATTTACATCTGCATAGAGAATGTCTACATCACAAAATATATACTTATCATGCATTATGAAGGGGAAAATCATTATGAACTTCTCAACATCTCCACAGGCCTCTTTCATTATTGGTGGTGTTGTTTAACAATGACATGCTCTTATTCCATTGAAATCAAACTTGGTCATCCACCACAACGTTCTTGAACTTCAATTCTGAAAGATGTTTGGAAATGTATAGAACTTGCCACTTTAACACTATAACTACCGGAATTCTACTTTAATGAGTGGTCATTCTGAACCTTCATATAGACTGTACCGAATGTCATTTTTGTTATGTCATATATACACATTCTAAGCTTCTATCGAGGTTTTGAAATGAAGGTCATATTTTAGGCCCATACAATGATCTTTTTGTAATAGCCTATAGCTATGTTACGGTCGGTGGTTTAGGCTGTTTCCTAAACCACCAACCTAAACCATCTAATTATGTTAGATTCATCATTGGTTAGTATAGGTTATCCTAACCAAGCTTATCCAATGTAATAATCTAATAATAACTAGTACAATAATAATAATAATAATAATAACACCACATTTGCACAAGAAACATTTAACAATAAAAACGAGAAGGACAGGGACAATAACAAGATGGGACTTCTTTTTTATTTTTCAGATAATGTTTATTGCTCATATATTTTCATAATTGTATGTTAATTCCTAAATATAAAACATATAGGCCTACATCAGACACAGTCAATAGCCTAACACGAATCTAATGTTGTATTTGTAGCGAGATGCATTCAA
This sequence comes from Scardinius erythrophthalmus, assembly GCF_964197995.2. NCBI lineage: Eukaryota > Metazoa > Chordata > Actinopteri > Cypriniformes > Leuciscidae > Scardinius > Scardinius erythrophthalmus. Next base: position 62,694,649 of record NC_138221.1, on the reverse strand, counting down.
AAGAACACTGAAAAAAACTACTTGTAAGATTTACTTAATAAAATCCTCGTAACAATTTGCACAAGTATATTTTAAGTAAATTTTACTGCTATAATATCAAGTACAACTTACGTGTCATTATCAAGTAAAATCTACTTAGTATTGAACGTAACGCTCATGAAGAAATTAAGTAAAAATTACCTATTTACATTTCATTTAGAAGTTATATTTATTTAAAGTAATTAAGTAAAGTTTATTTATTGTTTTATAATTAGGAAGCTTGCTTTTATGAAATTATTAAGTAAATCTTACCATTTAATGAAGTAAATAAGTAGATTTTATTTAAGTTTTTTTGTTTTCATTTACTTAGTTTTATGAAATTATAATACTCCCTATAATTATGTAAACATTGCTAATTTCTTTTTTATAATCATGAACATATATAAATTAACATTTTCTCTATATTTTTCACAAATCACACAATTAAAATACAATTAAACAGTTTATTTTTCAGTCATCAAAAAATGTTCTTCATACAAAAATGAACATTCACAGTCATCTCTTGACACATGTGCATTCAGTAAAACTTCAGAATTATACTGTAACCCTTGTTTTAAACATAACAAATGTATTTAAAAAAAAATTATGCAAACCATTCAACATTCAAAACAGCACTCTGAAATAGTGAACTTTAAAGAATACCATTACAACTTTAATGTATTAAAACATGAACAGCTGAATGTTTAAACTGTTACATCATACCATAAGCATTTAATACAACTTCATCTTCAATCTTTGAACTTTTGGGTAAAGATTAAAGGAGAACTCCGGTCAATTTTAACATTGAGCTCATTTTTTTGTAAATTTGGAGTGCTGTCAGTACAGAGAACAACGACAAAAATCGGTGTTGCCTACACCGTGTTATCCTCTTTTTAAAATTTGCACCCTGTTGACTTCAATGGGGCAAGTTTTAAACCTGCTTTTAGCCTCTTAACATCCTTGATGTGTCATTACAAGTGCCCAGCCATGTGAGTGATTCCTTCAGAGTGAACACGGGTGAATCTGACTGCAGTAGATGTGAAAGATATGGATAAAAGTGATGTTAATTCAGCCAGCGCACATACCTGTATTTTCTTCCTGTTTTCGGTCGAAGTCCACAGTAGTCGATTGTCGAGTTCTCCACTGTTGTTGAGTTACCTATGATCTACTGCAGTCAGATTCACCCGTGTTCACTCTGAAGGAATCACTCACATGGCTGTGCACTTGTAATGACACATCAAGGATGTTAAGAGGCTAAAAGCAGGTTTAAAACTTGCCCCATTTAAGTCAACAGGGTGCAAACAGGGCAGCAAAAAAAAGAGGATAACACGGTGTAGGCAACACCGATTTTTGTCGTTGTTCTCTGTACTGACAGCACTCCAAATTTACAAAAAAATATTAAAATTGACCGGAGTTCTCCTTTAAGAAGGATGGATGCATCAATTGGATCTTCGCCATCAGCACCATGGATGGACGACCAGTATTTGAATGATGTGCTGAGTGATGTCACTGCAGCTGTCCTCCTGCATACAGTTTAGAAGAAAAAATATAAATCTTTTGAGAAACAAAAATAGAAAGTGACTTCATTATCACAACAGAATGAACACATAGGCCTACACATTCTAAAAAAAAGTATTATCTCTACGATCAACTTAGCGCACGATGCTTTTAGAAACACAGACCTGCTTATTTTGAGACCTCATTTATGCACGATTTAGTGCAATTGAAAAATTGTAGCTTTATGTGTAGACCTTCCTGGGCAATATTCATTAAGAAAATTCAAACTTTTCCATAGTCAACAGTATAACGTTAACGTTAACTTACTTAACATTACAGCAGGAAAGCGGTTAATGGTAATTTTAAGGCCTAATGTTAGCAAGCTAACGTTAGCAGTTACAACGGTATCCAATCAGTTTGAAATTTTTACACGAAAAACAGTGCTTTGTGAATCTATAAAACTATTGAAAACTTTTCCGATTAAATATCCGTTAACTAATGTAGGAAGTGAAATGTAAGGCGGGGTTATAACGTTAATGTACTATGGATAACCCAGACCCGTTACATACGAGGTCATGTTATAAGATGAGCATTTATGTTTATTGAGTCAAGTAAACAAGAATCATCAATCAAAATCCACACAGACCCATGTTTTATTAAATGTAAAACAGAAAGACAAACTTACCTCAAACACGACAAAAAGCGGCCACGCAGCAGCTCGCCAATCCGTCTGACCTAAAGTGGCAGTTAGACTGTCTTGTCCAAACACGCATGTGCGGATTCAAACGCGCTATATTTTTCGATTAAAATTTACTTAAAATTACTATGTTTATGTGAAGTGACTATAAAATGTTTAAATATTTTAAGCAAATATATAATAAGATTTACTCTTTCCAACTAGTTAATTTATTACATGAATTAAATGTGTAGATATTTCAAATTTTACTTAGAAAATTCTAGTTCTCATTGAATTTTAATTTTATAAAGTAAAAATTATGACGGTTAATTTAATATATATTACTATACCAAAAAGTTCGTTTTTACAGTGAACGTGACAAAAGAACGAAGACTCAGACCCAAAAGACTCGATGAACTATCCCAGATAGCACACGTACATCGCAGAGACGTCTTTGAAAGATCGTAGCATCTGGTAAACATCGCATTCGAACGACCGATTTTAATATCAATGAGCCGTCTTCCTTACCTCTATACGATGTTTATACGATGAATCCTTCTATATTTTAAACTGCATGCCATTGCTGCCACGCGGATCGAGCAGATCAGCAGACGCGGCCGGGTGTCTCAAGTGGCTTCGCATTTAGCCACTCGCATCCAAAACACGGAATATATATATATATATATATATATATATATATATATATATATATATATATATATATATATATATATATATATATATATTTTTTTTTTATAATTATATAAAATACATACATTGATGGCTCATTGTTCGTAGTTGATCAGCATACAATTTGACAAGCATTAAAAACATTGTTGCATTTTTCCCTTACCAGTACATGTAAAAACAAAACTGAGTTTTACCTTTATTAAGAGATTTTGCGTTGGCTAATGCAGTTTCACGGATTCATTTAGTCTTACTACATATATATTTACGAGGGACACTTAGCTTCTTTTTTTTTTTTTTCAGAATAATAAAATATAAGCATGACACACGTGGATTTATTTAAATAATGCTTTCAGTGATTTGTTAAGGGCAACTTTTTCCTCTTACTGGATACAAATCTGAATATATAAATGAAAATAATGTAAAAAAAAAAAAAATCCTTAAACCCTCAGTAGAAAAAAATACATGCAAAAAATGCCAGCCAAGTTGTACATTTGAGGTTAACCTCCTTGCAAGTCAACTGAAAGTCTGCCTGCTGATTATAGGTGTGGTTAACAATTTCTTGTATCTTGCAGAAAGCATTAATTAGACCTTTCTTAGACTACCATGCCTTGCTGCTGCTTAGAATGTAAAGTGTAGCATAACAAGCTTGATAATTTGAGTAACAATTTAATTTATTCCATGATCCATGGCTTTGTGTCAGGTGGTTCTTTGACTACCGGTATGCCATGCACGGAAATAGTTAAACACACACCAAGCCATTTTCATATTTTGTTCCAAATAATGATGCTCACAAACTCCCAACGAGCAAGGCAAAGGTGGCAATGGTAAAGAAAACCCTTGTAGATGTATGAGGAAGGAATACCGGTCTCAAAGATTATAATGAGCTTTAATAGAACAATCTAAAACATTTGCAATGAACAAGGAACAGATTGTGCATGGCAGACACTGGTTATGGACTGCATATTTATTATTTAATTGCATATTTTATATTTAATGAAACATTGATGGCCAGGTGGGTGTGGGAATGAAGGTGGACTAGAGGTGGATCTGTGCATCTTAGGATGAACTATCTCCTAAGCTGTTTGGTAGAGAAAAAAATGAAAAAGATGTTAGAGCATTCTATAAGGAAAGGTACTGTGGGTTAAAATACTAATTTCTCACAAACAACATTGGGCAGTGAACACCATGTGAAATGTAGAAACATGAACACAATACTGTCAACAACCTCCTTAATAGATACCAAACAGCTGTGGAATTGAAATCAGATTGAACATGATTCTCACAGTATTTAATTTAAAAATTAAAGGTGCTCTAAGCGATGTCACGTTTTTTAGGCCAAAACATTTGTTACATCCAGCAAACATCTCACTATCTGCTAGCTGCCTGTCCTCTGAACACTGTAAAGAAACGCAGTCTCTAGACAGCCCAGGCTCCACAAACCGCAACAAAAAACCAAACTGGGCTAACCCGCAGCATGCATAAAATGTTCCAGCCAATAACCAACAAGAAGGGTTTGGGGGTGGGGTTTGGGGGGTTAGTGTGCGGATGAGGAGGAGGGAGGGTCTAGCTAGCCTCCATTTTGTTTTACAAAACTTTCAACGTCAACAAGAAGTGACGTCACCCAACATCACTTAGAGCACCTTTAAAAAAAATACTTTGTTTTGCTCATTTACTAGTATTGCTGAGATCAAATGTTAAAGGGATACTCCACTTTTTTTGGAAATAGGCTCATTTTACAACTCCCCCAGAGTTAAACAGTTGAGTTTTACCATTTTCGAATCCATTCAGCCGATCTCCGGGTCTGGCGGTAACACTTTTAGCATAGCTTAGCATAGATCATTGAATCGGACAAGACCATTAGCATCTCTCTCAAAAAAATGACCAAAGAGTTTCGATATTTTTCCTATTTAAAACTTGACTCTTCTGTAGTTTTATCGTGTACTAAGACCGACGGAAAATGTAAAGTTGTGATTTTCTAGGCTGATATGGCTAGGAACTATACTCTCATTCCTGCGTAATAATCAAGAAACTTTGCTGCCGTACCATGAGTGCAGCAGGAGTAATGATATGACGCAGCGCATGGTGACTGATAATAGGCTACCGAGCTGGGTACTATTATCAGGCGCTGCGTCATATCATTACGCCTGCTGCACTCATGGTACGGCAGCAAAGTTTCTTGATTATTTTGAGAGAGATGCTAATGGTCTTGTCCGATTCAATGATCTATGCTAAGCTATGCTAAAAGTGGTACCGCCAGACCCGGAGATCGGCTGAATGGATTTGAAAACTCTGTTTAACTCTGGGGGAGTTGTAAAATGAGCCTATTTCCAAAAAAAGTGGAGTATTCCTTTAACTGGTAGGAGTAACACCGTGTCCTAACCAGGCACGATAAGATTCTAGCGACAAAAATTTGTCACAGTGGTAAAAATCACAGCTAATCAGAAGAGCGCATGCTCGGCAAGCTCCAAGCACTCTCAACGAAATGGATAATTACACAAATTCATGAATATTACACCTTTTTTTTTTTACATTATTAAAAATACAGAGTTACTGAAACAATTGATGTCAGAATACACTTGTCTCTTAACAAACAGTTTGAACGTTTTTGTTCACTTTTAAGATCTGAGGTGAGTTGCTTTCAGTACGGCTATAAAAGACAAACACAATGATTTTCAAACGTGCAGACGCTTTTAACATTAAATAAAGCACATGTACAGTACTATACCTGAAATGATCATACTTTCTGTTGTTCCAGCGGTGACGTCGCAGAAATAGTCTGGTTAGGACACGGTGTTACACATTCACTCATCTGAAAGAAGTAAATAAACATAGCCATTGTATTACATGTAACAATCATGGTAATTACATGTATACCGCCTTTACAGTTCCACACGCATCTGTCAAAGTATCTGACTGGGCAAACCACGATAAACTACATGCATGGTTATTTGAAGCACTTTCTCTGCTACTGTCAATTTTGTGGTCTGTGCCTGACTCAAATAATCTTATCTTCTCCAGTCATAAAAGCTGGTAGTTCAGATTTGACAGATGAAGTCACGCTTTGATTGGACGTGTCAATTGTGATACATTTTTTTAGTTGTATGGATGTCGCCATCTTTGATACCTTACTCACCGTCTCTATAATTATAGGTGATGGTCACAAATAGAATACATACTCGACTTGGCTTACTTGTTCATCCAGACAGCATTCAAAACGCTATTGTAAAACAGAGCCTACCTATGAGTCATAACAGTTTTTTTTTTTATAATTATTGGGTTAAACTGGCTTCTGCTTTACAACTTGTTTATAAATGATGTTGAAAGTGTAGGAAGGTCCTCACCCAAGGTTTGGCCTGCAATTTATAAAACAGTTAGTTCCAATCCTTGATTCTGATTGGTCAAAAGCTGTGTTTTATTCACAATATAACACGACCATGACCGCTTCACCCAACGGTTCTATGTATCACTAAACAACACCCCTAGAAACCACTCTTAGCAACTTAAACACGTTTGATCTCATTGATATTGTTCATTGAAGCTAGCGTCGAGTATTGTGAGGGATCGAGAAAGCAAGTGCACCAGCAAGTGTACCTGCTTTTACAGTAGATATAGCATTTTTCTTCAGGTCAGTCCTATATTCATAATAAAAAATCCATTTGAATGTCTGCTGCGGTAATTTTAACAGTAAAGGGGTTTTCCCGTAACCTAGTCATTTGTTGCATCTTGCTTTTTAGTCCAGGCGTTTTAAGAAAAAAGGGTGAACAAATTGCAACAGAAGCAAACTCAACTGATTTTGTATCCTCAATATGTCCTGAGTAAGGAAAAAAAAGCACAGAAGAATCCCATTAGGGAAAAGTTCAGAAAAAGACCCAAATATATCCTATTCATACGCCTATTCATTATTTTTCTCACATGAATAGGGTAAAAAAATTAACCTTTAGATATCACCATGAAAATTACTGAGTTGATTACTTGAAGTTGAAGTTTTTTTTAATTGTTTGTTAACATGGACAAACGGTGCATAATCTAATTACCGATGTGCTAATTTGCATAAATACCACAACAGATCTAAACATTGGGTATAGCCAGGAGAAAATGTCTTGTTGAATCTTGTTGACACATAGTCTAACCATAAAATATTTAATGTTAAGGTCTGAATGGAACCCATTTAGGCTACCCATGAGCATTAATACATAGAGGCAGGAAGAAGTACTTTAAACCAGCCTTTATTAATTATTATTGCAGAGATGGGGTTTGGGGCTGGGACCATGGGACTATTTCTGGGGATTCACTTTTTATTTTACCTACCTTTTTGTCTTCTGCATTCTACTCACCATTGTCTCCTGTTCTTCCCTCAGACTCGTCCCCCAGAAACAGTCCCACGGACCCAGCCCTAAACCCCATCTCTTAAACATTAATAAAGGCTGGTTTAAAGTACTTCTTCCTGCCTCTATGTATTAATGCTCATGGGTAGCCTAAATGGGTTCCATTCAGACCTTAACATTTAGTCTTTTACTGTTATGTGTCAACAAGATTCAACAAGACATTTTCACCAGGCTATACCCAATGTTTAGATCTGTTGTGGTATTTATGCAAATTAGCACATCTGTAATTAGATTATGCACCGTTTGTCCATGTTAACAAACAATTAAAAAAAACTTGTAATACATTTTTTGTTTGTCTTGATATAAGTAATCAACTCAGTCATTTTCATGGTGATATCTAAAGGTTAATTTTTTACCCTATTCATGTGAGAAAAATAATGAATATGCGTATGAATGGGGTATATTTGGGTCTTTTTCGGAACTTTCCCCTAATGGGATTATTCAGGACTTTTTTTTCCCTAACTCAGGACATATTGAGGATACAAAATCAGTTGAGTTTGCTTCTGTTGCAATTTGTTCACGGTTGACCCCCATTTTGGCTTAAAACGCCTGGACTATTTCCGTGTTCACAAGTTTGAGTCTTATACTTTCAATGTATAAGTTTTCTTTATTGACTGACTGACTCACTCATAAAAGATGCTGAAATAATGCATGTAACTTTTTCCAGCGGAAGGAAGGCTTTAGTGATTTTACTTCATGAAAATTGCACAGATACATATTTTTCGGCTTTAATATTTGTACTGTGTGGTAACTGTTTTATAAAAGCAGTAAGGTACTCAAGGCTAGTGCTGTATAAAAAAATAAAGAAAGAAAATGAATACACACATCTTCGCTGAAATGTATTGTGCTGTTGTTGTTAACAAGCCATGGTTAATTTGCTCTGCCTTAGGATTGCAAGTGTCCTGGGACAGGTGAGGGTGTGAGTGGGAAACCCACTGCTGAAACTTGGCCCTGGTGTGTCCTCATGGATGAGGTGTTGGACTTGGGACCGAGCCATTGCACCAACCCCCCTGTCGTCATTGCCTCAATCCCTGAGGACACACCAGGGCCGAGTTCAGCAGTGGCTGCCCACGGTGAGGAGGAGCCAGGGACAGCACCAGCACGAAGCCGGCTAGACAGAGGGCAACTAGAGAGGGAGGCAGAGGCGAGCACAGGAGAGTAGGGAGAGGATGGACAGGCTGTTTCCTCTTCTTAAGAGAATGATTGAAAAATATATATTTCTTGTTTAACTTTTTTTAGGGCGCATCTGAAGCGCTCGGACCGGTCTAGCCTACGGAGGATTGTTCTTGTCGCCTGGCAACAATGACAGCTGCCGATGACGAGCGGGAGAAATACTGGACTTTCTTATATTCAATTGGGTTTTATATTCAAACAGGGCTAAACCGAAAATACATGACCCTGGCTGAAACATCCTCACCATGTCCTCCAGTAAAATATAAAACAGCTGTTTACTCAATTATATCAAATGAATTATCAGGATGGCAGCTGTCCTCTCGCACCGTTGCTTGGTGCCAGGAGCGGTGATCGGGAACACCTGATTGCACAATTAGGAAATCCTACGAAGACTACATGATGCGTCGTTCGAAGGATGCAGCCTTCACATTGGGACACAGCTGTTGTGTCTAACAATGCCCTTCAGCCGTGACTTATTCACCATACGGCACAGCCTCTCGTACCTTAATGCTTACATACACTACCGTTCAAAAGTTTGGGGTCAGTAAGATTTTTAATGTTTTTAAAAGTAGTCTCTTCTGCTCACCAAGGCTGCATTTATTTGATTAAAAATACAAACAAAAACAGTAAAATTGTGAAATATTATTCCAATTTAAATCAGCTGTTTTCTATGTGAATATAGTGTAATTTATTCCTGTGATCAAAGCTGAATTTTCAGCATCATTACTCCAGTCTTCAGTGTCACATGATCCTTCAGAAATCATTATAATATGATGATTTAATGCTCGAGAAACATTTATGATTATTATCAAATGTTGAAAACAGTTATTTACATTTTTATTTCATGATGCTATGATGAATAGAAAGATCAAAAGAACAGCATTTATCTGAAATCTAAAGCTTTTGTAACATTAAACACTACCGTTCAAAAGTTTGGGGTCAGAAGGAATTTTAATTTTATTTTTTGGGGAAAGAAATAAAATAAATCAATACTTTTATTCATCAAGGATGAGTTAAACTGATCAAAAGTTACAGTAAAGGTATTTATAATGTTAGAAAATATTCTATTTTAAATAAATGCTGTTCTTTTGAACTTTCTCATCAAAGAATTTTGAAAAAAAAATTGTACACAACTGTTTTGAACCATATTGTAAAGTGTTTACCTATTTGTATTTTAAGTAATCAATAAGGCTGTTGGTCACTTTTTATTAAAATTACATTTTTTATTTATCCGATAACTCGATGGAATAATCAGTAGAATAGCCTACTCCATTACTAAAATAATCGATAGCTACAGCTACAGATGTCTGCGCGACGTGGGTGTGCTATCAGGTATAATCTATGACAGGACTGACAGGAAGAACGAAAGACTCAGAGGACCTAATTAAATCATTTCTGTTTCATGTACAGAACCTATGGGATGTTGCGCGCATGCGCGGTCACTCTCTGAGACAACTCTGTAGTCCCGAGTCATATTAAAGATTCGTTCAAAATGAATGAATCGGTCATGAACGACACATCAATGACATGTTATAGCCAGATATGACGCGCTTCTGCAACACGCATCACATCAGATCAGGTGAGAATCTTCATCAAGCCAACGCGCAAACTACCGCAAATAAAACCGAAAGTAAAGCCCAACACGGACGGAATTGAGTCAATTTACTGTATAACGCGGAATTTAACGGATTGAATGGTTCATGTGCTCGGAACTCGTAATTACGATGTTTACTCCACTAGAAGAGCACATAAACACAGAAGTGACTCTCCTTCACCAGGAATGAGGAAGCTGCTTTACAGACACTCCCGTTTTACACACGTCACTCAAACACAGAAGCAGGGAACTATTTCAACTCCTCAGTTCAGAGAAACAGAAACTGAAGTATTGTTGAGCTGTTGTGTGTTTGTGTCTCTCTGTATTCATGCAGTAAAATGGCAGAAGCCAGATTTTCTCAGGATGAGTTCACGTGTCCAGTGTGTCTGGATCTCCTGAAGGATCCAGTGACTATCCACTGTGGACACAGTTACTGTAAGATCTGTATTACAGACTGCTGGGATCAGGAGGATGAGAAGAGAGTCTACAGCTGCCCTCAGTGCAGACAGACCTTCAGTCCAAGACCTGCTTTAGGCAAAAACACCATTCTGGCTGAACTGGTGGAGAAACTGAAGAAGACTAAACTTCCTGCTGACTGTTACGCTGGAGCTGGAGACGTGCAGTGTGACGTCTGTACTGGAAGAAAATACAAAGCCGTCAAGTCCTGTCTGGTGTGTCAGGAATCTTACTGTCAAACTCATTTTGACCGTCATGAGGAATTTCACTCTCGTAAGCCACACAAAGTGATTGATGCCACTGGACGACTGCAGGACATGATCTGCCGTAAACATGATAAAGAGCTAGAAATGTTCTGTGTCACTGATCAACAGTGCATCTGTGTGTGGTGTAAGGAATATGAACATAAAAACCACAACACTGTATCAACTGCAGCACAGAGGACAGAGACACAGGTATGAACTGAGAGGGATTGATCACACAGAAATTAAAGTGTCTTTATTTACTCACTCATTTACTCATGTTGTCCCAAACCGGTTTGACTGAGTTTCTTCTGTGGAATATAAAAGATGACATTTTGAAGAATGTCTCATATATTTTAGTTTATACATTGTAAGTCAATTTAGTAAAAAAGTTTCAAGCTCCAAAAATAATCTAAACAACTAGTGGTTAAAGAAAGTAGTACGCTTAAGTGTATTGACATGCACTTGTAGTGTACTTCAAATTAAGTTTTTTTTTTTTTTTTTTAACTGTACTTGTAGATAATATAATATTAATGAAATGAAAGGCTTCTTAAGTGCCTGTTTCATAAGTACACTTTATAAAGTACACTTTTTTATCATGTAAAATGAAAAGTTTTACTTTAAAGTACATTTTAATAATATTTAATATTTCAATTTAACTCAATATAATTATTAAATGACATTATATACTTAAATCTTACTTAAGTGGGTCAAAAAGTCACTCTTAAGTTCCGCTAACTGCTTTATATTTACATTTAAACTAAAATACATTTTCATTTAATAGCAATTAACATGCAATTACGTTTCTGAAAACATTACTTCAGTTCACACTTATTCACAATTATATTATTTTAAAGTATATAATTTCCAAACTAAGTGCAGTCTTCAAAATATGCTACTTTTAAAGGGGTCATATAATGGTACATGCACTTTTACAATTTGATTGTACTGAAATGTGTGTTGGCAGTGCCTGTACACAACCATCATAAAATGATAAAAATCCATCCAGTGTTTTTTTTTTTTTATCTTCTTATATGTTTTCCCGTCTCAAATCAAGCCGTGACATCACATGGTCGGACGCCCCTCCCACGATTGTTGATTGACAGCAGCGTTTCAACACAGACCCGCCCTCGCTCCTGAGCGAGCTGTCATCATAGTCGTGGACATTGTTGATATGCTGGAGCAGAATGGCGTCTAAGTGATTGTGGTGTTCTGTTCTTGGGTGTAATAAGGAACACATCAGTCATTTTGATGATCCTAAATGTACATGTACAACGTTCTCAATATAATTCATAATCCCTCGTTTATAATGAACAACGCGTTATGGTTATTGTGTTACAAACTGTGCGCAGGTGTTAAAGTTAACGTGGTAATACTACACTAAGCTTACTTTTGTAGATGGTTTATAACGGTGTCTGTTACTGATTAAGAAGTAATGGGGAAAAAAAATCAGTTACAACTGCATGAAGATGAATGGTAACACAAAATTCTTAGGTGTCTTTCAACTACTGTTAGAAACATTCCTGCCGTGACCTCATGTCAGTGCTTCAGCCCTGACAGTTGTACCACTGCATAGATAAAGTTACGCATCACTGACAAGCCTACATTTACCGAAAAAATTTTTTTCATGACCATTAGCTGTAACGTCAATCTGTCAATGAACTAACGTATACATCAGTAAATACATAGCGTTCGTATCTCACTACTCTACCCTGCCAGTACATACAAAGATAGATCAAAGTGACATTACGTTAACAAACATTCAGAAACGTCCTGTTCAAGCCTTAATTATCGAACTTCTTCGGGGCCGTCATCTTGTTCCGGGTCCGACTCCGGTTCAAATTGATACGGTTGCACAGATGTGTCCTCAGAGACTCCCGCTGTCATTCTTCAAAATATACCCTCAACTGTTGTCAAGGCAACACTCCACGTGTGTTGTCAAAACCCCCCACAGAACAGAGGGGCGGGGTGAGCAAAGCTCATTATCATTTAAAGACACATGCACTTAAATGCACTTAAACGACGTGCTGAAAACAGAGCTGTATTTGACCAGGTAAAATGAGTGTTTTCTTACAATACTAATGAGAATTTTTAATTAAAGTATATTACAAACTTTTAATTTAAACCCTAAAGAATCATATTAGCTTGTACAAAAATGGCATTATATGACCCCTTTAAAAGAGCCTAATTTTAATTCACAAATCAAATCAAATCATTGATAAACTCAAGTATGTGGAGCCCAAATCAAATATGATGACATCAAAAACATCAAACTTCACTGGTGTTTGTGTCATGACATCATGGTGTTTAGTCATGTGACTGTGACATGCAAGAACCAATGAGATTTGATGTTAATGTCACCATATTTTATTTGGCCTCTGTAAACCGCTGAGACATTCTTCTAAATATCTTCTGTTGTGTCTCACAATAGACAGAAAGTCATACAGGTTTGGAGCGACATGAGGGAGAGTAAATGATGATACTAATGATATAAAACTAGGCACTGATGAAATACTGCTGACATTCATTTCAGGAAACCATGAATCTTTGGTTTGAACCAGACAGTAAAAACTTACCATGCAAGATCTTTAACCACTTCACCAACTCTGGATTCATATAACTTTAATGTTTGTATGACAGTAGTTTTATGTGTCATTCCCTGTCATTGGTTTGTCCTCCAGAAACAGCTGAAGGAGACGCAGATGAAGATCCGTCAGAGAATCCAGCAGAGACAGAAAGATCTTCAGCATCTGAGAGAGGCTGTGAAGTCTCATAAGGTGAGTCTGGAGAAGAAGAGAAGTTTGAGACGTCTCAGTTTGGACTCTGTCAGTCGTGCTGAAGCCACTGTGTGATTGTGATGTGTGTGTAACAGCGCTCTGCACAGACAGCAGTGGAGGACAGTGAGAGGATCTTCACTGAGATCATCCGCTCCATTGAGAGAAGCCGCTCTGAGGTCACACAGCGGATCAGAGATCAGGAAAAGACTGCAGTGAGTCGAGCTGAAGGACGACTGGAGCGACTGGAGCAGGAGATCAATGATCTGAGGAGGAGAGACGCTGAGCTGGAGCAGCTTTCACACACACAAGATCACATCCAGTTCCTGCAGGTAACAGAGATCTAGAAGAACAGGATCATAGTGGACTTGAGCAAGATCCTGCTATGACAGAGAAACATTTCATGAGAGCAGAATGAGCCGTTGACTGAGATGTTGTCAGGAATTCAGTCAGATTCAGTCAAGTGCTGTGTTATCATATAATCATCAGTCAGACTCTCATCTGATCATCTTCTGTTTAAAGAGACACACTTACAAAGCCCTGGGAAATTTACCATTAAATATTAACTCATTTTTCCTTCTGGTTTCTTCTGTCTTATGAAATCAGTGAACTTGATGGTATCAATATCCAGCCAACTAGACTTTTTATCATCTTTTTAATGAAATCTTTTATTTCTACTAAAATAATTTCATTAATTGGCACCAAAATTGGGTCAGGTGATCTTCAAAGTTGATCATATTGTTAAAGTTGATCAAATTAAACAAACAATTTTCAATAGAAATTACATTGAGTATATTTTAGTTTATCATAAATGTGTGTCAGTTCATTCAGCATTAACTAACCATATTTCAAAGACAATAGAAATAATTATAAAATTGCATAGATACTTAAATCCTACTTAAGTTGGTCAAAAAGCTCTCTAAATATTAGCTTATTGCATTTCATATAAATTTAGACTATAAGACATTAATTTAATTAAAATGATTATTTTAATCATAATTTTAGAAAATAATTAAGTGTCTGAAAGCATTACATTCAATCTGCTCTTAAGTATATATATATATATATATATATATATATATTATTATTATTATTATTAAGTGTCAAATACTAGAGTTTGTAGCATTAAATTATGAATACGAGAAGAATGTGCTGATTGTGTGAAAGTGCTGGATTGAAGCGAGTCACTGAAGAGAAGTGAAGTCAACAAGAGCCGCTCAGATCTGATATAGTGCAGGTTATTGGCTGAAGTGTGGAGATGATGAGTTATGATTTCTGTTTTCTGTAGAGTTTCCAGTCTCTCTCAGCACCTCCTGAATCTACAGACAAACCCGACGTTTCCTTCAGTTCTCTCTCCTCTTTTGATGGCGTGAGAGAATCTGTCCGTCAGCTGAGAGACAAACTGGAGGATTTCTGCAAAGAGGAGATCAAGAAGATCTCAGACGGAGGTAAAGTCCTGCGCCTCGTTTATACAGACGTGTGGAGAAAGATCCCAAATCTGATCGTACAACCGTTTCCGAAATGTTCCTTCGATTTATAAAACATTCATTTGCACAAAAATGTCCTTAAATGCATCCCAGTTTATAAATAACAGTTATTAATACATTAAATTCAAGTCCATCAAATTCTCCTACAGAACGGCCACAAATATCTCTTGACGGTTCAGAAATACGGACTCATCATCGTGGACAAGCGTTTATATACACATGACGGAGGGTGAAATCCATGGAATTTAGGATCAATCCGATGTGTGTGTTTTATAAATGAAGCCTCTGGAGATTATTAATCTGCTCTCAGAAATGAGTCCATCATCTAATATTATAGAGCATCATATTAGAAATGTCTCAGAAATGAATGTATTTTATCTTGTCATTTCTCTTCACACTGTTCATGTCTGTTTATTTCCACAGTCACTTTCACCAACATGAATCCCAAGACCAGGAACGACTTCCTACAATGTGAGTCACTAGAAAACAAGCAGAAAAACTCACTGAATGTGTTCATGTTCTTCCTGTAGAAGGAGAAATAAATCATGATAGAAGAGTTTTATAATTGATCATGTAAATGATGATTTGCACAGGATATTTGGTCAGCTGTACTGAGACACTGATGATACACTGAACATTGATTTATGAAGAGTTCAGATACATTAAAAGATCAGACAGATTCATAATTCCTGTTTCTGATGTGTTTTCTCTCCATCAGATTCCCATCAGCTCACTCTGGATCTGAACACAGTGTATAAACACCTCAGTCTGTCTGAGAGGAACAGAGTGATTACTAACACTGGCACAGTTCAGCCATATCCTGATCATCCAGACCGATTTGATTGGTATTTTCAGGTGTTGTGTAGAGAGAGTGTGTGTGGACGCTGTTACTGGGAGATTGAGTGGACTGGGAATGGTGTTGATATATCAGTGTCATATAAGAGCATCAGCAGGAAGGGATCGGGTAATTGGTTTGGACGAAATGATCAGTCCTGGAGTTTGTCCTGCTCTTCCTCCAGTTACACATTCTGGCACAATAACAAACACACTGTTCTCCCTGTAAAGTCCATCAGCAGAAGAATAGGAGTGTATGTGGATCACAGTGCAGGAACTCTGTCCTTCTACAGCGTCTCTGACACAATGAGCCTCATCCACACAGTCCAGACCACATTCACTCAGACGCTCTATCCTGGGTTTAATGTTTATTCTGGATCATCAGTGAAACTGTGTTGATTGTTTCAGAATAGACTGTAGAGAGATTTTACCCATAATACTTTGAGCTGCATGATAAATCAGTAACAGTGAGATACAGAGACTCTTATTTCCTGTTCATTACATTAATACTGATGAACTTCACTGAAATAAAACAGAATAAATGTGTGTATCAAATCCTCATCGAGACAGTAAGAACAGTGTGTGTGTGTGTGTGTGTGTGTGTGTGTGTGTGTGTGTGTGTGTGTGTGTGTGTGTGCTTTTCTCAAACTCTGTTTTGATGAAAATCTCATTCTCATTTTTTTTTTGTGACACGTTAAGATGAGACATGTTGTGTATGGTGTCTGTGTCTCTCTCTCTCTCTCTCTCTCTCTCTCTCTCTCTCTTGTTCTCTCTCAATCTGTCACTCCCGCAGATTGCACCGCCCTAATTGAACGTGTCGGTAACGTGCCCCATGGTTGGTCAAGATGGGATTGTGCGTCTTTTAAAAAGAGGAAGAGAGGTGGATAGAGGGAAGAGAGGCTGTCGTTCATAGTGCATGTCGTTGAAACTGTTGTTGTTGGAAAGAAAATTAACTCAGTGTCTTTTATAAATAGACCTACTGTGTTATTTATTTTCCTCTCACCTTACCCTTCCTGGTTTGTTGTTCTTTTCTCATTTCTTTTGTAAAGGTTTCTGTAAACGGTTTTCTTTTAATACTCAACGTGGGTGAGTGTTGTCCCTCATTATTATAATTATTGTAAATGTCACTGTTCTCAGCACGGAAGCTGTAGGGGTTGGGGTGCCAATTTTTCTAGGTTGTGATTGTGAACATTACTTTTTCTCTTGTTTTTGGCTAGTAATGGAGTCAGTTTAGTATCTGTATTTTGTTTAAACGTTTTTCTTTGATAGGATAATATTTTTTTTTTTTCTAAAACAGAGGTAGAACCAATTTTGTTTGTTATTTTGGCTTTGACCCAACCCTGAAATTAATTTGCTTCTTTTTGATGTCTTGTGCTGACCTTTACCAATTTGAACAACTTGTTTCAAAAATAATAAAAAGAAAGAAACAAGAAGTCTATGGAATTATTCTTGTGCCAATAATAATGAACGTAGCATTTCAAGAAACTAATGAAAATATAAATTGAAACTAAATAAATTATCTCTGAAACTGAAAAAGTATAAATCGCAGGCAAATTTTTTGACTTCGTTTTTAATACACTGCATGTTTTGCTAACTATTTCTCATATTTCAATCGCTGATCTGAACTTACAAATGCGCTTCCAGAGTTTTCATTTCCGCTTCTGAAGTTTTCGTTTACGCTCCCTGAGTTTTCGTTCGCCGTTCTGACACATTTCTCTCGTGGGGGCGGGGCTAGTGGCAGTGTGTTCTCATTGGTTACTGAGTTGTTGATTGACAGCTTCGTGACCTGGAAGTGAAGACGTCAGTGGTGTTTATGTGTGGATGTCCCATTTATCAGTTTATGCTACAGAACTATTGGCAATTTTAATGGCCCTACAGTGGACAGAAGAAAAGCAAATGAATAACATAGTTATTGCATCTGATAGCTACTCGGCACTGGAAAGTATAAAATCTGGCAGATCATCTTTTAGGATGGATATAATTAATGAAATATTCCATAAATTGTATAACATAAAGCTTATGGGTATATCAATTCAATTTATTTGGGTTCCTGCTCATGTTGGTGTAGTGGGTAATGAGAAGGTAGATGTTTTGGCTAAACAATCTTTAAAGTCAAAGGAGATAGATTTACAAGTTCCACTAAGTAAAGCAGAAGCTAAAGTGTTCATTAGGAAATATGCACAATCGGTATGGCAGGTACACTGGGATGGTATTGAAACAGGAAGACACTTGTATAATATTCAACAACAAGTTGGTGCTGGGAGGAGAGAGAGCAGGAACAGAAGTGAAGAGAATATTATAACCCGTCTGAGAATAGGTCACACAGGATTGAATAGCACGTTGTTTAAAACTGGCAAGCACCCAACAGGGGAATGTAATCACTGTAGTCAGCAAGAGACAGTTGAACATGTAATACTTCACTGCAGGAAATACAACAATGAAAGACGTCATTTTATTCAGTCATTAATTAAAGCTGAGCATAAAGATTTTTCTATAATAGGTATCAGTGGCGGCTGGTGCTAAAAATTTTTGGGGGGGCACAACAAACTGAATTTTTAATTCAGGACTGAATGTAGGCTTATTGTTAAATAACAATTTAACAGTGATAATAATGTAGCTATCATTAGCCTAAAGTTTAGCTAAAACTTCAGCCGGTAGGGTAGCCAATTGCCAAATAAATCTGAATTTTTGGGCTAAATGGCGATGTATAGTATAATCTGAGTATTTAATTATTATTTTTTCTATTTGAATAAAAAAAACCTGTATTTAATTTTTTTTTTTTTTAATATTTAATATCCAGATCGATATTGTCCTACAAACAATGTTTATATTGAAGGTTATAAAAACAAACATAGTGTAACCTTGCTGTCTATCTGCAGTCTATCCAAAAAAGGGGTCAAATCACATTACATTCTAACATTGCAACATTACAATCTAAAAACAAAATAATGTTTTTTAAAGTAGTTAAATTTACTAAACCAAAAAAAAAAAAAAAAAAGCTAATATCATAAAAATACACATGTAGGTTTGAAATTCTCTAGCACATTTATGTTCACCAACAACAACAAATATTCAACAACAAATGTTTTAGCTAAATATATTTATAATTTAGTGCTAATGTATATTTTAGTCAGAATAATTGCGCTCCTATTCTATTGCGCTCCGTCTGTTCGGCGCGCATGCACGCGGGGGCGCTCGTTCACGGAAGTATAGCTTGCAGAAAGCTCGCCCACTCATGACAGCAAACTGGACTTTCTAACATTTACAGATGGAGAATATGTCCGTGAAATGTAAGTTATGCACTGAGGAAATTATTGGATGTCACTTCAGCTTATGGCTAAATACTATTAGAGGAACATTTGTTTCCACCAATCGCTGCACAAGATAAGGTTACGTATGATGACGAAAGCACGTTAGTGCGAGCCCTCCCGGAACCCATAGAGAATGCATTGCAGTGCCTGCAGTTCGAAAAAAAAAATCTTTGAATGTAAGTCTATGGGAAGACTCTGGGCGATTCTCAGCCAGAGTGAAATCGCCCAAAAAGAGGCGGTACTCCACAGAACGTGACTCGGCGCTGATTGGACTAGCTGCTATATCCAGAGGCAGAACAACAGTGAGTGACTGCTAGCGTAACTCTGTGGTTGAATGAGATAGTGATTGAAAAAGTCCCTTACTCCCTTACACACTTTGGTGGTGCGTCGCCCGATCGCCCTAATGAAGAAACCGCCGCTGATAGGTATACTAAAGGAAAAAGCTATATATGAGAGTATTATTAAATTTATTAAAGAAACGAAATTAAGTAAAAGAAATTAGGCGTTTTTTTTTTTTGGGGGGGGGGGGGGGGTTGTGTCCTCATGAATTCCCATACATAATATATTTCATTATGTCAATCCTATAAGCATGTATTCGGTCCACACTCCAGTCCAGTCGGTGGCGGTAATGCACCTACAAGTTGGTTTGCCGTTCCGCCAATAAACACCAAAGAAGAAGAAGAAGAAGTAGTAATCGCAGCTTTCTATTTCATTTTAGTGATATTAAGTTTATATCTGTATTTATTTGCTGCTACACTATATTGTTGAGATGATTTCTTATAGAAGGAATAGTACAGACGAATGATATTTATCATTAGTCATCGTCGCTATATCAGGAGGATACTGGATAACGTTAGCCTACTCGTGGTAAGTCTGATTTTTTTTTTCTTCATTAATACTATAACAGCTAATACTATTTATAATACAGTACTGGCTTTTTTCAGTGAGAGCCCATAACATTATACAGCTGTGTTGTCTTGATTTAACTGTTTGCCCAATCATTAGCAGCTACATGACTTGTTTATCTACATTCGTTTACAGTCTTCGATTAGATCATATTTGCTTCGATTAGATCATATTTCCCCCCAGCCACCCCAAACAACATTGGGCCGATGTCATAGGACCAGAGCGCTGTCAATCACTGCCTGATTCAACTTTGGAAATGTAAAGCCTTTTTTTTTTTACCATGCCAATAAAGCTATATAAACCTGAATTTCTCAATTGCTGATTAATTTGCAATGCAGAGTTTTTGAAAGAGGAGAGACACGACTTGACCACAGACCACGTCTCTGTTCATAACATGTAAACACTCAATTATTTTGAAGTATCGCCCTGGTCGCAGTATTTATTCTGATTACTTTTGTGTGATAAAGATGACTGATAAAGCTATTATATGTATCTAGTATGAGTAACAAAATGCTTTTTCTGTGTCCATATTTGACTAATAATAAATGCACTTCAAATGAACATTTCTGAGAAAATTGTTTAATCTTTAATAGTCTTTAATAATAAATATATGTCCAAATTCAAATATTAATACATGCAAGTAATTATGACTGAAAACCTCCAGCAACTAGGGAATGCACAGCCATGGATATATTATTACATATGATAAATGCTGCATGACTCCGAGGTAAATATTTAGTGCTGTAAAATCCCTTAAATATATATATATAATAAATATTTTAAGTCTGCAACTTGTTACTGTATGTGGGAGTTTAAAGCAGTTTGTATTGTTAGATCACAGATACTCAACAGGCGGCCCGCGGGCCGCATCCGGCCCATCGGCATTTATTTTATGGCCCGCGTCATGCAAAAGATGAACGCACTTTTTTTATAATTTAAGCTCAAAAGTTACGCGAATATTAGACAGTGTGATTTTTATCTATGTATATTGCGGACGGTCGATAATCCGTTGGTCGATTAATAAAAAATAACATTCATCATCGTCATTGTGATGTGTGTGGAATGTTTAGTGAGACTTTATATAGCTACTTGATATCTCCGAAATGTACCATTAACTTGCTAAGCGCAGTAAAACTGTCAGGCAACTTGTGTGTGCGGCACGCTATGCATAGCTCGTGCATTCAGAGCTGCGCACTTTCACAGCTGATTCGGGTGACGTTAGAGCTGATCCTTGCATCTCTACTGCAGTGTGTAGCCTAATTAGCCGATGATCCTCTTAACAGCATAAAAAACAAAATTATTTTCAAAGTGTCAATGGGTTATAAACAGTAGCAAAAAGCGCTCCCATTACAATTATGAGCTGTCAATACGTCAATGAGTTCGCGACACTCTTGCAAAACCTCCAGTTTTAACCTGCAGTTTTGTTCGGAACGGGGCACGGCTCGCATGCAAAACTGATCAAAGCTGCTTTTGAGCGAATTCTGACAAACTTAAAAGTTTGTATACTAAACATTTGTATACTAAAAGTTTGTATACTTGTATACTATTAAACGTTTGTATTAGTATACTAATAATAATAGCCTTATAAATTTGTAAAGCGACCCTGTATAATGTCATCTAAAGAAAACATATAATAAATAATTGAACATTTGATGTAGGCAAATTGCCTATATATAGGCCTAATCAATAATTGTTAAATATTTAAATATAAAGATAATATATGAAGAGCTCTTTTCCAAAACGCGATAAACGCCATTTTTAAAGAAAGGTTTGTGCTTTCTGTTTGAGGTCTCTGTGAAAGTCTTTTAGTGCCGCTCATGTCCGTAATGGAGAACTGTCACATAACATTGTTTTTGGCTCATAAATGCAAACACGAAAAATAAAAGACAAAAGACTTAAAAAAAAAAAAAAAAAAAAAAAAAAAAAGATTTATAGCGTTTTGGGGGGGAAAAAAGGATGGATTTATAGCGTTTTGAAAAGAAAAAAAATTAACTCTGTTTGAATATGAACTCTTGTTTTTTTTTTTGCTTAATATTAATAATTAATATTGCTAGAAAACTGTTAATCCAATTTTTGTTCCATATTTTTTATTTTCATGTTCAGTATTAGCCTATACTTTAAATAGGACAAAGACTAGCAAGACTTACCTAGCAAGGTTTTTAAATACTCTTTGAGTATGAACTCTCTTTTTTTTTGCATTAATATCGCAAGAAAATTATTAACCAAATTAAAATTTTTATTTTATGTTCAGTATTACAGTATTCAGTAGAACAAAGACTAGCAAGACTTACCTAGCAAGATAGGTAATAAACTGAATTTTTTTTTTTTTTTGTACTCAATTTTTATTGTCTTGTTAGTTAACAATATCAAAGAGGTATTGTGACAGTACAGAAATACATAACAATACATTCACCACCCTCCCACCCCTACCGCATGGAATTCAACATAACTATCAGTGTAGCACAGTCAATGTTATAGAACAGTCCACTTAGTGCCTTTCCAGTAAAATAAACTGAATTTCTATATAAGTAAAAACTGTAAATATTGTCATAAATAAAGTTTTACGATGCAAGTTGTAATTTGTGGCCCTTCACATTTAATATGGTTTAAATGTGGCCCCCTTGGCATCTGAACTTGAGTACCCCTGTGTTAGATTATAATATATTTCCTCTCTCATTTTCCGGGAAGTGGAGCAACTTTTCCATAAACAAAATGCTGATGCTGACACAGAAAATGGAGTGATAGTACCAGAGATCCACTGTCCCTGTCAGACAATAATCTTACTTTGTTCAGACACATCACCTTTGAATGACTGGGATCTTGATCTTCAGACACCTGATTTATTTTATTTTAATATAAATTAGCAAATATTTTAATTTCCTCTATATTAAAACAAACATAGTTCACAAGTATACAAGAGGTTGCACTTTATTCTTATTAGTCTATGCTGATCTTGGATTAGCATACCAACAGCATATGAATGTTAAGGGATGTTCACCCAAAAATAAAATTCTCACTTATTTTTCTCACCCTCATGCTGTCCCAGATGCATTTTCCTTTCTTTCTACAGATAAACACGAATTAAGATTGTAAGGAAAGTAATCCATCTCTGCGAGTCCTATAGACACTTTAAAAGCCACACACAGAGACCGTGAAGGTAATCTATGCGACCTCAGTGGATGAGTCAATGCCTTCTGAAGTCAAACAATAGGCTAGATAAGAAAAATACTAATGATATGACTGTTTTAACTATTAAAAATTAGAGATGCACCGATTACAATTTTCTAGGCCGATTCCGATTTCCGATTTTTCATTGAGTTTGACCTGCCGATACCGATTTTAGCCGATTCCGATTTAATTTTTTTTCTAACCACTTTACAGCACACACAAATATTTATTTTCGATCTTTTCTTTAACCCTTTCACGCGTAAGTTTAAAATATTCTAACTGACACCCCCTCCCCCCACCCCAGAGTGAGTTTTTTCAAGGCGAAAAATGGGAAGGGACGAAGGACGGATTGGTCCAAAGGCCAGGACCTTCAGATGACAGACAGCAGACCAACGCAAGTAGTAGGCAGGACACAGGAGGCTACGGGTAAGGATCGGTGGACGGTGGGTCTTCTCTTCTCACAGGACAGCATCAGATAACTGAGTGTCACCTCTCTTTCACAGGACAAACGGGGATTGGACGGAGGACCAGGACCTTTTGGTGGGGAGCAATGAGCAGTATATGGTAGGCAGAAGGCAATGACCGTCAGATGAAATGCAGTAGTCAGCAGTAGGTGGCGGGCAGGGTACAAGGGACTACATGTGGGTGGCCGCAGACAGTGGGCTCTCTTTTCACAGGACAGCATCAGATAACTGGGTGTCACCTTCCTTTCACAGGCCAGCGGCAGTTGGGGTGCAGTGACGGATAATCGCAGGGCAGCGATGGCAGAATGCAGTGGCGGATAACAGGTTCTCTATGTTCACAGAACAGCAGTGGTGAGTACAAAATCCAGCAGTTAACAACTGAGTCTTCTTTCCACAGAACAGCGATGGCAGCATGCAGTGGCGGATAACAGGTTCTCTATGTTCACATTAATTCTTGGTACTCCACTAGAGCTGGGCGATTTTTTTCCCTAAAAAAATCTGTGATTTTTTTATAAAAAACTCGATTTACGATTCGATTTTTTTTTTTTTTTTCATTTAAAACAAAATAACTGCGAACTGTAGGCTAAATATATTTTTAAAATATATATTTATTGTATTTAAAGTGCATTAACAAACAAAATTTTGTTTGTCTGTTACAATAGTCACTGTCAGATTACACGATTTTGACTCAAAAAATCTTGTCATGTCGTGGACAAGAAACATGTCAGACTACACGTTGTTTTACGACCAGTCATCGCGAGCCGTCTCACACACTCATTCACTCGCACATATAGGCTACACAAGCTCACTCACATAGCCTACACACACACACACACACACACACACACACACACTAGGGTGACCACCTGCTAATAAGCCCAAGGGGGGACAAGGGGTATGTTTCTGAAGGACAATGTGGGACACTGTCTGGCGCGGCAGTGCCCCACTGGCAGACTCACTGATAGTGATTTACCCATTTCTAGCACATACCACCTTGCATAGTATTAATAATGCCCTATTCTCCTAAACGTGTAATTTTTGATGTATGCTCATGAATAGGCCAACCAATGTGTTTTTTTTTTTTCTAAATAAAGACTCATAATATTTTGAACATTCAATGAATTGACAGATGTACTTCCACTTAAGATTTACTATTTAATTTTATTTATTTTTCATTACAATTTACTTTAAATAAATTAATAAATTATAATATAAATTTATAGGATTAACAGGAATTGTAGTTGCTCAACACCACAGGAACAGTTAAAAAAAAGTATTTAAAAAAAATACGATTGACCTCGTATTCCCCTCCCTCCATGTCCGATTGAGAAGGACGTTTTGCAAAGGTCACAAAAAGCCCTCTCGGTATCCCCCTCAACACCTTTCAGCCACAAATATTCATTTCCCCATTCTTGTTTCTTGTACTCACACCTTCTCTTTTTAATTGATGATGGCGTTGGCTCTCAGACAGTCTCTTTCTCGAATTTTTCGAATTGGAAAGCGCGCATCTGAAAGTTCCTTCCTTCCAAGTGTGTCTGGTATGCGCGTGCGTGCGCTGTCATGACAACAACGAAAAAGTTGACAACAACCTAGTCAGTTCAACTGAGGGGTTTGTGTGGCAACAATAGCGTGCTGAAATGTCAAGTAATGTTCGTTTGGCTGCCTGGGGCTCGAGTATATATTAGAGCGACCAAATTCTTTTTTGAGCAAGCATAGATTATGCGTGACACGGTCTCAATTTGCGTGACGCGTGAATTGGGCTTCAAACGCTGTGCGCGCACGCGCTACGCAGGACGGGTGGTCACCCTATCACACACACACACTCGCACATTACATACACACTCACTCACATACACGCACACACACACAGTCACACTCACTCGCTCGCTCACTCACTCGCGAACACACACTCTCACTCACTCACTCACTCGCGCGCCGTCGTCGTGGAGGACCGTTAAAAAATTAAACATGCTAGTCTTTTTGTCGTGATGTCGTGAAGCATCGAGGGCTGCGCCGCAGGGAGCGTTCTATGGAAACCCTGAAGGAAGATTTGGCGAATGCAAAATGTATGTACGCTATATAGAAGAGGGGGAGAAAAAAAATCAAAAAAATCGATTTTTTGAAAATATGAATCGATTTGACCTACCAACTCGATTTTTAAATCAAATCGATTTTTTTCCCAGCCCTATACTCCACCAGACTAGACGGTCTCCGACTAAGCTTCCAGAGTGCTGGTAACATCAAACGTTCAAACACTCGTGCATAGGGATGGGTACCGAAACCCGGTATTAAACGGCCCCGGTGCTGAATTTTGAAAGACCGCTGGATCGATAAGCTCGGACGTTATCGGTTCTGCTGTCGGTACTGGAGAAATTAAGAAAGTACACGTGCTATATATTATTGCTATTAAGAAATTATTATCTTGCAAATTTAATCTCGCCAGCCACTTCTATATATAATAATATTGAACCCTTTGTCTGTGATGCATTTTTGCTAAAGAGAGAGAGTGTGTGAGAGAGAGCGATCTTTCACGCGGAGCCACAGCGCGCACATCACAACAGCCCTGCTTAATGAGTGACGATGAGGACAGAACTAAACATTAAAACGGTTACACTTTAGATCTTTGATATTAAACTAATTTTATTTTAGATTTTGTCTTCCAATAATTATAAAAAAAGAAGATACTTGAGGTATAACCATTAAAAACTAATACCGCATTCTCTCCAACGCAACTTCCTTCCCTTCACAGAGCGGTGCGCTGTCATTTCTCCCTAAAACCCAAACATAACGTCAGAATCTGCACGATCGGTGATTGTTGTAAAATGTAGTCTATACTGTTGCTAAACTGCGGGACGCGTTTGATAATAAAAGGCTATTAAAAGTACCAAAATTGACGCAATAGACGCTGTTCCAAATGCGGCGCGCGCTCCGAAACACACCGCAACGAGACAAGCAACGTATATTTTGGGCTTTGTGTGCGCATCTAAACGATCAAATATACACACAAATATGTAAAAATGGCTTGGAGATTCACTTAAACAGTTTATTAACTTAAATACAGTTTATGTCTTATAATGGACGTAAATAGTTGGGAGAAAATGATGCATATGATTAGATCTGCATTTGGTCTTTAAGAGGCAACAGTCTAATAAACCTGCTGACGATTGCTCCATTCATGTGAATCAAACAACAAAAGGCAAAGAGAAAATCAGTCGCAGCTCTTGAATGAATAATTTTGGCTTTTATAAGCTTTAATCTATCTATGATAAACTATGCAGTGTTATTTTACATCTGACTTTATTATTCTTTTTAGCCCATATTACTCCTGAACAATAATGTCAGTAGACATTACTGAAATTAAAGCACTGGGTATATAATTTGTATATTTGTTTTATTGTATACTTTTTTTTGTTTGACCATGTGTTTGTACTTTGTTTTTGGTGTCCTATGTCTTCTGAATATAAAACACAAAAGCCTGCACCCTTCTGCATAACATACATGTTTTATTTGTTTAGTTAAAGCATTGCTTTTTCTTTTGCTATAGATATTTATTTAACATTTAAAAAAATATATAAAGCAATATTAATTATGTTCTAAATTATTTTTTTCCCTTTTTTTAATATAACAAAAAGAACCGGATAAGAATACCGTTAAAGTACCGGATCGATAAGGAGTATCGGTAAGAGTAGTAATACCGTTAAAACCTTAACGATACCCATCCCTACTCGTGCATGTATCAAACCACTTTAAATATTCAACGTGCTCACTTCAATCGTCAGACACTGCAATGACACACCGCTTAACAGTGAAAAGTGTACCTTCACTTCAGCTCGTCGGGACCGGCAGATCCACTATGATGATACTTTCAAAAGGGAGACACCAAGTTCGACCAACAATCTGCAATTCAGACCCCACTCATTTCCCTCGCCACGCCAACCGTCTTTACTTCCGCTGCCGTCCTGCCGCCTCTGCCTCTCGTCTTCTCGTAACCTCGACTTTGATCACAACCGCTCTGCTTGCCTGCGCACTCCTCCCTTCAAACTGCCTTTTCTCTCTTTTCAAACCGCCACGCACCCTCACTCGTTCCCAACACACGCTCAAATAGCCACTTGATTCTTCTTCTTCTTCTTCTTTTTGTTTATTGGCGGGTGGCATCTAACGTCTAGGTGCATTTCCACTTGATTATCCACTGCAGCTGTTGCTCATCAATGGCCCTGTCCCAAATCGCGCACTTCATGTGGACTTTCGGTCTCGTGGACTTGAATTGCGCGTGCTCGCCGAGTCTACGAGTCCGTAGGCCGTCCCATTCAGCATTTTAATGCTCTGAAGTGTGCTCAGCAGCGCCCCCTTTGTACCCTTGAAGCGGTCTTCCGCGAAGCCCGCATAGATGCAGGCTCCACGCACTTTAACTACCCAGGAATCCTTGCGAAAGGCCAATCAGACAACGGATGGGAGGAGATTTCGCTCAGGGATAATTGTTGACATGGCTGAGAAGAAAATATTACGGTTTTTATTACCTAGATGTATATTTTACTAGTTGTTACCTACAGTTTATACAAACATTATGGTCATCGAACAGTGGTTGATGTCTCAAAAATAATAATAGTGTGTTGAATAATACGATCTCATTATAATTCATTAAATAAATAGAAACGAATGTCGGGGCTTTACTGAGTCATATGTAAACATAGTATGAATATTGAAACCTGTAAATTCATCTGAATCTCATGCACATTTTCATTATGTGTTAAAATTGTAATCTTAGTTCAAATGGAACATTATGTATTATTATGTAGCTAGCTTCAACTGTATACATCTTTTAAATAAGCATGATGTATCTATTGTCTAATGCCCAGGTGGCATGCACAATATAAAAATATAGATCTGTAAAATTAGGCTGTGTAGTTGACATGGAGATAAGACGTTGGAGCGCAAAAACGTGATTTCTCCTGTCCAACAACAACCAGACCGTTATTTCCGGCGTGACGATCGAGTCTGTCCCAAACATAGCTCTCAATGCGCCCTCGTGGACTCCCGCCAAGGGCCCTATAGGTCTGCACTACATTACGTCACCAAAGTGTGGACTCTGAGGAAGTCCACAAGTCCGGAGTGTGCCATTTGGGACAGGGCCAATATGGGCGGCCTGGTGTTACACCGGAACTGTTTCCCCAAGGGAACTCGTTCCGTTCGTCGTAGTTCCTATTCGACACCCGGTGACATTTATGTCAAGAAGAAAGTCATATACATCTGGGATGGCATGAACAGGGGCGTCGCACCCGTGGGGGATGTGGGTGTTTTAACACCCACACTTTTCCCGGTGAGAGGGTTCAACACCCACACTTTTTCTGCAGTTTTTCACAAACGCCTGACTACAGTTGCTCCTCCGTTTCTCTGGCCGCTCTGTGTCTGCGCTCGCTGCGGCTGCCTCCTCTCCCCCCTCCCTCTCAAACATGACACCGGCTTTGAGTGTGACCGGCTGATGATTGGCTGTTCTGCCTTAAGTCCCGCCTCTCTTGGTGTGTTAGATTTATCGGTCAGCTCCATAGACGGTCAGCTCGCGCTGAGGAGGCGGGAACTTATTGTTATGGTTATTTACATCTCCCTTTTCCAGGTACTTTGAATGAGTGTTTATGCTTTCGAAGTTTTTAAATAAGCTTGATATGTTTTTGGGAAGATGTTCTGTTGATGTTTTGTTGACATGTCGAGTGTTTTCGGTAATATATTTCGTTTTTTATACTATGCTAGGGATATTGTTCAGCAGCTAGCTAAATTCGGTTGGTTGCATTTATAAATATATATATATATATATATATATATATATATATATATATATATATATTTATAAATGCAACCAACCGAATTTAGCTAGCTGCTATATATATATATATATATATATATATATATATATATATATATATATATATATATATATATATATACTACCGGTCAAAAGTTTTAGATTGGTAAGATTTTTAATGTTTTTAAAAGAAGTATCTTCTGCTCACCAAGGCTGCATTTATTTAATTAAAAATACAAACAAAAACAGTAATATTGTGAAATATTATTACAATTGAAATCATCTGTTTTCTATGTGAATATATAGTAAAGTGTAATTTATTCCTGTGATCAACGCTGAATGTTCAGCATCATTACTCCAGTATTCAGTGTCACATGATCCTTCAGAAATCACTCTAATATGATGATTTGATGATCAAGAAACATTTATGATTATTATCAGTGTTGAAAACAGTTTTTTACATTTTTATTTCATGATGCTATGATGAATAGAAAGTTCAAAAGAACAGCATTCAGTAAGAATTTTAATTTTATTTTTGGGGGAAAGAAATAAAATAAATCAATACTTTTATTCATCGAGGATGAGTTAAACTGATCAAAAGTCACAATAAAGACATTTATAATGTTAGAAAATATTCTATTTTAAATAAATGCTGTTCTTTTGAACTTTCTATTCATCAAAGAATGTTGAAAAAATGTGTACAACTGTTTTCAACATTGATAATAATAATGAATGTTTTTGAGCATCAAATCATCATATTAGAGTGATTTCTGAAGGATCATGTGACACTGAAGACTTAGGCTCCTAGGCTTTTCCGTGCTGATGGCTTACACCCAAGCAGATTCGGAGCGGATCTTCTGTCGGATAACATCTCCAAAATGTTAAATACCTTTTGACTAGTAACCAAAAGTCCAAATCATAGTCTCTGCTGCACCAATTTAACTGATATAAATACTAGTGTAGAACATTGCATAGAAATTGTGTCTATTCCTCGTTTAGTGCGATCAAATAATAAATCTACTGCAGGATCTAGGAATGATGTGGCAAAATCAATAGTTAACAAACAGCATCAAGGCATAAGAAACATTCAGAGTCAAATTGTATTAAAGAGAAAAAGGTTTATTCTCTTTAAAGGGTTGGTCACAAAAAATACCGCGACAGCTACCTCGTGGTAGGAACAAGACCTAATCACACAGAAACCAGGCAGTCTTTTATACAGTCTCTTCTCCTGTAATTTTCCTGCTCCCCCTGTAAAACCAGATCGAGCTAGTTTATTTTCCTGCTCCCCCCTGTAAAACCAGATCGAGACAATGGTTCTTCAACCCTCTCTGTCTTTCCTGAATAGGAACTCGTTCATGCCAGGTGACATACATGCACACTGAGAGAGAATCACAAGCTAAATCAAAAGTAAATGGGAAAGAGTAAAATATAACATTTCCATAACAATTCCTCCTCTTTATCATTCTCTGATAAACGATTTAGTCTCATTAACATTAGTTTTGATCAAATAAGTAAGTATTTTATCTTAAACCGGGCTAAAAATGAATAAATATTGTCATCACGTTTTTTCCGGTTGAGAACCAGACCCTCATTTCAGACCCTGGATCCTTAACCAATGTAGTTGTTCAAAATTAACTAATACTTTCATTACGGACTGTCTTTCATAGCTTATTACACATCAGCAGGGGCGTATACCCAGGTAGCAAACAGACGTTGGCCCGACGTCTGTTGTTGTGTTGGGCCAACGTTGGGTGCTGACGTTGGCCCAACGTAATTTTGTCCGTTGGGCCAACGTTGGGCCAACCATGCTATTGGACGGCCAGCAGACCTTCTGCCAACCTAAAAAATACCTTACCAACCTTCTGCCAACTTAAAAACCACTAAAACAACATTGGGCCAACGTTGGGCCAACCATGTTATTGGATGGCCAGCAGACCTTCTGCCAACCTAAAAAATATAGCCTATTTTAACCATCTGCCAACTTCATAAATAGTAAATCTGCAAACTTATAAATAAATAGGCTTTATCTACCTTACACTCAAATTTTAAGATTTTAACATGGCCTATTCATTGTTGAATTGCATTAAGAGACGGCACAACAAACAAACTGAATTGGATATAGAACCTATTTATTGGTAACAAAATTAACTCATTATATAGACATTATATACAGATACATTCTGCAGATTTTCATTCTGGATTTGCAACGATGAGTCAATCGACAAACAAGTAGAAAAAAAACCTACATAAAGGCAGCGGAAAAAATGCAAAGAAAAATAAAACAAAGTCAAAGAAATCAACAAGGAACCAAAAAGTGACAAAAAAGGTGGCAAAGAAAATGCAGAAGAAGACCAAAAAGAGTTTTTTGCAGATTTGAAGTGAATTAGAGATTGTGTGTGGCTCTGATGATGAAGACGGAGCAGAGGAGAAGTAGCAGCATATACTCCTGTAAAAAAAAAAAAAACATACAAACAACTTTTTAGAACATTTAAGATGTGTTGTTCTATTTTAATTACACAAACCAAAACAGAAAAAAAAGTTTTCTGCAAGAAATTTATCATGTTGGGGTAACAAATTTTTTATACATCTTAATGCAGTGTACGCCTAGATGAAATACATGAAATTCTGTTTAGCGTGGGGTTAGACAGAGGAAGAAAAAACAATCATTGGAAGACACTTACATTCACTTTCACAGCTGCTGGAATCTGCTTGAGGCATCTGCTTTTCTGTGTTAAAGAAAAAATATAGTAATTATCAAAATGTAAATTACTTAAAACTTATATATTAATATATATATATAAGTAAGGGATAATGTATAGAGAGGCGGTCGTTATAGCGAATAACAACCCCGACAGGCTGAACAGGACCCTGACGCGAAGCGGAGGGGTCTTGAATCAGCCTGAAGGGGTTGTTATTCGCTATAACGACCGCCTCTCTATACATTATCCCGCTTATTACATGGCTACCTACAAAATAAATAAATAATTTGTCACAAATTATTGATTTAAAAAGGAGTTTATTGATTTAAAAACGATTGTATTGCTTCCGCCAAAGAAAATTGTCCGTTCCGCGTCCATAGCAACGCGCTGTTTTTCATGGCAACGGTCTGTTATACTTCGCAGCGGTCTGTTACCAAGAAATAACAGACCGCATTCTACACTGGAATTCAGCCAAGCCATGTAATAATAATTAATAACATATTTGATCAGCCTTAAAAAGGGCTTGTGTACATTTTTCTGTTGCTCTTTTTTTTCTTCCTCCATTTCGGTCTCCACTATACTTCAGCCAGGTTTTTATTTTTTCCTCGGCTTCCACCACTTTTGTTCCTTGTTTTTTGGCTGCATCTGTCAGCATGAAATTAAAGAAAATTAAACAGAGAAAGGGTTAGCAGACAGATCATATCTGAGGTGTATTTTGTTGAGTTCTGTATGATTAGTGGATTAATTGGCATTCTTTCATTGACTTGCATTGTATTTCATTCAATGACACATTATGTGTATTATATGTAAGGAGTTGTTTCCACTTTTGCTATTTCAAAGTTATGTCTAAGTTTTGAATGTTTTTTAAAACATATCACCTATGACAACTTTTGCTAGCAAGAGTGTAGAAAATGGGCTCTTCTGTCCTCTCCCTTGCCAATTAAAATTGTTGGCCAACTCATTGGTTATTATTTCCCTCATGATTCTGTGGACAATGTCTTTGGCAGATGTTCCACCCAAGCTGGTAAGATATCTTGTCTATGAAAAAAAAAAAAATGTGTTAAGCAGCAGTAAATCAGGTCTAGATCTCTACAATGTTTGTATTCTTTTAAGTGAAGTAACAGAACATCATTAGAATTTACCAGAGAACCAGAGCCTATCCTCCAGATCTTTTATGCCTGTCATGCTCCTTAATGGAAACTGAAACTCCTCATTTACAACTTCAGCTGCATTCTCTCTTCGCATAATGGCCTGAAGGAGGAGCGTATTCTGCCTGACTTGACCCTTTATCTCTTCCAGCATCTGGTAGAGCCGGAGTTCTCTTTCTGATTCAGACAAACATTCAATCCAACATTATAACTACACAGAATTGAACGTATAAAGAGAGAGACTGCATCTCTTCTTTTGTTGTCTTTATCATAACATAACTTTTCCAGCCTTTTGTTGAATCCATCCAAGCTTATTTTTGAGACGTGTTGCTGGCATTAAAGGACAAGTTCGGTATTTTACACTTAAAGCCCTGTTTTCAGATCGTTTCTGATGAAATAGAACGGTTAAGATTAAAATTTGGACACATGCTGCTGGCCCGAGAATTTTAGGATTCTTTCGCTTTCCCCAAAACCTCCAGAATGGCTGCATAGCTGCACTGGAACAATCCTGCGTCATATCATTACATCTGCTGGACTCATGGTACGGCAGCAAAGTTTCTTGATTATTACGCAGGAATGAGAGTATAGTTCCTAGCCATATCAGCCTAGAAAATCGCAACTTTTCATTTTCCGTCGGTCTTAGTACACGATGTAACTACAGAAGAGTCAAGTTTTAAATAGGAAAAATATCGAAACTCTTTGGTCATTTTTTTTAAGAGAGACGCTAATGGTCTTGTCCGATTCAATGATTTATGCTAAGCTATGCTAAAAGTGCTACCGCCAGACCCGGAGATCGGCTGAATGTATTTGAAAACGGTAAAACTCAATTGTTTAACTCTGGGGGAGTTGTAAAATAAGCCTATTTCCTAAAAAAGTGGAGTATCCCTTTAAATTGTAGTTGTAAATCAAAGCACATTGATATTAAAGGGATAGTTCACCCAAAAATGAAAATTCTGTCATCATTTACTCACCCTCAAGTTGTTTCAAACCTGTATGAATTTATTTTTTCTGCTGAACACAAAAGAAGATATTTTGAAAAATGTCTGTAACCAAACAGTTGATGAACCCCACTGACTTTCATAGTAGGAAAATATCAAAATATCTTCTTTTGTGTTCAGCAGAAAAAATAAATTCATACAGGTTTGAAACAACTTGAGGGTGAGTAAATGATGACAGCATTTTAATTTTTGGGTGAACTATCCCTTTAAGGCTAATTGTTAAAAGCAGGGCTTAAAAGGTTTATCGAAAATAATACAACTTAGCCAGGCGAAGTTGGTTTTATTCTCCTTTTTGGTTAAATACATTTTATTTTGTTCCTTGAACAGTTTCTAATCCATGTTAGAGACTAAAGGTCATTACTAAAAAACTCCTGTAAAAAAAAAAAAAAAACTATTGTAAAAGGTTTGGAATAATTCTACGTACCATCTTGTCTTGGTTCAGGGACTGTCACAGCAGGTGCTGATGGTGCAAATGGTGGTATGGCTGGCAAGTTCAGGCTTTTGGCTCCATTACTACAGAATTTTTTTTTTTTTTGGTCTTTCCATTGTCTCTGCATATGGAACAGTAAGAAACAGAATCAGTACAATGTACAATACATTGCCAAACATCACAACATATACTTCCATCCAGAGTTTTGCTGCGATCTTAAGCAACAGGAAAGTGACCAATGTTCAAAAGTTGCTTTCAACATATCCTCCCCTTGGAATTAAATATAGTTTACTACAACTCAATTTTGACAGAAATGTCAGATATAACCTTGTACTGTAATTTCCCAACTATTGGCCACAGTTTATACATTTATTTTGCTAAATTTCTTCAGGTTAATCCACGAGAGGAGTTAATATGATATTAATGTTTTTTTAACTTGCATAACACACTCTCCTGTGGCTTATACACAGGACATTACTTTAATTAATTCTAAGGGGACCATATTCCCAAGTCTTGGATTTAAGGAATCTGTGGTGACCAGATATGTTGGGAAATGATGCAATGACCACTGTATGTTTTCGTCTGTACCTGTGTGGAGCCAGCTTGTTGAGGCCTGCACTAGAGGTCTTCCTGAGGCTGTATCAGATGTAAATCCATTTACATATTTTGATGATGGACTGTTAGACACATTAAGTGTAATCAGTTTTTTAAAAGTGCAGTGCAAATAAGCATTAGGCTATAAAAGGAGAACAAAGAACAGAGGAAACAGGGGGGATGGGGGGATTGGGGGAATCAAGCAGTATGCAGTAAAGGATATGCCACAAACCCATCCTTATACTGTAAAAGAAGGACTTTTGAAACTTTTGATGACTGCCCGGGCTGTTTTACAAAGGATATATCAAGACTTGATGAATCAATGGGATAGGTGAAAAAAGATTACTTGTTTTGGAATTTAAGACAGACTAGATGTGATGCTTCCTTGTCTTTTAAAATGTTTTTCACTATATAAATATCTCCATTGAACAGAATATAGTTGTCTCCCTCTGATAAACTAATTAAAGTTCCACCATTTACATATTTCTTATACTGTGTAAACTGCTGAGATGTCACATTGTATGGAAAAGGCCCATTCTTATGTTCCTGGTAAAAACCATCCTTGCACACCCTTATTTTAGTTCTGACAATTGCTTTTTCTGACAATCTCCTGATGATCTGTTGAAGGGGCTGGGTAGGGGTCCTTATCATTTTTTTTAATGTGTAGAGGAAGTTCTCAAATGGGAAAGCTGCGAAATTATGCAGCACACCAAACTGCCTTGCATCATTGGCAAGATGTGTCAGCCCGTGTATGTTATACACAACGTAATTACCATAAACAGATTGAAAATGCTCGACAAATGTGATCAGTAACTTTTCAGCAAAATCACAGTACTGGAGACACAGTGAGGGGCAGCATAATATTCGAATGGCTACATGCAGAAGCATAAAATTGTGGTATAGAACATTCGGCAGATGGTCTTTCAGTGCTACTGGACCAGTGTACAGGAGGAAAGTTCTGAACTCTGTTGCTTTCCACCTATCTACCTCAACAAGGGATCTCCCTTTCCGTGCAAACTCTCTGGGGAGTCTCATGGCAAAGGACATAAGCACTGCAGAAATCAGGCCTATCTGATGAGCACCTAAACGAGTTGGAAGTGGTCCCCTCATCCAAAACCCTATCAACTTTCTCACAACCCCAAGAAAAACCAGGTGCATAACATCTAATGGAAATTGGGAGACCATACCAATTCCAACCCTTGTCAACACACTGGTCCCTTTATGGTGAAACTCATCGTCTTTATTAATAAAAGACGTATCTGTCCGTAAAGGTGAATCGACTTCAGGAAAAGTCATGCGATTTTCCAACCATGTTCCCTCCTGTGTGCATTTTTCACAGCCGTGGTATGCATTGTGGGCTTTAATGTTTTTTACGAAAGCCCTCGCACTTGCATCACAAACAAAATTTGAAATTTGAATATCTACACATTTGCCAATTACATCCACACCCTCTAATTTAAGCTTTCCATATTCATTCACAAATGATTCTAGGAACAGATTGACATTCTCTGTTTTTTTAGATCCAAGATATAAAGCGATGACGAATGGTTGCTTTGTTTTGTCTTCCTCTACCAAGCCTAGAATGGGCCAGAACTGCTTATTGCTGCTTTTGAACAAAGGTAGTCCATCAATATTCACTTGTAAATGAATGGTCTTTGGGAGAGGGTCTATCTGGTTTAACACATGCCTAATGCCTTTCTCAATTCCAAAATAATGCATGGTGCCACCAGCAATCTGCTGGACCTCATAATTAGTTGGAGTGCCTAAAAGAGTGCGGGCATCCTTTGGGAGATATGGATGATGTTTTCTCAGGATGCCCAACAGCCCATTTAGATGGCATTGTGGTATTTGGCTGTCTATTGCCCAACCTCTGAGCTCCTCCCCAAGACACTCAGCAGACTCAACAAATTCGTCATCACTTGAGTCAGTTTCTGTCAGAGCATTTGACCAAAATCCATCAATCACGTTATCGTCAACATTAAACTCAGTCTCTAACTCATCTGATTCATAGGTCATGGGCCAATCAGATGCAGCATCTGACCATACATCATCAGCAGGGGCGTTTTTTTCCAGGCATATGTTTACGTCGGCTGCGTCAGATTCAGCATTGAAGTAAACCTCACTAGCCCTCCGCTTTGCCTGACGTTTAAGTGTTCTGTCTGAATAAATGTTGTTTGCAGACATAGTTAGTATGCTGCCAAACAAATAACTAACGTTAATTACAGTTACTAAAGCTTATTTCGATTCTGTTTAATCTATACTACGAAAGATACAATGCTTGCTAGGTAGCTAACGTTAACTGTTAGAATCTAGCAGGCTAACGGTAGATAGCTGTAGTTACATTGTTACATTGAAAGTAAATTATGCTGGCTAAATTATAAGGCTACATTTACATCAGATTGCTAACGTGAAGCCATAACAATACTAGATAACAGATTGATTATATTAAAACAATATATTGAATCGAGCAGATTACCTTGGACTGGCTGGGTTAACGACTGTTCAGTGAAGTCTAGAAGAAGGCTGACGATTTGAAGATAACGGTAATTCTAAATCACCCACCGATTGTTCTGGAAGAATGAGCACGCGCCTCAGCTCTTCTGACGTGAGGCGCGCGCGCAGCTGGCGCTCAGAGGCTTTAAGTCAAGCGCACTAGCGCAGCAGTCATTCTATTCTACATCACTCACTCACTCAATCATACATTGTGATAATATGATCACTCACATCAAGACGCCGCTGCGGTGGTGGAGTCCATGCAGGAGGAGCAGCGTTCGGCACTGCGTCGCTTTTCAGCCCGAGCTGTGTGGAGAAGCCCATTTCCACCTCTAGTTGGAGAAGCAATCCCGCGTAAAATGAACCTGAATTTGAGCACACTTGAGCTCCACTGGCACCTAATTTCCAAGTCTGAAGCTATGCCGTCCAGCAGTGCTGTTGCAACCAGCAACACTACACCTACGTACCCTCCTGACCACTGTACTAAATATAAATCTCGACGCTAACTTGAAGCTGTCCTAACTGATGCAATACTATGTGTGGTAGCTCGTACAAGGGAGGGCGTGGTGAGCTGGAACCTGCTAACGTCACGTAGTACCGCTTACGTCATGCATCACCGTGTACAAAAACGTAAATTATAGTTAGCCTCAAAGTTTTTTATTTGTGCATTTATTTAATTTGTATTATTTCTTCCCCAAGCTCATAAAATTAATTTGTGTCGCACATAAATTGACAGGGTCGGTCGGAAACAGGAACCAAAAAAAAAAAAAAGTAGGCCTATGCCTAAGGGAAAATTGATTTAAGACCAGATGTAACGTTTACAGCAGACTGTGTGTCACAGCACTTTATGAAAGATCCTGGACTTTACACATTCAATGCATATATTATATTTTGGACATCATGCAATGGTTTGCACATATTTTGTCTTGGTTTTGTATGTTATTACTTAAACTGTATTCATACAGTAAACTTGTTTAGCATAAACTTTAATAATAAATAAAGTACTTTTTAAAAAGGAGAGATTGAACATGTTAACTAATTTTACCCACTTATGCTACATATTATTAAGTTTAAAGGGGGGGGTGAAATGCTCATTTTCACTCAATCTCCTGTTAATCTTGAGTACCTATAGAGTAATATTGCATCCTTCATATCTCCAAAAAGTCTTTTGTTTTATTATATTTTTAATTGAAAGATAGGGTGTACCGAGTCTTTCCGGAAAAAAACGAGCGGCTGGGGGCGGGCCGTGTGGGCGAAGCTTAGCTGTGCTAACGCGCCGAGCTAACAACACACAGAGACATTTGTTCAACAGTTTTACTCACCGTTCCAACGCACGACCGCGTTATCATTGTGACTGCTCGATCCTTAAGCATTAGACGATCTGCAAATCCGACGATCTGGGCTTTGTTTATAAAACAATCATCGTCGAAATGCAGGGAACAACAGTCTT
The DNA here is from genome assembly GCF_964197995.2 of Scardinius erythrophthalmus. Classification (NCBI taxonomy): domain Eukaryota; kingdom Metazoa; phylum Chordata; class Actinopteri; order Cypriniformes; family Leuciscidae; genus Scardinius; species Scardinius erythrophthalmus. Next base: position 62,655,365 of record NC_138221.1, on the reverse strand, counting down.
ACACAACTCCGTTTATGCTCAGGAAAACAAACTCCATCCACGGGTTCCTTAACGCTGGGTTCTTTGGGAATCTGTGCAGGGTTGTCTTGCCCTGGCAACCAAAAACACACTTCTTTGGTGACACTGACTTCCCAAAAGCCGGGCAGGGCGCTTTGATGGTGAACTGCTTTCGCTCTCTTTCTCTGGTCTGCGAGTGTGCGCGCGCCCGCGATCTTACCGGAGAAGTGCCCTTAGGACCCATATAAGGAAATTCCGCTCTATCTTACGTAAGACAGAGCCATACTCGAAAAAAACTTTCCGAAACTTGTGACAAACCGGAAGGAGTATTTTTGGAACAAAAATACTCCTTCAAACGTACAACTTAGTTTTTGAAACTTTGTCCATGTTTAGCATGGGAATCCAACTCTTTACCAGTGTAAAAAACTCAGTATGCATGAAATAGCATTTCACCCCCCCTTTAACACAAAATGTGAATGTAGATGTAACGTCATCAATTTTTACTGTTTTTATTTTATGTAACCATCTTTTGTCATACGATGTCCTGTCATTTCTTTGTAATCTTTAATAAATACATTGTTCTGATTTCACACATTTGATGCATTGTATTGCTTGGAAACAACGTCATAAAAAGGAGCCAGACACTCTTTTCCCCATGTTTACTGGGACGAATGATAAAACATGAAATGCTGCATGCATATATTTGAGGGAAGTGGTGGGCAATTGCAGCTGACCATACCAACGTTGGCCCAACGTTGTATTTCTGTCAGATAGGTTGGGCCAACGTAACCAACCAATATTGACGTTGGCCCAACGACTGTTTGGAACCTGGGAAAATATAAAACATATTACAGATTAATGAGATTTGTTGAATAATCTCTACTTATCTGCTTGAAGGATAACACCGTCTAACTTCTCTTTGAATTGTTAGTTGTAGGACCATGGCATGGCATGGCATGGCAATCAGGAATACTACATTTGAAAACAGCATTAGGAACATGGATTTTCTAGAGCAAAATTCTGACAACGATTCAAAAGCACGACCACAGAACTGACAGCATTTGATAGCATTTTCTTTTTTACCACATAGACTATAACTGTAACACTACTTAAAAGCACTTACATTAGCACTGGACCGTCATCAGATTACAAAGCCTGAAACGAAAAATATATATCAAAAGCAGGTCATGCAAATAACATGGTATATGTTGCCTATTATGTGAAATATCGAAGTTAACGTTACTTGGTAAACAGGTGGAACAGAGTGAATTGTTTGCGCGGCCGCGGTAGTAAACCGCGTTCGCAAAATCAAACCAAATAAGCATTCGTGAAAACAATGTAGAAATGCGAACGCAAAAAAACAAAATATATTGGCTTACCGTATCACTCTGTTGAACAATTTTCCATCTTCTCAAACTCTAAATCCCACTAATCGTCACAGGCGCAGGTTAGATTATTCAGATGACAAATTCTTCCATCCGTCTTCATGTAACGTTAGCACGTTAATGTCGTCCATTTTCTGTTGCGTCGCAGGCAACTAATGTTTGAAACACGAACCGAAGCTCACAAAAGCTTAAAAAATTCTCACAGATTCGCAAACACTGTTTATCATGTTAACAGGAATGATTATTCTATTCAGTTGAATCCCGCTGACAAATCAAGTTTGCCTGTAGTAGCTATACTGTCGGCTCGCGTCACATTTGAACTGAATTGAGCGCGAAAGAAATCAATCCCACAATGCAGTGCTTTTACAGTATGATACTGTATTACGAATTTATCGGGTTGAAAACAGAAATGTGCTGTATATTTACAGCTGTTCTGTAAAAGATACAGCCTAATACTGTATTATGGAAATACAGTACAATTCTGTAGGAAATTCGCTGTAAATTTACAGTAAAGTTTTACAGTGTATGGTTTTTTAATGTTTTTGTGAGCCTTGGTGAGCAGAAGAGACTTCTTTCAAAAACATTTAATAAAATCATAATGATTCCAAACTTATGAAAGGGGACAAAACAAACAAACTAATGAACGCTGCTGCACGTGTTTCTGATAAAACGGCTCTGAGGTAATGATGGTAAACTGGACATTTCTCTTTCTGCTGTAATCAGTCCCTCTGTGTTTCTTTTCCTGTTTTGAAAAGTTGTGGGGGTTTTTTGTGCAATGGATTTGGAGCTTGATTGGAAACTTTTTTTTTTTTTTTTTTTGCTATTGGAGCAAATGGGAACGCATTAATCATGTTATCTGTTGTTTCCCATTCACCTCTATGGACGTTTCTATCATGACTTCTGTGAACCCCATAAATGTGCAACTTAGGCTTCATATTCAAATGTCAAACTACTGTAAAAGCAGCTTCTGCTGAATTTAACTTTTCACAGTTTCAGGGAACAGGTTTCACTTTAACATCTTGACACACTCTACATGTCTAAAGCTTGGGAAAAAAAATATTTTTAATATGTAGCAAATTTGCTCAAAAGGGAAATATGAATAATTAATCATGAATTTTTATAGTTAATATAATATATAAAAATTTGGATAAGTTAATCAAATTAAATCTGTTACGGAGCAGACTCAGGAGAGGAAGATGGAAGGGTAACAATGAGTTTACTGAAAACATCAAGATGAGAGGATGATGGATGATACTGTGGGTGACAAGGCAGATAAACACAGGTAGGAATGGAGACACGGTGGAAGGACGAGGCGCTGGAGACAGGGAGATCGCTGGAGACAGAAGGTGAGTAGTCCACTTCGTATAAACGAGATCGGACCAGGAGCTGGGGTGAGGTGTGTGCATTTATAGTGGCAGTGATGAGGGTGATGATGAGGTGCAGGTGTGACAGTGTGACAGACCTCATAGCTCAGGTAAGTCTGTCCAATAGGCTATTGTATTATTATTATTATAGTAGTAGTTTTATTTTATGTCACGTCACTTTCTATAGCACTTTTTACAATACAGACTGTTTCAAAGCAGCTTTACAGTGATAACAGGAAAATAATTATTCATTGAGTACAACAGAACTCAATTCTGCTGTAAAGCAGGTCTAAAAAGAAAATAGTGAACAGTCGTTATTCAGTTGAAATCAGTTCAGTGTTTATTTAATGTGGTTCAGTAGTTCATCAATTATGAAATGATTTCAATATGGCTATAAAGCAGCTCTGGAGAAAACAGTGATGTCATCATCCAGCTCAGTTCAGTTCTCAAAGTGTCAGTGCATTCAAGTCAATATGTTTATGCATCTGTTATTAAAGGAGAACTTGGTAACTTTTTTAACTTAATAAAACTGTCTATTAATCATTTGGATGGTTAAACATCCTGTTCTGGTGATATTGGTGACTTTCCCCCTCCCCCCAGCGTTCCCAGGCGGAAAACCAACCTTGCAACTTGGGGACTACCGCCCCGGCAAGATAGAAATGGGAAGTCTCGTGAGAAACAAGAACGAGAGTGAACGCGAAACACGAATTGCTTTACGGCAATTCGACATAAACACACACGCATGTATGATGTATTACCAGATTACCCATCTCGGTAAACATAGCTCCACACGATACAGTTAGCTTGCTCCGATCAAAACAAACGGACATGAGCAGCGGTAGAGAGGGGAAGGAGGACACCGCAAGTGAGTTTTTTACGACCGTGTTGTGACATATACACCCACCACAGCTGTAGGGGGAGCTCGTGGGGAAAACATGCGACAACAAAAGGGAAAATCAGCGAAGAAGTGACTAGAGTTCGCTAGAGTTGCAGAGTTCTCCTTTAAGATTAATTCTACTTCCTTTTTTCCTGACACAATTTGTATTATTCTGGTATGAATGCAAGTCTAGTAGGGGTGGAACGGTACCTGTATTCGTATTGAACTGAAACAGTACGGGCGTCACGGTTCGGTGCATGAATTTACATGGAGAATACACGGTATGAAAAAAATAAAACTTGCGTGCAAATTAATTAATGTAATGCAGAAGTTCTGTTAGATACGCAGGTTCTTTAGGGACACCTAATCTGTAGCCCTGCCTGATTGGTGCCTATGTAGCTCCGAGCTCCGCCTATGTATGCACTATGCAGTTTTGTGTCAGGTCACTGGTCCAGTGAGTGAGTCAGAGATAGCAGCACTAAGGACGAGTGTGGTGAGTGGTGGCGACCCACAAGAGTTACGCCCGTTTCACACATACTCCGTGTGCAGTGCGTGTGCGGTCCGTGTTGCGGTGCGTATGCGGTGCACGCCCTATAGTGCTTTCACATATGCTGCGTTTGCAGTGCGTAACTGATCCGTGGCTGTAGCTACCACAAACACATATAGACCTACTCATTTTTATTTCAAATCCAGAAGTTATCAGTAACTTTTATTTAAAAAAGTTTTAGGATTCTCTTTGTACACATCCTCCCTTGTCTGTCTTGGCGTCGCTCTATCTTTTTGAGCGTGTAGTAGGCTACGTGCGCTCTCTCCGACGCATGATTTGATTTGTTCGTGATTTGATTGAAAGAGCTGACTAATATAAACGCCAAAGAGGAGGAGAAAGAAACTTTGACAGATCAAACAATTGTCTTTAGTTATTTTTGTTAGTTGTTGTCCGTGCTGTTATATTCCGTTCACTGGATGGAATGTTCGTTATTATTGTGAGTCTTTGTGACGTCTTTGTGAGTGAGTAATAATTGCATTGATTCTGCCGTTTACTTGTTCTTGGTAGTCTGTTCTCTCAGAGTTGATATTTTTATGAGAGGTCGTAACACAACGTATTACTCAATACATTACTTCTATATAGATTATATTTTAAGTTGCTCAAGCAGTGTTAAAATATTGAACCATGTAGCTACTTATATTAAAATTGCATACGTTTTAAATTAAAACTTAATTTACAAAAACAGCAGATTTACACCTTTTCTATTTAAATCGTTATACATAAAGTCTTGCATGTCACAACTAACTTGTTTTTCCACCTGCACGAATGAGATGAGTGTCGATGTTGCCTTGTTGAAGTAAATTGTAGTTTTCCTTGCTTTACCTCATCTTAAAATAAAAGATGACTGTGAAAAATTGTACTATTTAATTAAATGCATTCATGGTAAGATTACTAGCCTACATTTTATTTAATTAAATACATTTATGGTGAAATTATTACATTTTCATGTCAATCTGTGTGCATTTTAAACCCGAACCATGCGTTGTCACTTTAATTCAGCGTTGCAGCACAGCAAAAAATAGACTCGGTACGGAAACGATCTCTGCACTGCTGTATACGCACCGCAACTGGAACGGATCGACGGACTGCAACCGCGTGCAGTGTGAAAGCTCTAACCTGTTAACATGGCTATGGAAAAAATACGCACCGCACACGCACTGCAAACGGAGTATGTGTGAAACGGGCGTTAGGAGGACCCGCCGGCCTCTTTAAGATCGCAAGTTTGGGAAAACTTCGGTTTCCCAGTCAGTTACAGTAGTACAGGCGAGAGAGTGATGGATGAGATGAGGACTGTGTGTCGGCGTTGTTCAGCAGTTGTTGGGTATGTGAGTGGAAATACATCTAACATGCTAACGCATATCCGACACTATCACCCAGATGTGCCAATCACTGGAACGAGACAAAAAAAACTGTCCAACTTCTCCTCCCTACAGTGCTTAACCAGCCTTTAGATACACATACAAATAGGGCCAAAAAATCACTGAAGCAAATGGAATTTACATGTCGTCTTCAATGCGCCCATATTCACTCATAGAGGAACCTGACTCAGGGCCGGCGCTCCGCACACGCACATCACGCACTGCGCGTAGGGCACCAAGTGCTTGGGGGGGCACCAAAAAATCTGGGTCGTGAAAAATCATCACAATAGGCTACTAGTATAAATAACAAATAAAATATGTCTAAAGCATGTTAATATACAAAAGCAATACAAAAGTAATATAGGCCTAGACCAAATTAGTCGAGAAAAAGGTTAATCTCCTGTGCGGCCCTCTCTCCAGTCTCCCTCTGGTGCCCCCCTTCCCCACCTCCCAGTGGTCTGTTCGATTATGCCTCAATCAATGTCAAATTTGGCAGACACCGACCTCAGACATGGCCTCGAAAAGGCACCAAGAGTTGGGGGCGGAAAAAAGAAGAGTCAGCGGGATGATGCTCGCGCGTCGCTTGCAGGTAAGACAATGTTTTAAATAAAAATGTTAGTTTTGTAGCCTTTGCATGTATGCATGTCCAGGGGCGTCGCTAGTAGTGCAAAAGATCCGGGGCTTTAGCCCTGCATGTTAAGTCTTTTATTTTAACGGGGGTCCGTGTCTCCCCTGGGAAATTTTTAAACTTGGGCTGTTAAAGATGCTTTAGTTTGTTTGACAAGGAAAGGAAGGCCAATCGTTGGGGTCCTCATTGTCATATTTGAATGACAAATAAAGCAAATTTTACCCTAGGTAGGCTATTACGTTACAGATGTGTGCATAGGCTATTAGTGCAGAACGTTCCCTATTGTAATTTCTTTGCTTCAATACAATGTCTGTCTGCCTCTTGGTAAGGTGAACTTTAGAAAAACCCTGCAACTGAACGTGATGTGATTTTGCCAAATTAGACCGCTTAGATAAGTTTTTTCGTTGTTGTTCTATGCGGTCATTTTCAAGAGGTTCATAGGCCAAGGGCGACATCTGTTGGTGAAACTGCAATTAGAAAAAAAAAACACAATCTCAGTGTTTGTATATTTTATTTGCACTTTTAACTTTCTGTGTTTACATTGTTCAGTTCCAAATCTGTGTTTTTAGTAATTGTGGTGGTATTTGGTATTTATAATTTTAACCTTTATATTATTTATTTATTTTCATGTTTGGTGCCATTGTTAATGTAAAATTATTTATTTGCAGCAGTTATTTTGGAAGTAAAGAGAACCTAACTAAGAAATTCTGAATGGTTGTGGGCACCCAAATGGCTAGCGCCGGCCCTGACCTGACTTCAAGTATTTGCTGTATATACTCAAACCTCGTTACAACATCCCATCCACATATGAGGCAAACTGTAGTCCCTTCCATAACCAGACATGGATGTTGATGGAGCACGAGTTGTCAGCTGCATCCTCCGATTCACTAACGCCTGATTGTTGGACTTCCCGTGCTACGGAAAGCTATCTCACAGTGACTGCTCATTTTATTGACTCTGAGAGGGAAATTAAAGCATCAGTTCTACAGACGCGGCCCCTGTATGAGCAGCACACAAGCACTCATCTAGCTGAGAAGCTACAGGAGGTCGTGGGAGAGTGGAAACTAGAGAGACCTGGAACAACTATTTCAGTGACCACAGACAATGCAAAAAACATTGTTAATGCCATCAGAGAAGCCGGGCTGGGTCCGCATGTTGCATGCTTTGCCCATACTCTAAATTTAGCTGCACAAAAAGCACTGGCAGTCAACCAGGTATCTCGATTATTAGGAAAAATAAGAAAGATTGTTACTTTTTTCCATCGTAGCACGATGGCTGCGTATGTTTTGGGGTGTAAACAGGTGATCCTCGACTTGCCAAAACACTGCCTCATACATGATGTGTCGACACGCTGGAACTCCAGATACAAAATGGTCGAGCGCTATCTGGAACATCAAGTTGCCATTTACTCGGCATTAACAGACAAGTCAGTAAAGAACAAGCAGGACGCCTCACATCTGTCAGATCAGGAGGTGAGCTTCGCAGAGAGTGTGGTTAAGATTATGAAACCTTTGAAGATGTTACGTGTCAGAACGTAAATGTCGTTTAATGATTGTTGTACCACATGTGAGTGTATGCATGTTTCTTGTTGTGTTCTTCTCTCTCCCCGCTCATTTGAGTGCAACAGGTGCAGCTGCTAAGTGGGTGCGGCTGAAGCCACTCAGCGTGTCAGCGTGTGTGTAAAAGCAGAGTGAACCATCTCTTCGTCGAGTTCACCCTCCTACTTCCATGGTAGAGCGTGTGTACGACTGCTGCCCAAAACGAGTTGTAAATCTAGAGTGAGATTCGTGCTGTCTGTTCATCAGTGAGAGCTGCGTTGCGCCCCAGCTCATGTGAACTATCCTATAGAGGAGCTTTAACTGTTGTAGCGGTATAGGCCGGTAATTGTATTTAGCTTACTCCTCTTATCTTTGTAAAATAAATTCCTGAGAGAGACAAGAGGCCCTTTTTCTTTAACATTATTTTCTCCTGTTTACTGGTCAGTAAGGGAGGTAAGAACAATGAGCCATCAGGCAAGTGTTATTTAAATAAACTCCTGATGTACTTACAAACTTTCCAATGCCTTGTTTTATGAGTACAGAACCTATTTTGTCTACTGTAGAAGTTTGGTACCATTCTGGGCATTATTAGTGGGGTAATTTACGAGATATATCCTTGGATCCATTAGCGCCTGCACTAAGCCATCCGGCTGATATCTCGAAATAAGCTCTAACTTTAAGTGTTAGGCTCGAGGTCATGGTGCAAAGGATCCTAGGTTGATTTTACTCCGAACCATTCCTTTAACATGCTATATAAAAATATCTGTGGGTATTTTGAGCTAAAACTTCACATACACACTCTGGGGACATCAAAGACATATTTTACATCTTCTAAAAAGGGCATTACACCACCCCTTTAATTTTTTCCATGATGCAGCATTCTCCATCTAAAGCTGATCGGGCAGACCGAACCTTAAAGGCGGACAAAATGCATGGACAACATGCAGATTTTGCAGGCGATAATTTTGAGTAATTTTGGATTTTGTGAAAAACATACTTTTGCGCACTAGTCCTCGGCTTTTGGCCCGATCGGAACCAAACCAGTGCAGCAAGATTCTCTGGAGTCTGATTGTCAATTATTATCAAGAAAATTCGAAATTTTGCTGCACGGTCGCTAGGGGGTGCCAAAATGTTCTACTATTTTCTAAAACTCATGAACGGAACTAGACATTTTCACTAAACTCGGAACACATGTGTATGAGCTCAATCTGAGGTTACTTGCAAAAGGGGGTGGAGTTGGATTCTATTGCAGAGATAATCTACAATGCTCCATTGTTCTATCTAGGTCTGCCCCCAAAATGTTTGAAATATTAATTTTAAAAATCCACTTTTCCAAAGATAAGTAGCTGCTTGTTATAGACCTCCTTCAGCTCCCAGTTGTGCTATAGATACATTATGCGAATTGATTGCCCCATATTTATCTTCTGAGTTCTTACTATTAGGAGATTTAAATTTGGACATGTTAAACGTCTCAAAAAATATACAGTCTAAGCTGGATGCACTCAACCTTACACAAATGATCAATGAACCCACTAGATACAATTTAAAATCTGTAAACAAAAGCACTTTAATTGATATAGCTCTGACTATGCCTTCAAAATATACTCCAGCGGTCTTCAGTCAGGATCTAAGTGATTACTGTCTCATCGCATGTGATCGTAATGGGTCTGCAGTTAAAAGACCTCCCCTCATCACCATCAAACGCTCTCTAAAGCACTTCAGCGAACAAGCCTATTTAACAGATCTTGCCCAGGTATCCTGGAAGGACATTGACCTGATATCATATGTGGAAGATGCCTGGTTCTTTTTTAAGGATGCTTTTATTTCTATCCTGAATAAGCATGCTCCTTTTAAAAAGTTCAGAACTAAAAACAGATATAGTCCTTGGTTTACTCCGGAATTGACCGCCCTCAGTAAGCACAAAAACATTCTATGGCGGACTGCACTTGCCTCAATTAATCCTCATGATATGCAGCTTTTTCAGGAAACCAGAAACCGGTACACACAGGTAGTGAGGGAAGGCTAGCTTCTATAAACATAAATTTGCTTCTTGCAGTACCAATTCTAAAAAGTTTTGGGACATAGTCAAATCAATGGAGAACAAGAACACCTCCGCCCAACTGCCCACAGCTTTAAAGCTAGGAGACATCGTCACCACCAACAAGTCCACTATAATAGAGGGATTCAATAAGCACTTCACTATGGCTGGCCATGCATTCCATCTGGCTGCATCCACCCGGCCCAACTACACAGCACCTACGTTAGCACCTGGCTTTAACCACCCACAATTCTCTTTTGCTGAAATTCATACTGAAGACGTCTTGAGAGAGCTACAAAACCTCAACCCATATAAATCAGCTGCACTGAAAAAAATGATTATGGCCCCAATTAAATTAAGCATAGTGAAATTTTGCTCATAATCATTTAAATTTAGTTGTTGATTTTAATAAAAAAAAAATCATTGGTTTTATGAGAATGACATGCATTTTGAATCAAGCTATGTGAATTAATTAAAGTCACTTAAAAAAAAATAAGTTGGTTCTTTGCGCATGCGCACATCTTTGGTGCCTTTCCAGTCAGCTTCTTCAAGCAGTGCAAGAGTCGGAGTTGAATTTTTTTGGAGGTGGAGTTTTTTCATTCCATTTGCACAGTAAGTAATAATTCTTATTATATCACTGTTTATTACAATACATAGTTTGTTGGTTGTATAAAGAGTATAAAATGCTCTGGTTCAGATTCAGAACATGTAAAGTTAACGTTATAGCAGCTAGAGAGGGGGCTAATAAAGCTAATATAGACACTTACAGCGTGTGTTGCCTTCATTATAAGGCTTATATAAGGCTTTTAATTTTTTGCAGCTCCAGACAGATTTGTTTTGGGGTTTTTTTGGTCCAATATGGCTCTTTCAACATTTTGGGTTGCCGACCCCTGAGCTAGACAAAAACACACAGCGACCGTCAAATACTTTGCGCGCGCACACCATAATTGTTCAAATATTACTGATTTTATGTCACGGTATGTACTTTTAAGATATTTTAGGCGAGAATGTAGTTTTATAAACTTCAAATATGGTCTTTGTTTATAAAGATAGCTCCTATTTAAAAATTCAACGTTTTCTGAGCTCCAGACCGTCATCCTCCGAACAGACTGTTTACGTTATACCCGGTTATCTGGTTATACCTAAGTCCTTCAAGAATTTGCTGCGGCTTCTAATGTGTCTTTGGTGGTTACACGTGAGATATAAATCGTTCTGGACGGGTAATATTTGATCTATTATTTCTTTTAGAGCAGCTGGGTGTTTTTAGCCGAGCGCCTGGCGTTTTCAGTGGCTGAAAAAGACTTTGGTGAACTCGCGGCGCAAACGTCAATTTAGCGTGTGCTTATAGAAAAACTATGGAGTGGAAAACGACTTCTGTGGGAAAGGCCTCTAAGTTAATCGTTACGGTTTGCATGTTACTGAAAAATTAAAACTTCAGTTAGCGGTTATGGGTTTTTGAAGCAATGAGGGGGAGATTGTGTTTCTGCTTCCTTGTAAGTTACTTTGTCAGTCAACGACTGTGTGTGCTGTAGTATTTTATAATATGTGGATAATTTCATATTGGTAAAGTTCAAAATATAGCATTGGATTTCTGAATCTTTCAGTGACACAAGTTAACAATAGGGATCCTGTAAATATGTACCTGTAATTATGATCCTGTGATTTAAGCAAACATCTTTACTACTGAAACATCTCCTATTTTCGCTAGTTTTATTGTGTGGTTGTGGTATGTTCAGTATATATCTTGAACTAACAATAATAATCATTGTGTGCTTGCTTTCATTTGAGGTGCTGTCTGCGCATGCGTGACACTGAGGTTCCAGTAAGTAATGTTTCATTATGGAGCATCATTCATTACAGTTAACAATCTATTGACTGGTTAAAGAAAATAGTGGTTATGAAGCATAATATAATATGCTCAACGCTAAAGCATTTACATTGGTTACATTATGCTTTTTTTATCTTTACTACTGACTGAGACAATGGTGTGGTATGAAAATGTATCCAGATTCCAGAACAAACAATAATAATCATTTTGTGCTTGCATGCTTTCATTTGAGGTGCTGTCTGCGCATGAGTGACGCAGAGATTCCAGGTTCTCTAAACGTTTTCAGTCCAGTCCCAGAGTTTTTTTCAAACGATTTGCACAGTAAGTAATGTTTCATTATGAAGCATCATTCATTACAGTAAACAATCTGTTTACTGGTTAAGGATGTGTTTTTTTTTTGTACCTTAGGTCGACATTGGATGTGAATTTGCTGGAGTTTTATTATTCCAACACTTTGCACAGTAAGTAATTTTATATTATTATAAATTAAAATTATAATAATTATAATATATAAATTGTATTATTATCATCACTCATAGTAGGGGTCTTAAAGGGGTCATGAACTGCATTATTTTGTTTTATAAATGTTGCAAAGGTCCACTTGCAATGTCAGTATGATTTTACTTCAAAAATTGCCATAATTTAGAAATAAAATCAGTTTTTCCTTCCCTGATTCTAGCCCTCTGATTTGAACGCTTTGCTGTGAGGCTTAAGTGTAAACGGAAGCAAAAAACTAAATGTAATGTCCGCACACTGATATAACGGCTCCTTAGACATCAGACATTACGTTTAGTTTTTTGCTTCAGTTTGCCTCCTTTGTCCTGCACCTGAGCCCAGTTTGGGTTTGAGGAACTTGCACACCTATTTTGTATTATTGACTTAAGTGTAAGCACCCACTGCTATGATTGCCTAACAAGATGAGCATTGTAGCCGATCACAGACATTATGAGAGTGTGTAATAAGGATCCACTGGAGGCAAGTTGAAAGATGAGAACCCAAGTGCAGTTTATTATAACTAAAACAAAACATGAAACAAAAACATGGCGTTGCATGAAAACAGAAACCAAAGCATGAACATGAACTTTGCACAACAGCAGACTACAGGAAACAATACTTGACAAAGACACATGGCAAACATGAGGGCTTAAATACACAGACTAATGACAAAACAAGGGACACCTGTGAACAATGATCAGACAATAAACCAATGACAAGACATGGCAGGATCACATGACAAACAGGGAATCACATGACAGACATGGAAACAAGACATGACACAGAAACATGACAAGAACAAACCCAAAACGTGACAGAGTGTGAATGCTGTGATCTAGTCATTGCAACTTGATTTTTGCGCTCACAAAGGATTTCATCATAACTAACAGTGCAAACACAATGTAAATAAAAGGTTAGTTGATTATAATGGGACATTTGGCAAGAGTCCAGATTAAGAACTCACCTAAACTTGTGCTGTTTGATTGACAGCTCCAGCGATTTTAAAGGGAGCGTTCTTTGATCGCTTTCTATATATAATTTAATCAGTTTAAATAACAGATTGTTTTCATGCTACTACCTGGCACTGCACATTATTTTGCACTCTTCAAAGGCATGTTTATTGCTTAGTTGCTCAATCCAGTGTTAGCGTCAAGCATGTTATTTACCTACTACTTTTCATGTGCAAATCAGTTTTAGCAGGGCCACAGTGGTAATGATGTATTAGGCGTTGATCTTCTGCGGTCTTCTGGAGACGGTCCTGCAGCTCTTGCAGATTCTTTGCTTTTCCAGCATATTCTATTCATATTGTAAAAAAATTAAAACATCTTACTGTTTTAATAATTATATATATATATATGTTGTGGTCCTAATTTCCTTTGATTGTATAGACTTTTCAAACAGTTATGAATCAAAAACAATTTCTAATAACAGTTTCTTGTCATTTAAATATAGGACACTCAAAGAAATGAGTTCTTGGAAGACCTGGCAAACATCACCATGGGCATCACCGTGATTAAAAAGGAAAGGGGAGTTCTTGGAGAGTATGATGACATCGGCATTGTTGTTGAAGGAGAAATGATTCTGGAGCAGATTAAATCTTTTGCACAAGCCTGTGCAGTGATGCTGGGTGCAATCTATGCATTTGATTTGGCATACCCAAAAGAACTCAAGTACTATTTTGAATTTGTTCAGAAAGTCATTCTGCAGATGGATTCTGAAAGGCTGTCCTCCAAAATTCAAAGACTGAAAAACAGTGTAATGCTGTAATCATTTTGCAACATGCATGAGTGTTCAGCCTCATGAAATTTGTTGCATGAAATGTGAGAACTTTGTTTTTAGGAGTTGTACAGTTTTATTGATTCACAAACAATGTGCTGTTGCCTGTTTCCACATGTGATGTATTTTTTATGTTTATGAATATGCAATGTTATTTGTTAGCACTTTTTTTCAACATTTGAGCTTTTGGCACTGTTTTAATGATTCAAAAACAAACGTGGCCTATTCCCGCTTATGATTTTTTTTTTTTTTTAAATCACAAAGAAAAGGACTTATTAAACGTTCACTACATTTGATGGCAGTCATTAAAGATAAGTTTAAAATATTAAAGTAATTTCTCTGTGTATTTGAAAGCCATTTAATAACCTCATACTGTCAATTAAATACCTCTAGGGGAGACACTACAGACCCAAACTGTTACCGACCCATCTCCGTCCTGCCCTGCCTTTCAAAAGTCTTTGAAAGTCAAGTCAACAAACAGATAATAGGTCATCTTGAGTCCCATCATTTCCTCTCTGATATGCAATCTGGCTTCAGAGCTGGTCATGGGTGCACCTCAGCAACACTAAAGGTGTTAAAAAAACAGCTCTCGACCAAAAACAACATTGTGCTGCTGTTTTTATTGACTTGGCCAAAGCTTTCGATTCTGTTAATCACAGTATTCTTATTGGAAAACTTGGGTCCTGGGTCTCTCAAACATGTGCCTTTCCTGGTTTTCTAATTATTTCACTGACAGATTGCAGTGTGTTAAGTCTGAGGTTCTGCTGTCTGAGCCTCTGGCTGTATCTATGGGGGTGCCCCAAGGCTCGATCCTTTGCCCGATGTTATTTTCTGTTTATATTAATGATGTCGCTCATGCTGCAGGCAACTCTCATATTCATCTCTACGCAGACGACACTGTTACAATGCTAAAAAATTAAACGTGCGTGTGTGTGTGGCTTTATGACATGCTATAGCCAGATATGACGTGCTGCTGCAACACGCATCCCATGATCATCTGAGAATCTCTTCATCAAGCCGTGGAAGCCTTAAATTTAAGGAATTTAACAGATTGAATTATTCATGTTCTCAGAACTCGTAATTACGATGTTTTCAACTCCACTAGGGCACATAAACACAGCAGTACAGTGACTCTCCTTCACCAGGAATGAGGAAGCTGCTTTACAGACACTCCTGTTTTACACACGTCACTCAAACACAAAAGCAGGAAATTATTTCAACTCCTCAGTTCAGAGAAACAGAAACTGAAGTATTGTTGAGCTGTTGTGTGTTTGTGTCTCTCTGTATTCATGCAGTAAAATGGCAGAAGCCAGATTTTCAGTGGATCAGGATGAGTTCACGTGTCCAGTGTGTGTGGATCTCCTGAAGGATCCAGTGACTATCCACTGTGGACATAGTTACTGTAATATCTGTATTACAGACTGCTGGGATCAGGAGGATGAGAAGAGAGTCTACAGCTGCCCTCAGTGCAGACAGACCTTCAGTCCAAGACCTGCTTTAGCTAAAAACACCATTCTGGCTGAACTGGTGGAGAAACTGAAGAAGACTAAACTTCCTGCTGACTGTTACGCTGGAGCTGGAGACGTGCAGTGTGACGTCTGTACTGGAAGAAAATACAAAGCCGTCAAGTCCTGTCTGGTGTGTCAGGAATCTTACTGTCAAACTCATTTTGACCGTCATGAGGAATTTCACTCTCGTAAGCCACACAAAGTGATTGATGCCACTGGACGACTGCAGGACATGATCTGCCGTAAACATGATAAAGAGCTAGAAATGTTCTGTATCACTGATCAACAGTGCATCTGTGTGTGGTGTAAGGAGAGTGAACATAAAAACCACAACACTGTATCAACTGCAGCACAGAGGACAGAGACACAGGTATGAACTGAGAGGGATTGATCACACAGAAATGAAAGTGTCTTTATTTACTCACTCATTTACTCATGTTGTCCCAAACCAGTTTGACTGAGTTTCTTCTGTGGAATATAAAAGATGACATTTTGAAGAATTTCTCGTCTATTTTAGTTTATACACTGTAAGTCAATGGAGTAAAAAAGTTCCAAGCTCCAAAAAGGAGAAAAAGCATAAAAGTAATCTAAACAACTAGTGGTTAAAGAAAGGAGTACGCTTAAGTGTATTGACATGCACTTGTAGTGTACTTCAAATTAAAAGTATATTTTAAAAAAAACTACTTGCAGATAATATAATATTAATAAAGTGAAAGGCCACTTAAGTGCACTTAAAGAGAGTCAACTTCCATGACTGTTTCATAAGTACACTTTAAAAAGTACGTTTTTATCATTTAAAATGAAAGTTTTTCTTTAAAGTACTTTCTATTCAATTTAACTCAATAGAATTATGAAATTACATTATGTAACAACTGAGACAAGTCAGACACGAATATTTGTTGTAGTTTAACAACTGATATTTAGAACTCACTTGGGGAATCTGCGTCCCATCCTCCAAACAGGACAAGACGGTCTCCGTTACCCGGACAACGATCAGATAAGGTTTTATGGGTGTTAAAGAATGTGGTCAAATGCAAGAGAGAGACCATGAAAAGACTTCATACCCTGAAGAAGGCTGTTTGTGCCGCTACGCGTGGGTTGTTTTTTTCCCATGTCTTTTAAAATTTTCTAACATGAAATAGCCAGTCAAATAAAGGCTTTTTATTAATTTCTAAAAGAAGAGTGCTTTGGATTTTCTTCTATTATTATAGACAGAAACAATCTTCCATGCAGACTTCGCTGCATTAGACAGAAACGAACTGATCTAGAAATGAACGTGCATTCCAGAAACTGTGTGAATGATTGTGATGTTTTGTGTACTATTATGCATACACCATGGTATGTATTTTATTATACAACCAACGGTCAGTGTAACTTTACCTGTATCATGTCTCCTATCTAATTACTCCTCATTTAATGACTCACACTTTGATGTACATCACCTTCTCTTAGAATGCAGTGTGAATTCGTTATATCTATCTGAGTATTAATGAACAGAAAATAGTACTTGAGACAGCGTCGTAAATCTCCCACAAAAAGGAAACTCCCGCCAGAAATTCCCTTTTTCTGATTGGTTTAAGACCACCTGCAAGGCATGCCTTTTGTTTAGCTTTAAAAGGCCGTTCCGTTAGCCTTGCCTCTCTCTTAGCTTGTCTCATCCAGCTACAAAACTACTTCTGCTGATACTGGGGAAAACCCCTCCCCCATCCCTGGGGCCCTGGACCCTGGGCCCAGCAGGTCGGAGCACTGCCTGCCTCCCCAAAAGGAGACAGACTGCCTCTTCTTCAATCCAGAAAAACTGCAACTTTACCATCATTGAAATGGCAACGATCAACTCCTGGCCTTCTTGGCACTTCAGGAGGACGCACCATCCAGCGTGCACTCAGCAGGCCAGGACAGCAGGCTTCGACTCACCACAGCCATGTGCTCGAAGCCACCATGCTAGCTCCGACCCACAACAGCTTCGGAACCACACGATGGCAACTTGCACCATGACTTTTGACCCTCACAGACCCACCAATGGACTCATTTTTCAACCACTTCAAGAATTGTCCACGATTGCAACTGACCATGCAAGTATTAAATGAGGTGTTCTGAAAATGATCAGCTGATGGTTCTTTTCATACTAAAATAGATCTTGCTCCATAGATCTATTTCCTGCTTCCGGTTCCATAACACTCACCACTTGACCTATGCATGTATGTATGGATGGATGAATGTATGTATGTTTGTTTGTTTGTTTGTTTGTTTTGTTTTGTTTAGTTATGTTTGTGATTTAGTTAATAAAACTTGCGCACAATTATGCATTTGGTTTCTGATTCTCTGTTTGCATACAAAGTCCCTTTTACGATCTTGATCTTGTTACATGCTTTAAGCGTACAGGCTAGGGAATAATTATTTTTCAGTGACCATGAAAGATACATTGTTCTTAGAATAATTAATAATCAATCGGTTTGTTGGAACTGATTAATTGATTGTAATATTAATTTGGCTTACCTCAAAGTTAATCTAATTAACCCAAATATTAATAATTAATCATAATTGGTAATTATGGATTATTATTAATATTTCCCCCTTTGAGCTATTATTATTACAATTATATACTTAAATCTTAAGTGGGTCAAAAAGTCACTATTGAGTTCAGCTAATTGCTTTATATTTACATTTAAACTATAATACATATCATTTAATAGCAATTAACATGCAATTACGTCGTGTCTGAAAACATTCCGTTCAGTTCACACTTATTTCACAATTATATTATATTCTTTTAAAGTATATAATTTCCAAAATAAGGGCAGTCTTTAAAATATGATACTTTTAAAAGAGCCAAATTTTTATTCACAAATCAAATCATTGATAAGCTCATGTGGAGCCCAAATCAAATATGACATCAAAAACATCAAACTTCACTGGTGTTTGTGTCATGACATCATGGTGTTTAGTCATGTGACTGTGACATGAAAGAACCAATGAGGCAAGGCAAGGCAAGGCAAGTTTATTTATATAGCACATTTCATACACAGTGGCAATTCAAAGTGCTTTACATAGAAGAAATTAAAATAATAAAAAGAAAAAAGAATAATTAAAACAGTTTATAAAAATAAAAATACAGTACAGTACAAACAGTCGGACGAACATTGGCACAGTGCTCATTCAGTAAATGCACAGCTAAACAGAAGTGTTTTTAGTCTGGATTTGAATGTGACTACTGTAGGAGCACATCTGATCTCCTCTGGAAGCTGGTTCCAGCTGCGGCTGGCATAATAGCTAAAAGCGGCATAATCGCATAATGGCATAATCGCCATGTTTAGAGTGAACCCTTGGTATTTCTAGCTGATATGATCCTAGTGATCTGAGTGATCTGTTGGGTTTATATTCAGTGAGCATATCTGCAATGTAGTGAGGTCCTAGGCCATTGAATGATTTATATACCAGTAATAATACTTTAAAATCAATCCTAAATTTAACTGGGAGCCAGTGTAAAGACCTGAGGACTGGTGTGATATGTTCATATTTTCTGGTTCTGCTCAGAATCCTGGCGGCAGCGTTCTGTATGAGCTGCAACTGTCTTATGGTCTTTTTGGGAAGGCCAGTGAGGTGTCCATTACAATAATCCACCCTGCTGGTGATGAAAGTGTCACGGTGTGACAAAAGCCAGATAAGGAGAGAGTAAAATCCTTGTGAAGGCAGTATTATTTGGAGACCTCTTGTGGATGGTCGTCTCATCACACCGCGAAATCTGTTGCCATGGCAGCGAGGCCAATTGCCTGATTGACAGCAGGTGAGGAGAATTACAGAGAGTGTTGTGAGAGGAACGCGCATTAAGATGGGGCTTTAAAAAGAGAGAGGAAACAGACGGTCAGTGTGGTTCTCCTCCCGTGAGATACTGTGTCTTGTCGGCGGGTTGTTTATAGTTGAAGCTGGACTGTGCAGCAGGGCGAAGATTGAAGCCGAGGAATGGAAAGGAGAGAGTGAAGTTTTGTCAACGAAAACCCAAGGGAGATCGTCAGCAGGGGGAGAGACGCAAAGTGATGAGTATTTGATCCGTTGTTTGTATGCACTGATACTGAAGTGGTGTGGAGCGTTTGGAAAGCGTGTGGCACGAGTGGATTATTACACCGAGTGAATTAATGATCTGTCTTCAACCTTTGTTCTTCCTTCACTGAATGTGACGATTGCTACATCCGTTCTGGCTGTCTCTGGGAGAAGTTGAGCCGTGTGAGAGACGAGAGTCGATCTGGTGGGAGAAAGACCGGTGGGTGAGTGCTGGCCCGAATGCACGGTGTGCGAGTGGAATGCAGTGCCTGAAGTGACGATTCACACGGGTTGTGTTATGGAGTGAAGTTTATCGTGTGGAGAAATATTAATAGTCTGCTGTGCACTCTCCTCTATAGTCTTTCACCCGCTGTTCCTGAACAGGGTTTGTCACATTAAGCACCCAACTCACCATTCGAGACAGCCCCGCTCTGTTAATGCTGTTGATCCATTGATTCCTGTTACATTGTTGCAGCGGACAGCTGAACTGGAGCGTCTTGCTTGAGCATCCTTCCCGTCTGGTGGTTACCACACGTCCCTATCAACAGCCACTGCCCTGGTTCGAACGAGAGAAGGTATTGCCGTTGAATGTTTCATTTACTGTTGAATGGTCGAATCCTGTTGCATTGTTACAGCGCATAGCTGAATTGGAGCATCTTGCTTAAAGCATCCCTCCTGTCTGGTGGTCTCCACACGTCCTTATCAAAAGCCGCTGTCTGGTTGGAACGAGAGAAGGTATTACAGCTGAATGTTTCATTACTGCTGAATGGTCCCCAGTTGCATCGATACAGTGTACAGCTGAAGTGGAGTGTTTTGCTTAGAGCATCCTTCCCGTTTGGTGGTCTCCACATGCTCCATCGAAAGTCGCTGCCCTGTTCGGAAAAGGAAAAGGTATTTGAAATGAACGTTTGATACGCTGTTGAATGGTTAAACCCTGCTACCTGGTTACAGTGCACAGCCGAAGTGGAGTGTCCCGCTCAAGTGTCCTCTCCGCTTGGTGGTCTCCGCATGCCCTAGTGAAGGTTTCCGCCTGTTCAGAAAGAGAGAAGGTATTTTAATTGAACGTTTCATATGCTGTTGAGAAGTTAAACTCTGCTACCTGGTTACAGTGCACAGCCGAAGTGGAGTGTCCCGCTCAAGTGTCCTCTCCGCTTGGTGGTCTCCGCATGCCCTGTTGAAGGTTTCCGCCCTGTTCAGAAAGAGAGAAGGTATTTCGATTGAACGTTCCATATGCTGTGGAGAAGTTAAATCCTGTTACCTGGTTATAGAGTACAGTCAAGTGGAGTGTCTCCCTCAAAGCGTCTTCTCCGCTTGGTGGTCCCCACCTGTCTCCACGGAAAGCCTCCGCCCTGTTCAGAAGAGGGAAGGTATTTCAATTGAACGTTCCATACGTTGTTGAGAAGTTAAATCCTGTTACCTGGTTATAGTGTACAGTCAAGTGGAGTGTCTCCCTCAAAGCGTCTTCTCCGTCTGGTGGTCCCCACCTGTCTCCACGGAAAGCCTCCGCCCAGTTCAGAAGAGAGAAGGTATTTTAATTGAACGTTCCATATGCTGTTGGGAAGTTAAATCCTGTTACCTGGTTACAGTGTGCAGTCAAGTGGAGTGTCTCCCTCAAAGCATCTTCTCCGCCTGGTGGTCCCCACCTGTCCCCACTGAAAGCCTCCGCCCTGTTCAGAAGGAGAGAAGGTATTACTGTTGAACGTCGCATCTTGTTGAACCATTGAACCCTGTCGTATCGTTGCAGGGCACAGCCAAAGTGAAGTGTTCTCTTGCCGGGTGGCCCTCCGTGCCCGTGTTGCAAAGCATTGCTACTGTTCAGAAGGAAGGAGAGTACCTACGGCATGTGTCTCGATTAAAGTGTTGTTCTGCTGTTCATGGTCCCCTCCTGGCCCGGCCCGCTCGCCACCTGTGTCCTTGTGACCCGTCTGAGTCGAGGATTCCCATCCTCTGGATACTTACCTCTGGGCAGCCTCCGGCGTTCGTTCCATCCTCACTGCGAATACCTACCTGGTTCCAGTCCGAATTGGGTTCGTGTAGCCAAGACTTCCTTGAGAGCCTTGTAAAGGGTACTTACCCAGTGGCTTACCTGAGTGGTGTGCGTCCTCCTCTGATTTCCTCTCCGACGAGCCGCAGGGTGTCCACGAACGTCCATCCCGCCCCGGTCCAGGGGGCCCATCGAATTGCTTCTGGCGAAAGAAGAGATTAATTAGGACTTTTCAAATTTACCTGCTTTTAACTTAATAAAGAAATTGTTATTCCTTTATCCTCTGTCTTTGTCTGGTCCCTTGACACGCTCCTCGAGGCGGTGCCCGGTCCCCAGGGGTGGGTGCAGTCTGGCTTGGCCCACCCCGACCTGTGACAGAACTTGGCGTAGTCGGCAGGGTTACCGTCTCGAGTGGAGCGATCAAGGTCCTACATGGCAGAGGAAGAAGAGCCAGAGGCCAGACAGCCGGTTATGCCCTTCTTTATGGGGGCCCCGTGGGCCCAGAAGTATGGAGGTCCGGGCTCAGAATTAAGCCTGTCAGCATGGAAGGCCCAGGTGGAATACCTGGCAGGGCTCCAAGGGCTGAACGCCCTGCAGAAGGTACAGTTTGTATTAAATTCACTAGAGGGAGAAGCAAGAAGAGAAGTACAGGCAGCACCGGAAGCAACCCGCACCACAGTCCGAGCCATCTTTGATTTCCTCACGGTACAATACGGAGACACCACCCCGGTAGCTGTCCTGAGAACCAAATTCTTCAATTGTAGGCAAGGGCCTCGACAAACTGTTCGGCCATTCGCGTTGCAACTGAGGGAACAGTTTACCAGGCTAAGGGGAAGACAGGACCATGGACTGGGCGACGAGGAGACCCTACTGCGAGATCAGTTTCTGCTAGGATTACGGGAGGGCCCCGTACGTCAGAGTCTGCGGGTGCAGTTGAGACGGAACCCTGACCTCACGTTTGAAGAATTGCGGCGAGAAGCTCTAGCCCTTGAGCGTGATCACACCGAAGGTGTGGATCCTCCCAGCTGTCTGGTGGCGAATGCTGTTAGTGGGCCTTCGGCCCCTGCCACCTCTGATTGGAAGCATGCCCTCCGGGAAGAATTGAAAAGGGATATTCGTGAACAAATGTCTGATCTGTCCAAATCTGTTGTCGAAGAACTCCGCCGAGAACGCCTCCAGTCACTTCCTTCGCCGCGGGAGCGGGCCTACTCTGACGGGAGTCGCCCTCCAGAGCGTCGTTTCGCCCGATCCATGGGTCCCCGATTCCAGTGGGATGAACAAGGGCGTCCTATCTGTAACGGTTGTGGAGAAGCTGGACATTACATCCGCCAGTGCCCTTCCAGACGCGCTTCACAAGGGGGTTTTTAGAGTCTCCGGCCACTGTGGGTCAAGTGGTCGGGACCCCCTTTTCAGACCCTTCTTCTCCTGGACTGTCCAAAGAATGCCTGGTGGGCCGCTGTCCGGTTATTACGATCCGAGTCAACAGCAAGAAGGTGCAGTGTTTGTTGGACACGGGGTCGCAAGTCACTCTGTTTGCGGAGAGCCTAGCTCAGGAACTATTCGGCACCCAGGGTCGGCCAACGACTGAGGCCCCCTGGTTAACTCTGCGAGGGGCCAATGGACTCGATATCCCGTATGTGGGTTATGTAATGACGGACCTGGAGATCCACGGTATGGTTGTACCCCAGAAAGGAGTGGTGGTGGTTCGTGACGTGTGTCTGGGGTCTCATCGCGCCCTACTGGGCATGAATGTTATCTCCGACTGCTGGGAAGAGCTGTTCCAGAGTGGGCCGGCCCGAGCAACTGTGACACCTGAGGGCAGAGAATGGGAGCGTATCCGGGCGGACTGTCGCCGAGTTTGTCTGGCTGAGCAACAGGAGGCCCGGGAGAGCACTGGGAGAGTGGCTTGCCGTTATGCTTTGTCTGTCCCGGCTCAAAGCGAGGCGATGGTCTGGGTCAGGGTGCCCCCTAGACTTTACCACCCGGAGGAGTGGGTGCTGGTTGAACCTCACAACGAAGGTCCTAAGGTGGAGGTGGCCAGAGGACTGGCATCCGCCCAAAGAGGTCAATTAGGGTGAGAGTTCGGAACACGAATCCTTTTCCAATCCAACTGTACCGTCATCAGTGTCTAGCCCGAGTCATCTCGGTGAAGCCGCAGCAAGTGCAAGAGCCAGGAGAAGTCAAGTTTAGCCAAGTAGGCCCAACCATAGTGGAAGTTGCTCTGGCGCAGACGGGAATGCGCAGCAGAGGGGCCGGAGAAGGACTGCCGGCCCACCTTGGAGGTGAGTCCCTACGGGGAGAAGGGCTGGAGGAGGATCAGACAAGACGGCTCAAGGCTTTTCTCTCAAAATGGCCACAGTTGTTCTCCACCCACGACGAAGACTACGGGTGTACTAACATTGTGAAACATCAAATTCCCACTGGAGAAGCCACGCCTAGTAGAGAGCGCTACCGACCGGTGCCTCCAACATTATATTCTGAGGTTCGTGCTCTTCTGCGAGGGATGCTGGATAAAGGGATCATCCGCGAGAGCAGCAGCCCCTGGGCGGCCCCTATCGTACTGGTGAGGAAGAAGACAGGCGCATGGAGATTCTGTGTGGATTATCGGAAGTTGAACCTAGTGACAAAGCGGGATGCTTTCCCATTGCCTCGAGTCGAGGATTCCCTTACTAGCCTCACACGGGCGGCCTGGTATTCCACACTGGACTTGGCGAGCGGCTACTGGCAGGTGCAGGTGGACGAGCGGGACCGGGAGAAGACGGCCTTCACGACCCCCTTTGGGTTATACGAGTGGGACCGGATGCCCTTCGGCCTCTGCAACGCCCCTGCCACGTTCCAGTGACTCATGCAGCGCTGTTTGGGGAGCCAGCTGATGGATACCACCCTGGTGTACCTGGATGACGTGACTATCTATTCCCCCGATTTTGAGTCTCATCTTCAGCACCTGGAGCAGGTGTTCCGCTCTCTGGAGAAGTACGGGCTGAAGCTCCAACCGGATAAATGCCAGCTCTTCCGGAAGGAGGTCAAGTTCCTGGGCCATGTTGTGAGTGCGGCAGGAATCGCTGTGGACCCAGAGAAAGTGTCGGCCGTACAGGGGTGGGCGGCCCCAAAGACTGTGCGCCAGGTTCGATCCTTCCTCGGCTTCGTGGGGTACTACCGGAGGTTCATCAATGATTTCTCCAAGATCGCCAAACCCATGAACCAGTTGCTGGGTGGAACAGGACATGTCCGGGGCCGAGGGTCCCCAGTGGTGGAGTGGGACCAGGCATGCGAGATTGCTTTTCAGAAGCTCAAGCAAGAGTTGTTACAAGCACCCATTCTGGCATATGCCGATTTCACACAGCCCTTCATTCTTTACACGGACGCTAGCCATCTGGGCTTGGGGGCTGTCTTGGCCCAGAAACAACAGGAAGAAGAGAGAGTCATCGCGTATGCTAGTCGGAGTTTACACCCCGCGGAGAGAAACGATGCCAACTATAGTTCCTTCAAGCTCGAGTTACTGGCCATGAAGTGGGCGCTCAGTGAGAAGTTCAAGGACTACCTATGGGGAGCAAAGGTAACCGTGGTGACCGATAACAATCCGCTGGTACACCTGCAAACCGCCAAGCTGGGGGCGGTAGAACAGAGGTGGGTGGCTCAATTGGCCAACTTTGATTATCAGCTTCAGTACCGGCCAGGAAGGGAACATACCAACGCAGACGTGCTGTCTAGGTGGCCTGAAGGAGGGTCGGAAGGTCCGAGACCCATGCTGGAGGCAGACCGTGATGAGGGAATGATGGTGGGCATTGTGGAGGCACCGGGGCAGCCACCGGAGGAGCCGCCTGCAAGTTGGGGATGGGATCCACAGCGTTGGAGGATGTGGCAGGGCGAAGACGAGGACTTGTTGATGGTTCGGGCCTGGTTGGAGCGGGGCAGTTGGCCGGAGGGTGCGGAACGCCGGGCGCAAAATCGAATTGTGAGAGGCTTGTTGGGCCAGAAGGAGAGGCTCCATCCCGAGAAGAGGTGTCACGCCCTGCTGGAGGCTTACCACACCAAGTTTGGTCATCAGGGGCAGGAGAGGACAACGGCACTTTTGCGACACCACTTCTACTGGCCTGGGATGGAGGGAACTACGAGGGCCTACCTGCGGGGCTGTCCGCGCTGCACCCTGTTTAAAGCCAGGAAGGAGCCTCGAGCTCCAATGGTTCCCATTCGAGCCAAAGCACCGATGCATATCATCGCTATGGACTATCTGACGCTAGGTAGGCCGGTCGACCGTATCCAAAACATCTTAGTGATCACAGACCTTTTCACGAAATATGCCTGGGCCATCCCAACTCTGGACCAGACCGCCATCACTACCGCTAATGCCCTGTGGAGGTATGTCATCCAGCCCTTCAGGTGCCCTGAAGTGTTCCATTCGGATCAAGGACCCAATTTCGAATCCAGGGTCGTACATGAGTTGTGTCAATTGTATGGATGTAGGAAGACCCATACGACGCCCTATCATCCTCAAGGGAACGGAGGTTGTGAGAGGTTTAACCAGATGCTGATTGGTCTTTTGGGGACCTTGGAAGGTGACCAACAGGGACATTGGGTGGATAACCTCCCGGCGATGGTACATGCCTATAATAATAGCATTCATAGTACGACTGGCTACGCACCAACTTACCTGATGTTCGGAAGGCATGTGAGGCTACCAGTGGACCTACTGCTGGGGACTGCGGCGGCTGAAGAAGGAGGCAGCGTAACGGGGTGGGTGACCAGACACCATCAACGCCTTCAACTGGCCTATGAACGGGTCTCAGACCGAATTAACCAAGCCGCCGCCAAGAATAAGAGGTTGTATGACCGTACGGCACGAAGTGCACCACTACTGCCTGGCGAGAGAGTTCTAGTTCGAGACAACCGACGACAAGGAAAGGGTAAGCTCAGTGATCGGTGGGAGCCCCAGCCGTATGTGATCCAACGACAGCCGCGCCTCGATCAGCCTGTGTATACCATTCGTCCCGAAGGAAGAACAGGGCCAGAGCGGGTGCTCCACCGCAATCTGATGCGCCCTTGTCCAAACTACCCCAAACCAGCTGTAGAGAGACCGCCTACTGAACCAGTGTGGATGCCTCCCGTGGTGGGATGGGCTGTGGTCCCTCAGAGAGTGGGGATAGGGCCAAGGCCCGAGGAACCAAATTCCCCGCCAAGACGGTCCCAAAGGGAGAACCGGGGACAACCCCCATCCAGGTATGGAGATTGGGTGTCCGGATCCCGTTCTAGGGACTAGAACGGTTTGGCAGGGGGGTATGTCACGGTGTGACAAAAGCCAGATAAGGAGAGAGTAAAATCCTCGTGAAGGCAGTATTATTTGGAGACCTCTTGTGGATGGTCGTCTCATCACACCGCGAAATCTGTTGCCATGGCAGCGAGGCCAATTGCCTGATTGACAGCAGGTGAGGAGAATTACAGAGAGTGTTGTGAGAGGAACGCGCATTAAGATGGGGCTTTAAAAAGAGAGAGGAAACAGACGGTCAGTGTGGTTCTCCTCCCGTGAGATACTGTGTTTTGTCGGCGGGTTGTTTATAGTTGAAGCTGGACTGTGCAGCAGGGCGAAGATTGAAGCCGAGGAATGGAAAGGAGAGAGTGAAGTTTTGTCAACGAAAACCCAAGGGAGATCGTCAGCAGTGGGAGAGACGCAAAGTGATGAGTACTTGATCCGTTGTTTGTATGCACTGATACTGAAGTGGTGTGGAGCGTTTGGAAAGCGTGTGGCACGAGTGGATTATTACACCAAGTGAATTAATGATCTGTCTTCAACCTTTGTTCTTCCTTCACTGAATGTGACGATTGCTACATCCGTTCTGGCTGTCTCTGGGAGAAGTTGAGCCGTGTGAGAGACGAGAGTCGATCCGGTGGGAGAAAGACCGGTGGGTGAGTGCTGGCCCGAATGCACGGTGTGCGAGTGGAATGCAGTGCCTGAAGTGACGATTCACACGGGTTGTGTTATGGAGTGAAGTTTATCGTGTGGAGAAATATTAATAGTCTGCTGTGCACTCTCCTCTATAGTCTTTCACCCGCTGTTCCTGAACAGGGTTTGTCACATTAAGCACCCAACTCACCATTCGAGACAGCCCCGCTCTGTTAATGCTGTTGATCCATTGATTCCTGTTACATTGTTGCAGCGGACAGCTGAACTGGAGCGTCTTGCTTGAGCATCCTTCCCGTCTGGTGGTCACCACACGTCCCTATCAACAGCCACTGCCCTGGTTCGAACGAGAGAAGGTATTGCCGTTGAATGTTTCATTTACTGTTGAATGGTCGAATCCTGTTGCATTGTTACAGCGCATAGCTGAATTGGAGCATCTTGCTTAAAGCATCCCTCCTGTCTGGTGGTCTCCACACGTCCTTATCAAAAGCCGCTGTCTGGTTGGAACGAGAGAAGGTATTACAGCTGAATGTTTCATTACTGCAGAATGGTCAAACCCAGTTGCATCGATACAGTGTACAGCTGAAGTGGAGTGTTTTGCTTAGAGCATCCTTCCCGTTTGGTGGTCTCCACATGCTCCATCGAAAGTCGCTGCCCTGTTCGGAAAAGGAAAAGGTATTTGAAATGAACGTTTGATACGCTGTTGAATGGTTAAACCCTGCTACCTGGTTACAGTGCACAGCCGAAGTGGAGTGTCCCGCTCAAGTGTCCTCTCCGCTTGGTGGTCTCCGCATGCCCTAGTGAAGGTTTCCGCCTGTTCAGAAAGAGAGAAGGTATTTTAATTGAACGTTTCATATGCTGTTGAGAAGTTAAACTCTGCTACCTGGTTACAGTGCACAGCCGAAGTGGAGTGCCCCGCTCAAGTGTCCTCTCCGCTTGGTGGTCTCCGCATGCCCTGTTGAAGGTTTCCGCCCTGTTCAGAAAGAGAGAAGGTATTTCGATTGAACGTTCCATATGCTGTGGAGAAGTTAAATCCTGTTACCTGGTTATAGAGTACAGTCAAGTGGAGTGTCTCCCTCAAAGCGTCTTCTCCGCTTGGTGGTCCCCACCTGTCTCCACGGAAAGCCTCCGCCCTGTTCAGAAGAGAGAAGGTATTTCAATTGAACGTTCCATACGTTGTTGAGAAGTTAAATCCTGTTACCTGGTTATAGTGTACAGTCAAGTGGAGTGTCTCCCTCAAAGCGTCTTCTCCGCCTGGTGGTCCCCACCTGTCTCCACGGAAAGCCTCCGCCCTGTTCAGAAGAGAGAAGGTATTTTAATTGAACGTTCCATATGCTGTTGGGAAGTTAAATCCTGTTACCTGGTTACAGTGTGCAGTCAAGTGGAGTGTCTCCCTCAAAGCGTCTTCTCCGTCTGGTGGTCCCCACCTGTCCCCACTGAAAGCCTCCGCCCTGTTCAGAAGGAGAGAAGGTATTACTGTTGAACGTCGCATCTTGTTGAACCATTGAACCCTGTCGTATCGTTGCAGGGCACAGCCAAAGTGAAGTGTTCTCTTGCCGGGTGGCCCTCCGTGCCCGTGTTGCAAAGCATTGCTACTGTTCAGAAGGAAGGAGAGTACCTACGGCATGTGTCTCGATTAAAGTGTTGTTCTGCTGTTCATGGTCCCCTCCTGGCCCGGCCCGCTCGCCACCTGTGTCCTTGTGACCCGTCTGAGTCGAGGATTCCCGTCCTCTGGATACTTACCTCTGGGCAGCCTCCGGCGTTCGTTCCATCCTCACTGCGAATACCTACCTGGTTCCAGTCCGAATGGGGTTCGTGTAGCCAAGACTTCCTTGAGAGCCTTGTAAAGGGTACTTACCCAGTGGCTTACCTGAGTGGTGTGCGTCCTCCTCTGATTTCCTCTCCGATGAGCCGCAGGGTGTCCACGAACGTCCATCCCGCCCCGGTCCAGGGGGCCCATCGAATTGCTTCTGGCGAAAGAAGAGATTTTAATTAGGACTTTTCAAATTTACCTGCTTTTAACTTAATAAAGAAATTGTTATTCCTTTATCCTCTGTCTTTGTCTGGTCCCTTGACACGCTCCTCGAGGCGGTGCCCGGTCCCCAGGGGTGGGTGCAGTCTGGCTTGGCCCACCCCGACCTGTGACAAAAGCATGCACAAGTTTCTCTAAGTCATGTCTGGAAACAAAGCATCTAATTCTTGCAATATTTTTCAGATGATAGTATGCTGATTTAGTTATTGCTTTGACATGACTACTGAAACTAAGGTCTGACTCTAGGGACACACCGAGATTCCTGACTTGATTTTTAGTTGTTTGACCCCTAGAGTGAAGGTATGCGTTCACCCTGAGAACTTCATCTTTGTTTCCAAATGCAATGACTTCAGTTTTGTCTTTGTTTAACTGAAGAAAGTTTTGACACATCCAACTGTTGACTTCGTCAATGCATTGGCACAGGGAGTCAATGGGGCTGTAATCGTTAGGCGATAGGGATAAGTAGAGCTGTGTGTCGTCTGCATAGCTGTGGTAAGCAATTTGGTTCTTTCTCATTATTTGGCTCATTGGGAGCATATACAGGTTGAACAGGAGTGGCGCAAGAATTGAGCCTTGAGGGACTCCGCATGTCATGGATGTCCACTCAGACTTATGGTCTCCTATACTCACATAATAACCTCTCCCATCTAAGTATGACCTGAACCATTTTAGGACTATCCCAGAAAGCCCCACCCAGTTTTCCAGCCTGTCAAGAAGTATGTTATGATTGACAGTGTCAAATGCAGCACTGAGGTCGAGTAGTACCAGCACTGATAATTTGCCTGAATCAGTATTTAAGCGAATATCGTTTATTATCTTTATGAGCGCTGTCTCTGTGCTCTGGTGCGGTCGGAAACCAGATTGAAAATTGTCAAAGTATCCATTCGAGCATAAGAATTTGTTCAGCTGATTGAAGACAACTTTTTCAATGATCTTGCCTATGAAAAGAAGATTTGAGATTGGTCTATATTTGCTTAATATGGTCTTATCCAGATTGTTCTTTTTCAGGAGGGACTTGACAACTGCAGTTTTCAGGGAGTTTGGAAAACTCCCAGAGAGAAGTGAGGCATTTACCACTTCTAGAAGATCTGCTTCTAAACTGTTTAACACACTTTTGAAAAATGATGTGGGAAGTGTGTCAAGAGCACAGGTTGATGTTTTAAGGTGCTGTACGGTTTCTTCCAAAATTTTGCCATCAATTTCTTTGAAGTCAGACATAGTAACAGCTTTCTCAGGTGGTCTGATCTGTCTGACCCCAGGGCAACTCAAGGATGTGCTGATCACCTTTCTGATATTATTGATTTTCTCAGAGAAGAAAGAAGCAAACTCACTGCACTTGTTGTCAGAGCATTTCACTGGGAATCTGGCTTGGGGGGTTTGTCAGTCTCTCTACAGTAGCAAAAAGAGTGCGTGTGTTGTTTAAATTACTGTTTATAATATTTGAGAAGAAAGTCTGTCTAGCTTTGCCTAGTTCCATATTAAAAGCATGGATGCAGTCTTTGTAGATGTTATAATGGACTACAAGTTTTGTCTTCCGCCACATGCGCTCTGCTTTTCTGCATTGTCTTTTCATATTTTGCACTGCTGTTGAGTTTCTCCAAGGTGCGATGATGTTATTGACGTGTCACCATATTTTATTTGGCCTCTGTAAACCGCTGAGACATTCTTCTAAATATCTTCTGTTGTGTCTCACAATAGACAGAAAGTCATACAGGTTTGGAGCGACATGAGGGAAAGTAAATGATGATACTAATGATATAAAACTAGGCACTGATGAAATACTGCTGACATTCATTTCAGGAAACCATGAATCTGTGGTTTGAACCAGACAGTAAAAACTGACCATGCAAGATCTTTAACCACTTCACCAACTCTGGATTCATGTAACTTTAATGTTTGTTTGACAGTAGTTTTATGTGTCATTCCCTGTCATTGGTTTGTCCTCCAGAAACAGCTGAAGGAGACGCAGATAAATATCCGTCAGAGAATCCAGCAGAGACAGAAAGATCTTCAGCATCTGAGAGAGGCTGTGAAGTCTCATAAGGTGAGTCTGGAGAAGAAGAGAAGTTTGAGACGTCTCAGTTTGGACTCTGTCAGTCGTGCTGAAGCCACTGTGTGATTGTGATGTGTGTGTAACAGCGCTCTGCACAGACAGCAGTGGAGGACAGTGAGAGGATCTTCACTGAGATCATCCGCTCCATTGAGAGAAGCCGCTCTGAGGTCACACAGCGGATCAGAGATCAGGAAAAGACTGCAGTGAGTCGAGCTGAAGGACGACTGGAGCGACTGGAGCAGGAGATCAATGATCTGAGGAGGAGAGACGCTGAGCTGGAGCAGCTTTCACACACACAAGATCACATCCAGTTCCTGCAGGTAACAGAGATCTAGAAGAACAGGGTCATAGTGGACTTGAGCAAGATCCTGCTATGACAGAGAAACATTTCATGAGAGCAGAATGAGCCGTTGACTGAGATGTTGTCAGGAATTCAGTCAGATTCAGTCAAGTGTCGTGTTATCATATAATCATCAGTCAGACTCTCATCTGATCATCTTCTGTTTAAAGAGACACACTTACAAAGCCCTGGGAAATTTACCATTACATATTAACTCATTTTTCCTTCTGGTTTCTTCTGTCTTGATGAAATCAGTGAACTTGATATTGATAATGTTGATAAAGTTAAACAAACAATTTTCTATAGAAATTACATTGAGTATATTTGAGTTTATCATACATGTGTGTCAGTTCATTATTATTAAGTGTGAAATACTAGAGTTTGTAGCATTAAATGATGAATATGAGGAGAATGTGCTGATTGTGTGAAAGTGCTGGATTGAAGCGAGTCACTGAAGAGAAGTGAAGTCAACAAGAGCCGCTCAGATCTGATATAGTGCAGGTTATTGGCTGAAGTGTGGAGATGATGAGTTTTGATTTCTGTTTTCTGTAGAGTTTCCAGTCTCTCTCAGCACCTCCTGAATCTACAGACGAACCCGACGTTTCCTTCAGTTCTCTCTCCTCTTTTGATGGCATGAGAGAATCTGTCCGTCAGCTGAGAGACAAACTGGAGGATTTCTGCAAAGAGGAGATCAAGAAGATCTCAGACGGAGGTAAAGTCCTGCGCCTCGTTTATACAGACGTGTGGAGAAAGATCCCAAATCTGAACGTACAACCGTTTCTGAAATGTTCCTACGATTTATAAAACATCCATTTTAACTAAAATGTAATTAAATGCATCCCAGTTTTAAATCACAGTTATTAATAAATTAAATTCAAGTCCATCAAATCCTCCTACAGAACGGCCACAAATATCTCTTGATGATTCAGAAATACGGACTCATCATCGTGGACAAGCGTTTATACACACATGACAGAGGATGAAATCCATGGAATTTAGGATCAATCCGATGTGTGTTTTTTATAAATGAAGCCCCTGGAGATTATTAATCTGCTCTCAGAAATGAGTCCATCATCTAATATTATAGAGCATTATATTATAAATGTCTCAGAATGAATGTATTGTATCTTGTCATTTCTCTTCACACTGTTCATGTCTGTTTATTTCCACAGTCACTTTCACCAACATGAATCCCAAGACCAGGAACGACTTCCTACAATGTGAGTCACTAGAAAACAAGCAGAAAAACTCACTGAATGTGTTCATGTTCTTCCTGTAGAAGGAGAAATAAATCATGATAGAAGAGTTTTATAATTGATCATGTAAATGATGATTTGCACAGGATATTTGATCAGCTGTACTGAGACACTGATGATACACTGAACATTGATTCATGAAGAGTTCAGATATATTAAAAGATCAGACAGATTCATAATTCCTGTTTCTGATGTGTTTTCTCTCCATCAGATTCCCATCAGCTCACTCTGGATCTGAACACAGTGAATAAACGCCTCAGTCTGTCTGAGAGGAACAGAGTGATTACTAACACTGACACAGAGCAGCCGTATCCTGATCATCCAGACAGATTTGATTATTATCCTCAGGTGTTGTGTAGAGAGAGTGTGTGTGGACGCTGTTACTGGGAGATTGAGTGGACTGGAGATAAAGGTGTGTATATATCAGTGTCATATAAGAGCATCAGCAGGAAGGGACGGGGTCATGAGCGTGCGTTTGGATATAATGATCAGTCCTGGGGTTTGGTCTGCTTTTCCTCCAGTTACAGATTCAGTCACAATAACACACACACTTCTCTCCCTGTGAAGCCCATCAGCAGAAGAATAGGAGTGTATGTGGATCACAGTGCAGGAACTCTGTCCTTCTACAGTGTCTCTGACACAATTAGCCTCATCCACACAGTCCAGACCACATTCACTCAGACACTCTATCCTGGGATTGGTTTTGGTTTTGGTTATGGATCATCAGTGAAACTGTGTTGATGTTTCAGAACAGATTGTAGAGAGATTTTACCCAAAATACTTTGAGCAGCACGATAAATCAGTAACAGTGAGATACAGAGACTCTTATTTTAATTTTCTTTAATATCATAACTTCTGCCACAGAAAAAAAATAGAATAAATGTGTGTATTAAATCATTTATAGAGACAATAAGAATGAATGTGTGTGTGTGTGTGTGTGTGTGTGTGTGTGTGTGTGTGTGTGTGTGTGTGTGTGTGTGTTTATCAAGCTATAATTGTATATATACATAAACATATACATACACATAAAGGCTATTAATTAAATTACTATAAACAGTTTTAACAGTGTGTGTGTGATAATAAAAAAAAAAAGAATCATACACAATTCATATAGACAGAATCAAAACAAATTCTGCTAGTTGTAACGGAAAGCAGATGATCAGGTCTGCCTTTGTGTTGATCAATCAAATCTAATCAACAAACAAAAGGTACTGATTAACCCCTCAAAACAAAACAACAGTGTTAGCAGATGCTCGGTCAGGTCCCCTGAGTTAATCTCATCAACTCAAGAAGATATTCACACTGAAAACGAAGGACAAAGTTCACCACGCGGTTCCACGTGTGCACGACTCTGCATACACACACACAAAACACAGACTCCTTATCATGCCCGACCACTTGTGGTCAAAATTACCTTTTTAAAATGTTTAAAATGTATTTCTTGCTGTGCTTATGATACTTATACCCGAAATACGATATCTATAAGCTTTATTGATATGTAATCAGTTTAATATGCATGTAATCACGAGAAATCCTGTTTCTTTGTGTTGTTGACTAACAGAATTGTCATTCGCGGTATTGTTTTGTTCAGAAGAACACAACGGTGTTGAATATTTAGCACAGAATATTAGAGGATGCATTATTTGATTAATACCAGTTTTATAAATGTTTATGAACGAAGTTTATTCCGCCAGCATTAGTTAGAAGAGGCGTGTACCTTTCCAAATGAAAGGACATGACCACAATACGTCCTCCCAGGCGATTGGGTCACGCACGCAAGGGGGCGTGACTTGAGCTCCTTCAAAACACAGCGGGCTCTCTCACCTCTCTCTCTCTCACCTCGCTCTCATCCTTCCTCCTCTTCTACCG
This sequence comes from Scardinius erythrophthalmus, assembly GCF_964197995.2. Lineage (NCBI taxonomy): Eukaryota > Metazoa > Chordata > Actinopteri > Cypriniformes > Leuciscidae > Scardinius > Scardinius erythrophthalmus. The sequence goes on along the minus strand of NC_138221.1, from coordinate 62,620,558 downwards.
GCGCGACGCTTCCCCGAGGAACATCCCGGAAGGCCTCGGACAAACACATGTTCGAGTCGTAGCAGCCGTTCTTTTGCAACTAAGTTATATTTGCCTCTTCCTTCACGGAAGATGAAGACGAACTTTCTCAGTAACGTTACATTTCAGTGAGCCTTTTCAAGCTTCCCGCGACACCGGAAGACGCAGTCGAAACAGGACCTCGTCCGCGCTTTCAGCATCAACCAAACAGAGAACAGACGTGCAAGTATATTTATCTGATAAAAGCTGCTTTTCTGGGGTCCGTCGTTTAGGTTTCTGTATGTAACAATTACTAGCTTTTCCCTTCTCTCTTTTTCTCTCTTTCTTTCTTTCATTTCATTTTATTCTTATCACGTATGTTATTATTGTTTAAATGTTTGTTTGTGTTTATTGTTTGCATTTTTACGTACGTTTCTATCCGTAGCTCATAAATCTTTAGTCACATTTATTAAAATCCATTTATACTTTTCACTGTCTCTGTGTTTGAAAACCCACCATTCTAAAGTCAATGAAACAAAAGATTAAGCTACAAGCTCGATATTAGACTACATTCAGTAGTTTTAATTAATAAACTCAGAAGGTTTGAGGTCCGTGGCCAGGAGATCAAACTTTCTTGGAGTTTGTAAAGAGATAACCCTTCTTAACTGTGATAATCTCACCTTTATTCGCTGGACGAATAACGATTAGATCAGTTACAGAACCAGTTAATCTCCATAATTGATAAAATAAAGGTACATGCGACTTATGAATTATTAATACTTATTAATATTTCCAAAATTCCCTATATTCTTGAGCTAATTCAAATTTACCCAAAGTCGTATTCGCTACATAGTTAAAGGATTAGTTCATCCAAACATATTTTTCTTACACAAACACATTTTTCTTACTTCGCCTCAGAAGGCCTTTGTTAACCGGCGCAGAGCCGTGTGGAGCACTTTTATGATGGATAGATGCACTTTTATGATGGATAGATGCAATTTTATGATGGAGAGATGCAATTTTATGATGGAGAGATGCACTTCTATGATGGAGAGATGCACTTTTATGATGGATAGATACACTTTTATGATGGAGTGTTGCACTTTTATGATGGAGTGATGCACTTTTATGATGGAGAGATGCACTTTTATGATGGATAGATACACTTTTATGATGGAGTGTTGCACTTTTATGATGGAGTGATGCACTTTTATGATGGAGAGATGCACTTTTATGATGGATAGATACACTTTTATGATGGAGTGTTGCACTTTTATGATGGATAGATGCACTTTTATGATGGATAGATGCAATTTTATGATGGAGAGATGCACTTTTATGATGGAGAGATGCACTTTTATGATGGATAGATACACTTTTATGATGGAGTGATGCACTTTTATGATGGAGAGATGCACTTTTATGATGGAGTGATGGACTTTTATGATGGATAGATGCACTTATGATGGAGTGTTGCACTTTTATGATGGAGAGATGCAGTTTTATGATGGAGAGATGCACTTTTATGATGGAGTGATGCAGTTTTATGATGGAGTGATGCACTTTTATGATGGAGAGATGCAGTTTTATGATGAGAGATGCACTTTTGTGATGGAGAGATGCACTTTTATGATGGAGTGATGCACTTTATGATATATAGATGCACTTTTATGATGGAGTGATGCAGTTTCATGATGGAGAGATGCACTTTTATGATGATAGATGCACTTTTATGATGGAGAAATGCACTTTTATCATGGATAGATGCACTTTTATGATGGAGAGATGCACTTTTATGATGGAGTGATGCACTTTTATGATAGATAGATAGATAGATAGATAGATAGATAGATAGATAGATAGATAGATAGATAGATAGATAGATATGCACTTTTATGATGGATAGATGCAGTTTTATGATGGAGAGATGCACTTTTATGATGGAGTGATGCACTTTTATGATGGATAGATGCAGTTTTATGATGGAGTGATGCAGTTTTATGATGGAGTGATGCACTTTTATGATAGATAGATAGATAGATAGATAGATAGATAGATAGATAGATAGATAGATAGATAGATAGATAGATGCACTTTTATGATGGAGTGATGCAGTTTTATGATGGAGTGATGCAGTTTCATAATGGATAGATGCACTTTTATGATGGAGAGATGCACTTTAATGATGGAGAGATGCACTTTTATGATGGAGTGATGCACTTTTATGATGGAGAGATGCAGTTTTATGATGGAGAGATGCACTTTTATGATGGAGTGATGCACTTTTATGATGGATAGATGCAGTTTCATGATGGATAGATGCAGTTTTATGATGGAGAGATGCACTTTTATGATGGAGTGATGCACTTTTATGATAGATAGATAGATAGATAGATAGATAGATAGATAGATAGATAGATAGATAGATAGATAGATAGATAGATAGATAGATAGATAGATAGATGCACTTTTATGATGGAGTGATGCAGTTTCATGATGGAGTGATGCACTTTTATGATGGATAGATGCACTTTTATGATGGAGAGATGCACTTTTATGATGGATAGATGCAGTTTTATGATGGAGAGATGCACTTTTATGATGGAGTGATGCAGTTTTATGATGGAGAGATGCAGTTAGTTTTATGATGGAGAGATGCAGTTTTGTGATGGAGAGATGCACTTTTGTGATGGAGTGATGCAGTTTCATGATGGAGAGATGCACTTTTATGATGGATAGATGCACTTTTATGATGGAGAGATGCACTTTTATGATGGAGCGATGCACTTTTATGATGGAGTGACGCACTTTTATGATGGATAGATGCACTTTTATGATGGAGAGATGCAGTTTTATTATGGAGAGATGCACTTTTATGATGGAGAGACGCACTTTTATCATGGATAGATGCAGTTTTATGATGGAGAGATGCACTTTTATCATGAATAGATGCACTTTTATGATGGAGAGATGCACTTTTATGATGGAGAGATGCACTTTTATGATGGAGAGACACACTTTTATCATGGATAGATGCAGTTTTATGATGGAGAGATGCACTTTTATCATGAATAGATGCACTTTTATGATGGAGAGATGCACTTTTATGATGGAGAGATGCACTTTTATGATGGAGAGACACACTTTTATCATGAATAGATGCACTTTTATGATGGAGAGATGCACTTTTATGATGGAGCGATGCACTTTTATGATGGATAGATGCACTTTTATGATGGAGAGATGCACTTTTATGATGGAGCGATGCACTTTTATGATGGAGTGACGCACTTTTATGATGGAGTGACGCACTTTTATGATGGATAGATGCACTTTTATGATGGAGAGATGCAGTTTTATTATGGAGAGATGCACTTTTATGATGGAGAGACACACTTTTATCATGGATAGATGCAGTTTTATGATGGAGAGATGCACTTTTATCATGAATAGATGCACTTTTATGATGGAGAGATGCAGTTTTATTATGGAGAGATGCACTTTTATGATGGAGAGACACACTTTTATCATGGATAGATGCAGTTTTATGATGGAGAGATGCACTTTTATCATGAATAGATGCACTTTTATGATGGAGAGATGCACTTTTATGATGGAGAGATGCACTTTTATCATGAATAGATGCACTTTTATGATGGAGTGACGCACTTTTATGATGGATAGATGCACTTTTATGATGGAGAGATGCAGTTTTATTATGGAGAGATGCACTTTTATGATGGAGAGACACACTTTTATCATGGATAGATGCAGTTTTATGATGGAGAGATGCAGTTTTATGATGGAGAGATGCACTTTTATCATGAATAGATGCACTTTTATGATGGAGAGATGCAGTTTTATGATGGAGAGATGCACTTTTATCATGAATAGATGCACTTTTATGATGGAGAGATGCACTTTTATGGACTTCAAAACAGAAACAGCCATTCACTGCCATTATAAAGCTTGGAAAAGCCAGGACATTTTTTTTTTAATATAACTCCGATTGTATTCATCTGAAAGAAGAATGTCATGCACACCTAGGATTGCTTAAGGGTGAGTAAATCATGACGTAATTTTCATTTTTGGGTGAACTAACCATTTAAATAAAAAATACGTATTTTACCACTGTTCGGGCATGCGCTTCTCGCTCGGCTTGTTCGGCTGACCTGGAAATAATTGGTTGGCATTAGCAACGTTTCGGCCGAGCCAGGCCAGAATACAGACATAGCAAAAGAAAGAGAAACAAACAGACAGGTTTGAAACTCTCAATTTATGCGTTTTCCATTGTGTGAACATTAGTCTGAATGTTTGGCGATGCATTCGCTGTATATTCGCTTAGATTGCGTGTGAAGTCAGCATCAGTTTAAAGCTATGAAAACAATGCTAACACACACTAGCTGCCAGTGTCTCATAAACAATAACAAACACTGAGCAACTGAATTACCTTCCGATCCTTTCGCTTGTAGGCTACCAGAAATATAGTATCAACACAACTCATTCTTTTATATTGTATATTGTACATCAAGATGTACATGTTACAGATATAAGTAATTTAATGATGGTGCTGCTGCTCTGATCATATCAGTTAATAAACTCTGTGTGTCTTGATTTAGTGGATCTTTAACTCAAATGCAGTTTTGTGAACACTGATGTGTTTCGTCTGAATTACTTTAATCTGACTGAAGTGTCTTTCCCCTTAGAAAACACACTGACGAACAGGCAAACTTCCCTGTTAAGCCTCAAACTGAGATTGTGAGGCAAGAGACTATAACAGAATGACAAGGTAAAGTCATTAGTCCTTGCTCTGCTGATGAGACGCTTCACAACAAAGAGGGATGCATTTTAATATTAAGATATAATCACTGTTGACTTGACAGCAAACACAAATTGGTAAACAATGTACTCTTTTCATTGACTGTGATAGTATGTTTCCACAGGCATTTGTATTTTCATTTTTAATAATGTACATTTATAACAAAGTACTTTGTGTTTTATTATCTTGCCATTAAATTACACTACTGGTCCAAAGTTTGGGGTCAGTATGATTTTTTAAATGTTTTTGTGATCCTTGGTGAGCAGAAGAGACTTCTTTCAAAAACATTAAGAAAATCATAATGATTTCAAACTTAAAGGGGTGGTTTACTGCTTTTTTTCTTTGCATGATTGTGTTTATGGGGTGCAATATAACATGTCTTCGTGTTGTTGTTTTTTTTGTAAGCCTTATTTTTCATAAATTTCACCTTTATTGTAAGCCGCTTTCTCCTCTGTCATTTGAACGACCGGTTGACTTCCTGAGTCTATGAAACCACTCCCTCAGAAACAGGCAATGGGCTCAGATTGGTTAGTTGGGCCGGTGTGTTGTAATTGGCTAAACTGCGTAGTGCACGTTGTCCGGAAACTTCACGCCCATTACCTTTACGGGCGAAATGTATATAATGGTGTCAATACTGCCGTATCAGTTTGAGCCAGAATCAGACCCAGAAAGCGGCAATGAAGAGAGTCAAGCAGAACCTCCGCAAACACAGCTCTTACAAAACGTTTCTGAATGGTAAATTTTATTATTATTATTATTATATTCTATTCTACTATTATTATATAAGAATTTCGATACTCTGTTACTTGAAAATGCTACTGCTGCTTGTTAGCTTTTGAGATACGGGTTTCTCCTGATTAAACATTTAATATAACTGAATACATGACTGAGTAATACCGTTTTTTAAAGTTATTGTTTTATCGATTACATATAATTTTTTTAACTTTATACACACAAAATAGCATCAAACTAACTGGCTACTATAAACAAACAGCGTTGGCATTGGTTTACGTTCTTGATCAAATCGAAAAATTACGTCATAAAGTATACATGGAAAATACATTTACAAAATTAGTACATAATTACAAATTCAGGTCCAAAATGTTTGTACGCGTTTGTCATAGACACAAACTAGCATAACTAAGTGGCTACTAAAGCCAGCGCTGGCATTTGTTTACGTCCTTGATAAAACTAAAACATTACATCTGAAATTATACATGCAAATACATTTACAATTATTAAGTCTTACTTACAGGTTGTGGCCCAACAACTGCTGCCTCTGGTTTTAAAGTTGGAACTGCTTCATGTTTTAGTAACAGTTTCTTGTTGAATCCGGCATTGAATTCATGGAGATTCTGGAAGCTGTCTTCCGTAAAATGCGCAGCACAGAGAGCTAAATTACGATTGTAATTTTCAGGAACATAATCAAACATAAATTTTAGCCATTGTTGACGAACTACAGCGTCCGTAGGAAGCCCGAACACAGAAGACCTGACAGCTGGGTGAAAATAACACACTTTCGACGGCATGGCTACAGATCTCCACTATAACGCTTCCTCTTCGACAAAGCCGCAGAAATATGACCATGCCCCCTTTTTTGCATATTCCGGAGGGGGGGTTGATGTGGGTTAGTTACGTATAAAACCCGGGAAGTATCTCGTTGTAGTCCCATTCGAGTCGTTTTTGTAGGCATTAAACTTCCTGATTTTTAAAAGACGATATCTCTGCTTACGTTGAACTTTCAGCGCAGCAACTTTGCAGATACTGTTAATACACCAGCAGCAGCAGTACACACTATTTAAAATGAAAAAAGTGAAATCGCAATCAACCACCCCTTTAAACGTGTAACATACAAAACAAACAAACTAATGAACGCTTCTGCAAGTGTTTCTAATAAACAGCTCTGAGGGAATGATGGTAAATTGGACATTTCTCTTTCTGCTGTAATCAGTCCCTCTGTGTCTCTTTTCCTGTTTTGAAAAGTAGTGGAAACTTTGTCTTTTTTGCTATTGGAGCAAATGGGAACGCATTAATCATGTTATCTGTTGTCTCCCATTCACCTCTATGGATGTTTCTATCATGACTTCTGTGAACCCGGAAATGTGCAACTTAGGCTTCATATTCAAATGTCAAACTACTGTAAAAGCAGCTTCTGCTGAATTTAACTTTTCACAGTTTCAGGAAACTGTGAAAGTTTAACATCTTGACACGCTCTACATGTCTAAAGCTTGGAAAAAAATGACTTTTTAATATGTAGCAAAATAGCTCAAAAGGGAAATATGAATAATGAATCATAAATCGTTATAGTTAATATGATATATAAATATTTGGATCAGTTAATCGAATTAAATTTGTTATGGAAGCAAAAGGAGAGGAAGATAGAAGGGTAACAATGAGTTTATTGAAAACAGCAGAGGATGATGGATGATACTGTGGGTGACAAGGCAGATAAACACAGGTAGGAATGGAGACACGGTGGAAGGACGAGGCGCTGGAGACAGGGAGATCGCTGGAGACAGAAGGTGAGTAGTCCACTTCGTATAAACGAGATCGGACCAGGAGCTGGGGTGAGGTGTGTGCATTTATAGTGGCAGTGATGAGGGTGATGATGAGGTGCAGGTGTGACAGTACCCCCCCTCCCGGAAGGTGCGTCCTCAAGACGTGTAACTTCCCAGGGGTGGGAGGGTGGGCGCCCTGGAGGCTGACGAGGAGGGGGAAGCCCAGGGCGGAGTCAGCGGTCCAGGAGACCAGGGCGGAGCCGGCAGTACGGGCATATGGTGCGCCAGTGGCCATCTTGAACGAGGGCTCAGACACGGCGGTGGCCATCTTGTGACGAGATGGAAGTATTCTTATTATTTTGAAATCGTTGAAGAAAAGGAGAAGGGAATTGTCGTTAAGTGTAGATTATGTATAGGTAAAAAATCACAGCACTACAGACTCATGATGCCAGCAGCCATTTCACTCTGTAGCCCAAGACTGGTTGCACACTGAAGCTAGGCAGGGATGAGCCTGGTCAGTAAATAGATGGGAGACCTCCTGAGAAAAACCAGGTTGCTGCTGAAAGAGGTGTTCGTGAGGCCACCTCCACGTTAAACCGAGGTCCTGACTCTCTCTGATCATTAAAAATCCCAGGATGTCCTTTGAAAAAGAGTAGGGGTGTAACCCCGGCACCAGGTACAACAATTAGTTCGACTGAACTCAACAAATTGGTTGCAGCTTTTATTGTTGAGGAGATGCAGCCACTGTCCAACTGTGGAGGCTCCAACATTTCAAAATATCATCAGCAAAATCTCAGTGACAGGCAAAAGGACGGGTGGGTGCTGTCTGATCGCAAAACCTTTACAAGCTTTTTGAACGATGCATATGTAAATGGAGACAGACCTGAAGAAAACTTTTGCCGACCTGGAATATGTTTCCACCACTGCAGATCTATGGACTACTCAGAACAAAAGTTTTCTGGGAATTACTGTACTCTGGATCGATCCTGCTACTCTGCATCGCCAAAAAGCTGCAATCGCCTGCAGACAATTTAATGAGAGACATTTGCTCTTTGTGGTAAGATAACTGCCACTGTCACGGACAATGGCGCAAACATTTGTAAAAGCATTCAGAATGTTTCAAGCTGATGATGATGAATCAGAGAATAATGAAGACAAGGTCATATTTATGGACTTGCACAAAGTTTTACAGGATGACAGTGAGACCAGCGAAAGATATGTTCTCCCTCCACATCACCGATGTGCATCCCACACTCTTAACCTTATATGCACGAACGATGTAGTTATATTTGTGTTGGTGAAGGTAGATTGCAAAGCAGTGAACAGGAGTGCAACTGGAAAGTGTTCAGCCTTGTTGTCAGAAGTTAGTCGATCAACTGTGGCATCAGAGATCCTGGGGGAATTCAGCAAAAGAAAGTTGCTGGTCCCTGAAACTACAAGGTGGAACTCATTTCATGATGCGCTTAGAGTCACAGACATGCCCTTAGTGGACCTCAATCAACTTTGCACTCGCCTGGACATCAGATGCATTACGGAGAGAGAGTATCAGTTCCTTAATGGTGGCTTGTGAAAGGGAACTCTGTTACTACAGACGTCTTCACCGGCTCTGCTGAACAGCAGCCTGATCAGAAACTCAAGATGAGCAGTTATTTAACCATTGAGAGCTCAGAGTGGGACAAAGACCAAGATCTGACATGTGAAGCGTCTGTTGCCTCAAATCACCAGCACAAACATCAAGAAATCAAACGAGTAATAATATCTTCTGACGTAGTGTAATAGAAATCATGAATATAGAAACTATTAAAAATAATTCAAGAATGTAACTAATGCCTGAACTGTGTCATTTTCTGCAGACAATATTCTGGCTTTAATGCGGATGTAAGATGATTATGTTAAACAACAAGTTTTCTTATTGATTTTTATTTTTGTAGAGAAATAAAGCATTTAACCATTCAAAATATATGAACTACTTCCTTACTAAGTCAGTTTTCACTTCTACAATCAATAATAAAAACGAATAATGAAAGTAGTATCATTGTGTAAATACTCACATAAACCATGTCTTCAGTTTTAAAATATATGAAACCTCTGATCTTCAGTGGAAAGAGCAAATTAAACCAGTGTTACTGCTAGTAAATATCATTTGTTAAGAGCACAGCAGAGATGAATGTCTGAATATGGTTGATTATGCAGACTGAGAAGATCACATGACTGATAATGAACTAGAGTGACTCAATGGCAAATGACAAATGACTATTATTTGATACAGTAACGTTACGATCTAAACTACGAGAAATAAAATGCTCCTGTTGGCCTGACATTCATATGATCCGACATCATGTGAATCTGGATTTTAAAGCTCATGCTGAAGTTTGTCTTCTAGCAGATGCAGTGACCGGTGGAGATTTTCTTCAGTCCTGACACACAGGAAACTCCTGCTGTTATAATCAGCTCTGTGTAAATCATCAGTTTCTGTGCTCTTTATATCTTTATATCATTCAACCACACGAGCATTAACAGCAAATGATCAGGGAATCTTCATCTGTACATGAACAGTAATAAATGAGCAATAACTGAATTAAGAATACTGGCAAGAAGAAAAGTAAAAAACAAAATGAGCTTAAAATACTGTATATAGTAGTTAATGAAATTTGTGACGTGTGTTTTTGCCTCTCACTGTTTCTAACACTGATTTATTACGCGTTTTAAATATTTCAGAATATTAGGGCTTTTTTCTGATTACCTGAGTGAGCTAAGGAAACAAGCATGTTCTCATGAATGCCATGTCGTCTTGAAATGAAGAAAGTGAAGATTAAGTTATCAAAATGAATCAGGCGCTGCTTGTTTATGGTTTGTATAACCCATAGACTGTAAAAAAATATGGACGTAGTGTCCGTGACGTCACCTGTAGGTTTCTGAAGAGCATTTTTGAAGCCTAAAGTGGGCGGAGTTGGCCGTCAACCTTCTTGGCCTCTCGTCACCTTGCGTCACTCTCGGATAACAGAAAATGGGCAAAGAGGCGGGGCGTGAGTGGAGCTGAGGAGCCTGGCTATCTGAAACCACGCTCACCGTCACCGCTCGACGTGATTGAGTTAGCTCAGGCTTGGGAGGTAATGCTATATGCTACTGAAAGTACCCTATAAGTACCAAGTCTGCGACTGCACAGGGCCTCGCGCTAAAGTGACAGTTGATGATGTAAAGCTAATTAAAAGTTCCTGTTTTTGCCCTTTGAAATATTATTAAAAGACATGGCTACAAGTGAGACTGTGTATCGTGATTCTGTACTATTCTGCAAGTTGAAAATGTATTATGCAGTAACTATTACTCTGAGAGTGTGTGTGACAGTGATTTATGTGCATACATGTCAGTCACTCTTTTTTTATAGACTATCCGTCAGCGCGGCATCACTCGTCAAGTTCGTAGAGAGCTTATTCAGTCCATTTTAAATTCTGACTTTGACTGCCTCTCAAATGAGTTAAATCATAGATATATTACCTATGAAGTTCAAGTAAATGCGCTAGAAAATCCGCGCTCATTCAAGGATGTGCATTTATTGCATGGACGGAGAAAGCGCCGACACCTGCAGGATTTCATCTGACGATACATAAGCATATTATAATCAATCTGTGCCGTAAGAGAAGAACGAACGAGCCTTTATATCACGTTTTTAAATCTGAAAACTCCAGAAACCAACGAAATTGTCAGACATCCATTAGTGCGTTCACAGAGGAAAATAACTAAAATACAGCGCTGGTTGTTCTCTCGAATGATACTCGACGACAACGACGGAATCCAAAGCCGTGGGTGAAGTAATGGGTGTATTAAATTGTATGAAATAATCCCGAAAAAAGCACAAACACTGCAGAGATGGCAAGTTCAGCAGCTAAAATTGCTGAGGTAAAGTGAGTAGTGACGCGGCTAACAGCAGACAAACGGCTAGCATTGACATCAGCGGGAATCCACCGGTCACTCAAAAGTGGACACACCCTTAATTATACAGAACTTTAAATATTAATCAACTAAATGGATGAGTTATAAAAAAATTCACCCCCCTCACAGTTGTTATGAAGGGCAAAATTAGCTGTATAGACCAAAGCCACAGAGAGAACCAGGCTGTAAACATGTTTTTTTTCTGCTGTAAAGTTGGTAATTTTAACATGGAGGAGATACAGATTTGACTCACTTGTGCAGCCAGCCTCAAGCGGCCAGTCAATGAATTGCAGTTTAACTCACTTCCGTGTTGGTTTCAAGAGAGAGACGGGGTGGTTGCCGCTTGGTATAACCGCAGTCCAAGTTCCAGTTGCTTTTGAGTGATGAACGCTGCTGCCTCCTGCTGGTGTTGACAGTCATTCCTCTCATGCAGGAGCAGATGTGCATGCTTGTTGCTGTAGTCTTGTAGTAAACCTTCATCCGTGCAAGTTGTCGTTTAATAATCTTTGCTCAAAATATGAAGATGGCTTCCCAACCGTGTCAGTGCGAAACAAGTCCTCATAATCACTCATCTCAGGAGCCTGTTGTTGTACAGCATCTACTTCTGGGATAAGTTGTATGAGATTTAACCTCATGCTGTCTGTAAGCCTGAAAGGCTCTTAACATTTAGATCCACTATGTGGAAATGCAGTTTCCCCCTGAAAGAACTAGGGTGCCCAATGTCTGAATTGTTTGATCACCATAGGCTATCAGATTTACTCTGACTGATCAATTTGAGCGTTGGGGTCAACGTGCTGCAATGTGGATACAGACATAACATTGCATTTAGCTCCAGTGTCTATTTTCAGCTTGACCTGCTTGTTACAGGTTGTTTTGAGACTGGTGAATATTTCTCCTTTCTTTACAAGCAGGTCCACACTTTCACAATGAAAATTAAAGCTGCAAGCAGCATTTATCGGGGTTCAAGCAATTAAGGCCTTTAAGGCCTTAAAGCACAAAAGCATCAAAAGTTATTAAGTTTTATTTAGCAAGCATGTAACCACTGACATCATAGATGGAAAAGATCATGCTCTAGCATGATTTATCATGATATACCACATTCTAAAATGATTTACCATAGTTCATCATGATTCATCATGGTTTACCATGATTTACCCTGTTCTAGCATAGTTTACCATGATTTACCATGTTCTAGCATGATATACCACGTTCTAGAATTATTTACCAGGATTCTTACATGATCTATCTTGATACACCACATTCTACTATTATTTACTATGACTTACCATGTTTCTAGCGTGATTTACCATGATTTACCACATTACTAGCAATTATGTGAAGTGTCAGTGCAAATGAAGTGATAAACACTGACAAAATATGATTGTGTTATAATAGTTATTGTTATACAAGTGAATCCAAAAGCACATGTGAAAAGACTTCATTAACTCTTCCGAGTCGCCGATCACGCCGGCGTGATCAAATCACATGACAGGTTTAAGACGTTGAATTATAAAAACAAAGTCACGTTGAGCGCTGCCGTCCACTTCTGTCGAAAGTGATGGCTTGAAACTCTATTCTACTTTTTGTTTTGTGTTGCTAGACCAAGTAAAAACGGAGATATGATCATTTAAACTTTATATAAAAAAAATATTGAAAATATTGACGCATTCGTAAAAGAACGCACGATGGGATGCGACAGGCGTTGCATTTTTTCCAATAACTTTGTCGGTTTTTGTCATAAAACAAAACGGAGAAAAATGTGTGAATCTGCTGACTCTGCTCTTCATGCTGCACATTTTACGGAGTGGAGGAGAAGAACTGTGCAAAGAAGCGAAATTGAAAGGCGCCGACGGGATATTGACGGAATAGACAGAAAGACAGAGATGTTATTGCTAGTTTTTGGAAGAGTTTGAGTAGATTTTGAGAGTAGTTTAGGAGTAGTGTAGATAGTTAAGGTATTTTTTGTGGAAGGAAAATTTTTGGTTGAACAAGCCCTCGACTTGTTCTACCAACTGGACGATGTTGTTTACAGTTCATCGACGGAATCAGAAAGTGGCGATGATGAGATTGACGACTCGGCTTTTGTGGTTCACAACGAGGGGTGAGACAAACTTTTAGCTTATTGTATATTATATTATCTGTGTGTGTGTGTGTGTGTGTGTGTGTGTGTGTGTGTGTGTCTCTGTCTGTCTGTATGTCTGTGTGTGTGTGTGTGTGTGTGTGTGTGTAATGTGTGCCCTTGTTTATATTACATTGTGGGGACCAAATGTCCCCATAAGAATAGTAAAACCTGAGATCACCTACATTGTGGGGACCAGCCAGCGGTCCCCACTTTTCAAAAGGCTTATAAATCACACAGGATGAGTTGTTTTTAGAAAGTAAAAATGCAGAATTTTTCCTGTGATGGGTAGGTTTAGGGGTAGGGTTAGTGTAAGGGGACAGAATATACAGTTTGTACAGTATAAAAACCATTATGTCTATGGAGAGTCCCCACAAAGATAGTGAACCAGACATGTGTGTGTGTGCGTGCGTGCGTGCGTGCGTGCGTGTGTCTGTCTGTCTGTCTGTCTGTGCGTGCGTGTGTGTTTCTGTGTGTGTCTGTCTGTCTGTCTGTGTGTGTGTGTGTGTGTGTGAACAAGAATTTCATTGCCAATGACTGCTTCACTGTAATTGTTGTGCATATGTGCCAATGAGCATCTTGAACTTTGATGTACAATCTTTAATCTTTTTGCGTGTGTCTTGACATGTACAGAGATGATGAGCAGCCTGGGTCATCTACCACTTTGACAACAAGCAGACAGAGGCCTACAAAGAGATGGGGTGGAAGGAAGAGTCAAACCAGATCAAGATCTCCAGCAAAGTCAGGACAGCCACACCACAGCTCTGAGCCCTGGAAAACCGAGAGTGATCCTGATATTGATTTTGTATTCATTTTACCTTTTGTATGGTATATTTTCACTTTTTAGGAACACCTCTTACTCAAGCTCATGAAAGCCCTGTAATGTAGCTGTCTGTGTAATTGTACATTGTGTTTGGTAGAGTTTCTAAGCAAAAAAGAAAAGAAAAAAACCCTATTGCCACACCTGCTTTTTGCTGTATATAGTTTGATTTTATCTCAATTTTACCTTTTTTATGTTGTATTTGCACTATTTGGGAACCCTCATACTCTGGGAATGCAAGGCCTTAAATATAGCTCTCTGTATAATTGTGTGCATGAACTGTTTTAAAAAGTGGCAAAGCAAAAAAAAAAATAAAAAAAAAGCCCATGGCTACACCTGCTTTTTTTTGTAAATCATTTTTTTTTTTTTTTTTTGTATATAGCTTGATTATATCTGAATTGTACCTGTATTTACAACTTGTGTTAACATTTTAAACCTTTTAAAATGCTTCATTGAGCATGTTTGTGGTTTTTTGTAGTAAAAAACTATAATTTTTCTATTCGGATTTTGTGTTTTTTGTGTGATTTTGGGTCCAGTATGTTGATAAAGTGCATCAAAGTGAAAAACTAATTGTCTGTTCATATAGGTGATGTTGTGCTGTGTAAAAAGTACTCAAAAACGGCCAAAATAGCCCAAGACTCCGAAGAGTTAATAAGTAGAATGGCCAGCAGAAGCCAGTAGAAGACCACTTATTGGCTCACTTTCACTTTAAACTTAATGATTTGCACCAGTTTTCTGCACTAAATCAAACCAGTTTTTCCATGTTAACTCAATAATGCATGCTCACACACACACACACACACACACACACACACACACACACACACACACACACAAATATGTTTTTTGGATATGTTATTTAGAAAATATATGTATTTGTCTATAGGCATTTCTTTGTGATCTAATAATATAAAACTATGTTACCAGTATAGGGCTGTAACGATTCCTCGATTATAGTAAAGTACTCGATTTAAAAAAATCCTTGATTGCAATTTACCACTCGAGTAATTGGCAAAATACCGAAAGTGGTGCGTTCCACAGACGAGAATCCAACAACCGCAGAATTACACAGTTTTCTAAGACAACGCGATATTTAAAACCATTTACAGTCATAATATAGCATAGTGCCATTGTGAAATCACAAAGGCTGTGATTCAGTTAAATAAATATATCCTCTGTTTTTTGTTTGTTTGGGGTTTTTTTTTCACAGAGAAGACGCTTTAATTACATGAGTGCAGATTAGCCTAACGTTACATGTTAAAATTACCTCAGCTCCGTCCACAGTAAATGCTGCTCCAAGCAAACTCAGTCTCTGCAGTGCTGTTTGTTTAGGTTTCCAATAACGTGCAAATATGGGAACGCAAGTCGGACGCAGTTTGTGTTTCATAGTTGCACTGTTATCATTTGTGGAGCACATCTGGGTTTCTCAAACTGCTGTTCATCGCGATTTCAAAATAAAAGTTTAAACATTGCGATTTCAAAATATAAGTTATCTTGCTCTGAGTTTGCATGTTTTGATGTGCACATGTTCTCGTTCAAGAAATTACAGTGACTGTAGCATTTCTATCGTACAGAAGTGGCCAAATATTAAAGGTTGAGTTGACATTTGAATTAATTGTTTGGACAATATTAAACAAGGATTTGATAATGCCAGGCTTAGTGTAACAACAACCAGGCAGCTGGCGCCCTCTGCAGGCATTTGATATTTATGTACATAAGTTATGTTTATATTAGTTTATATAATTTTTTTTACATGGGTATATTTTAACAGTGTTCTTCAATAAAACCAATATAATTACTTACTTTGATACATTACTTGAACCAATTATTGTTGCTTGTTATTATATATTTGTATTTTAAGTCATTTTAAAGGCTGTTGTTAACTTGAACCTATTTTTTACCACAATTTTTTTATCCGATTACTTGAATAGAATACTCGATTACTAAAATAATCGAAAGCTACAGCCCTATCATAATAAAAAAAGATTGCTTTTTAAAGCATTTGTTTGTTTCCCAATACTGAAAGCTAATGAAAAGGTAATGTGCAATCCTTCTGCTCCCTCAAGTGGACAAAAGTGGTATTACAGCTTGCATTTTACAATTGAAGTGTTTGAATGAATGAGTGAATGAATGGGAATTTGGTTTTTCAATTATATCTCGTTAACCAGAACGCGAAAAATTCTCAAACTCAGAGCATAGATAGTGCTCGAGGAGCCCTCGACGGAGGCCCACGGAGGCCCCCGACGACACGTTTCGATCAAGAGCCTGGAGAGGACCTTACCATCAAAATTTAATGTGCAACGACTTTCCGTTTTCGAGTTATTAGTGAATTTGTATTCGGGGGCGTGGCTTAAATGCCCGTTTTACTTTTGTTTCATTTCATTCATTTACTTTCGTCCATTTCCATATCTCAATGTGACACAATTGTCAAGTAATACTCCAATAGATGAGTTTTGACAAAATATGATTGACAATGTTAAAATAATGATTTTATAAAGTCTAAATATGAATTATATGACAATATTAGGGAGCAGTATGATGAAATGGCAGCAGGGGGCAGTAAAATACCACTTATTGGCTTAATGACATGTTATATAATTAAGAGTCATGAACATTATTATATGAAAATTATATGAGCATAGATAGGAATAGGAATTTTTCATAGGAAAAGACCAGGGCCGGCCCGAGGCATAAGCGAACTAAGCGGCTGCTTGGGGCCCCCTCGCCACCAGGGGGCCCCCAAGCGAGTTTTTTTTTTTTTTTTTTACATATTAATTAAATTAAACAAGTGACATAAATTAATGAATGGATTAATAATTCAAGACAAGAAAATTCTGATTTCATGATCAATATACCTGCCTACAACTGCTGCTGTGTCTGCCATTGAGTCATATGCGCATAACCTCGCGTGCATAGAAAATTCGTGCGCAAAGGCACGGTAATGTTAAGCCATTTCACACAAATTTGATTTGATCAATGATTTATCCTTTAAATTTAATGATATTCAGAACAGAACAAGAATAAAAAAATAACTATAAACAAGCCAAAACGAAATAATTTAAAGCGAACGTGAAAGCGGATCTCTCTCATTAGAATCAAAATGTTTCAACATTCGCGATGGATTTGGATGGTAAACTATGCTTTCTTATAGGCTTCTTTGTACTTCACCCACGTTCCAATATCGAGGGAAAAAATCATCCTCTTCACAAGCGCAAAAATGTGCTTGAAATCCAATATCGAGGGAAAAAATCATTCCCTTCACATGCGCAAAAATGTGCTTGGAAACATCACAGTGGAGCGGTGCTTAGGCTTCGCAGCGCTGAATGGTACGAATTGTAGGCTACTACTGACTATTTAAAAAGAGCAGTGTAATTTTTATATGTTAGTTTGACTATTTTATTATTATATTTTATTACGGCTATAACGAACAGGCTGCGATGTCAAGATTGCAGTGCTGGAATATGTTGTGTGTGTGCGAGGCGCGGGCGCGAATGAACAGTGGAAACATAAACACATAGGACTCCGTCATGTTCATATAAGACATCATTCAAACTGCAAAGGGTTGCAAAACGTCGGAGGATATTTTGCAAATATTTTTTTTTATATGTTTTTTGACAGTTTGTTTTCAGAAGTTTCAAAGAGTTAGTAAAAGAGTAAAGAAAAAGTTAAAACATTTTTATTTAAGTATCTATTTTTTATTAAGTAGGCTATTTATTTTGTATTAATACATAACCTCATTGTATTAATTTATAATGTAACATTATAGAGTGACATTGTGTCAATAATCGTCAAGCACAGGTGACTCCGCGTGGTGGGAGGGGGCCCCCAAATCAAATTCTGCTTAGGGCCCCCAAAAGGCTCGGGCCGGCACTGGAAAAGACCATTCACAGCCAATACAGGCAATTTACCATAGGAAATATATGGTTTTAAAGCTTTTTAACAGTTATAGCGCTACCTTTGGTCCGATCTCCATACAAATTTCCAGGATTCTTTAGCATGTTATGACAAATATGCACATCAATTTTTGTGAAGTTCTGTGTTTTCGTTTAGGATTTATAGGCTTTTGAGTGCATTTTACCACACCCATTTTCTTTATAACCCAATATACCCATGCGAAAAATGCAAAAGTTCAACTTTTTTTTGATAATTATTTATCTAGAGAGTCCATAGAATTGTCTTAGACTCGTTTGGTTCCGATCGGGCGAAAAACCTAGGACTAGTTCGCAAAAGTAGGTTTTTAACATAATTACGAATATTTAATGAACGGTTTGATTGACAGCAATGGTTCTTGAGGCAAAGTTGTTCTCCATGAGAAGGTCTATCAAATGATATGCATATTGTGTGGATATTTGTAACACCACATGATTACGGAGCTGTAAAACTCGTTAGCGCCAACTAGTGGCCGATTTCTTTCAAAATTCTTACAGACCTCTAGGGCCATGAGTCGAACATGCCTACCGAGTTTTGTTCCGATCAGCCTCCGTTAACCTTGTCTAATAGGTGCTCAAATTTCATTGGCTGATGGCGGCCATGTTTTTTGAGATATGCCAATGTCCTCATAGACATAGATGGCACCTTGGACCAAGACACTGCATACCAATTTTCAAGTCAATCGGACTAACGGTCAGGTCGTCATAGCCCTTTTCATGTTTTTTTCATGTTATAGCGCCACCTAGTGTTCAATCGTCGCGATTTTTTTACTGTGACCCAAAATTGAACTCCTACACATGTGGATCGAGTTTGGTGAAGATACCTCATTTACATCTTGAGTTATAGCCCTTTTAGTAAAATAGGCTCCTCCCACAACAATAGTTTTGCGCCCCCTAGCGACTGTGAATCGAAATTTCAACTTTTTTTCGATAATTATTGATATTCAGACTCCAGAGAACATTTCTGCACTGGTTTGGTTCCGATCGGACGAAAAACCTAGGACTAGTTCGCAAAAGTAGGTTTTTGACAAAATTCAAAATGGCGGAAAAATTTGCATACCGGAAATGAAATCGGAGATATATCAGGGTTCAGGGTTTGACCACCTGTGGTAATTAACACATTAATTTACACTTTTAGTTAATAAAATAAGTTATTAAGGAATTAATACATTATGACACATTTAATTAATAACAATTCATATATTACTTAATCTATTAATCATATAGAATCTTTATTAGTTGCTGATGCAGTAATCATTAATTAATGGTTTAGTTCTTCATGAGTCATAACACATGATTATCTGTGTATTAGTTAAGCATGAATTAATGCAGATTAGTGCACCCGTATTGTAAAGTGTTACCCAAAATTTTTTTTTTAATTCTAGTATGAATGCAAGTCTAGTAGGGGTGGAACGGTACATGTATTCGTATTGAACTGAAACGGTTCAGGCGTCACGGTTCGGTGCATGAATTTACACAGAGAATACACGGTGTGAAAAAAAATAAAACTTGCGTGCAAATTAATTAATGTAATGTGGATCTTCTGTTAGATACGCAGGTTCTTTAGGACACCTAATCTGTAGCCCCGCCTGATTGGCGCCTATGTAGCCGAGCTCCGCCTATGTATGCACTATGCAGTTTTGTGTCAGGTCGACGGTCCAGTGAGTGAGTCAGAGATAGCAGCACTAAGGACGAGTGTGGCGAGTGGTGGCGACCCACAAGAGTTAGAGAACCCGCCGGCCTCTTTAAGATCAGAAGTTTGGGAAAACTTCGGTTTCCCAGTCAGTTACAGTAGTACAGGCGAGAGAGTGATGGATGAGATGAGGACTGTGTGTCGCTGTTGTTCAACAGTTGTTGGGTATGTGAGTGGAAATACATCTAACATGCTAACGCATATCCAACGCCATCACCCAGATGTGCCAATCACTGGAACGAGACAAAAAAACTGTCCAACTTCTCCACCTACAGTGCTTAACCAGCCTTTAGATACACATACAAATAGGGCCAAAAAAATCACTGAAGCAATCGGAATTTACATGTCGTCTTCAATGCGCCCGTATTGACTCGTAGAGGAAACTGGCTTCAAGTATTTGCTGTATGTACTCGAACCTCATTACAACATCCCGTCCACATATGAGGCAAACTGTAGTCCCTTCCATATACAACCAGACCCGGATGTTGATGGAGCACGAGTTGTCAGCTGCACCCTCCGATTCACTAACGACTTATGGTTGGTCTTCTCGTACTACAGAAAGCTATCTCACAGTGACTGCTCATTTTATTGACTCTGAGAGGGAAATGAAAGCGTCAGTTCTACAGACGCGGCCCCCTGTATGAGCAGCACACAAGCACTCACCTAGCTGAGAACCTACAGGAGGTCGTGGCAGAGTGGAAACTAGAGAGACCTGGAACAACTATTTCAGTGACCACAGACAATGCAAAAAACATTGTTAATGCCGTCAGAGAAGCAGGGCTGGGTCTGCATGCGTGCTTTACCCATACTCTAAATTTAACCGCACAAAAAGCACTGGCAGTCAACCAGGTATCTCGATTATTAGGAAAAATAAGAAAGATTGTTACTTTTTTCCATCGTAGCACGACGGCTGCATATGTTTCGGGGTGAAAAAAGGTGATCCTCAACTTGCCAAAACACTGCCTCATACATGATGTGTCGACACGCTGGAACTCCAGATACGAAATGGTCGAGCGCTATCTGGAACATCAAGTTGCCATTTACTGTACTCTGCATTAACAGACAAGTCAGTAAAGAACAAGCAGGACGCCTCACATCTGTCAGATCAGGAGGTGAGCTTCTCAGAGAGTGTGGTTAAGATTATGAAACCTTTGAAGACCATCTCTACAATTGTGAGCACTGAAACAACAGCGCCGGTTTCAATGATCTTACCATTCAAAACTATGATAATGAAGTTTCATTTTAGGGAAATGAAGCATGTCATCAGAGAGAACATGTAAATCTGATACATTGACCCAGATCTCCAGGATTTATTTAATAAATGAACTGCATTGGACGCCAGGTTCAAATCGCTCCCTCACTTGGATCCTGCCTGTCACCAGAACATCTTTGAAGATCTCATCACAGAAGCTCTGAGCAGAACAGAGCAGGGATTTATTTAATGCTAAGGTTGTTTTTTATTTGATTGATTTTTCCTCACTTCTGTCATTTCTTAACTGAACATATTGTTGTTACAGTGTTCACTGATAAAACCCAATCATTTACTGTTGTCTTTGTTGTATAATACTGCAGACTGAGAGACAACACAGGACAGGCCATCAACTTCACAGGCTACTTCCTTACCAGAGATGCCAGAGTCTGAGACATCATCAGCCATGGCAGAAGTCTTTGGCTCCCTCTTTGCAACTGGTCAGAGGAACCATCCTGATTTGAAGCAGAAGGTGAAGGAGGAGGTATATGTCTACATAGCCAAGGAAAGCACTTCTTTGGAATCCGACCCGCTTGGCTGGTGGAAGTCCAATGAAACAATATTTCCAAATCTAGCCAAGTTGGCCAAATGCTACTTGGCAGTACCTGCCACCTCCATCCCAAGTGAGAGGGTTTTTTTCAATGGCAGGTGACACAGTCACTGCCACAAGATCTACCCTCACTAGTGAAAGTGTGGACAAACTTGTGTTTCTGAAAAGAAAAAAAAACTTAAAGATACAATGAAGCTACCTTTAAGAGGTACATTGTTTAGTGATACACCAGATACACTGCCTCTATTAAGCACAGATTGTTCTTTTCTTTTATATTTTGTAGGAGATGATGGAGTTATTTACAACATACATCCTTGGATCCATTAGCGCCTACACTAAGCCATACGGCTGATATCTCTAAATAAGCTCTAACTTTAATAATGTTCGACCAAGGGAAAAAAGCTTCTGGGGGGTGTTTGGCTCGAGGTCATGGTGCAAAGGACCATAGGTTGATTTTGGTAACACTTTATTTTGATAGTCCGTTTGTTGAGACTTTACTAGTTATTAGTAGACATTCAGTAGCTTGTCAACAGTGCATCAGTTGACATTCAACAACACTGTTTCAACAGACAAGTAACATACGTTCAACTGACTGCCTATAGACTATAATGTACAATTCAAGTGTTAATCTACAGATTTTACGAAAAAGTGCCTGTTGACTGTCAATATTATTTTGCAACAGGTTATTAACCAATTGGCGACTAACTTTCAATTGTCAACCAACTTTCTGTAGAGTACCAACAACTCAAGATCAATCTGTCAGTTAAATGTCAACAGTCATGTCAGCATATGAAGTATATGATACTGTATATCCTACTCAAGGGGTCTCATATGCATCAAATTTATGATTATTTTAGCTGATTTAAAACTGTTTTTAAAAATGTTTTAACCATTTGTAGATAATCTGTTGATAGTCAACTAAAGATTAGATCTGTTGCTTGTCAACAAATAATTTTTTTATGATCAGTAGACTATTAATAGACATTATCCACTAAGTGTTAGTAGATACATTTTAGGACTATCTAATTAAAGTGAAAAACAGTTTATATCAGTAGAAAGTCTATAACCTATCAACAGATTGAAAACATACTTTTTTTGTACGTTTGGATAGATGCTGAAACGTATGATACAGACATGTCTGCAACGTAGAATTATTACTAATTCACAGCTACAAAACGTTTACGAATCATAAAGATATCTGTATCATTTCCCTTATACTGTTTTATAGATAAATGTAAGTTCCCTTAAACCTACTCCCAAACCTAAACATAAATTACTCATTTTATACAGAATATAAAAAGAATAAAACACTTTATGGACAGAGATGTGTAGGGAAATGCCAGTTTTATTAATAGCATTAAAATATATTTTGAGCCACTAACATTAATCCTACTCCTGCCCCTAAACCTACCCATAACCATTTCTTAAAACTATGCAGGCTAAAATTATGAAGAAAAACAACAGATGTGTAATCATAACAATTTTGCGCGAAAATGTAAATCGGTACCAAAAGTCGCTCAAATAACGATGTGTTGCAGTCCTCTCTGGCAGTATATAATAGTTTTGTATAAGGGACAGATCAGAATTTAAGTTATTAATCCATGAAAATGTTAACCCAGCTTCCCTCTGCGTGAAGACGGCGCGCGCGCTTCTGCATTTCAATGTTGTTTCAACTGAAACACGGCATGCTGCAATCTGTGACGAAGCAGGCGAGAGCCAATGAGCGTTTCTTCTTCTTCTTCTTGTTACTATTTAACGGCGGTTGGCATCCAGCTTATTGGTGCATTTCCGCCACCTTCTGCTCCGGAGTGTGAACCAGAAAATAGGTTTACAGACTAAATCCCCCTTCCCCACTCACACACACACACACACACACACACTTCCCAGTCATTCTGCAAAACAATAATAATAATAATTATTATTATTATAATCATGACAACAGCAATATTTATACTTTTAACCCTCCTCAATACTACATTTCTTCATATCCTATTAAAAACCCCTATTTCTCTTAAGAAAGTCATAAGAATTCTAGTCTGAACCCCATCACTGCTCAATAGCCCTTTTAATGTAATGTTCTGAACTCCCATCTCCCTCAACTTATTCCTCATCATCTCTCTCTGAGCTCCATGTCTACTACATCTCAAAACAATATGCTCTACTGACTCCTCTTCCTGGCATCCATCACATAGTCCAGTATTATGTTTCCCTATCAATTTAAGCGTTTTATTTAATAAACAATGTCCCAATCTTAATCTAGATATCACCATTTCTTCTCTCCTATTTCCACTTCCAACCCTTGTATCTTTAACTTCTCTTTGAATTTGATATAAGTGTCTCCCTTTCCCCTCTCTATCCCAACTTTCTTGCCACTTTTGATTTATTTTCTCCCATATCACACTTTTAACCTCTGCTTTACTAATACTAACTTGCATTTCTATATTTCCCTTTGTTAATGCCCTTTTTGCTAATTTATCTGCCAATTCATTCCCCCTTATCCCTACATGTCCTGGTACCCATTTAAACTTTACCTGTCTACCTTGATTTACTATTCTTGTTACTGACTGGAGTACTTCAAACAGAATATCTTGACGACTTTTGGATTTGAATGACCTTAAGCTTGTTAATACTGATGATGAATCTGAGCATACCAAAACTTTGTTCTGTCCCGTTCTTTCTACCCATCGTAATGCAATTAATATTGCCAGTATTTCCACTGTATATACCCCTAATTTATTAGATGTTCTCCTATTGATTCCTGTTCCTTTATCCGGTATCACCACCCCCAATCCTGTTGCTTCTGTCTCTGGATTCTTAGCTCCATCTGTATAGATCTGGATATATTCATTATATTTTTCCAATAACCGATTTTTGAACACTCTTTGTAAATTAATATCCTCCTGATCCTTCCTTTTTTCCTGTAACACAAACCAGTCTATCTCAGGCCAAACTATCTTCCATGGAGCAATCTCTGGATACACTATCGTGGGACTTATCCTCAAATTATACACTTCTAATTCTTTGGCTATATCATTTCCAATTCGTCCAAAATTTTCCTTTAAATTTTTCCCATACTCCCAACTTTCCTGTAGTACTGCTTTAGTAAGATGAGTACTATTATGCCCTTGTAGACCAGCCCAATAATTTACCATTAACTGTTTCCTCCTTAACTCTAGTGGTAATTCTCCCATTTCTACCTGTATGGCTGCTACAGGAGTTGTTTTAAAAGCTCCACAGCATATTCTCAGAGCCTGAGCCTGGATCACATCTAACTTTTTTAACTGAGACTTTGCTGCTGATCCAATTACTACGCTTCCATAATCTAGCACTGATCGTATTAATGCCACATATACTCTTTTCAGTGATGCTCTACTTGCTCCCCATTCTCTTCCCTTTAAACATCTCATCACATTTATTACTTTTTCCCCCTTTTCCTCCATTTTTCTGATATGATCTGCAAATGTCAATCGTGAATCCAAACTTACTCCTAAAAATTTAAAAGTTCCAGCCCTATCTAAATCTCTTCCATACATTCTTAGTTTTACGGCTTCCTGAACTCTTTTCCTAGTAAAAAAGACAGACTGTGTCTTTTCTACAGAAAATCTAAATCCCCAATCATAGCCCCACTCCACCACTTTATCAATTGCTTCCTGTATTTTCCTGACTACATAATCTATATTCCTTCCTCTCTTCCACAACGCCCCGTCATCTGCAAACAAAGACCTTTCGATGTCTTCTGGAACTCTTTCAAATATATCATTAATCATAATAATGAAGAGTAATGGGCTTATCACACTCTCTTGTGGTGTACCATTTCCAACTATGTATTGATTTGACATGTCTGTTCCTATCCTCACTTGTATTTTCCGTCCGAAAAGAAAATCCTTTACCCAGTTAAACATTTTCCCCTCCTACACCCATCTTATTCATTTGGATTAATAACCCCTCCTTCCACATCATGTCGTAGGCTTTTTCTATGTAAAAAAAATACCGCTATTAAGGTCTCTTTATTTGCTTGTGCCTTTCTTATTTCCGTCTCTATTCTTACCACAGAGTCTATTGTGCTTCTTCCCTTCCTAAAACCACTCTGACAGCTAGCCAATAATCCTCTTTTTTCAATATCATGGGTCAGTCTATCTACTATCATCCTTTCCATAATTTTGCATAAATTAGAAGTTAGCGCTATCGGTCTGTAACTAGTGGGTTTTGTTGGATCCTTACCAGGTTTCCTTATCGGAATCACTACCGCTTCTTTCCATGTATTTGGTAACTTTCCCTCCTTCCATATTTTATTATACACCTCCAGCAGCTTCAACTTTGATTTTTCCCCCAGTTGTTTTAACATAATATAACAAACTTGATCTTTACCTGGAGATGTAGGTTTTGCTGTTTTTATTGCTCTTACCATCTCTGCCATGGAAAATGGTTAGTCTATTTCATTTTTAGTATCTTCCTTTCTATTTATTTTATGATTATGCTTATTAAATGTTTCCAATCTTCTTCTTCTTCCTTCTTCTTCCAAATTTTCAGAACTATGTACCTTTATAAATGATTTTGCCATAATTTCTGCTTTCTCTTTATTAGAAACTGCTGTTTCCTCTTCAAAAGACATAACTGGATAATCCCACTGCCTCCTGTCTCCCCCCATCCTTTTAATCATTCTCCATACTTCTCCCACCAGTGTAGTTCTTCCTATTTCATCACAGAAATTTCTCCAACTTGTCCTCTTTGCTTGTCGAATTGTTCTTCTAACCACTGCCTGTGCTTTCTTATACTGAATTAAATTACTCATAGAATGTGTTCTTTTAAGCACCCTGAAAACTTTGTTTCTGTCTCTTACCGCCTGAAAACACTCTTCATTCCACCAAGGCACCAATTTTCGATTTACCCTGTTTCTCCCTTTAGGAATTGCTTCCTCTGCTGCCTTTATTATTGCTGTAGTTATCTGATTGTTAACATCATCTATACTTCCTGAAACCTCAACCCTACACTGTAACAGATTTCTGTAATTTGAACAGTATTTTACTGTAATATGTACAGTAAGATACTGTAAAATATGTATACAGTATGTTACTGTAAACAGCAAAGGATTATGGGAAAATATAGGGTCACTACTGTAATTCTTCACTACTGTAAATCAATTTACAGTAGTGAACTTGCCCGCGAAAAACTGACCAATGGCAAGAGGGATTTCTTTTCAAGTGTTTTTTTGAGGGGTGAAGTGGCAGTTAATGCACGGACAAAAGATCATGTAACTCACCAAAAAGGTTAGTATATAATTTCTATTTTATGTAAAACAAACATTTTCAAATGTTTTTACTTATGTTAACAGCAAACTAACATGATGTATCGTTTTGGTTTCGTCTGAATGGTTTTAGTGCCTTTTTTTCCTGACTGTCGTCAGAATGGTTTTTTTGGTGCCTTTATTACTGTCTTTTTTCCTGACTGTCGGCCGGGTCGCTGTCATATTAACTGGTGAGTAAGTTAAGTTCACCTATATTAGCCGAAATATTCTTTAGTTAAAACTATAAAAAATAATGGTTGTGTGTTCCTCTGCCTCTTTAACGCAAGTTAGCTCATCAGGCGGGCGGAGTCGTCGGTAACGTTAACCGAGCTAACAGCGAACTCAACGTGAAATACTGAGGTAAAGTGAGATAGACGAAACCCTTGTTAAAGTGCGGGTTTTAAACAATATTTTCACGTAGGCCTATATGATTTATTTTCAGGTTTGTGATCTGGATAATGCCATCTGCAACGATGGAGTGTGTTGGAGCCTTTTCATTGTGATAACATCAACTGGTATGTAACGTTATGGTCAACTTCACCTAAATTAGCCGAAGTAAACTTATTAAACAGAGAAGCATAATAACTTTGGTATGTTCTGTCTCCTCTTTCACAACTTTTTGGCAGATGTACAACGTAAATACTGAGTAAAACTAAGTTAAAGGGATAACGTAGTAGCAGAGACCTTAAACAGAAAATTATGTATGTCATCATTTACTCGCCCACAACGTGTTCTAAACCTGCATGAAGTTCTTTCGTCTGAACATAAAATAAGATATTTTGAATAATGTTAGTAAATAGTGGCTGGTCCGCATGGACTTCTATAATAGAAAAAATACTTTGGATGTCAATGGGGACCAGTAACTGTTTGGTTGCTCATGTTCTTTAAAATATCTTCTTTTGTATACAGCACATTAAATAATTCAATGGAAGTTATGAACAAGTTGAGGGTGAGTAAATGGTGACAGAATTTACAATTTTGAGTAAACTAACCCTTTATCCAACACCATTGTTAATTTCATATTTTGTTTTATTTTCAAGTTTGTGGTCTGAATTATGTCGTCTGAAATGTCGGAGGTGTATTTTGGAGTCTTTTTTGTGATTGCCTTCGTAATGGTGATAACATTTACAGGTGAGTAAGATGACATCAACTAAATTAGCTGAAGTATGCATTAGTTAAGGCAAACATGTTCTTTTCTGTTCTTTATTTTGAATTTGCAGCGGCCATTCCCTCCGGACTGTACATCACTGCTGACGCTCTCCACTAATACACAGAACGGGTTGACGTTGGAGGAGGAAGAGGAGAAGGAGGAGGAAAGGGTTAGCAATATACCATTATCAATATAGCAAAGTTTTGCTAACTAATATTTTTAATGTTGTTTAATTGATTAAAAACTATAAACACAATACAACATTATATCTTACCTCATCTTCACCCCACATGTTGTTGTTGTTAGTAATAAGTTCTGTTATTGTATTTTAGTTTTTTTTCTGTAAACTATAACACTAAAAGGCTGCTGTGACTTTGTCTGTTTCAGGAGAGTCTGTTCTCAAAGCAAAAACATGGATGCTGACAATGAAGGGCAGAATCATCATCCAGTTACAACTGCTAACAGACGACTCTTCAGTATTAGCTGTCTATTTTGTCGAATGCAGAATCAGGTAAACCAAAATATATATATATATATATATATATTTTTTTTTACATTACATTACATTTACATGCATGCATTTGGAAGTCACTTTTATCCAAAGCAACTTACATTGTATTAAGTTTAAATTAAATTATCCATTCCCTGGAAATCTAAGCTATACAGGAATGTATTGAAATGCTTTAATGATTTGAATGTAATGTATTATGGGGTAATACCATCCCTGTAGGTTAGGAAATTGGCAAAAATTTGATGATTCGATAGTATTGCATTATTTGGGCCACAATTCAATATTATTGCGCTTCCTAACATTGCGATACAGCAAGTATTGTGATTCGATTCTGCGATATATTGCGATTCATGTCCCCCATATTATTCAAAGACATTACAAAAAATAAGACTGCTCAACTCACTTCAAATGTCACATTAAATCTGTAAACATCTTCTACACATTTACTGGAGGCTAGTGCAAAAACTTTGTCCTTGAACATTCAGGACACAGGACCTTATTACAGAACGTAATTATATGAACGCGTCACCACCGCATTAGCACCAAAAACATGGAGATTTTATTTTAGAGAATAATTACACAACCTATTCGATATACTATAATTCTATAATTAAATAAACTAATCGAATATCCAAAAATTGTGACTCATCCCTGCATGTAATACCTTGTTTTTTTCCCAAAATCTTCACTTAGGTCTCGATTTTCGAAGGGGATTATAAACGTTTCTTCCTTGGTTCGCTTTTATTTAGGCCTATTACATTCACATTCTTTACTGTGGTAAAGTAGAAAAACGTTGTAGGACAGATAGCCTACATTTTTACTTGCACGTCAGATTCATTTCAACACAGTTTTTGCTTGTTATTAGACATGTACGGCGCGTCAAGTTTATTTGATTTTTAGTTTCGCTCTCTTTGGCAGCGCAATTTCAAACATAGCTTAAATGTCTTGCCCTTGTGGAAGATTAAATTCACTTTTCATACCTTTTACAACAAGTAGAAAACATGAAGATATCAGAAAATAGATCGATGGTCTCTTTCCTCCTCGTGTCATCCCTCTCAAAGCACAGAGCTTCATGTGGAATCACGTGTCTTTGTGTGGAAGTATTAAACGAAAGGTTTTTTTTTTGTATAGATTTAACTTTTCTATTATGTAAGTTTCTAATATTTACTGATATGTATTTGAATGCTTTACAGGCTTTGTGTTGCTTCTTTGACGGAATTGCTCAAATAAAGACTTTTTTGCTCGAATAAACTACATTTTTTTATTTCAATTTTCATAATAACCCCCCAACCACTGCAGGTAGTTGGTCCATTACCACCGCAGTGGTAAAAAAAACTGCCACCGTCACAGCCTTATAACCTATATTGGAATACTTTGCGCTACTGTATCAATATAATTGCGTGCGCAAAATATCGTGACACTGAACAGAATCGATTTTTCCCCCACCACTACTGTAGGTGGATTCAGAATCAGATGTAGTGCTTTTATTAACGCCAAAGTACATGCAGCATCAAGTTAGAGGGTTAGGGGAAATTCTGCCAACACCGGTCTGAAAAAATTATATATTTTTCCCTGCTTGTGTTTGCAGGTTCATTCTGAGAGTCAACCCTGATGGCACCAAACACCAAAGGCACAGATCAGATGGAAATCTGGAAAGGTCCAAAGAAAAGCATCAGCCTGAAACCCTCAGTGTTTCTCATCAGAGAGCTTGTCAACTTTGACTGGCAAAATTACTGAAATGTAACAACACAACACTGACTTTGACTGTATTTTATTGTTTTAAGGCCTGTTTTGCTTTTCAGTGTGTGTACGTTTTTGCCATGCTACAGATATAAATGGTCACCAGGAGATTAATTCTATGGACTTTGGAGATGTTGCCTTTTTTTTTTCTTCAGCTAGTGGCTCCTAAAGGTCAAGATTTGTAATTTGTACTTCTAAAACAAAATGTTCAACGATTAAAAAGAATATTATAAGGACAAATGTTTGTGAGTTATTGTGATTTTTTTGGGGGGTGGGGTAATCATAAATTAAAAAAAGAAAATTTAAATGATGAAAATAAAAAAATACAAAAAAATCAATACTAATACTGTAAATGAAAATACGGTAATAATACTGTAAATGCAATTACAGTAAATGGTACAGTATACTGTAAGTGAAAGTACAGTAATAATACTGTAAAACATTTTACAGTAACTTACTGGCATCCAGCTGCCAGTAAGTTACTGTAAAATTTACAGCAACCTCTTTACAGTGTAGTCATGGAATCATCACTCAAATTCTTAAACTTATCCCAATCAGCTTTCCCAAACTTCCACTTAGGAATTATCTCTTCTGGACCTACTTCCAATCTTTGACCCACTGAACAAAAGACAGGGTAGTGATCACTCCCCACTGTAGTAGATGTCCAAACTTCCCAATTACTATTTCCAACCAGTGAATTATACACTAAAGTTAAGTCTAATGCAGACTCTTTCCCTGTTGATACATTTATTCTAGTTCCTCTCCCATCATTCAAACAGACCAATTCTCTTTCATCCATCAATTCTTCGATTACCTTACCATTAGCATCTGTATGTATACTTCCCCATACTGAACTATGCGCATTGAAATCTGCACACCATATTATTTTTGGTCTATCTTGCCTTAATATCCTTAGTAGGTTGTCTATTTCCAATCTTTTACATGGGTTATAGTAATTAATAATACTAATTTCCCCTCCCTTTTCCCACATCTCCATCACTATGTACTCCTGTTCATCCCCTATCTCCAGTATTCTATATGGAATTCCTGTCTTTATGAATATAGCACATCCCCCTCCTCCTTCTCCAGTATTCCTATCTCTATTCCTGTATATCCATGTATTTTATAATCTAAATTTGGCTTCAACCAAGTTTCTTGCATACACACTACATCTGGCTTTTCATCCAACTCATTCAAAAAATGTTTAAATTCCTGTCCATTGGTCAATAAACTCCTGGCATTCCATTGTAATATTAGAACCATTATTATTATTATCCAATACATGACACTTCTTGGCTTGACTGATTAGTAAGGATTTCCCTCACCTCTTCCCATGTCAGTCCTACTAATCCTAAGTGGTTCACTGCAGCTTTGACCACCAACTGGATTTTTTCATTTTTGGATTTTACTTCTGCTGTACTATTTATTACACCTGCAATAAAAGTAACCAGTTCGATTTTTTTGACATACACTCCTTCAGAGACACTTTGTTTTTGCTCTTGTACAACCATATCTACTTCCTTGTGCGTTTTATTTTCCCTCTCTCTTGTTACTTTAACAGCTTCTGCATAAGTAATTCTTTTTTCCACTCTTATCTTTTGGATATTTGTCTCCCTTTTCATTACTTCACATCCACTAAAAGCCACATTGTGGGCTCCTCCACAATTGCAACATTTTGGAGATATCCCTGAACCACACAGTCCATAGTCATGGTCCCCTCCACATCTTGCACATCTTTTCTGCCTTTTACAGTTTTTTGCTGTGTGGCCAAACCTTTGACAATTGAAGCACCTCATTGGTTTTGGTACAAACATCCTCACTGGATAACTCATAAACCCCAGAAATACTTTCTTTGGCACACTCTCTTCTTCAAATTCTATTGACACCGTTTCACTGTCCTTTACCACTCCATCCCTTTTTGTTTTCATTCTTTGTACACTCAGAATTTTTGCTCCCTTAATATTCTTCTTTAATTCCTCCATATTTACACTCAATGGTACCCCTGTAATCACTCCTATTTTTCCATCTTTTTTCCCTGTTCCCATCCTTCCTGAGTTTTCCACCTTACATTTTGCTATATCCTTAATTTTCAGAGCTTTATCCATTTGTCCTGCATTGGCACATCTCACAAATAAATTCCCATCATTAAGGATTTTTGCAAATTCAATTTCCCCTATTTTAGACGCCAGAGTTGATGTTAGCACAAACGGGCTAACCTTCTTCATGATTGCCTGGCTCTTTTCACTAAATCGTATTACAACCTCATATTTCTCAATTTCTTTAAAAAGAGTCTCCTGTCTTTCTTCATCACTTTCAGAATCTTCATCTTTATCACTTCTTACTCTTTTATTTCTTTTATCTTTATCATTCGATCTTCCCCTCTTAACCACCCCCCATTCATCATATCTTCCTTCGTTACTCTCCATTTTCTCCCCCCTACCTTCCTCTGATCCATTCACGGAGCAGTCGAGCTCCACCGCCTAATATTTCCGAAGAATATAACTTTACTCCGAAACTTGTTGAAAGCCGAAACAAAAAAGGTTACTTCCGCGATCCCAACGTCCCCCCAATGAGCGTTTGATATCACTGCCGTAAAACATGTCGTAACGCTTCTTGAGGGCGCAATTTTTGAATTTAAATTCATCACGAGCCGCGAGCGCGGGATTTGACATTTACGGTCGCTGCTGAGAAGATGGAGATCGCTGGATGTCGATGAAGGGCTGAATTTGGATCTGTTTCTTGCTTGCGTATGGATTATAAAGATTTGGATTACATCTAACGTTACGTTAGCTAATACAAATTATGTATTTTGTTAATATATTGTGTTTTGGTGTTTTATGGTTCTATAGGAGAAAATGCCTTTTGTGTCTCACCGTAACGTTAAATAAACTAAATGTTACAAAATGGTTAAACGATTAAAGAAGGTATTGTTAAGGGTTTAAACTATAGTCGTGTCTGTTAATCCTCCGAAGCGAGTTTGCAGCAGGAACAGAGATTATTTCTTAAATGAGTAACTGTTATAACATTAAACTGCATTTAATAAAATAAAATGCTAAATGTATTAATTAATAATTATTGTTATTTGTTGTTTATAACTTTTGATCTTGGCCTCAGGCATTTGAAATGATGTAGACTATTGAGAGTTTTCTCATTTGGAATGCTCAATATAATTTTTTTCACATAATCAGATGGTTCAGATGTAATCGTGATATCCTAGTAAATAATGGGTTGTATTATTTTTAATGTATTTAGCTAATAAAAGTGACTTTTTTTTTCTCTGATGTGCTGATAGTCCTAAAATATATCTACTAACGCTTAGTTGAGAATGTCTATTACTGATCATATATTAATCTGTTGATAGGTTATAGACTTTCTACTGATATAAACTCTTTTTCAATTTAATTAGATAGTCCTAAAATGTATCTACTAACGCTTAGTTGAGAATATATATTAATAGTCTACTGATCATAAACAATTTCTTTGTTGACAAGCAACAAATAAGCAACTACATGTAATCTTTAGTTGACTATCAACAGATTATCTACAAATGGTTAAAACATTTTTAAAAACAGTTTTAAATCAGATAAAATAATCATTAATTTGATGCACATGAGACCCCTTGAGTAGGATATACAGTATCATATACTTCATATGCTGACATGACTGTTGACATTTAACTGACAGATTGATCTTGAGTTGTTGGTACTCTACAGAAAGTTAGTTGACAATTGAAAGTTAGTCGCCAATTGGTTAATAACCTGTTGCAAAATAACATTGACAGTCAACAGGCACTTTTTTGTAAAATCTGTAGATTAACACTTGAATTGTACCTTATAGTCTATAGGCAGTCAGTTGAACGTATGTTACTTGTCTGTTGAAACAGTGTTGTTGAATGTCAACTGATGCACTGTTGACAAGCTACTGAATGGCTACTAATAACTAGTAAAGTCTCAACAAACGGACTATCAAAATAAAGTGTTACCTTATATTTGTCTCATTTTATTGTCTGATTTGTTTTCATTTTATTTACATGATAATATTAAACATATTTATTGCTGTGTTAAGTTTTTTACTCATTGTTTTTTTACTGTGACACAAAAACAGTCCTTTTCAAAAAAAAGTTTTAATGACGTCGTTTCATGGAAACACTGCCCTGGCATGACATTTTTATTGATCTAAAAAAAAAAAAATGTGTTTGTTTAGCTGGTGTTGTACAATTTTAATTTTTCCCGTGTTTAACAGGACAAACAGGTTCAATGTGTATCTGCAAGTGCGTGTGCATTCCATTGTAACAAAAGACAAATGTTTACAAACTTGTAAAATAAATCCACTTTTCACACAATGAGCCACTTTACTCCACTTGAACTATTGAGGTACAGAGATACAAACAGTACTTTCTTATTTGTTGTGCTTTGTGATCTACAGGAATGTTTAGCAACCTCAGCTCTGTTTTCTGAAACATAAAATCAAGCTTTTTTCTTCAGAAATAATTTCATTGTGTTAAATTCAACAATGCCCAAGACATAGTTCGTCCAAAAAATGATAATTCTGTCATCATTTACTCACCCTCATGTTACTCCAAACCTCAAGTTGTATACAATATACTCAGAAATTGTACTTAAGTTAGTACAGATGTACATGTCACAGTCATGTTCGGTTTAGTTCTATTTTGTTTAGTTCCTTGTGCCTGTCTGAGTTTTTGTTAGTTTATATGGCTACCCATTAGTTAATCATTAATCGGGTTTGGTGCGCACCAAACAAGTGGTCTAAGACCACTGAAAAAATGGGTCTCGGTCCGCTTCGGATTAAATATGAATGCAACATGGACAATATATATGTAAACGAACCAAAAACAGGAAGATGAGACCCTAAAAAGACCCTATACTGTCACAGTGTCTGGTTTTGTGTATCCCCGGGTAACCACTAGAGGTCCTCTTCCCCCACGGTGTCATTCACTCATGAACTGCATTTCCCATAATCCTTTGTCTGAACTCATCACTGATCATTGCACACAGCTGTTTCCACTCACATTGTTTGTACCTGTCTATTTATACCCTGTCTGTTTCTGTGATTGTTGTGGATTCCTTGTTTAATGTCTTTTTGCACTTCTCTGTTCCACTCCTGGTTGTTTTTGGTTTATCGGACGGTCTTGTATGGATTTTTGACCTTTTGCCTGGCTGGATTGTGAGTAAGGATTACCCCATTAAACTGCACTTGGACCTTACCTTTTTGTGTGTGCATCCCATGACATATACATCATAAAAGCCGACCAATCAGGTTGAGCATATCCCGATACCTTTTAGGTATCTTTAGGTTCGGCCAAACTGAACGCTAAGCGAGCCAGGACTAAATGTTGTTGTTTTTTTGGTCTGGACCAAACAAACCAACTGAACCAAGCAAACCTCCCTGTTTAGTTCAGTTCTGTGTCCAGTCTCGTTAATGATTTGTCTTATGCTTAGATTCCAGTGATCTCCAGTGTATTTACGTATTAGAGTTACTATTAAATACTATTTTGTTTCTCCTGCTTCTTTGTATGATCTACACAGCCACCTCGTAACAAATTTTACTCACTTAAAATTTTTGGTTACACTTTATTTTAAGGTGACAGTTACATTGTACTTACTCACATAAGTACTGAGTAATTTTAATAAACTTCATGTACTTTACTATGGAGTTACGGTTAGGGTTAGGGTTTGGGTTTGATTTAGGGTTAGCTACTTGTAGCTATGCATAATTTACTGTTATTACTACAGTAAGTACATGTAGTAACGTGTAACTACGTCCACCTAAAACAATAAAGGTATCCATAATATATTGTACAAATGCATTTAAAAGTAAAAAGTAAACACTTTTGATTTTAATTTTTTTTGTTTTTTTTTTTGTTTTTTATGCAAAAACTTTGTAAAGAAACCTCCCCGGTGAAAAAAAAAATATATATATATGCTAAGTATACTTGCAGCCAGACTAATTATCAGTATACTTCAAGTGTGTTAATGATTAGTTAACTTGAAGTGTGCTATTTTCAAACAACTAATTTTGTACTAAGCATATTTTTGTTGTAATTAAATTGTAGAAAAGCATAACTTTAAGTGCATTTAGTGTACTTTTGTGTACTAAATTGGATCAACTTCAAGTATACTTAGTAGACTTTAAGCATATGCCTGTGTAGGGACAAATTACATACTTGATTAGTGATATTAAAGTGTACTTTATTTGTGTTACAAGTACATTACAAAATTATTACAAATGTCTTCGAAACATACAAGCAATATACAATAACATACACACACACATATATGTTTATATATTAATTTAGCGTTTTTGCCTTTTATTAGGATAGGACAGTAGCTAGACAGGAAGTGAGGTGGGAGACAGGATCGGGAAAGGTCCACGAGCCGGGACTCGAACACAGGTCTCCCGGAGCACAACGGCGCTACATGTCGGCACACTTTCCCACGAGGCTATTGTGATGTGATATATTTCAGTAAAAAGTATAAAGTCATTAATACCTTTGGCTTATTCCAAACACTACAAATTGTATACTTTGTTTTCAATAACAAATGTACATTAATAGACAAATAAAACTTAGCTATACTTTGAACAAAATACTATTGTATATAATGTATTTTGAAAGTATACTTTCAATGCATTGTTACAATAATCATTTCCAGCACACAGTTAAAATATACCTAAAATATATTTTTAATAAGGTGCAAATAAATACACTTTTAAAAAAATAAATTGAAAAAATAAACCCGGGGTGGAACGGCACCGTGTAATGAGGTGAACACTGTTCCACTCCTGAGGGGCTCCTGAGCCTTCTTCGCAAGCAGAACGTTCCGCAGATCGGCCTTGCACTTCGAAGACTTCTGCTGAGGGTGCCATCCCGCACCCCACTCTCTGATGCCACATTAGCTGCCCCATTGAACTAGGGCTTTACTTTAAGCTATTGCATCTCTGTAGTTTCACAGTAAACAGTAAAATAAGTTAGTAAAATCAACTTAATCTTTACAACTCATCATCCAGAATGACTCTTTGATGTCTGCCCCACTGTGAATTATCACCCTTTTGCTCCACTCACACACTTCAAAGACACTTGGGACATCTGATTGTTCTCAATGAGAGAACAGTACAGATTTGTCAATGAATTCCCTTAAAAAAAGTTCTCTCCACTAATACATTGACAAATCTGCCTAATAATAATAAAAATACATTTTATTTATAATGTGCTTTTCTAAAACTCAAAGCACTACAGACAGCAAAAGCAAATAAAATACAGAAGTACAAGAGTGATACAAAAATAATTATGACAGTCTGTATTACAGTATACATAAGCAATATTAAAAATATGTACGTTTTTAACAACTTCTTGAAACTGGCTAATCGTGAGCTTAGAATTATAAGGTTCTATCTCCGTTTAGGGTAGTTCTGAGATATTGAGCATCAAAGTTTTTACATCCCAGCTGGCAATGGAGAGATGGAACCTTTTTATTTTATTAATAACTACAAACAAAATATTTTTTTTTACAAAAATAACACCACACAGGCATTAATAAACACCTAATGGATCAGATTATGTCAAAAACTCAATTTCGACCAAAAGTGGAGATAGAACCTTATAATTCTAAGCTCACGTAATGTGGGAATATCTCTAACAATAAAAGGAAGTGCATTCCATAACCTGGGTGCAGCAACAAAGAAAGATTTCTCCCACATAGATTTTGTGATTTTTTGTGGTTTTATTTCCTGCACACACTCCGAGAGATTTTTAGAGGTGACTGTGTCCCGTTCTAAACCCAGACTGAAAAGGTTCAAAAAGCTCATTGGATGACAAGTGTGAGTGGAGTTGTGCCACAACAACACATTCCAAACCCTTAGCAAGAAGGGGCAGATTTGAAATATGCCTGTAATTTGATAGGTCTGACTTATCACATAATGAATGAACATGCATTTCCTCAGTACATGTTGTGTATTATTACTGTTTGTATGTTGTTGTTTTTTTATATTGTATAATGTTATGCATGCCTGATGATAGATCTAGTGGTCAATGTAGCCCCGTCTAGGTGGTGTCTCCTATCAAAATATTCCTCATTTAATAACTCACACTTTGGTGGATTATCGCCTTTTTCCGTATGCATCACATGGCACAAACTCATATGAAAACATAACCTCATAAAATAGTTTTATTTTCAGAAATACTAAAAGCACCTCATGAACTTTCTTCGATCTACTCAACATTAAAAAGTCACCAGAAACAAAAATCGTATTTTCTTTTTACAAGTTTAGATTTCAGAGTTTGCTCAGGTGACAATTACGCATGACTGAGAATGTCCCTATTACACTTTCAGACATATACCGGTTGCTCAATTAGAAACCTGAATAGGCGTTATGAAGGGTGTTATGAACAATGATGGCGTTAAAATGTGATGAGAGAGTGTGTGGGTGTGTGTGTTGGAAACAGGTTAGCAGGACTATTTAAGAGCAGGACTGCAGGTGTCCGTGTTGTCAGAGATGAAGATGAAGATGATCCACATACTCTGTGTAGCATTTGTCGTCTCTCTTCTAATGAGTGGTAAGACCTTTTGTTGGATAATTGATACTTTAGGATGCCTAATAATTCATTTTGACTAACATACTATTGCTTACTTTTATGCAACTACGTTTTATATTGCATGTACACTTTTTGGTTACACTTTATTTTAAGGTGTCATTGTTATAGTGTAATTATATATTTAAGTACTAAGTAATATTAAGCAACTACATGTACTTACTATAGGGTTAGATTAGGGTTTGGTTGAGGGTTAGTTGAATGTAATTATGCATAATTTACTAATTTACTAATTACTAAGCAGAGGTGGGAAGAGTAAAAAATATTCTACTCAAGTAAAAGTAAAAAGTAGCTCATAAAATGTACTTTTTTTGTACATTTGGAGTGCTTTCAGTACAGAGAACAATGACAAAAATCGGTGTTGCCTACACAGTGTTATCCTCTTTTTAAAATGTGCACCCTGTTGACTTCAATGGGGCAAGTTTTAAACCTGCTTTTAGCCTCTTAACATCCTTGATGTGTCATTACAAGTGCACAGCCATGTGAGTGATTCCTTCAGAGTGAACACGGTGAATCTGACTGCAGTAGATGTGAAAGATATGAATAAAAGTGATGTTAATTCAGCCAGCGCACATACCTGTATTTACTTCCTGTTTTCGGTCGAAGTCCACAGTAGTCGATTGTCGAGTTCACGCGCAGAGGTTTAGTTACCTAGTCACTTTTTTTCATATCTTTCACATCTACTGCAGTCAGATCCACTCGTGTTCACTCTGAAGGAATCACTCACATTAGCTGTGCACTTGTAATGACACATCAAGGATGTTAAGAGGCTAAAAGCAGGTTTAAAACTTGCCCCATTGAAGTCAACAGGGTGCACATTTTAAAAAGAGGATAACACGGTGTAGGCAACACCGATTTTTGTCGTTGTTCTCTGTATTGACAGCACTCCAAATTTACAAAAAAAATGAGCTCAATGTAAAAATTGACCGGAGTTCTCCTTTAACAGCAGGGGTGGGGTGGGGGACTCTCCTGTGTGGGGTTGTAAAGGTATGAGATTTTCAAAGTATGATAACCATCTCAGAAAATATCACGGTTTACGGTATTAATGAATTATTAAATAAATAAACTGTATTATTAAATCATCAGTTAAATGAATGAAAATTGATGAAAATGAAGATTTTTTTTTTTTTTTTTTTTGGTTGAACAAATGCTTTTATCATAACAAACTTGAAACCATTTGTTTGTTCAATAAAACATGTCTAATCAACTAAATTCGATCATTGATAATGAATTAGATTAAAAACTTATTTTTAACATTGTTAATTTATATACATTTTTATGAATAATAGAGTCATTGTAATGTATTCCACTGGAGGCAAGTGTAGATTAGAATCCAAGTGCAGTTTATTTACAAAATGTGATCAAACTTAAAACAAAGGCATGGCGTGGCATAAAACTCAAGGTAGAAACATAAACATGAACGTGACACTTACCTAAATGTTACAGTGAAACAAAACTTGACAAAGACACATGGCAAACATGAGGGCTTAAATACACACAAGACTAATGACAAGACAAGGGACACCTGTGAACAATGAAACAATGAACCGAGGACAACATGACACATCCGACAAGGGAACACATGGCAGGATCACATTACTTGAGCAGGATATCACATGACAGACATTAAACAGGAACATGAAACATAACCAAATCGTGACATACAACCCCCCACCTGCCCACACACACAAAATAGCCAGCCCATTCTCATCCCAAGGCGTCATATACTGACGCTTTTGACATTTCATCAACATCGAATGCACATGGCACCCTTTAGCGTCAATATGAGACGCAGATAGATATGGGCCAGAAGGCGCCTCATAGCGGTCTAACCCTAACCCTACCCCAGACCTAAACCTACCCATAACCGAACAAAGCTCTGTGCGTGTCATATTGACACTAAAGGGTGCCATGTGCGTTCGCTGTAGACGAAATGTAAAAAGCATCAGTATGTGACGCCCTAGGATGAGAATGCGTTGAAATAGCTGTGGCGATTATCATAAGTGCTGCATCCTCTGGAGCTCACTCAGGCGCAGCGACGATCTAGTCCGAAGACACAGGCACGGCTGACCTGGCATGAACAGTCTCTGGCTCGGCAGGCATGACGTGAACAGATTCAGACCCGGAGTCGGCAGGCATGACGTGAAGAGACTCAGGCTTGACAGGCTTGACGTGAAGAGACTCAGGCTTGACAGGCATGACGTGAAGAAACTCAAAGTTTACTGTGGGTTTTGCGGACAAGGAGCCCTGCAAGACCACAGTACCCTCCAAGCCAGAGCCTCTTCACATCATGCCTATTCAAATTTTATGTCATTCAAAATTTTCTCCTAGCTAAACCAAACTTTCATTTTGACGAGCTGTAGTGAAGACCTGTCTCAGAGTGTATTTGACATTTTCTCAAATAAAATTATGAAAATGTTCAGGGGTTCTCCCAGAGCAGCTCTGGAAATGTTCATGTAGGATACTCATCATATTATTTGTGAGATGCTGATAACAGCATGAGCGCGTTGTGTACTTGAGTAGCCTATGTAGCTAGAAACAGCAGCTCATTCATACAGACACACAAAACAAGCTGATTATATATTTACATAGCAGTATTTTTTGTGCTTTAATATTCACAGACCATGTGGCGATTGGATTTATTGCACATCTCTACTTTCGATTTATTCATCCATCCATCCATCACTTGTCGTGTTTTACGTGACATCTGCGTTATTTAGGCTAAATTCAATTTTAATGACTGGATTCCTCTGCATCACGGAATTCATTCTGCTTTAAGTTATAAACGGGACATCTGCACGGAGGGATGGTGTTCTCTGTTTCCTCCTTTTGCATCCACTTTGCATTCACGTTTTTTGCTAATTGGATACCTATCCTCAAGGACAACCTTGTTTCTACATCCAAAGTATTCCAATACTGGCAATACTGTTCACTTCATAAAATAGTGTTTCGCTTTCAGCTGGGTCTGATGGCGTTTCGCTTTCAGCTGGGTCTGCATCACCTTTTTGTACGTTTGTTTTCCCACCCTTCAATCAATGCAATAGTTTCCGGAGAGCGATTTTTTTTCCCCCTTGTATTTTTTTTTTTACTCAGTAACGGATATGATTTAAAATGTAGCGAAATACAATACTTCAAACCAAACATAGTTAAGTAAAAGTAAAATTATAGAAGAAGCACACACAGTAGAAGTAAAAAGTAGAAGTACATACAGAAAAACTACTCAATTACATAATGTGAGTAAATGTCATTTGTTACTTTTCACCTCTGTATAGTAAGAAAACATGTAACATATGTAACAAGGACAATGTAAAATAAAGTGTTACCCACTTTTTTTCTCCACTTAAGTTATCGGTAACTAAACTTTGTTTCTTATTTTCTAGGGTGTGGCGCACAACTGGATGGTAACTAGTTTTTCAACAATTTAAGTAGCCAAAATCCTTTAAAAATGACCAACTGTTTGTCTAAAATGTGTTTTCTTTACCTTGTCCATTGTCAGTGTGTGGCAAAGCACGTTTCAACACAAGGATAGTGGGGGGACTGAATGCACCTGCTGGGGCTTGGCCATGGCAGGTCAGCCTTCATAGGAGCGGGAGCCATTTTTGTGGTGGATCCCTCATCAACAATCAATGGGTTCTGACAGCAGCTCACTGCTTTAACAGGTAATTATAATAAACCAACCCTTGCAATTATTTAAAAAATAAAATCATTCAATTGATGTGGAGAATGCTTAACACTTCCTTTTCTACCATATTCCAGTGTTTCAACCTCTGGCCTAATT
Organism: Scardinius erythrophthalmus; assembly: GCF_964197995.2. NCBI lineage: Eukaryota > Metazoa > Chordata > Actinopteri > Cypriniformes > Leuciscidae > Scardinius > Scardinius erythrophthalmus. The sequence goes on along the minus strand of NC_138221.1, from coordinate 62,577,883 downwards.
GTGTACCTGGGCCGACAGACTCAGGAAGGAACAAATGCAGATGAGGTGTCCATAGGTGTCTCTAGTATCATAAAACACCCAAACTACATTGGCAGCACTAACGATAACGACATCACTCTTCTGCAACTGGCTTCGCCAGTGAATTTTACTGACTTTATCAGTCCGGTCTGTCTGGCTTCCTCAAACAGTGTGTTCTTCAACCAAACCCCCAGCTGGGTCACAGGATGGGGAACGATTCATTCAAGCAGTACGTATTTAATTTAACTAACCTCGATCAGAGTTACAGGATACTGTCCTTCGCAATAGTTGACGTATATTTGATCATTTTATGTGTTTCTCAGCTCCCCTGCCTTCACCGCAAACTCTACAGGAAGTGGATGTGCCTATTGTTGGAAACAGGCAGTGTAAGTGTCTTTATAGTGTCTCAACAATCACAGACAACATGATATGTGCTGGACTATTGGAAGGGGGCAAAGACTCCTGTCAGGTAACAACTCCCATACTTCTGTTTGTGTTATTTCATATAGTTTTAATGTGCTGCTGATATTGCATTCGCGACAGACCACTCCATTGGAGGTATAGCCTCGCAACCCTTCACCGTTCCTCCGTCAAGGATAGTGAGGGGGGAAAGCTATTCGGGCAGTTTCTGGCAGAGAAAGGTGCCGTCCACTACCTGATAAGCTCTTCATGCACTTCGGGAAAGAAAGGCACTGGGGCAGTGAGCTGAGAACCAGTGCCAGAGCACACAGGGGAATGACCGCGGCAACACTGAACAGTGAACTGAAACAGTGAAGCACTCACTTGTTCGCCCTCTAACCAGCCGTCAACAACACAGAACATTGATGCTGTTAAAACAGCAGTTGAGAGCTCAAAGCTCGCGATCACCGCTGCACTCGGGCTGCACTGGGAGAGTCTTCCTAGAAGAACACAGACACACTCGCTCGTTGTAAACAACAGCACTCTTCAGAGACATCGAAGTCGATCGGCTCCGAAGCGAAAGACAAGTGGTGCGTGCATCCGCTTCCATGTTTATACCCGAGCTGCGGGGCGGAGCGTGAGATGCAATTCACGCACGCCAGTGTACATTGGCTCATTTTAAAAATACTCGAAGATGACAGGCTCCCTAAGCGTGATCCCAATCAGCCGTAACGTACGACTACATCGAACGTGAGCGACTGAAAGGGAACTTCCCTGCACAGTCAATGACTTAGTATATTGTATTTTATTTTAGTTTTGCATGCAGAAATGTAATTTATATATATATATATATATATATATATATATATATATATATATATATATATATATATATATATATATATATATATATTGTTTGTACTGTGATGAAGAAGACTTGAGATTGTTTTATAGACCAGGGCTTTTGAAACTTTTTAATGCCAATGGCCCCCAAATATTATGATCCCCTTCCAAAGGCAGCCAAACATTTTTATATTTTCATAAAAGACCCAAGTATACTGTGTGAGAAACTGTGTGGTATAAAGGCAACATGTTGTTTGCAAAATTAAATAATTGGTTTTTATACAGCTAGATAAAATTAACTCATAACTGAAAAATGCAACTGAACAAGGAAGAAGTTTATAGATGAACAGATAAGGACGATCCCCCATTCCTTAAATATAAATACAGCTATATATACAGTATATTCATACAATACTATAATACCACATAATATGTGAGAAAAAGTGTGATTTTGTTGTTGGCAAAAATAAATAATTGGCTTTTATATTGTTAGTTTACTAAAGCTAATGCAAAATTTGAAAAATATTATCTGGAAAATAATTTATTAAGTTTTTTTACTTACATTTTGTAAAATCTTTTCCCCCTCATTTTCCTCTCACTTTCCCCCCTAGAATATTCTTTACTTTTTCGTTTGAAAACCCCTGGTATAGACATACTTGTGTGTGGTCATTGTCTTGTTGTAGTTTTCATGTGACAAGTCTTCCAACCATAACAGTATAATTTTCAATGACGAGTGTTGATCGTCCATAAAAAAGAAGCACTAAAATCTTCAGGACATTTCCTAACATAAGACTGGCTTGATGCTTTAAACATGCAATAACAAGGATGTCATCTTCCCATTATTCCTTCATATTATATATTACGGCTGTTAACTACAACTGGAATAGATGTGTAGAAAAGGTTACTTGGCATGTCACTAACCTGTTCTTCATCCTTCAGGGTGACTCTGGAGGTCCTATGGTCAGCAAACAGGGTTCGGTCTGGATCCAGTCTGGAGTTGTGAGCTTTGGCATAGGTTGTGCTGAACCCAACTTACCTGGTGTGTATGCGAGAGTTTCTAAGTACCAGAACTGGATCAATGAGCATATCACCACCAACCAGCCAGGCTTCATTACGTTCACCTCCAATGGTACTGACAGTGACCTGAGCACCAGCTGTACTGATGTGCCTGCCATTACGACAACTACTGCCCCTCCAACTACAACTGTCCCAAGTGAGTTTCCTTCAAGTTATAAGATCCTGAATAAAACATGCATTCATTGTTTACTTGGCAACTTGTCCAAGGACTTTTGTGGATTAAAAGTGTACTTGATTTCAAAGTGTTTTTACTTAAAGGGGAACTTGGTAACTCTAGCCATTTCTTGGCTAATTTTCACTTTCGTTGTCGCTTGTTTTCTCAGTGAGCTCCACCTAACGCTCTGGGGCGTATATTTCACAACACTGTCGTAAAAAAAAAAACTCACTTGCGGCGCCCTCCTCCCCCTTTCTACCGCTGCTTATGTGCATTTGTTATTATCAGAGCTGGCCAAATTTATCGTGTGGAGCTATGTCTACCGAGGTGTGTAATACATCATACACAGTATCATAGAACATTGACATGTACATTTTGTATTGTGTTATCAACCATAAGCCGTAACAGGGGGTGGGCGGATGAAGCTAGCAAACATTGCCGCTTATTCTTATCTTCCTCTCCCTCACCTCCTCCGACCGAGAACCGTCTCTTTGGTCTTTTCGCTGGAACATCTGAAGAGTGATCCATCGTCGCTTGTTCTTATAGCTAGCCGGTGTGGCTTACCGGTATTGGGGGGGGGCGTGTGTGTTTATGTCGAATTGCCGTAAAGCAGTTCGTGTTTCTCGCTCGTTCCCGCTTCTCACGAGACTTCCAATTTCCAACTTACCGGCACATTAGTCTCCATGTTGCAAGGTTGGTTTTCCGCCTGGGAACGCTGGGGGGAGCGGGGAAAGTCACCATTCTCACCAGAACAGGTTATTTAACCATCCAAATGATTTCTAAACGGTTTTATTAAGTTGAAAAATAGTTGCCAAGTTCCCCTTTAAATTCAGGTAAGCACATATTTAATATTGCTAGTGAAGGACATTCATGTAGTCATATTCAAGCAATGTGAAAGAGGCACAGGGCTCCAGACCCAATGCGACAAATAAAATAGCTACAATAATTTAAAATGCATTCAAAATTAGCAACACTTTCATCAGATATCATCATTTCATTAGAGTTCCTAAATGCAACAATGAACAAACAAATTACTTATGAAACAGTTCATTTTAATAAGCCAGTAAAAAGTATTAATGAAAAAGCATTATGCTTGTGACTTCAGACTTAGTATAATAATAAATACTATATACTATAATGTATAATATACACTTAATATACGGTGTGCTGAAATACTACTGAAAATTCATGATCCTAACCTTCACCTCCTTGCTGAAATATCAGTTGGCCAGACAGCGATTCATCTTTTCTGTATCATTTAAATACTGATGTCTGGGGACTAGAGGTTTGACAGTGGTGAAGTATTTTTTACTTTAGTCAAGTACATTTTTCAAGTGTCTGTACTTTATCAGAGTTTTTCTTTGGAGAACTTTTACTTCACAACATTCCAAATCATAATGTTGCACTTTTTACTGCACTACATTTCATAAATAAAAGTCCATGGTCTAATTTTATTTTATTTTTTTACCTTTGATACTTAAGAACATTAGAAGTTGTGTACTTTCTTGCTTGTACTCAAGTAAAAATTTCGATTGCTTTTACTTGAGAAAAAAAGAAAGAACTAGATTTCCAGTGTAATTAAGTATTAAAGGGCACCTATTATGCCGCTTTTTACAAGATGTAATATTGGTCTTGGGTGTCCCCAGAATGTATTTGTTAAGTTTCAGCACAAAATTCCCCACAGTTAATTTATTATAACCATTTGAAAATGTCATTTTTGGGGCCTGTTTTAAAAAGAGCTGTTTTGGTGTGTACCACCTTAAATGTAAATGAGCTGCATAATCCCCGCCCTGCTGGACCCAGATGATGAAGAGACTCCGGCACAGAATAAACACGAATGAGAATGGACTAAACGTCTCGGAATGGTTTTTTGATACATGTATGTACTTATAGAGTTTTAACCGTGTCCCCTTTGCAATTATGGATGTGCAACACACACACACACACACACACACAACCACACAAACGAATTGTGATAACTTTCGCGCAATTTTTTGAAACTAACTTACACACACGCTTATGTGGCAAATATGAGAAGATGGCTAACGTTACAGAACCAGAAAACAAATGCTGCAGGAGATAGACGTTTATATACTGTCTATGGAGATAGAGGTCTTCATTTTACATTTGTTATTGCTGCAAAAAATAATGTACATGACATAAAACTGTCTGACGTTGTTTGTTGAGACATCCTATGACGACGACAATAAATAGCTTTAGACGCATTTGTTGTTGAACTGGCTGACATCGATTGATGACTATTTGCTCAAAAATAATAAAATACACTTACTTCTTCTGGAGATGACGTTGGATCGCGAACAGTAGGCAACGATCCACACTTAAGGATTAACTTTGACCCTCGTTCACTAAACAGTCAGTCAGAAAATGATTCTTGTATTTAGGAAGTTTAAGGGGTTGCCTTTTTTTCTTCATAAATAAAATCCATCCGCTGCGTTTTCAGTGGCTCTGATGTCAGTGAAGACTAGTATGTTCATTCTTACATCCCACAACAGAACACCTACACTTCTTAGGAGACATTACCGGCTGTCGTTGAAACAAACAATGGCGATGGTGTACAGAACAGATCACCGAGGGCGGGGTCTATGCCAAAACCAGACTGTCAATCAAACACGTCGGTGGGGCTAAGCGCAATTCTACGTCACAGTGAGGGCAATCTTAGAACAGGGCGTTCTGAGACAGTGCTTGTGATTTATTGAGATAGTAAAAAAACTACTGGGTGGATTTGTATCATTCTAGGGTGGTTTTGCTCACACACTGCCAACACACATTTATGTTCAAACACCATGTTAAAGTGAATTTTGCATAATAGGTGCCCTTTAAATGAAATTCAATATGAAACATAGTGCAGTAAAAAGTACGACATTATGCTTTGGAATGTTTTGAAGTAAAAGTTTTCCAAAGAAAAACACTCTGATAAAGTACAGACACTTTAAAAATGTACTTAAGCAGAGTAAAAATACTTCACTACTGTCTGCCTCTGCGGTGCACAATTTAAGTAGCCAAATTCCATTAAAAATGACCAACTGTTTGTCTAAAATTAGTTTTCTTTACCTTGTCCATTGTCAGTGTGTGGCAAAGCACGTTTCAACACAAGGATAGTGGGGGGACTGAATGCACGTGCTGGGGCTTGGCCATGGCAGGTCAGCCTTCATAGGAGCGGGAGCCATTTTTGTGGTGGATCCCTCATCAACAATCAATGGGTTCTGACAGCAGCTCACTGCTTTAACAGGTAATTATAATAAACCAACCCTTGCAATTATTTAAAAAATGCATCCAGTTGGTGTGGAGAATGCTTAACACTTCCTCTTCTACCATATTCCAGTGTTTCAACATCTGGCCTAATTGTGTACCTGGGCCGACAGACACAGGAAGGAACAAATGCAGATGAGGTGTCCATTGGTGTCTCTAGTATCATAAAACACCCAAACTACGATAGCAGCACTAACGATAATGACATCACTCTTCTGCAACTGGCTTCGCCAGTGAATTTTACTGACTTTATCAGTCCGGTCTGTCTGGCTTCCTCAAACAGTGTGTTCTTCAACCAAACCTCCAGCTGGGTCACAGGATGGGGAACGATTCATTCAAGCAGTACGTATTTAATTTAACTAACCTCGATCAGAGTTACAGGATACTGTACTATCACAATAGTTGACGTATATTTGATCATTTTATGTGTTCCTCAGCTCCCCTGCCTTCACCGCAAACTCTACAGGAAGTGGATGTGCCTATTGTTGGAAACAGGCAGTGTAAGTGTCTTTATAGTGTCTCAACAATCACAGACAACATGATATGTGCTGGACTATTGGAAGGGGGCAAAGACTCCTGTCAGGTAACAACTCCCATACTTCTGTTTGTGTTATTTCATATAGTTTTAATGTGCTGCTGATATTGCATTTGCGACAGACCACTGCATTGGAGCTATAGCCTCGCAACCCTTCACCGTTCCTCCGTCAAGGATAGTGAGGGGGGAAAGCTATTCGGGCAGTTTCTGGCAGAGAAAGGTGCCGTCCACTACCTGTTAAGCTTTCCATGCACTTCGGGAAAGAAAGGCACTGGGGCAGTGAGCTGAGAACCAGTGCCAGAGCACACAGGGGAATGACCGCGGCAACACTGAACAGTGAACTGAAACAGTGAAGCACTCACTTGTTCGCCCTCTAACCAGCCGTCAACAACACAGAACATTGATGCTGTTAAAACAGCAGTTGAGAGCTCAAAGCTCGCGATCACCGCTGCACTCGGGCTGCACTGGGAGAGTCTTCCTAGAAGAACACAGACACACTCACTCGTTGTAAACAACAGCACTCTTCAGAGACATCGAAGTCAATCGGCTCCGAAGCGAAAGACAAGTGGTGCGTGCATCCGCTTCCATGTTTATACCCGAGCTGCGGGGCGGAGCGTGAGATGCAATTCACGCACGCCAGTGTACATTGGCTCATTTTAAAAATACTCGAAGATGACAGGCTCCCTAAGCGTGATCCCAATCAGCCGTAACGTACGACTACATCGAACGTGAGCGACTGAAAGGGAACTTCCCTGCACAGTCAATGACTTAGTATATTGTATTTTATTTTAGTTTTGCAAACAGAAATGTAATTTATATATATATATATATATATATATATATTGTTTGTACTGTGATGAAGAAGACTTGAGATTGTTTTATAGACCAGGGCTTTTGAAACTTTTTAATGCCAATGGCCCCCAAATATTATGATCCCCTTCCAAAGGCAGCCAAACATTTTTATATTTTCATAAAAGACCCAAGTATACTGTGTGAGAAACTGTGTGGTATAAAGGCAATATTTTGTTTGCAAAATTAAATAATTGTTTTTTATACAGCTAGGTGAAATTAACTCATAACTGAAAATTGCAAGTGAACAATGAAGAAGTTTATAGATGAACAGATAAGGACGATCCCCCATTCTTTAAATATAAATACAGCTATATATACAGTATATTCATACAATACTATAATACCACATAATATGTGAGAAAAAGTGTGATTTTGCTGTTGGCAAAAATAAATAATTGGCTTTTATATTGTTAGTTTACTAAAGCTAATGCAAAATTTGAAAAATATTATCTGGAAAATATTGTATTAAGTTTTTTTACTTACATTTTGTAAAATCTTTTCCCCCCTCATTTTCCTCTCACTTTCCCCCCTAGAATATTCTTTACTTTTTCGTTTGAAAACCCCTGGTATAGACATACTTGTGTGTGGTTATGATCTTTTTGTAGTTTTCATGTGACAAGTCTTCCAACCATAACAGTATAATTTTCAATGACGAGTGTTGATCGTCCATAAAAAAGAAGCACTAAAATCTTCAGGACATTTCCTAACATAAGACTGGCTTGATGCTTTAAACATGCAATAACAAGGATGTCATCTTCCCATTATTCCTTCATATTATATATTACGGCTGTTAACTACAACTGGAATAGATGTGTAGAAAAAGTTACTTGGCATGTCACTACCCTGTTCTTCATCCTACAGGGTGACTCTGGAGGTCCTATGGTCAGCAAACAGGGTTCGGTCTGGATCCAGTCTGGAGTTGTGAGCTTTGGCATAGGTTGTGCTAAACCCAACTTACCTGGTGTGTATGCGAGAGTTTCAAAGTACCAGAACTGGATCAATGAGCATATCACCACCAACCAGCCAGGCTTCATTACGTTCACCTCCAATGGTACTGACAGTGACCTGAGCACCAGCTGTACTGATGTGCCTGCCATTACGACAACTACTGCCCCTCCAACTACAACTGTCCCAAGTGAGTTTCCTTCAAGTTATAAGATCCTGAATAAAACATGCATTCATTGTTTACTTGGCAACTTGTCCAAGGACTTTTGTGGATTAAAAGTGTACTTGATTTCAAAGAGTTTTTACTTAAAAGGGAACTTGGTAACTCTAGCCATTTCTTGGCTAATTTTCACTTTCGTTGTCGCTTGTTTTCTCAGTGAGCTCCACCTAAAGCTCTGGGGTGTATATTTCACAACACTGTCGTAAAAAAAAAAACTCACTTGCGGCGCCCTCCTCCCCCTTTCTACCGCTTCTCATGTGCATTTGTTATTATCAGAGCTGGCCAAATTTATCGTGTGGAGCTATGTCTACCGAGGTGTGTAATACATCATACACAGTATCATAGAACATTGACATGTACATTTTGTATTGTGTTATCAACCATAAGCCGTAACAGGGGGTGGGCGGATGAAGCTAGCAAACATTGCCGCTTATTCTTATCTTCCTCTCCCTCACCTCCTCCGACCGAGAACCGTCTCTTTGGTCTTTTCGCTGGAACATCTGAAGAGTGATCCATCGTCGCTTGTTCTTATAGCTAGCCGGTGTGGCTTACCGGTATTGGGGGGGGGCGTGTGTGTTTATGTCGAATTGCCGTAAAGCAGTTCGTGTTTCTCGCTCGTTCCCGCTTCTCACGAGACTTCCAATTTCCAACTTACCGGCACATTAGTCTCCATGTTGCAAGGTTGGTTTTCCGCCTGGGAACGCTGGGGGGAGCGGGGAAAGTCACCATTCTCACCAGAACAGGTTATTTAACCATCCAAATGATTTCTAAACGGTTTTATTAAGTTGAAAAATAGTTGCCAAGTTCCCCTTTAAATTCAGGTAAGCACATATTTAATATTGCTAGTGAAGGACATTCATGTAGTCATATTCAAGCAATGTGAAAGAGGCACAGGGCTCCAGACCCAATGCGACAAATAAAATAGCTACAATAATTTAAAATGCATTCAAAATTAGCAACACTTTCATCAGATATCATCATTTCATTAGAGTTCCTAAATGCAACAATGAACAAACAAATTACTTATGAAACAGTTCATTTTAATAAGCCAGTAAAAAGTATTAATGAAAAAGCATTATGCTTGTGACTTCAGACTTAGTATAATAATAAATACTATATACTATAATGTATAATATACACTTAATATACGGTGTGCTGAAATACTACTGAAAATTCATGATCCTAACCTTCACCTCCTTGCTGAAATATCAGTTGGCCAGACAGCGATTCATCTTTTCTGTATCATTTAAATACTGATGTCTGGGGACTAGAGGTTTGACAGTGGTGAAGTATTTTTTACTTTAGTCAAGTACATTTTTCAAGTGTCTGTACTTTATCAGTGTTTTTCTTTGGAAAACTTTTACTTCACAACATTCCAGATCATAATGTCACACTTTTTACTGCACTACATTTCATAAATAAAAGTCCATGGTCTAATTTTTTTTTTTTTTTTTACCTTTGATACTTAAGAACATTAGAAGTTGTGTACTTTCTGGCTTGTACTCAAGTAAAAATTTCAATTGCTTTTACTTGAGAAAAAAAGAAAGAACTAGATTTCTAGTGTAATTAAGTATTAAATGAAATTCAATATGAAACAGTGCAGTAAAAAGTATGACATTATGCTTTGGAATGTTGTGAAGTAAAAGTTTCCCAAAGAAAAACACTCTGATAAAGTACAGACACTTTAAAAATGTACTTAAGCAGAGTAAAAATACTTCACTACTGTCTGCCTCTGCGGTGCACAATTTAAGTAGCCAAATTCCATTAAAAATGACCAACTGTTTGTCTAAAATTTGTTTTCTTTACCTTGTCCATTGTCAGTGTGTGGCAAAGCACGTTTCAACACAAGGATAGTGGGGGGACTGAATGCACGTGCTGGGGCTTGGCCATGGCAGGTCAGCCTTCATAGGAGCGGGAGCCATTTTTGTGGTGGATCCCTCATCAACAATCAATGGGTTCTGACAGCAGCTCACTGCTTTAACGGGTAATTATAATAAACCAACCCTTGCAATTATTTAAAAAATGCATTCAGTTGATGTGGAGAATGCTTAAAACTCCCTCTTCTACCATATTCCAGTGTTTCAACATCTGGCCTAATTGTGTACCTGGGCCGACAGACACAGGAAGGAACAAATGCAGATGAGGTGTCCATTGGTGTCTCTAGTATCATAAAACACCCAAACTACGATAGCAGCACTAACGATAACGACATCACTCTTCTGCAACTGGCTTCGCCAGTGAATTTTACTGACTTTATCAGTCCGGTCTGTCTGGCTTCCTCAAACAGTGTGTTCTTCAACCAAACCTCCAGCTGGGTCACAGGATGGGGAACGATTCATTCAAGCAGTACGTATTTAATTTAACTAACCTCGATCAGAGTTACAGGATAATGTACTATCGCAATAGTTGACGTATATTTTATCATTTTATGTGTTTCTCAGCTCCCCTGCCTTCACCGCAAACTCTACAGGAAGTGGATGTGCCTATTGTTGGAAACAGGCAGTGTAAGTGTCTTTATAGTGTCTCAACAATCACAGACAACATGATATGTGCTGGACTATTGGAAGGGGGCAAAGACTCCTGTCAGGTAACAACTCCCATACTTCTGTTTGTGTTATTTCATATAGTTTTAATGTGCTGCTGATATTGCATTCGCGACAGACCACTCCATTGGAGGTATAGCCTCGCAACCCTTCACCTTTCATCCGTCAAGGATAGTGAGGGGGGAAAGCTATTCGGGCAGTTTCTGGCAGAGAAAGGTGCCGTCCACTACCTGTTAAGCTCTCCATGCACTTCGGGAAAGAAAGGCACTGGGGCAGTGAGCTGAGAACCAGTGCCAGAGCACACAGGGGAATGACCGCGGCAACACTGAACAGTGAACTGAAACAGTGAAGCACTCACTTGTTCGCCCTCTAACCAGCCGTCAACAACACAGAACATTGATGCTGTTAAAACAGCAGTTGAGAGCTCAAAGCTCGCGATCACCGCTGCACTCGGGCTGCACTGGGAGAGTCTTCCTAGAAGAACACAGACACACTCACTCGTTGTAAACAACAGCACTCTTCAGAGACATCGAAGTCGATCGGCTCCGAAGCAAAAGACAAGTGGTGCGTGCATCCGCTTCCATGTTTATACCCGAGCTGCGGGGCGGAGCGTGAGATGCAATTCACGCACGCCAGTGTACATTGGCTCATTTTAAAAATACTCGAAGATGACAGGCTCCCTAAGCGTGATCCCAATCAGCCGTAACGTACGACTATCGAACGTGAGCGACTGAAAGGGAACTTCCCTGCACAGTCAATGACTTAGTATATTGTATTTATTTTAGTTTTGCAAACAGAAATGTAATTTATATATATATATATATATATATATATATATATATATATATTGTTTGTACTGTTATGAAGAAGACTTGAGATTGTTTTATAGACCAGGGCTTTTGAAACTTTTTAATGCCAATGGCCCCCAAATATTATGATCCCCTTCCAAAGGCAGCCAAACATTTTTATATTTTCATAAAAGACCCAAGTATACTGTGTGAGAAACTGTGTGGTATAAAGGCAATATTTTGTTTGCAAAATTAAATAATTGGTTTTTATACAGCTAGGTGAAATTAACTCATAACTGAAAATTGCAACTGAACAATGAAGAAGTTTACAGATGAACAGATAAGGACGATCCCCCATTCCTTAAATATAAATACAGCTATATTATACAGTATATTCATACAATACTATAATACCACATAATATGTGAGAAAAAGTGTTATTTTGTTGTTGGCAAAAATAAATAATTGGCTTTTATATTGTACCTGGGCCGACAGACACAGGAAGGAACAAATGCAGATGAGGTGTCCATAGGTGTCTCTAGTATCATAAAACACCCAAACTACATTGGCAGCACTAACGATAACGACATCACTCTTCTGCAACTGGCTTCGCCAGTGAATTTTACTGACTTTATCAGTCCGGTCTGTCTGGCTTCCTCAAACAGTGTGTTCTTCACCCAAACCCCCAGCTGGGTCACAGGATGGGGAACGATTAATTCAAACAGTACGTATTTAATTTAACTAACCTCAATCAGAGTCACAGGATAATGTACTATCGCAATAGTTGACGTATATTTGATCATTTTATGTGTTTCTCAGCTCCCCTGCCTTCACCGCAAACTCTACAGGAAGTGGATGTGCCTATTGTTGGAAACAGGCAGTGTAAGTGTCTTTATAGTGTCTCAACAATCACAGACAACATGATATGTGCTGGACTATTGGAAGGGGGCAAAGACTCCTGTCAGGTAACAACTCCCATACTTCTGTTTGTGTTATTTCATATAGTTTTAATGTGCTGCTGATATTCTGCAAAGTTTAGTTTTAGTTTTACCTTTATTGTCATTGCATGGTATACAACGAAATTTGACATCTCTCATAGAAAACAAGCTGTATTCATCCATATTACCCACATATACCACAAACATACATACCACAAACATACATAAAAAGAATAATTTAAAACAATAAAAATAGCTTAAAGTGTCTTATGCATGTCATTTGAACAATATTGCATACATGTCCGTTCAAAATTATTGAAGCAGCTCTGGGAGGATAGAGGCAGGGGAGAGGGAATTCAATTCAATAATGGCTGTTGGGTAAAAACTGTTTCTGAATCTGGAAGTGCGAGTCTTTAGAGCTCTGTAGCGTCTTCCAGATGGCAGCAGTGCAAACAAATCATGAATGGGATGAGTACTGTCCTTAATGATAGTAGATGCTCTGCTTCAGCAGCGCCGTAAATCTCCTCAAGGGGGGGGGACAGTGGAAGTCCATCTTGATCTTTTGTGAGGTTTTAATGACCCTTTGCAGTGCAGCTCTTTCAGCCATTGAACAGTTTCCATACCAGACTGTAATGCAATATGTTAATATGCTTTCTACCGTGCAATGGTAGAAGGACTTCAGCAGTCTGGCAGAGAGATGGGCCTTCCTCAAAGTTCTGAGGAAGTAAAGTCTCTGTTGGGCTTTTTTAACCAGGGCAGTAGTGTTAACGTTCCACTTGAGGTCCTCACTGACATGGAGGCCCAGGAATTTAAAGCTGTGCACTCTCTCTACCTCCTCACCCCGTATTTCCAGTGGCTGAAGCTCCTCCCTGTGTCGCCTGAAGTCTATTATTAGCTCCTTTGTCTTTTTGATGTTGAGAGACAAGTTGTTATTTGCACACCACTCAAGCAATCTACATACATCATCTCTGTAGGCAGCCTCACTGCCATTTGAGATGAGCCCCACCACTGTTGTATCAGACCTCCTTAGTCATCCATGGCTTCCTGTTTGGGTAGACACGGATACGTTTGTTGATGGTTACACTGTCCACACAGCTTCTGATATAAAAAAAACACAGTAGATGTATATATTCGTCTAGGTCCTGAGTTGAAAACAGACTCCAGTCAGTGCTTTGAAAGCAGTCATGCAGCTGTGAGGATGCTTCCTCCGGCCAGGTTTTAACCGTTTTGATAACAGTTTGCTGTCTCTTAATGATGGGGCAGTATGCTGGAGTTAAAAAAAAGTGACAGGTGATCAGACTGTCCAAGATTAGGAAGGGGTGACGCTCGGAAAGCTTTGGGGATGTTAGAATAGACGCAGTCCAATGTGTTCTCCCCGCTGGTGGGGCATTTAACATGTTGTTCAAACCTTGGAAGCACAGTCTTCAAGTTTACATGATTAAAATCACCAGCCACAATAAATACCCCATCAGGATAAGTGTTCTGTTGCTTGTTTATAGCTGTTAACATGTAACCGAGTGCTGCATTAGCGTTCGCGTCTGGTAGAATATACACAGCTGTAACAACAACAGCAGACATCTCCCGTGGCAGATAAAAGGGCCTGCATATAACTGCCAACAACTCCAGGTCAGGAGAACAATGTCTGTCAATAATGGCAGTGTTTGTGCACCAGTTGTTGTTTGTATAGACACACCAGCCGCCTCTGTGCGCGCCGCCATCTTGTAGTCCATCTTGTAGTTTATATAGTTATCAGTGCCGCTGCTAGCCATTTTGGTGCCCTAAGCATAAATCCTTTATGATGCCCCCCACCCCGACCCCAAGAAAAAAAAAAACGTTTGTTTTTGCCAGTTTAACTTTTTATTACCAAACATATAACTCAATACCAATAACACAATGGCAGCACCACAGTATAAAACTTAAGAACACTAAAAAGAGAAAGTAAAATCTTCACAGCTTTGCTGACTTTGTAAACATAGGCTATGTAGAATAGCCAACACACACTACACATTTTAAAGTGCAAACTTTTCTTCAGTAAACAGAATAGCAAAATAAAAAAACTATCAAAATAATCCAGACATGTTTTTCCCAAATTCAATGTCACTTTGAATAAATTACATTTATTAGACAAAATATTCAAACAAAGAATCTCGCACGGGAAAAAAATTATAAACATTTAAAACTGAAAGCATGGCAGCCAAGGAGTTATCCCCCTTTATTCCTTATTTATCAACTATTTGATAAATCTAATATAATATAATATAAAAGCATAATAGAATGAGGTGCAATAATGCACACAATTAAACAGTATTGTTTGCTTTACATCATTCATATTGACATTTTATATTTTTTTATATATTTAACAGGAATTGTTAGCCTACCATGTGCACTGCACTGACTGCTAATGTTAACTGTTACTGAGAAAGTATTAACCACCGTCACGTCAAAATAAACCATAAACTACTGTTCAATATCTAAAGAAAGACAGTAAAGAAAGTAACAGCTAGCTGGCGTCAGCGTATTTGTAAAATAGGTAGTGTTTAACAGTAAAGTAAAGTTATAAGTTATAATAACATAGTTTGCTAACATTAACGTCAGCAAGTTTGAGGCGCGTTAGCAGCAGCACATACAGCACATTTCCCTTATTTAAGAATGATTAAACATGGACTTACCTGCAAGTGATGCACGGGCATCATCTCGCAGTTTCTTCTTCTTTCTTTTCTCAGATCCTAACTCCTGCTGTCTTTTAGGGGCCATTTCCAAAAAAGTTGCCTACTGTCTGTCTGTCAAACTTCGTTGGCGTTCGTCCTTCGCAAAGGCGCCCGCGCGAACAACCGGCACAGACCATCCAAAGCGGGGGCGGTACTTTCTAGACTAGAGCAATTAAATGATCTTGTCCCCCCTTTTTTGTTACATATACATGGCTAAAATGTGCCTAATAATATTTCTATAGGCTAATGAAATAATTTCGGCATTATAATTTTTTTTTTAATTAGGCTATTTTTGGTACCCCCTCAGCACTTGGTGCCCTACGCACAGCGCGTGATGCGCGTGGTGGGAGCGGCGGCGCTGATAGTTATAGTTAAAGGACAAGTTCGGTATTTTACACTTAAAGCCCTGTTTTCAGATTGTTTCTGATGAAATAGAACGGTTAAGATTGAAATTTGGACACATGCTGCTGGCCCGAGAATTTTCGGTTTCTGTGGTAGCACCCCCCCCCACCTCCACAATGGTTGCATAGGTGCACTGGAACAATCCTTCCTAAAACGCATTAAACTTTCGTTTACAAAGACGTGAAACTCACCGAGTGGTCAGGGGTGTTCACTGATATGCTCACACAAAAATCACTGCAAAAGATGCTTTCCAAAAGGTTTTATCGTAGTTTTTGTCCAACTCCATTGACTTGTATTGGATGTGCTGTGAGGTACGGTATTACTCGGCCGCCGGAAATGGAAATGGGATTGTTTGTGGGCTGGAGTGTCTATTATTCAAGCTCTCAACGGAAGAATGTACGGGTGTGAGGCGTTTGGAAAAATAGGTCCACAGTTTTACAACGAATGGCTAAAGTCTGATTACACTGTATTCAGCACAAACTCTGCTACAATAATATATCAGCAGCATGTGTGTAAAAGTTTGTAGTTTTGAGATAATGACATTTATGCGTGGTTTGTGAAAATACAAAAAAAATTGGTCTGAAATAAGGCCATGAAACCCATACTGATTATTTCTTCACAAGACTTTTGAAAATTGTATCACGTAGCCTGGAATATTTGCTCCAAAACTATGTGAAAATCATCCTGACACCTCATTCAGATAAGACAATGTATTGATTTTAGATTTGTAAGACGTGTTTTCTGTAAGAAAGCTTTATGCGAAGAGGCGTGATCACATCATTAATATGTAAGCTTTTCACACCTGAGAAAGACAAAGACACTCCCCTAACGGCCCTATTAGGTGCTATCAGGCCCTATCATTCTAAGCAACTTTGCACAAAGAATGAGGAGATTTAAAAAAGAATGTCTTTTTGATTGTTTGGATTTATTTACAACACAACATAATCCAAAGATACAAAAAAAATGACAAAAAAACACATTATTGTACACACTGAACTAAAGACAGAGACTGATATCAAGAGAATGAACATTTTTTTTTAAATGTACAAAATGCACACACACACACACACACACACATACATACACATACATATATACATAGCCTATATATATATATATATATATATATATATATATATATATATATATATAAAATGAACACCAGGTTTGTTGTGCCTTGTAGGCATAAGCTATGTGCTGTGCTGCATAAAATAATAACAATAGCCTATCATTATAAAGGAACCCTTCAGTAACACTGCACTAGAGAAAAATATATTGATTATCATATATTACTTTAATCTCATTTCATAATGTCATAACGAAAATAAACATTTGGAGTAAAAAAAATGAAGCCTATATTGTTTGGATCCCAATGAAAACGCCACTAGTGCTGCCGCCTTCCACTACCTAGACCAGGGTTCCTCAAACTCGGTCCGGGAGGGCCGCTGTCCTGCAGAGTTTAGCTCCTACACTGATCAAACATACCTGAGCAAGCTAATCAATGTCTTCAGGATCGCTAGAAACTCACAGCTAGGTGTGTTTGATCAGGGTTGGAGCTAAACTGTGCAGGACAGTGGCCCTCCAGGACCGAGTTTGAGGAACCCTGACCTAGACAAAAGCCTCCTGATCCTCCCGCATATGGAGGCGGAGATAGGACAGGGCTTAGGTCAGGAAAGTCACTGCTGTTCCACAAACCCACTAGGAAAGCATTAACCTTTCGTTGGAAGGCATACGCTGCGGAAGCCACATCCTGCCCATAGGGAAGTAACATGTGGAGAATGACACATATGGACTGATCGAATAGCTGGGTAATACAACATATGGGTGGCTACAGCAGATAACAGGGGGGAGTGGTCAGGCTCTGCCAAGGGAAGACACAGGCTCGCTAAAGGGGAAGCAAACCCTAAAGCTCACTTTAGGGTTCTGCTAAAAGGGAACTCAACTGGAGCAAATGGTGCACATATCCAGTCCATCGGAGGGGAATGGCGCAGCAAGCCAACACTACAAACCAGGCTAACAGTGAAGCTGGCTTCATGTGAAGGGAGCCCACAGAAAGCCACCGGCTCGACACATAGGCTATTTTCCTAGCGAATGTGCAGGTGTCGCCCAGCCCGCAGCTCTAAAAAATCTGTCAGCGAGGCACTCTGTGTCAATGCCCAGGAAGGAGCTAACTCTCTCTTTGGAGGAGCTCACTACCCAGGTGAGCACGGTGCACCTTGGGTTTTAACACACCAAAATGATGGCAACCACTTTGCAGTGTGCCAACCTCAGCATGGAAACAGCCTTCCCTTCTGCTGGTTTCCGTAACAGACAAGAGCTGGATGAGGTCCTAAGGCTTTGCATTCTGTTCTGTATAACCACAAGGCGGAAGGAACAGAGAAAGCCAGGGCTGGGTATACCTCCTCCGGGGCAGCGCTTGCAGGCTCACCACCTGGTCCCATCTTAAGGGAGAGGTAGGAACCTTGGGCACGTATCCAGGCCGGAGTCTCAGATATTGTGAGAGTTGGCCAGCCCTAATTCCAGGCACGATTCGATGACCGAAAATGTGTGCAGGTCCCTTACATTCTCGATAGAGGCAAGCAAGCAGGAGAACTGGGTTTTTTTTTAAGTTAACGAGATTTTTAACTCGTTAATATAAAGGCAACATACATTTTGAGGGTGGAGGGAGACAGCCCTCACTCCGACCCATCTAGCAGGAAAGAAGCACAGAAGTGATCGAAACACCTTTGGGGGTCTTCCGTGGGAAGAACACCAACAACGAACAGGTTCCACTTCAGGTCGTAAGCAAGCCTCTTTACTTTTTTAGAGGGAGCTCTCGCAGAAGTGATGGTATCTACGGTCATTTTTAGGGCCCTATAAAATCCGTTTTATTTTTTCCCAAATTCCGTTTTATTTTTTCCCAAATTCCGTTTTTTCCGTTTTAATTTTTGTAAATTCCGTTTTTTCCGTTTTAATTTTTGGGAATTCAGTTTTGTTTTTTTCTTTACTGTTATTTTAGTCGTAAAAAGAGTTTTTTTTAATGTTAATGATTAAAATGTACACAAATAAAATAGGAATGACCCTAAATTTACTGAGGTAACAAACAAAATTCTCATTTTAAGAGGTGTTAAATGTGGTTTGGTTTGTTTACATTAATGAATGTATTAAGCTAACTAACATGAACCACGAGCAATACATTTGTTACTGTATTTATTAATCTTTGTTAATCTTAGTTAACCCTAACCCTGTATTTTTATTATGTTACTTCACACAGTGCATTAGGCTAACTAATGTTAACAAATACAACTTTTCATTTAAATAATGTAGGCTACTAAATGGTGAAATTAACATTAATAAAGATTAATAAATGCTGTAGAAGTGCAGTTTATTAATAGTTAATGTTAACTGATCTAGTTAACTAGAGTTTAATAAATGGAACCTTATTGTAAAGGGTTACCGATTTTGTTATACACCGATTCAGTGTTGGACAGATCAGTTGTTTTAACCATTCATTAAAGTGAATCGGTTCAAAGGAGTCATTAGTCCTTAGTATCATTAGCAGACTTGTACGCGTTGTTTTTTGCACAATTCACACCCAGCGGTAGCCTAATTCAGGAAAAAAATAACCGAATGCTCCTCGTGAAACTTCGTTCTTCCGATCTTTTACCATTGTGTCAATTCTCAATTGATTTAGATTAATAAGCGCGAGGGAGTGAAAGAGAGCAAGACAGTTTGAAGACGCGTGTGCGACCGGGCCTCTCTCTCTGCTCGTTCTTTCATTAGGCTAATATGCGATTTTCCTCAAACATACGTTTTTCTCCCACACAAAAACAGAATTTTATTCCAAATATGTAAAATTCTGCGAAATTCCGCGTTGACACTAGATTCCGCGTTAATTTGCCAATTCCGCGATTCCGTCCGCGATTCCGTGATCGCGGAAATTATAGGGCCCTACATTTTGAGGTAGATAGCTGAACCTCCGCAACGAGACATGGAGTTTTCAGAGGTCTGGTGTGGGTGCCAATGGTGCCCCGTCCCTGAGATGCTCAGAGGAAAGGGTCAGGAAGGGGCTGTCAAGAGGAGCATAACTTCGGGGGAACGAGGTCAAGTTGGGCCATTACGGGGCAAATAAGAGACCTGCTCCTTCTCCTTCCTGACTTAGCACAATGTTTTTTGTTGTTGTTTTTTGTGCAAGAAGGCTCACTGGGGAAACGCATTTTGTGTAAGCCCTGGGGTCAGCTGTATGCCAGTGTCTCCGTGTTTCAGGGAGTAAGCAAGGGGACAAGTTCGGAGGGGCAACAGATGTAACTGTGCGGCCGCTAAGTGATCCCAAAACAGCTGGACCAGCTGGGGATGGAGTCTCCACTCTCTTCGGCTACAGGCTGACGGAGAAGTAAAATGTCTGAACACGGCTGAGAATTTGGCGGCAGGCTAGGTGTTGTTAACACGGAGCGTGCCACTCTGCCATGGCCACCTCGGGACTCAGCCATAAAGCCAGTGCTGTAGCGGTCATCATATGGAGGAAGCCGGTTATATGCGGCTGCGTCTACCATATGCCCCAGGAGTCTCTGAAAGTTTCAGTGGGACCCTTTCTCACTTCTATGTAGCAATGACCTGACATGTTCCTGGTGAGGAATGTTCAGACCAAGTCCACCTCCAAACAAGAAAAGAGATCCTCCAAAAGAGTTTACTCTTCTCCAGTTAACCTGAAGACCCAACTGGCTATGTATGACTCAAAGGGAGGGACTTGCATGGCATGGCCTGCGTTGCGGGAGGGTAGAGATCTGAAGTATGCGTCCTTCAGGTCAAATGCTACAGACCAATCTTGGGGACGGAGCATTGAGAATGCGTTTCTGTGCTTGTAACTTGAACGGAAGCTTGAAAAAGGGCCAGAATCAAGAGGCACAGATCCAAGATGGTCTTAACTCACCTTTACTTGGATACAATGAAGTGCGGGCAACTTTCAGAAGCCGGCCTTCATATCGGCTGGAGGGATGGCTCAGTCGCATTCTTCGCCAGTAGGAATGTGATGACCCCGCACGTGACAGACGCACATTCAGAAATACTGAAGTGTAACGAACAGCACTGAACATGGGAGGGCGCCGGCAAACTGAATCATCTAGCCGAGTCTGCTAGCACAGAGGAAATGGCTGGATCGGTCAGCAAGGTAGATAACAGGGACCCAGCTCGGAAGGCCCAAAGGCGGCCCAAAGCGGGGTCTGAGTATGTAGTGCAACTCTTACCTGTCTCTACATGGCAGCAGAGAGTGCATGAGAAGGCATGGTGGGGTCCTCGAACCGCACCCAACTGCTGGCTGGCGATACAAGAGTCTTTACAGGGTCACACACCGCCAGACTGGCCCTCTTGGGACCCAGGAACAGAGGAAACGGCTCTTTCTTTGAAGTGTGGGTACCTCCGGCTCCGCTGTTTTGGGAGCCAACAGACACAAACACAAACAAAGACTCCACCCGGCCCTCCACCGGTGGGAGGGAGTGGATTGGTGACCAACTCCAAGAGCATCCTCCTCCATCCCTGAGTGGCCTGCTCAGGAATGCTTTCGCTTGACACCTGGCTTGGCAGTGCCTGGGGCGGGCTGGGCGCCCCTACTGCGGCCGACTCCACGCTGAGGCCTGGGAGCGGGAGCGGCGTCAGGGGGATGCCTTCGGTGACGAGCAGGCGGAGGAACTGCCAATGGCGGCAGGGTGGAGGCAGCAGCAAGTGCCGGATGGCCTCCGTCTGTGCTTGGGTGGCAGAGAACAGTAAGGCGCAGCTCTCCACCACGTCGCCGACCAGCCCAACCTGGGAAATTGGGGAGACCAGGAACCGAACCTTGTCTGCATCCGCAATATCAACCAGGCTGAGCCAACGATAGCACTCCTGGACCACTAATGTAGACATTGCCAGACTGATCACGCACGCCACGACACTCGTGCCCCAGAGGGTGCATGTCCATGAGTGCCCTGGCATGATAAACCTGCCCACAGACTTTGTAAGCTCTGCCCGTCAGAACGGACGAGAACTCACAGGCCTTAGGGGGTAGAACGAGGGGCACCCGTCCAAAAGGCAGCAGCCGCCGGACACAGGTGCACCTGTGTCGCGACAGACCACTCCATTGGAGGGATAGCCTCGCAACCCTTCACCGTTCCTCTGTCAAGGGTAGTAAGGGGGGAAAGCTATACGGACAGTTTCTGGCAGAGAAAAGTGCCGTCCACTACCTGGTAAGCTCTCCATCCACTTCGGGAAAGAAAGGCACTGGGGCAGTGATAGTCATTCTTCTCGCAGAACATGAACTATCCACAAAAGCTGCTGCAAATATATATTTTTTCAAACATGTGATACAACTATTGTGACCGTCCATTTGGAGGGACAGGGAACGATCGCATCCAGAAACGCACGGGTGGAATGGCATCTTGAAAAAGACGCAAATGGGACCCATCACCATTGCGGGAGCACTCCGGGGAATGACCGCGGCAACACTGAACAGTGAACTGAAACAGTGAAGCACTCACTTTTTCGCCCTCTAACCAGCCGTCAACAAACACAGAAATTTGATGCTGTTACAATAGCAGTTGAGAGCTCAAAGCTCGCGATCACCGCTGCACTCGCTCTGTAGAACCACCAGCACTGGGAGAGTCTTCCAAGAAGAACACCGACACACTCGCTCGTTGTAAACAACAGCACTCTTCAGAGACATCAACGCCGATCGGCTCCGAAGCGAAAGACAAGTGGTGCGTGCATCCGCTTCCATGTTTATACCCGAGCTGCGGGGCGGAGCACGAGATGCAATTCACGCACGCCAATGTACATGTACTCATTTTAACAATACTCGAAGATGACAGGCTCTCTAAGTGTGATCCCAGTCAGTTGTAACGTACGACTACATCGAACGTGACTCGTGAGCGACTAAAAGGGAACTTCCCTGCACAGTCAATGACTTAGTATATTATATTTTATATTACTTTTGGAAGCAGAAATGTAATATATATATATATATATATATATACACACAAACCAGTTTTGCCCAATTCAGAATAAATAAATGGAATTTCTAATGTTTGTACCGTAATGAAGAAGACGTAAGATTGTTTTATAGACCAGGGGTTTTGAAACTTTTTAATGCCAATGGCCCCCAAATATTATGATCCCCTTCCAAAGGTAGCTATACATTTTTATATTTTCATAAAAGACCCATGTATACTGTGTGAGAAACTGTGTGGTATAAAGGCAACATGTTGTTTGCAAAATTAAATAATTGGTTTTTATACTGCTAGGTGAAATTAACTCATAACTGAAAATTGCAACTGAACAATGAAGAAGTTTACAGATGAACAGATAAGGACGATCCCCCATTCCTTAAATATAAATACAGCTATATATACAGTATATTCATACAATAATATAATACCACATACTATGCGAGAAAAAGTGTGATTTTGTTGTTGGCAAAAATAAATAATTTGCTTGTATATTGTTAGTTTACTAAAGCTAATGCAAAATTCGAAAAATATTATCTGGAAAATATTGTATTAAGTCTTTTTACTTACATTTGTAAAATCTTTTCCCCCCTCATTTTCCCCTTACTTTCCCCCCTAGAATATTCTTTACTTTTTTGTTTGAAAACCCCTGGTATAGACATACATGTGTGTGTGGTTATGATCATGTTGTAGTTTTCATGTGACAAGTCTTTCAACCATAACAGTATAATTTTCAATGACTAGTGTTGATCGTCCATAAAAATAGAAGCACGGAAATCTTCAGGACATTTCCTAACATAAGACTGACTTGATACTTTAAACATGCAATAACAAGGATGTCATCTTCCCATTATTCCTTCATATTATATATTACGGCTGTTAACTACAACTGGAATAGATGTGTAGAACAGATTACTTGGCATGTCACTAACCTGTTCTTCATTCTTCAGGGTGACTCTGGAGGTCCTATGGTCAGCAAACAGGGTTCGGTCTGGATCCAGTCTGGAGTTGTGAGCTTTGGCATAGGTTGTGCTAAACCCAACTTACCTGGTGTGTATGCCAGAGTTTCTAAGTACCAGAACTGGATCAATGAGCATATCACCACCAACCAGCCAGGCTTCATTACGTTCACCTCCAATGGTACTGACAGTGACCTGAGCACCAGCTGTACTGATGTGCCTGCCATTACGACAACTACTGCCCCTCCAACTACAACTGCCCCAAGTGAGTTTCCTTCAAGTTATAAGATCCTGAAAAAAACATGCATTCATTGTTTACTTGGCAACTTGTCCAAGGACTCATGTGGATTAAAAGTGTACTTGATTTCAAAGTGTTTTTACTAAAATTCAGGTAAACACATATTTATATTGCTAGTGAAGGAAATCCATGTAGTCATTTTCAAGCAAGGTGAAATAGGCACAGGGCTCCAGACCCAATGCGAAAAAAAAAAAAAAAAAATAGCTACAATAATTTAAAAAACATTCAACATTAGCAACACTTTCATCAGATATCATCATTTCATTAGAGTTCCTAAATGCAACAATGAACAAACAAATGACTTATGAACCAGTTCTTTTTAATGAACCACTCAAAAGTATTAATGAAAAAACATTATGCTTGTGACTTCAGACTATAATAATAAACACTATATATTATATTGTATAATATACACTTACGGTATGCTGAAATACTACTGAATAAACTCTGATAAAGTACAGACACTTGAAAAATGTACTTTAGCAGGATAAAAATACTTCACTAGTGTCCACCTCTGCTGGGGACTGAAGTGAATGCTGGGAATTTCTAATGCTTAGCTTAAAGTTGCACTATAAATGAATAGTACTTGAAACGGTGTAGAGGCTTGGACCCGGAGACGGTGTTTGTGATGTCAAACAATTGACAAACAATGGCCCGAAAGATATGTTCATATGTTCATAAGATATGTTCTATGCTAATAGCCCATTACTGTGTAGTCTAACCATAATCAAAAATCAAAGAAACATTTGAGTGACAAAACCCGGCATTCATTGTCTTTCTCTCTGTTCCTGTAGCTGTAGTGTGTGGAAGTGCCAATCTGAACACCCGTGTAGGAGCAAGCAGCTCCCTTGTGTCTCCAGGCATATGGCCATGGATGGCCAGTCTGCAGTTTAACGGCAGTCACGTTTGTGGAGGAACGCTAATTGCTGAACGGTTTGTCATGAGCTCTGCCAGCTGTTTTACCAGGTAATGGCACTTAAATATGAAAAAATGACATTTGATTAGAGAAATACAAATTATTTGATTTAATGGAATTCTTAATTTTGTCCAGCTCCAACAATGCTTCCGATTGGTCCGTGATCCTGGGCCGTCTAAATCAGAACGGCTCCAACCCCAATGAGGTCTCTATAAAAGTGGCGAATCTCACCATCAGCAATGCCTCAGGCGACAACGTTGCAGTCTTGCAGCTGGCCATTGCACCAAACCTTACGAATTTCATTCAGTCTATATGTGTGGACGTGGGAGAGAATACCTTCAGCGCTAATACTCAATGCTGGGTGGCAGGATGGAGCTCAGGAGCAGGAGGAGGTGTGTTTTGTGTGTATGTGTGGTTCGAGTAAATCATATGTAATGGGGATAAAATGTCCCCACAAAGACATTTTTGGTCCCCATGAGGAGAACAGCTTATAAATCATACTAAGTGATGTTTTTTGAAAATGTAAAAATGCAAGTAACAATCATTTTGTACGTGGAAAGTCCCCATAATACATGGAACCCGACGTGTGCATGTCCTGGAAAACCCTACTTGGGGATATGGGAATATACAAAATGGATATTTTTGGTCCCCATGAGGAAAACAGTTTATAAATCATAAGTAATGTTTTCTGTAATGGGTTTAGAGTTAGGGTGTGTGTGTGAATGCTTTAAAACATTACGCTAACTGCTAAAATTAGATTATTGTAATGTTTATCCTTTTTCCATGTCTTCCAAATTTTAAGTTGTTTTCCTTCTTTTATAGTGAATCAAACTCTTCAGGAATTCAAGACCTCTATTGTGGATTGTGAAAACTTACAACAACAAAGCAACAGTATTTGCACAAGTTCTTTGAACTTACAGCAGGCAAGTTAATTCTGTTTAAAACAGGAAGGAAATATAATATATTTACAGTTTACAATAAGGTTTAGTTTATTATTATTTAATGCATTAGGTAACTTGATCTAAAATATGTTTAGATCAAATTAGATTCATATTAAATTCTATATTAATACATTTCAAGTTGTATTAACATTACTTAATGAATTATGAACAAAAATGTATTAACAATGAACATTGTAAATTCTAAATTAACATCAAACAAAAAACATAAAACATAAAATAACAAAAATTGTTGTTCATTGTTAGTTCATGATGCCTATTTCATTAACTTGTTTCCATAAAACTAACCAGGGCTGCATTTATTTAATCTAAAATAAAGTATAACAGTAACATGAATTATTATGATAAAATAGTAATGGGAAATTATTCCAAATTTAAAAAAGCTGTTTTCTATTTAAATATATTTGCGACAAGTGACAAATATAAAGTTTAGTAAATTTTGTAACATTCAGTAAAGATTTGCCTCTCTCTCACACACACACAGGGTGATCAAGGGGGTCCGCTGATGTGTAAGCAGGGTCTGTCGTGGATCCATGCCGCTGTTTTGACAAGTTACAGATCCCGCTCTGCTCTCCGTCAAGATGTCCAGGTCTTAACTAAAACCTCCAGCTTTGCATCATTCCTGAGAACTGTGGTGGGCCCTTTCCCTCCAAAAGCCACAAGCTCCACAAGCTCCACAAGCGCAACTACAACCAGCACCAACTCAACCCAAGCTGCCACTAATGGGTCACAAGTATCTTCTTCCGTCTCTTTTACGCTTTATGTCCTGTTCCTCTCACTTGCAGCTTTCCAAATCTTTCTTCAAGGCATCAATTGAGTCTTTTGAGTAGAAAAGGCCACTTTTCATTAACTATAATAATAATAATAATAATTAATTCTTTACATTTATATAGTGCTTTTCTCTGCACTCAAAGCACTTTACATAGAAGGGGGAATCTCCTCAACGTCCACCAATGTGCAGCATCTCCTGGATGATGCGCCGGCAGCCATATTGTGCCAGAACGCCCACCACACACCAGCTTATTGGTGGAGAGGAGACAGTGATGAAGCCAATCAGTATATATGGGGATGATTAGGAGGCCATGATGGACAGTAGCAAATTTGGGCAAATTTGGCCAGGATGCCGGGGTTACACCCCTACTCTTTCGAAAGACATCATGGTATTTTTTGTGACCACAGAGAGTCAGGACCTCGGTTTAACGTCTCATCCGAAGGACATCAAAAGCTTTTGTGGAGCACATAATTCATTTTTACTTCTGACAAATGTGAACTCTTGAGATCTCTATTATCTCACACCATGAAGCTGTTGCCTGTTGTTCTAACTACTATTACATTGCATGGTTTTCTCTGGCAGTACCATAAAACAAGTGGATAGCTAATATTTTATGCAAGCAGGCATATAGTTTACATATAGTTGCATTGTAGCAGATACAACATGTAGTTGTGATTCAGCATGGCACTTAGTGAAAGTGTCCCAATTTGAGTGGTTCAGTTATAATACTCACTATAGCGTAGCTTAACCAACAAGTACCTCAAGCTGTACCACACTTGGGACATTACTGTAAGTTAAATAAATTAAAAAGTACTTTGGAAAATTCATCAATTTTATTAAAATGTGAATGTGTATTTTTAGGTTGTAAAAATTATTAAATTAAAATAACAAATTAAGCTGGAAAAAAAAACCTGTTTTGTGCATTTCTTTGAAGCATCCTGGGCAAGAAGCAGAGGCATGTGGTAAGAATGTGGCTTATATTCTGCAGTCATTGCTGCTAAATGTGAGCCTGTGCAGTTTAACAGATACTGACAAAAGATTAACAAAAGAATATACTTCCTGAAGCATCTCACACAACCTGTATTTTCAGCTTCCTGGACAAACATTAAAGGTAATTTTATTCCTGTTTTTAAGTGTCACAGTGTTATATATGCCAGCAACAGGAAGCTCAATAGCACAATGACCTAAGTGTGCCATAACTCGCATGGTAAGTGAGAGGAGATATGAAAACACTGATTAATGGTGGCGCTGCTCTGCTGGCAACACGGACTCATATGCATTGGCCAGCTGTTGTCTGTTGTCTACGTGTTATTAAGTGCTGTCTTAAGTTAAAGTTGTCAAGTTAAGTTAATTAATTAATCATAATGAGGATGATTCTGGCACAGTTTTTGTTGCTGGTATTGATCGGAGCTGAGATTTTCGCTTTGAATCGAGTGACACCTGCACGCTCTGTCTGCGTGCTATCGTTGTGCTACACTAGAGAGGAGCTGCTTTTACTGAGGCCTGCAAGGACGACGCTATCCACGGACATACCTGACGATGTCAGAAGGAAGCGTGTTCATCCGACGCGACCCCGAAGAAGAGGAAAGAGAGGAGGAAACCGTCTCTGTCTCCGAAAAGTCTGCCGTCCATGATTTTGAGCACCGTGCGGTCTTTAAGGAACAAAATAGAGCAGCTGCGCATAAACTTGCGCTTGAGTATCGCGACTCGTGCTTGATGGTGTTTACAGAGACCTGGCTCCACCGTCATGTCCCTATAGTCGGGGAGCCAAAGTCTCAAAAATGGGTTGAACCTGACATGGTCTGTTATACTTTTTATTTGTGTTTTTTCTGTTAACTTTGACCCTAAGAACCAATAATTGGAGGGTCTGCTCTGCCGGAAATATCGCGAAAAAAAATTGTGGCCATTTTAGTGTATGCACCCTTTATTTTTTATCAGAAAAATGTGAAAAATGATTTTTTCCCTCAAATCCTCAGTGGGTTTGGTAGGCTGTCAATAAATGCATTCCAGATACAAAGAACACATTTGCTGACAACATCCACTGAAAAAATAACTCTTAAAACACATTTCTACATGATTTTGCATCAATTTAATGCAAAAAATTAGGCGTTTTCTCACTTTTTTCCAATATTTTCATCTTTACTTCATTGGCAATCAACTATTCCCCCAAGTTATGACATCAGTCAATATGTCATTCTTTTCACCAAACAGTATACTCACTCCACAGAAAAAATCATAAAAATCCAACCAAAATCAATGGATCTGTCATGATTTCACTAATAGTTGAGCAGCAGGCTCAGAACCTCAATAGAATTGTAGGCTACTCTCAAAATTCCGAAAGACATGTAGTCCATGAGCCAGGGGGGTTGATCGGTATCATCGGGGGAAAAAATGCTATCATTGTTATTTGGCAAGGTATACACCCCTAGTATTAGAAAAATCACTATAGCAGTGCAGGGGTGGTAGCGAAATCACTTTTTTCAGCTCATGAAGTTACTAACCCCCTAAGATAAATTCCGTTTTTGAAATCTGGTGTATATCTGGTTTAGGCTCATGCTAGGGATATTGTCAATATTCTATAATATGGTGCTTGGTATCGCTGGAAAGGGGACCTTTTAGGCTTTCATTTAAGCCCAGTACTGAATCTGTCTGACAAACACAGAGGTCACATGACTTCTTTAAACCAGAAATAACACACATTTTTTCACAATTTCCGCCTAAACTAAAAATCCGCCTAAAATCGCTGTGCCATGAAAGAACACCACGGACACAAAAGTCAACAACTTCAATACTCAAGGCACTCTGATGACTCAGAAAATGTATAATATACCCATACTATTTATTTGTGAGAGCCTTAAATTAGACTTGTGCAGCCAGCACAAGTCTTCAAAATAGAATAGAGCCAATAGAATGGACAAATAGAATACCCTAGTCCAGGGCCAAATGTTGTAATAAAAACACTTGTAATTGGTGTAACAAAATGTTTCTATCATGTATTTTGATATTCACCCACTTTCAGTTAGAATGTCAGAATGTAGCTCATGCACTGAATGTTGATGGATTTTGACAAGGTTTTGTCAGTTTTGTGAAAAGATTGATGGAATCAATCGCTGTAAAAATCTGTTATTGTCTATCCATTCTAAAAGTGCATCTATCCATTCTAAAAGTGCATCTATCCATTCTAAAAGTCCATCTCTCCATTATAAAAGTCCATCTCTCCATCATAAAAGTCCATCTATCCATTATAAAAGTGCATCTCTCCATCATAAAAGACCATCTCTCCATTATAAAAGTGCATCTATCCATCAAAAAAGTGCATCTATCCATCATAAAAGTGCATTTATCCATTATAAAAGTGCATCTATCCATTATAAAAGTGCATCTATCCATTATAAAAGTCCATCTCTCCATTTTAAAAGTCCATCTATCCATTATAAAAGTCCATCTCTCCATCATAAAAGTCCATCTCTCCATCATAAAAGTCCATCTCTCCATCATAAAAGTCCATCTATCATCATAAAAGTCCATCTATCCATTATAAAAGTGCATCTTCTCCATCATAAAAGTGCATCTATCCATCATAAAAGTCCATCTCTCCATCATAAAAGTCCATCTCTCCATCATAAAAGTCCATCTATCCATCATAAAAGTCCATCTATCCATTATAAAAGTGCATCTTCTCCATCATAAAAGTCCATCTATCCATTATGAAAGTCCATCTCTCCATTATAAAAGTGCATCTATCCATCATAAAAGTGCATCTATCCATCATAAAAGTGCATTTATCCATTATAAAAGTGCATCTATCCATTATAAAAGTGCATCTATCCATTATAAAAGTCCATCTCTCCATTTTAAAAGTCCATCTATCCATTATAAAAGTCCATCTCTCCATCATAAAAGTCCATCTCTCCATCATAAAAGTCCATCTCTCCATCATAAAAGTCCATCTATCATCATAAAAGTCCATCTATCCATTATAAAAGTGCATCTTCTCCATCATAAAAGTGCATCTATCCATCATAAAAGTCCATCTCTCCATCATAAAAGTCCATCTCTCCATCATAAAAGTCCATCTATCCATCATAAAAGTCCATCTATCCATTATAAAAGTGCATCTTCTCCATCATAAAAGTCCATCTATCCATTATGAAAGTCCATCTCTCCATTATAAAAGTGCATCTATCCATCATAAAAGTGCATCTATCCATCATAAGTCCATCTCTCCATCATAAAAGTCCATCTCTCCATCATAAAAGTCCATCTATCCATTATAAAAGTCCATCTCTCCATCATAAAAGTCCATCTCTCCATCATAAAAGTCCATCTATCCATCATAAAAGTTTATCTCTCCATCATAAAAGTCCATCTCTCCATCATAAAAGTCCATCTATCCATTATAAAAGTGCATCTCTCCATCATAAAAGTCCATCTATCCATTCTAAAAGTCCATCTCTCCATCATAAAAGTCCATCTATCCATTCTAAAAGTCCATCTATCCATTCTAAAAGTCCATCTCTCCATTATAAAAGTCCATCTCTCCATCATAAGTCCATCTATCCATTATAAAAGTGCATCTCTCCATCATAAAAGTCCATCTATCCATTCTAAAAGTGCATCTGTCCATTCTAAAAGTGCATCTCTTCATCATAAAAGTGCATCTCTTCATCATAAAAGTGCATGTCTTCATGTTCATTTTATGAAGTATACTTAAGTCATTTTCAAGTATATTTTTAAGTATACTTTATGTAGTAAGTATACTAATATCAATGTGTACTTGTAGTAAAATTGTGTACTATTTCAATACTGCTTGGGACTAAATTGGCTCACTTTTCGTATTTTTAGTATTTGTAAGAGTAGTAAACTAAGTACACAACTAGGTTTCTCATTTGTAATGCATCTGTACTACAAGTGAACTTATAAGTATACTAGTTTACTGTTTTAATACAAGTAGTACATTTTTTAGTTTATGAAAGTACACTGATGTGTACTCTCAGTAAACTACTAGTTTCGTAGTTTATACTGCAAGTGTACTTGTAAGTTTTCTTTAAGTAAACATAACATTATACTTTGCACTTAACATGTAACATTATTATTTTTGCACTTGAAAAATACCTTTAACTGTACTTTAAATTTAAAAACATGTTATTAGCTTCATGCATCCTTTTTTAATCTTAACACTTGAATGTCAGTAAGTTTCATAAAGAAAGGTAACATTTTAAACAAAAAAGTAGAATTAGAGTAAATTGATTTACACGACCAGTGGACTAGCCTACAAAAGAGTTAACACAACTACAAGACAAGTATACAGTACTTTGAATTCTTAATTATTCTTTTAAGCAGGGTTCACCAATCTCGGTCCTGGAGGGCCGCTGTTCTGAGGACAGCGGCCCTCCAGGACCGAGATTGGTGAACCCTGCTTTTAAGTATATCTGGATCAAAAGATTGAGTTCAAGTACAGGCCAAATATACCCGGGCCCGTATTCATAAAGAATCTTAATGCAAAGAGTCGCTCCTAGTGACAAAATTCTAAGAAAATTCTTAGAAATGTGGCCGTTCACTCTTAAAATTAAAGAAAAAAATCCCAGTAAAGAAAAAAGTAATTCAGAAAGCATCTTAACCCTTAAAAGAGGTCTTAAGGTCAAAATTGTTAGGAGCACGGACGAGGACTTTTAAGAGGCTGAAGACTTTCTTCAGCAGAGGAGAACATGGCAGAAAGAAGAAGGAGAAGAAATCTGTTGCAGACAATGGATGACAGTGAGTTAATAAGACGCTAAAGATTAGATCGTGCATGGATCATGTTTGTGACTGATCTTAGAGACGCGCTAACATCTCCGACACCGCAGAAATGCAATAGCGCCAGAAATGAAAGTAATCACTACATTACGATATTTGGCAACTGGGAAAATGCAACAATGCAGCAGTGTGTAATGTACACAGTCGCATGTAATTTCAAAGTGAAGGCTTAGAATAGACAAATCACAATTTTTTTCCTTCTTGGACTACCAACCAATCACAGTCTTCAAAAGATTGTGTCATACATAGCAACGGGGTCAGCCCCGCCTCCTCACTAAGATGAAAGTTTTTGTCTTTTCCTTGCTCAGAGTTGTTCTCAGATTGGCCCCGAATCGCTCTTAAGCTAAGACTCCTACGTAAAAGTTTTTAAAGGAAAACTCCGGTCAAATTTAACATTGAGCTTATTTTTTTGTAAATTTGGAGTGCTGTTAATACAGAGAACAACGACAAAAATCGGTGTTGCCTACACCATTTTATCCACTTTTTAAAATTTGCACCCTGTTGACTTCAATGGGGCAAGTTTTAAACCTGCTTTTAGCCTCTTAACATCCTTGATCTGTCATTACAAGTGCACAGCCATGTGAGTGATTCCTTCAGAGTGAACGCGGGTCAATCTGACTGCAGTAGATGTGAAAGATATGGATAAAAATGCTAATAATTCAGCCAGCGCTCACATGGCTGTGCACTTGTAATGACACATCAAGGATGTTAAGAGGCTAAAAGCAGGTTTAAATATTGCCCCATTGAAGTCAACAGGGTGCAAATTTTAAAAAGAGGATAACATGGTGTAAGCAACACTGATTTTTGTCGTTGTTCTCTGTATTGACAGCACTCCAAATTGACAAAAAAAATGAGCTCAATGTTAAAATTGACTGGAGTTCTCCTTTAAGCAAAATTAAGAGTTTTCTGAGAGGATTCTTAGAATCTTTATGAATACGGGCCCTAGACTTTTCTCTCAGTATACATCAAGTACACTGAAGTGTAATTTTAAGTATATTTCTGAGAAGTACATAAAATGTAGACTGAAAGTATACTTTCTTATTTTAAGTTTAAAAGAAGTATACTTAGTGTGAAAAACACCAAGCTTACATTAGCTACTGCTACTATTCCCCACCAATTCACAAGCACAAGAGAAAAAGTATTTTGTACTTACATTGAATACCCCTGGAACTCAATGGATGTTGATTGAAGATGGTATAGTTATAGTGTTTTTATAACCAGTCAACTGAACCAACAATCTTTTCACAAAACTGACAAAACCTTGTCAAAATCCATCAACATTCAGTGCATGAGCTACATTCTGACATTCTAACTGAAAGTGGGTGAATATCAAAATACATGATAGAAACATTTTGTTACACCAATTACAAGTGTTTTTATTACAACATTTGGCCCTGGACTAGAGTATTCTATTTGTCCATTCTATTGGCTCTATTCTATTTTGAAGACTTGTGCTGGCTGCACAAGTCTAATTTAAGGCTCTCACAAATAAATAGTATGGGTATATTATACATTTTCTGAGTCATCAGAGTGCCTTGAGTATTGAAGTTGTTGACTTTTGTGTCCGTGGTGTTCTTTCATGGCACAGCGATTTTAGGCGGATTTTTAGTTTAGGCGGAAATTGTGAAAAAATGTGTGTTATTTCTGGTTTAAAGAAGTCATGTGACCTCTGTGTTTGTCAGACAGATTCAGTACTGGGCTTAAATGAAAGCCTAAAAGGTCCCCTTTCCAGCGATACCAAGCACCATATTATAGAATATTGACAATATCCCTAGCATGAGCCTAAACCAGATATACACCAGATTTCAAAAACGGAATTTATCTTAGGGGGTTAGTAACTTCATGAGCTGAAAAAAGTGATTTCGCTACCACCCCTGCACTGCTATAGTGATTTTTCTAATACTAGGGGTGTATACCTTGCCAAATAACAATGATAGCATTTTTTCCCCCGATGATACCGATCAACCCCCCTGGCTCATGGACTACATGTCTTTCGGAATTTTGAGAGTAGCC
Organism: Scardinius erythrophthalmus; assembly: GCF_964197995.2. Classification (NCBI taxonomy): domain Eukaryota; kingdom Metazoa; phylum Chordata; class Actinopteri; order Cypriniformes; family Leuciscidae; genus Scardinius; species Scardinius erythrophthalmus. Next base: position 62,543,525 of record NC_138221.1, on the reverse strand, counting down.
TACAATTCTATTGAGGTTCTGAGCCTGCTGCTCAACTATTAGTGAAATCATGACAGATCCATTGATTTTGGTTGGATTTTTATGATTTTTTCTGTGGAGTGAGTATACTGTTTGGTGAAAAGAATGACATATTGACTGATGTCATAACTTGGGGGAATAGTTGATTGCCAATGAAGTAAAGATGAAAATATTGGAAAAAAGTGAGAAAACGCCTAATTTTTTGCATTAAATTGATGCAAAATCATGTAGAAATGTGTTTTAAGAGTTATTTTTTCAGTGGATGTTGTCAGCAAATGTGTTCTTTGTATCTGGAATGCATTTATTGACAGCCTACCAAACCCACTGAGGATTTGAGGGAAAAAATCATTTTTCACATTTTTCTGATAAAAAATAAAGGGTGCATACACTAAAATGGCCACAATTTTTTTTCGCGATATTTCCGGCAGAGCAGACCCTCCAATTATTGGTTCTTAGGGTCAAAGTTAACAGAAAAAACACAAATAAAAAGTATAACAGACCATGTCAGGTTCAACCCATTTTATTGAGCTTTTGAGACTTTGGCTCCCCGACTACTAGCTCAGAGGTTGAACTTGAAGGGTTTTCCCTTGTTCGAGCAGACAGGGATGAAAACTCGGGGAAGACGAGAGGCGGTGTCTACATTAGGGATGGATGGTGCTGCCAGTAGCCTATACAGTGAGAGACATTGTGCAGTTCTGATGTGGAAATATGGTTTATCATTGAGGCCTTTTTCAGTGGCGTAGACAGGGGAGGGCCCATGGGGGCACTGGCCCCTCCTGAAAACTGATTGGCCCCCCAATGTGCCCCCACTCTTCTACTTGTCTGTCACTCAAAATTTCTAATTATATCTTTCGGCTTGCTTTTGAATAATTAACGGTTCGCCCATGCTTCTCAACAACCGGACTAAGAATAGTGAGCTTCTGTTTTCCAACTAAAAATAAGCACATGGTAAGTTGAGTGAATTTATATTCCTTTTTTTTTTTCTTTAATTAGCGAGTTTTTGCAGCGCTAGATTTTGGTACCATCTTCCAGTGTTAGGACAGCCCAGGTTCGATGTCATTACAATGCACTGTGGCTGAATGAATGTATGTCACGGTTCATAGATCCAATGTCTCTCTCTAGTCTCGTGCTTTGTTGTTTACATGTGTGTGAGTGGGTGTGTCCGGATCGTTACTGTTGATCAGTATCCAGCTGCAATCACTCATCATCACCAGCTGCCACTCATCTCATCTCCTATAAATGCTCACCACTTTCTCATCTCCTTTGTCAGATCATTGCAAGAAGTCTCTGTGTTGTCTGATCCTGTTCCCGTGCCTCGTGTCCCGTCTTGAGTTCCTGTGTTCTGGTTTCACGTCTTGTTGGATTACGTTTCATGTCTGGATCACGTCATCACTTATCAGAGCATGCTGCACTTCATCCATCACTCTGTGTCTGACCATCAAAGTCCCTGCGCCACCGCCTGCATCACCCGTATTATTCATCATCATCATCATCATCATTATTGACTATTAATAAAGAGCTTTTTACTTGCATATTGTGTCCTCGTTTCTGACGTAACAGAACGATCTGACCAAGGATGGATACAGCAAGTACATCAGCGCCGACCATGGAGGACTGTTTGAGTAACAGTATGGCTCGTCTGGACATTCAAGAGAAGAATTTAAACGATACTGGTCACGCTGTTCAGGCGTTAGTGGCGCAGGTGTCCGAGCTCACCCGGCAGATCCAAAATCCAAAACCATGCAGGTGGGTCGAGCTCGGCTTTCCCGGGAGGAGAGGGAAAGGCGGAGGTCCCAGGGCCTTTGCCTATACTGTGGAGGAGCCGGACACTATGCTTACAACTGTCCGGTAAAAGGCCAAGCCCGATAGTAAGTATGAGGCTATTATCGGGTGGGATCTCCGCCGAGAAGACCTCATCAACATCTACCCTCCTTCCGGTAAGACTGAGATGGTCAACATTCACTCACGACTGTCAAGCACTCTTGGACTCCAGGGCAGAGGGTAATTTCATGGATCACTCATTCGCACGTCAATTCAAGATTCCCCTCAAACCCCTCACACATCAGATTGCTGTACACGCACTTAATGGACAAGAACTTCCCACCATCACTTTTGCCATAGAAGACATCACCCTCATCACATCAGGCAACCACACCGAGATCATCTCTTTCTATATCCTGGACACTCCCCTTGCACCCATTGTCCTTGGTCACCCTTGACTCACCCGTCACAACCCTAAAGTGGACTGGCAGCTCAAGTCTGTGTCTTCGTGGAGTAATCAGTGTCATAAGCCTTGTCTATTGTCTGCCTGTCCGTCTGTTTCTGTCCGTATTGCAGGAGGAGGCAGTGGATCTGTCTAACGTGCCCGCGGAGTACCTGGACCTGAAGGAGGTGTTCAGTAAGTCTCGGGCTGCTTCTCTCCCTCCGCATCGTCCCTATGACTGTGCCATAGACTTATTACCAGGTACGGCTCTGCCCAAGGGCAAGTTATATTCACTCTCGACACCAGAGAGGGAGGCTATGGAGAAATATATTTATGATTCTCTAGCAACGGGGTTCATCCGCCCTTCCTCTTCTCCGGCGGGGGTGGGGTTCTTTTTTGTGGGGAAGAAGGACGGATCTCTGCGACCTTGTATTGACTACCGGGGGATGAACAACATCACGGTAAAGAATACTTATCATTTGCCGTTGATGTCTTCAGCCTTCGAGAGGTTGCAGGGAGCGTCCATCTTCACAAAATCGGATTTACGTAATGCTTATCATTTGGTCCGCATCAGGGAGGGGGATGAGTGGAAGACCGCGTTTGACACCCCCAGGTGACACTTTGAATACTTGGTTATGCCTTTCGGGCTTTCCAACAGTCCAGCGGTCTTCCAGGCACTCGTCAATGACATGCTGCGAGATATGATAGATCAGTTCATTTATGTCTACCTGGACGACATACAGATTTTTTCTTCTTCTCTCCAGGAACACGTGCAGCACGTCTGACGAGTGCTTCAGAGGTTGCTAGAGAATGGGCTTTTTGTCAAGACGGAGAAATGCGATTTTCATGCACAGTCTGTTCCATTCCTAGGATACATTGTGTCGGTTGAGGGAATGCGCATGGATCCTGAGAAGATCAAGGCTGTGGTAGAGTGGCCAAGTCCAGAGTCTCGTAAGGCCCTACTGAGATTTCTGGGGTTCGCCAATTTCTACCGGCGTTTTATTCGCAACTTCAGCCAACTAGCCGCACCTCTGACCGCCTTGACCTCCCCCAGAACGACGTTCAGGTGGTCAGACGCAGCCGAGGCTGCGTTTGCCAAACTGAAGGGTTGCTTCGTTTCAGCCCCCATTCTGACAACCCCTGATCCATACGTCAGTTCGTGGTGGAGGTCGATGCGTCAGAGGTGGGGGTAGGAGCAGTGTTATCCCAGCGCTCTCTCTCAGACAACAAGATGCATCCTTGCGCGTTTTTGTCTCATTGTCTATCTCCTGCCGAGCGCAATTATGACATTGGGAACAGAGAGTTGTTGGCAGTCAAGTTAGCATTGGAAGAGTGGCGGCACTGGTTAGAAGGGTCGGGGGTACCTTTTATAGTTTGGACCGATCACAAGAACTTAGAATACATTCGGACTGCTAAAAGATTGAACTCCAGGCAGGCTCGGTGGGCACTTTTTTTCGGTCGTTTTGATTTTACTCTCTCGTAATGCCCGGGTTCTAAAAACATCAAACCTGATTCTTTATCGCGCATTTTTGATCGTTCCGAATGCCCGTCTACTCCCGAGTGCATTTTACCGGAGACTCTATTCATCTCCACACTCGTATGGGAGGTCGAATCGAAGGTCAAGAAGGCCTTAGAAGGGGTAACGCCCCCGGTCAGTTGCCCACCGAATCGTTTATTTGTGCCTGAGGGTCTGAGGTCCAGCGTCATTCAGTGGGGGCATTCTTCCAATGTGGCTTGTCATCCAGGAGTCAGTCACACTAGATTTTTAGTCAAGCAACGATTCTGGTGGCCTCTCATGGCTCGTGACATTCACAATTTTGTTTTGGCTTGCTCAGTTTGTGCCACTGGTAAGACTTCCAATCGACCCCCAGATGGGTTACTCCAACCGCTGCCGGTCCCTTCGAGACCCTGGTCCCATATCGCTCTAGATTTTGTTACCGCCCTCCCACCCTCTCAGGGTCACATGGTAGTTTTGACCGTGGTGGACCGATTCTCGAAGGCGGCCAATTTCATTCCCTTGCCCAAATTACCCTCAGCCAAGGAGACAGCGTGATTGTCGTTGACCACGTCTTTCGGTTACATGGCCTCCCGACAGACGTGGTTTCTGACAGGGGACCCCAGTTTGTGTCCAAATTTTGGCGAGAATTTTGTAAGTTTCTGGGGGCGACTGTCAGTCTGTCCTCAGGGTTCCACCCCCAGAGCAATGGCCAAACTGAGAGAGCCCACCAGGATTTGGAAAGAACGTTACGATGTTTGGTTTCCAAGAATCCTTCCTCGTGGAGTCAACAACTTTCTATGGTGGAGTACGCCCACAACACGTTGCCAGTGTCATCTACTGGCCTATCTCCGTTTGAGTGTAGTGTAGGGTACCAGCCACCAATTTTTCCTATTCTGGAATCCGAAGTCGCGGTCCCCTCCGCTCACGCCTTCGTCCAGAGGTGTCACCGCATGTGGACTAGAGCCCGTGAGACTCTACTCCAGGTGGGGTTGCATACCAAGGCCAAAGCCGATCGGCACCGGTCTAGGCCTCCCGTATACGTCGCTGGTCAAAAAGTGTGGCTTTCTACCAAGAACATTCCTCTCCGTTCCGTGTCTAATAAACTTGCTCCCAAATTCATTGGCCCGTTTACTGTCACCAAGATCATTAGTCCGGTGGCAGTCCGCCTCAACCTTCCTCCAGCGTACAGGAGGATTCACCCCGTCTTTCATGTATCCAAAATTAAACCCGTATTTCATTCTCGTATTAATCCGCCAACCCCGGTTCCTCCCCCGCCGCGACTCGTAGATGGGGAACCCACTTATTCGGTCAATCGTGTGCTGGACTCAAGGCGGAGGGGACGCGGATTCCAGTACTTGGTGGACTGGGAAGGTTACGGTCCATAGGAGAGAAGTTGGGTACCTGCTAGAGACATTCTGGATCACTCCCTTATCGATGATTACAATCGGCAGGTAAGGGGCCCTCGGAATGCCAGGAGGTGTTCCTGGGGGGGGGGGGGGGGTACTGTCACGGTTCATAGATCCAATGTCTCTCTCTAGTCTCGTGCTTTGTTGTTTACATGTGTGTGAGTGTGTGAGTGGGTGTGTCCGGATCGTTACTGTTGATCAGTATCCAGCTGCAATCACTCATCATCACCAGCTGCCACTCATCTCATCTCCTATAAATGCTCACCACTTTCTCATCTCCTTTGTCAGATCGTTGCATGAAGTCTCTGTGTTGTCTGACCCTGTTCCCGTGCCTCGTGTCCCGTCTTGAGTTCCTGTGTTCCGGTTTCGCGTCTTGTTGGATTACGTTTCATGTCTGGATCACGTCATCAGTCATCAGAGCACGCTGCACTTCATCCATCACTCCGTGTCTGACCATCAAAGTCCCTGCGCCACCGCCTGCATCACCCGGATTATTCATCATCATCATTATTGACTATTAATAAAGAGCTTTTTACTTGCATATTGTGTCCTCGTTTCTGATGTAACAATGTAATGCATAATAACACAATCAGGGTTTTCCTGTGGTGTGATTTTTTTTCGGCCGATATGTGCCTTTGAATTGAGAACGAATACTCTAAATTAAATCAGTGTCATACCGCATGACTCGATAATGACTTTATAAGAATTGTAATTAAACTTCAAAAAGTTAAAAAATGATTGCGACATTAGCTAATATAGCCTACAAACTGCGTGCCATGGAACCAGCGGCGCCGGCGCCTCTGATCAGAGTCTACGTGCTGCATGACGCTGTGCAAGCACAAAACAATACAGGAGAAGAGGAGAATCTACGAATATTGTTTGTTTGGATTTAAACACTTCGAAATGGACCATATTCATAAAAAGAATTTTGGTTTATGCACAATTTGCAACCCGGACATGGTATGCAATGGTCTCTTATGGATAAAATTTCTCATAATATCTAGAGATTATGAAGATATTTGATGTTGAGTTTTCTTGCTGTCTGAAACATAAAATAGATGGTGTTTTCCTTCAAATATCTTGTAGTTTTGCAATGTTGTGTTTCACAATCTGGTTAATTTCTTGAATTTTGTGTCAAACAAATTGAACAAATTAAGTGTGTACTGTATATGTTTTCTATGAAGACAGAATTCACAGAAGTTAGTGACAAAACGTCATGACATCCAGAAACATTCTGAAATAAAAAACATAAATATAAATAGCAATGTAAATCAAATGTTATTAAAATGTACAATAGCCTATATTTAAATAAATAATACTAAAATAACACTGGACTAAAGTTGCCGCAGTGTATAGTTGTCATTTTCCTTTTGTAAGTATTTTTCTAGATGTTATCATGTTTAAAGTCTCAATGACATGCAAGCAAACAACCAAATAAAGGATTTCAAGAAAAGAAAAAAAATGTATTCACTTCCTTCCTGTCACATGAGGCTGTCAAATTGTCCATTTGTCTATTACCACTGTCGTAAATCATTTAGCCTACCGCAGCCTACTGTCACACGCATGCTTGCTATTTATCTAGCACCGGCTTTGGAATGAACGATGTCCACAGACAAGGTAGAGTATGTTGCATGATTTGTAGCGCCCCCTACCCTCTTCTTTGATGGGCGGAGCACCGGGTTCTAATGATATGTCTCTCGACTTAACTAATTTACTTCCTTACTTTTCCCCCTCCTAATCACTCTACTAAAATGAAGACATTAGGTGATTGTCTTTCTAAGAAGCTGTTATATAAAATCACAAAAAGGTAAGTTCTTATCAATTAACAAGTGACTTTATTTAAAGTAAAAACAGATGAAAGAATGAAATATTGTAAAAATAAATAAATAAAAGAATTAAATGAAATTTTCAAATGTCTGTTGTGTAATTTCTTTCACAGAAAATCACCTTTGGATCCTCTTAAATCAAAACTCCAATATAATACTCAAATATCAATATTCAATTTTGTATCAGCAAGAAATCAGTAATATAATCCCCTTTGGATCTATAATACAATCTCAAAATCAAAATGCAGAATACATTCAGAGCAAATTAGACAATACGTAATGTGGGCCCACACACACTCTTAGTCCCAATAACCCCAACCTGTTGCAGGCCTGTGTCGTTGCTTGAGAACGGTGTGGCCGTGAAAACCAACAAATGGCCTCTTCGCTCTAAAGAGCTAAATAAACAAACAAGTGTACCTGTGTCTTCCCATTTCGACACGCGCGCTCAGTGTTGCCAACTTAGCGCCTTTGTCGCTATTTTTAGCGACTTTTCAGACCCCTTCAGCGACAATTTTTCAAAAAAGCGACTAGCGACTAATCTAGCTACTTTTTGAACAAACCTCAGTAACCTCCAAATGTTGCCAGCATGAGTCCTGCGAGCGCGAGGTTTGCTTTCTCCTTGCCGTCACACACCTCTCTCTGCGTCTACCCTGTTCTGTGAATGGCTGAGGGCAGCAGCACGGCAGCTAACAGACGTGAATGAGCAGTGTTGTTTCCACGGATGGACTTATCACTTATCTTTTGTTTATATTTAAAGTATTTAGTTTGAACATTTTATTTTCCTTTCTTTTCTTGTGCTTATTACTTGTAATACTCACTATCACAGTGCTTTAGTTCAGTTCCCGAACTCTCTCAGTTCAGATAATTTTACACATATAAAAAATAGTCATTCAATAGCTACTCGTTCTATTGTCTGACAAAAAAATATAGTAAATGAGAACAGCTTTATTGGACATTCGGCTATATAGCCTATATTATATTATATTATATTATATTATATTATTTTATATTATATTATATTATATTATATTATATTATATTATATTATATTATATTAAAATATAGTATGTAGGCATGATTTTAATGAGAAAAAACATTAGGCAGGCAGAACGAAAGTACGCCGCGATGACGTCATGAATATGCTAATTGACGTATGACGTCATCTAGCGACATTTAGCTACTTTTAGGGGAGGCGTTAGCTACTTTCCTTTGAAAATAGTTGGCAACACTGCGCGCGCTGTCCACCGATCACGTTACACTCCCGTATGCGTCTGCAGTCTCACCAGCTGTCCGCTGAATGATTATGAATCCCGCGATGCCAGAGGAATTCTAAACCACGAGGGGATTTAGAACGCTATCTGGTTCCTCCATACTGAAGTCGTCTTCCTCGGAACGATTAATAAACTCAGATCCCGCGAGTAGATTTTACTCGACGTAAAAGAAAAAGATTACAGCGCGCTCGGCAGCAGTAACATATGCAAGTCTGTTTAAACTTTTCAGTCAAAGTATAACAAATGAAACGAATTACAGAAACGTTCTTTAACACTTTCTGTATGCTAAATATACTCCTTGACCACTTAGTCAGCAGTTATTTGGGTATATTTTCTCTCAGAATCACCAGAAAATAAAGTGCGACATCACTTTCTGATCTGCCTCCATCTGTCTCTCTTCCTCCCTCTCCCAATCAGAATTATCAATACCCAGGCAAGGGCGGGAGCAAGTAAACCAATGTCCAATCACAAATAAAAAAAACATACATGTTGATCAAACCCACATGTTGAGAGAGTACACCTCACATAAACTTTACCGTAATCTGTATAACATTAATACAAGTGAAATGCTGTACAAATATACAACCACATAACGTTTATGACAGTTTAACCCTTGAAGGTCAGAAACATTTTCATATTAGAAATTATGCATGTAGGAGATAATAAATAACCCTAACTGGGCTACACATGATTTTATGAAAGTATGATGTATTGCGACATCAGAAACGAAGAAAAACTAAATAATGACTAATGTAACGCTTGCCGTAAAGCCTAAAAAAGTCAAATTTGTAGTTTTCTTATGTCTCATTAGAACTACAGAAACGCGACCCGATCTGGCAATCTTACATAGTGTGGTTATAGCAGATAAAGGACCGCAAAGCGGAGGCATAAGTGCCTTTCACCCTGTTACGACTTGATGAACCACTGAAACGATTTTGGAAACATTATTTTAAGGTAAAAAATGCTACATAGTGTTGCTTTAACCCCTGTGTGCTGTTCGTTTGTGGTTTTCAGTCGGACTGTTTGGGGACCCCAGGCAACAAAATGTAATTATAATTTTTTTTTTTTTTTACAAATGTAATTTTACTCAGTTTTTTTATGTATTTACTCCAAAACTTAATGTAAAATTCACCTTATAAAATACCCACATTTCTAAATTTCATTCATGGATATAACATGGATAATTATGACCGCCGCTAGCGTAGCTAGCGAAAGCGGTCATATAGGGATTGTCAAAGTTTTTTTTTTTTTTTTTTTCGTCATCTACTGAATTTTTCGTCAACGATACCAGGGACACCGAAACACCGGGGAACATGAAATTTGGTGGGCATGTAGCCCCAATAGACTTTTACGGAAAAATTTCGTTTGGTCCCCAGGGGCCACTCCTCCCCCGCGCTGGGCCCCCCCAAACCCAAAAAATTCAGTTTTTCCTAAATAACTACCTGAACCGTGGCACCGAGGATGAAGAAATTTTTATGGTATGTTGGTCTTAAGGGCCCACATCAACCCAGCCCATAATCACTCATTTGTGATTTGCGCCCCTCCCATAAAAAATGAAAATGCAATATTACTCTGCTTTAATCGCCCCTATCTTCAGTTGAGATGTTCAGAATTGCACCATATTTCATGTGTATGATTAACTTGACATCCTCTGGGGGTATGCTTAGTTTTGTAGAATTTCATCCATGGGGGGGGTATAAAATAAATTCATTTATGTGCACATTTAGTGACTGTACACTCATCGGCCTGTAGATGGTGGTGTTGAGCGAAGGGTTGCTGGTTTAGGATGATACTGTCACACACACACATGCAGGAATACAAACAAACGCAAGCATGCACACACACTGACATCCACACGCACAGACACACACCCATACACACACATACAAATCCACATGCACAGACACACACACACAAACACACACGCGCACACACATGTACGCACGCACACATACACGCACAGACACACACACACACAGACACACACATACACAAACACACACACATACACACACACACACACACACACACACAGACAGACATGCACATACTACTACTTTTTTAGGTATCAGCCATATACCCGATTTACCAATACCCAATGTGTTATGCTTGGGCAGTATACTAATGAGGTGGGTGGGACATGTTTCATGCCATGTTAGATCACATCCTGAGAGTCTACGCTTTCAGAAAATATATAGTTTATATAGTTGAATCAGTTTTCTCTTCATGGTACAGACCAAAATGTATTATGTGTACACTTTCTTCACCTAAATCCATAAAATCCCATTAATTTCAATGGGACATGTACTTAAGTGTTCTGCTAGGTACAGTGGGAATGAGTTTAATTTTGTAAACATTGTTTTTTTTTTAAAACTCTGGGACCAGGGCTACAAGATAAAACCACTTTTTTGGGGAAAAAATGTTTTTTATTTCAGTAAAACACAACAAACCCATGCCAAAGTCAGATGACGTTTTCACATTATGGATGTTAAGTGTCTAAACTAATGACTTTTGATATAAAACTTAAATAGTAATGGCAAATAATTACAAAACTCTAAATTATCCATGATCCACAGGAATACTCCAGACAGTCTTTTAAAATATACAACTTATATACATAAACACGCAATACAGCCAAATTGCTCCACGCCATTTATTTTTGTGGAAAGCCAGTGCAGGCCTGAGCGGCGGTCATATTTTGTACCGCCATGCGGTACATCTAGTTTGACATGGTTTAGTGTAAGATTTTTGCCCATATTTCGGAAAATGCAGTTTTATCATTAATTATGATAGTGTTAAATCGGCTATTCTGAGAAAGTACAACATTAATTCAGAAACTTATCAAAAAGATTTCGTTTCCTGGAAGTTGAATCCTCTGAGAGTCCCAAAGAGCTGTATGCCAGGCTGAAGGAGTTGTATGGGAAGTGGATTCGACCAAAAGGTAAAACAGAAATTGGAGAAATAATTATTCTTGAGCAGTATCTCCGAATGCTCTCTCGCTCTGGATCCGTGAGCGAGGCCCTGAAACTGCTGCCGAAGCTGCATCATTAGCAGATGTGTTCCAGCCATGGAGTTGGCGGGGTGGCAGAGACTCTCTAAAACCCCATGTCTATCATTCGTCCCAGTACCACTCCTCTAGTAAGTGGGAGGAAAATCTGAATACATAACATAATTTAAACCACCTAAGAAAGTGCCTATTTGTTACTTGTGTGGCCAAGAGGGTCATCCCAAACCTATTTGTCCAAAGAATGTTGGCAAGCTCTCTCAAGTTTGTTATGTGCCTAGAGTTCATGCAGATACTGTAAAGCCTGGACTGTCCTTAAACATGACCACTGTAGAAGTAAACGGTAAAGAACCACATGCTCTAGTTGACACTGGCAGCGACCAGACTTTGGTGCAAAGACAGTTTGTTTCACCGGTCTGGATTAATCCTTGTGATAAGAAATCCATTCGCTGTGTTCACGGGGATGAAAAGCTGCTTCCTACGGCAGATGTACATCAGGGTGAAAGGACAGACTTATCTTCTGGATGTGGGCGTTGCAGACAACCTACCATTCCACTGTAAAAAATATCTACTTGGTTCTACTTAAAATCATAAGTTAAGCAGCTGCCTCAAAATTTCAAGTAAAAACAAAATGGATTAATGAATTGTTTTAACTCATTATTTTGAGTCTTGTTAAGCTGTGAATTGCCTTCTGCGAGTCGACATGACTACACAATTATTGTTGTTTCAACTTTGCTATGCAAGTTCAAAATAAAGTGAACTCAATAATGAGCATTCTGTTCACTTATCCCCATTAGTGGGTTCAACTTAGTAATTTCAATTAAGTAATGTCTTTGAATTAGGGTATCAAGTTAAGATGATCTAAAATAATATCTTGTTTTAACTTAATTATAAAAACACACAAATTTGAGTACAAAACATTTTTTTTTTATTAAAACCAATGTTAAGCCAATACAAGCTATACATAAACACTTCAATCATCTCAAACTTGCAATCAATACTTTTTTCAGTACCAAACTTCAGTTGGGTGTGGGTCACATAATGAAGCCAAGATAAATAGAAGGGTTGTGTGAGCTTACACTATGAGGGGGTATCCCAAGCAGACTCCACAAGTATTTATCAGTGTGTATAGAAGGTGGATGATGGGAAGTGTTTCCTGCAGTTGTCTGCACTGCCTGTTGTCAACCAAGAAGTTGGTCATGCTGAATGTAGGCTAGATAGACCAATAGACACATACAGCAGTATAGATATGTACATTCAGCACCTCCAAAAAATAAAATAAAAAAAAAAACAGCCTGTCATCTAAGTTGTTTATCATTGTTATTGGTGTGTGACCTAATGAGGTTAAGTTGACTGATGATTACTGCAGGAAACATCTCACCTTCTATATGCGCATGCACACCCCTCTGCTTGTCATATGCCCATTAGGTCACCCAAAGCTGTACTGAACACTATTCATATTCACCCAATAGAAAATACATTCCTTTAAAAGCATTAGCTTTTTTTCCTTACACAACACTGAAATATTGAACAGGTTTTAAATGTAAACATTTAAAAAACCTTTTAACATTTATCTCACAGATTTGAAACTTGAATACAGTATACTTTGACCCCATTATTTGAACAATATTCAGCATTAAATGTATTCAGTCCAACAAAAGTAAATGTATCAAGTTCAACAAAAAAAATCAGGGCTCCTCTCCTGTTTGCTTAAGTGCTTTTGCATTCAACTTTGGTATGCATGTCAACAGAAACAAATGAAAAAAATGAATTCCAATCCTATTCTCGGGTGGGGTATGGTTTACAAATTATACCTCAGGAGCTTGTTTCGGATGCCGTGGACTCTGGCAGAGGCTTGATCTGGTTTGATCTTCATCACTACCCTCTGAAGGAACTCAAAGGAATACTTCATGGCTCGTGGATACTCAAGATTAACGCAGTATATGATCCCCAAAAGCATGGCAAAGCTGGATGGCACATCCTTGAAGTTGTGAAGCACAACAGTCTCCTCAACCACAACTGCCACATTGAAGACCTCACGTGGAAAGGCATCCTGGTTGTCACCTTCATAGCCTATCAACAGGCCAAGTTGCATCCCCTCCATGGCTGCAGCCAGAGTCTCACCATGTGCCTTGAAAACCAGAAAAAAAAAAATTAGTGTGAATGTTTGGGTCAAGAAGTACACGCTCTGCAAAGCTACTTAAGTCTCAGTGATCATAAATGTTTTCAGGCTAATAAAATAGTCTTCTTGGGCTTTCAGTTGTGAGTGTGCATGTTTGTAGGTGCAATGTTGGAAGGTTACTGCAAGGGTGAAAACTTCAGTGTCCTCTCAGATCTGGGGAAGTGTATGTTGCACTGGGTCATCTCCCCATCACTATTCTACCCCTCCTTTCTCCTCCCCCAACATTGTTCTACCCCTCCCTCCTCCCATCACCACTATTCCACCCAACCCTCATCCTCCCCATCACTATTCTGCCCCTCACTCCTCCCTGCATCATCACTATTTTGCTGCCACAGGACTTTATCAACACCCATGAGTGCATCTAATCCAATCTCTGTGTTAAAGGGTGTGTGCGTGTGTGTGTGTGTGTGTGTGTGTGTGTAGTGAGGTGAGTGGGGTGTGTGGGGTGTGTGTGTGTGTGTGTGTGTGTGTGTGTGTGAGGTGAGTGGGGTGGGTGTGTGTGTGTGTGTGTGTGTGTGTGTGGTGAGTGGGGTGTGTGTGTGCAAGTGTATATGTGGGTGGGTGCGTTCGTATATGGGCTGTTATGCATGACAGAAAAAGGTCTTACATCACACATCCTGATGATGTCTGATGGCTCTTCTCTTAGGTAGTGTGGCAGACCCAGCAGAGCAGCAGTCCTTCTCTTTTCGTTTGTGTCCTACAAAATAAAAATAAGCAGTGTTGAGATTTTATTGCAAACATCTGGTGCCCAATTTTACAATTCTCAGCTCGTCTACTCACGTCTTTCTTCAGACATTCCAAAATGGCTTTCAGTGCAGGCTTCTTTGCCGACTTGGTCGCAGCTTCGTACACTTCCAGCAGTCTTGGTGCCAGATCATCAAGTCCGTCGAGGAACGACTCGAGAAGGTCTATGCTTACGACTCTTTTGAACTCTGCCCGAACCTGAGGAGACAAAAAGGTTAAGGAATTAGAGAAAAGATTTTCAAAGCATAGAGTCACAATTTAGTAAGCTAAGGTTGTCTGTTGTCAAAGGCTTCCATCCACTCAGTAATACTAAACACAATCCTCTCACTTATCTGTATGCACATTCACGCCACCATTCGGACTAAAAAAAAAACATTTCTGAACGGACCACAGTACAGTATCAGACATCCCTCTAGTACTTCCTGGAGGGAAGCTCATACATTGATATCCAGTCATTGGATTAAGTGATTAATCTTAGGCTGAGTGTTGTCTATTGTTATACCTGTCTCTCACAGAACATGGCCGACCATCTAGCTATGACATCCCCAATGAGAGGTTGATCCCCTACAATCTCCTTTCTGCGCTTGGAGAACGTGGCAGACATCAGCTCATCTATCTGCTGGTGATCTGGGTCTTTTTTCAGCACTTCCACCTGAATTGGATTGCACAAGCACAAAGGACACATACTAAGACAAAATAGTAGGCTTCACAGACACAAAAGCAAAGTGTAGGTAGTTAGTATAATATAGGCAGGTATGTATGCAGTAATATTAGACAGGTATGATGTGTATGTGTGATGTGCATGTGTGTGTATGATGTACCTCCATCATCCTACGCTTTTCTTCCATGTTTTCATCACTCAGTCCTTCAGGGGGATCTGGACAGTAGTGGACCTCGCCCTTCTTTGACTTCTTCATACGTGGTCCCTTGGCTTCTTCTCCTTTTCTTTTGTTGACCCTCACCTCTGGGCATCCAGCTGCACTTAACTTCTGTCGATAGTTTCCGAGCTTAAACTTCAGGCTGTGGAACCAGCCGTACCAACCCTTTCCAGACCCTGGCTCTTTTAGACTGGGATGCTTCTCCACAAGCGCTTTGGCAACATTCTCATAGTGTTGCCTCTCAGGATAAGGACTAATCTTTGACATGCTGTCTGCAAGTGTGTCCAGGATATCAGTTTTCATACCTTTAGGAATCACCAGCACAGATCCATCTTTTGCATATCTTCCATTTGCTTCTTGCAGCGTGAGTTCAACATCATGTGAGAACTCTGGAATCGGGAAGGGCTCAGGCCAGTGCTGGGAGTCAGATTCCCCAGATGGAAGGCTGGATGTGTCCAATGTGGAATCCGAGCAGGCTGCATCAGCTGTGAACAACACTTTCAATGTTGCTCTCTCCTCAGGAAGGTCTCGGATGTCTGTCAAATTGGTCAGCTGATCCTTGAACGCAGGGTCCTCAAATTGTAAAATAAATCCACCTCTCAGGCCAAGGTTTGCACGCAACACCTGGCACAGTGCATCAACACTAGGGGGGGTGATTTCGATGGAAAGGCGCCTGATATCCGTCTCAGAGAGGACAACTCGCAGCAGCATCGTGGATCACTTCAGCCTGAAATTGGAGAAGAAAAAGAGGTTTAATTCATTGTATACATACAAACAAATGGTTACTACTGTAAAGATTTGGAAAACACTTCAAGAGGGTTAATTCTTTTGGATCAGGCTGTTAAATTATATTTTGCAGGACACCCAAGAGGGTTAATTCTTCTACATCAGGGTAGAAAAACACAAACTTACAGCAGCCTTAATTCAGCAAGAATGTTCTAGGAGTGGTTAACAGGCGACCCTGGACAAGGTATGACACAAGTGGCATGTAGTCATTGAGATCCTCTGGTTTCACCAAGAGACACTCAGCAGGACTTTTCTTCACAAGATGGTAACTCCTCAAATGCTCCACATAGTAAGTCGAAAAAGGTTCAACGAAGAAACAAACATGACCAGCCAGCACAATGCATATTTCCAAAATCCTTCCGAAGTTGGGTAGTCCACTTGTACTTCCAACAGAAAGTATCATTCCCTTTGAATACTGCGTTCCATTTAAGAAGACATTAGGGGTCAGTCCAACTGTGTCAACATCACTGAATTTATTCAAGATTGCTAGTCTAAGACCACCATCTAAGACTCCCAGGCACACATCAGTCACTTTTGCTGTCTCAATCTCAGGCTTGAAAATGCTGGGCATTTCAAGATAATATGCCAGCATAAGTTGGTGTCTTGAGGCAAGGGTAAGCAGAATGTTTTTAAAGTTATTGGCATCACGCACTACCTTCTTAAAGAAAGAATGCTTAGCCTCAAACCTGATTGTCCAACACTCTATTAAGGGTCCAAATCTTTGAATAAGGCAAGGATAATGTTCAATAAAGTGATGTTTGGGGCGCAATTTGTAATCCGGGAAAACTGTCAGTAGTAACTGTCTATGATCCGATATTTTGGATTGCAAATAACACAGTGAGTCTTCAGTGTGATATGGAGTCGCTAAGAGCTCAACCAAGTCTTTCAGCTCAAGGATTACTTCCCATGTTTGATCCCCTTCTGGAACACGGTGGCCGATGATGAGGGTAAGGAAACGCACAAGACTCCAATTTTCGTGGCCGTTACCACCTACAGTTCCACTCTTTTGAAAAGTTGAAAGAATTTTCTGAGGACAATTTGTCTTATCAGAGAATTTAAAAGGGAAACTCTGTATTTCACTATTAAGCTCTTCTAATGTGAAATACTTCTTTGAAATCAAATCTGCAAGGCACAGACTTAGTTCTACAGGCACAATCCCTTCCAGCACATCGTGTAAAAAATCAGGTGGAAAGCCTGTGCATGTGTGAAAACCTGTCAGGCTGTTGAGAGGGCAGTCTCGTTTCACACCATCAACAGATGCAAGGTCCGTCTGCTTCAAGACATTTACAGCTTCATCAAATGATTCTGGTGACCTTAAAACAAAGTTCCCAGTTCTAACATCACACGTTTGTATGTCTTGACGACTAGCTAGACAAAACCTACAAAACTTCTCAACATTAAAAGACTCTTGGAATCCACCTAAGGAATGTGCTGCCAAGTTGTCAGCAGCAACGAACAAGATGGTGCCTTTAACATTACACCCTAGTTTCTCTACAAACACACCTACTGTTTCAAGACATTTAATATCTTCAATCAGTGGCTTCAAAACACGATCATAACCATAAATCCTGACATGCTCAACCTTGCACAGTAAAGCAAGGTAGATTGATGACAATGCTGACTTGTATCTAGAGGGTAAATTGCCAATAACCCAATACACACCACAGACTTTATGTTTTTTTTTTTATGTGCCCAAGGGATTGCAGATTTCAAAGTCGTCAATATACAAAGTAATAGCTACGCTTAGTTCTTGACCTGAGAGGATTCCATTCGATTTATAGAAGTCACCATCCAGAAAAGACTTGTTCAACAGGTTTGTTTTCCCCCAGTGCTTGCAGTACCTCTTCTTTTTTAAGAAGATCTGAAAGTAACTTTAGAATAGGGATATAGATAACAGTATGAAACTTTTCTTGTCTGTTCAAAAGATATTCGACAGGTTCAATGACACTAAAGTTCTTTTTGTAATATAACTGTCTTTTGTAGTCTGTGCCTAAAGATCCTTCTCTTGAAAGGAAATTAAGTGGGTTAGCACTTTGAAATAGTTCGGTCAAGGATGTCAAACATTCCTCAGATGTGCAATTATGCTTCTCCAAAACATTCTCAATTGACTCCCTAGTTATTTGTCCAGCACATTTTCCAATATCAAACAAATCATCCACAATTTCTTGAATCGCAGACTTTGACACATGAAGGACGGCTTGCAGTCGAAGGAAAAGGGATGCAGTTCTGTGCTCAATTGACTTCTGTGTAGGCTGAGAGTCAGGTTCAGTCACTGAAACATCTGGTGGCTCTAAATCAAAGTTATCCTGTTCATCATTGACAGAAGCTTGACTTTGACAATGAATAATAAGTTCAGGTTTGAAATTATTGAATGTAGAAGACTGATGATATCGGCTTCTGTGAGCAGTAAAAGTCGAGGCTACTCTAGATGTAAAACAGCACCCCACAAATGGGCAATTCACAGTCTCTCTTTTTATCAAATGTCTCTTTAAATGAAGAAAAAAATGTTTGATATTGCTTGGCGCCGAAAAAGTACAAAGTTCACAACGAAGTTTAGCAACGGGACTGGTTCCTTGTTTGTGGTCCGTCAAATGTTTTAAAAGTTCCACATGGGATTGAAAGACGGTAAGACAATTCGGGTAAATGCAACTAAAACCTGTTCTTCCACGTCCATGCTTGTCCTTGTAATGATTCACTATAGTCTTTTGAATGTATGAGGAAAAATTGCAAAACTTACAAGTCCACTTCATCAAATGAGTAGCTGAGCCTGGTAAATCATAAAACACCTGAAACACACAAAACAGAAGAAAAGTTTTAGCTGCTAAGTGATGTGAATTGCAAAAATGAACAAGAGCGTATTTCTAGTTAAGTCTAACTAACAAATTGGATATATGAATTGTTGGATTGCTCTTTAGCACTAGATAACGCAACCGATGTTATGTAATAAGAAACAATAATGCTGTAATTTTCAGCATCATTACTCCAGTCTTCAGTGTCACATGATCCTTCAGAAATTATTCTAATATGTTGATTTGCTGCTAAGAAAACATTTATGATTATTATCAATGTTGAAAACAGTTGTGTACAATTTTTCTTCAAAATTCTTTGATGAATAGAAAGTTCAAAAGAACAGCATTTATTTAAAATAGAATATTTTATAGCATTATAAATGTCTTTACTGTAACTTTTGATCAGTTTAACTCATCCTTGATGAATAAAAGTATTGATTTATTTTATTTCTTTCCCCAAAAAATAAAATAAAAATTATTACTGACCCCAAACTTTTGAGCGGTAGTGTTTAATGTTACAAAAGCTTTCCATTTCAGATAAATGCTGTTCTTTTGAACTTTCTATTCATTATAGAATTTTGAGAAAAAAAAAATGGTACACAACTGTTTTCAACACTGATAATAATGAATGTTTCTTGAGCATCAAATCATCATATTAGAGTGATTTCTGAAGGATCATGTGACACTGAAGCAGTGTTAATTTCGTTGACGAATAATTTTCGTCATTATTTTCGTCAACGACATTTTTTCAGTGACGAAAACGAGACGAAAACTAAATAAAAAACCGTTTTAAATGACGACAACTATGACGAAAATGTATTGACATTTTCGTCAACGAATAAAAACTAGACGAAAATGTTGGGGAGGGACGATTGAGGAAGAGATCCAGTCATAACTGATGCGTTTGTGGTAAAGCGCAGATTTGAATTGTGACGTGCTGATCTACCCGCGGACAGAAGTTGGCATTTGCTTGATTCATGTCTATAGATCGTTAAAAAATGTAAACGTCTGGGAGAAAGAGAAGAGCAGACATGGATAGATCTGAATGTTTTTCTGTGCGCGCGCACACACACACACACACACCCGACCCGAAGCGTGCCTGCACAGCTATACAGCGCGCAAGGACTGAACTGAGCTCTCTTTCGCGTCTGAATGGATAAAATACACACAACATTGTCTAAATGTCAGTTTTGGAGAGTATTCACGTAAACACAGTCGGTTATGTCTTTAAAGAATGTACCGTTGTTGTGAGAATAAAGAATGTACCGTTGTGAGAATAGCGGATCATGTGCATCAGTGCCATTGGATCTGCACACTCGTTCTTAAAGTGACAGTGCGTAATACACATAATGCCGTCTGTGCACTTAATCAAACAACAAAATAAAAAGAGAAAATCACTCACTGCTCTTTAAAAGCTGTAATAAGGATTAATTATATTTAATTTATATAAATATGTCTGCTTGAAATAATAAAGAATGAATACTACATATATCATGCATTGAAAAAAAAGACTAGGCTATTTCTTTAGGAGAAGTGGTTTTATTTAATTTTAAGATGTTTTTTGTATTTCACAGCAGTTAAAAATGTGTCTGTATTGCATGTTCAAACTTTACAAATTATTCATATTAACAGGTTAAAGGCCATCTTTCAATTTAATTTTATAACTTAATTTATACAGAATCTTGTATGAAAATGTCAATTCAAAAAGACATACATAAGAATACATATGTTTTATAAGACCCACGGGCAGAAATTAAGAAAAAAGTGTACCTATTCTAAGCTAGGCTTCAAAAAACCGTCCTTTTCCAGAGAACGCGTCATATGACGTAACGACAGGCAAACAAAGGCGGGGGCGCTGCCCTGGACCCTGGTTCTCAGTGTGGGTTTACGTAGTCTGAGAGGTGGTAATAGAAAAGAGAGCTTGTCGTTATCGTTATTATATAGTACGTTTGAGTTGTCACAATGGTGAATTCTTGTGTTTGTTTTGGATGCAACTACTCCAACTTGTCTGGCCATCGGGTCCACCGATTTCCAAACAAGAAACACAAAGATTTCCGTGCTTGGATACGTTTCGTCCAGGCAAAGAGAGGCCATTTCGCTGCCTCCTCGGTGACAAGACACACGGTGGTATGCGAAAAACACTTCACACCGGACAACTACAACCAAGGAGATCTTATGGAATTTCGCATGGGATTTCGACGAAGAGAGTGGGTTAGGCTGGCAAATGGAGCTGTCCCATCGGTGCATGCAAGTCCACCAGCAAAATCTGGCGGGAGTGAAGAGTCCGTTAGCACTAGCAGAGAATCTGCGCGCCGAAAACGGGAGCTTTGCACAGTAAGTCTTATAATACTTTATACAAATTGTTGCATCG
This sequence comes from Scardinius erythrophthalmus, assembly GCF_964197995.2. Lineage (NCBI taxonomy): Eukaryota > Metazoa > Chordata > Actinopteri > Cypriniformes > Leuciscidae > Scardinius > Scardinius erythrophthalmus. The sequence continues at coordinate 62,522,549 of NC_138221.1, read as the reverse complement.
AAATGTAGCTCTGCATGTAATTTCTGCAAATTTATTTTTCTTGATGTTATAATGGATTAGTCTTGGCATGACTTAGTTTGAGAAGTTAACGTTAGCACCATGAAGGCACGAAAGCCCGCCTAGCTGTTAACGTTAGCTTACTCCTGTTACACCCCGTGAGGCTGCACATGAGCCTCCTGACACTTATTTTATTGAACTAATAAGACAGGCTTCCAGACTGCGACCATTTTCTGAGAATGTGGGAGTCAAAATTTTATGTGGTCGCATTTGTGCGAGTGCATGCAGGTTCATGTAACGTTAGCCTATATATTTTGTACTGGGATGCATTAGATTAGTGCATGTGTTGTTGCCAATGAATGTACAATGGTGAACAATTATTAAGATGAATCTCTTTCATCTAAGCTGTTCAGGTAAAGCCTCAGATGGTGGATGTGGGGACTCAAACCGAAAGGTTTGAGCATCGCAGATCAACTCCACTGGCCAGTCCTGAACAAAGTGATGATGAATGGTCATTTTCTGATATCATCAACCATTCTGGTGATATGTCATGGAGTCCCGGGGAGGAGATGTTGAGCGAGTCCTCTGAGGAGGAACCAGAAGAGCTGGAATCTTTCAGTGACCCAAAGTAAAAACCTTTTTATTAATGGAAAATGTCTGATTGTGTATCAAAAAATGTCATAGTCAGAATTAATGTGTTTTTTCCTTTTCTTGTTTTCAGTGCTGTTGACAAGTTCATTGTTTGCCAGAGGCAGTTGCTGTCTTTGTTCACGGTTTGTCCTGCATGCTGTGGGGAAACCCAGGGACACATAATGCACCCGGAAGGAACCTTCATAAAAGTCAAGCAGGTAATGTCTTATTTGTCAACTGTCTGTGAGGAGCTGAATTATAGTCTGTGAATGTACAGTATGTATATTCATTATTTGTGTCTTAACTATACAGGTATTTCACTGCCTCATCTTAAAGCTGCTTGAGTCTCTAATCTTCTCTCATCTTTCAGGCCTGCGGAACTTGTGGTTATGAGCGTTACTGGCAAAACCAAGAGAAGGTACATCGAAACATGCCTGCCTGCAACCTTTTACTCAGCGGTGCCATCCACTTCTCAGGTTGCATGGCTACTCAGACAATCAGGATGCTGAAGCTGTTTGGACTGCAGTGCATAAGTCCCGGCACTTTTTTCCGCCATCAGCGCTATTACACTATCCCTACCATCGTGCAGGCCTGGAGGAATGAGCAGAAGGGGATCATCAGGGAGCTGAAGGAGACTGGGGGTGGATTGATCCTGTCTGGTGACTGCAGGTAGAATGGTCAAGCTCACGTCACTGATGTAGAACAGGTCAGTGTGTTTTTGCATTAACCTCTAAATGTAACTGTTTTTGACGTTCTTAGATCAGATTCTCCTGGACACTGTGCCAAATATGGTAGCTACTCCTTGATTGAGGATCGAATTAACAAAGTTTTGGATGTTCAACTTGTCCAAGTAAGTTGATGTCACATAAAAATCTTGCGTCTGATTTAGTTACTGATATTACTGTTACTGTTCAGTAATAATCCGTTGGTTTTACAGAGCTCAGAAGTCCCAAGCAGCTCTTGGTGTGAGCTAGAGGGTCTAAAGCGGAGTATGCAGTTCCTGATGGACCAAGACATGCAAGTGTCTGCTCTGATAACAGACAGAAATCGGCAGGTAATGATGCTAGGAGAGATCTAAAGCTGAACAGCATATTGACATGCACAGTATCACTCAAAATAAGTTCTAAATTCTATAAAATCAATTTGTGTCTTATTTGTTTTAGGTGGCCAAGTGGGTACGTGAGAAAATGTGTTCAGAAGGAACAAGGCATTTCTTTGATGTCTGGCATATTGGGAAAAGTATGTATTGTGATGTTGGTAGTTCTATATAATAGACTTGTTTTTTGTAGTTAAATTCACTTTCCTAATAATTAGTTTGCTCTGCTCTGTTTGTCTGCTCTGGAACAGGCGTACAGAAAGCACTGGATGCTGCTGCAAAAGAGAGGGACTGTGAGGATCTGAAGCTGTGGAGGCCAGCCATTATCAACCATCTGTACTGGACCGCAGCTTCCACTCCTACAGGAGATCCAGATGAGATGCAGGCAAAATGGCAGAGTATGATAAATCATGTACAGGACATACATGAACACAGCACTCCTGCATTTACCAGCTGCGCACATCCACCGTTGGAAGGAGAGGCAAGAAACAAGGAGTGGCTGGAACCAGGTACAACATAGTAGCCTATGTTAAAAGATGTCAAATGTTTAGTTTGTCAAGTTTAGTTTGGTTTTATCAATACGTAACCCCATGTGTACTAATAATTACTTGTGTTATGAAATGCGACAGACTATATGACATAATATGTTTTATTTAGGATCACCAGCAGCCACTAAACTGGAGAGTGTAGCTGCCAGGAAAGCACTGGTAAAGGATATTCGACAATTGTCACCTCAGCATCAGACATTCTCCCTGGAGGCCTACCATTCCCTCATTCTGCACTTTGCGCCCAAACACACTGGCTTTTCTTTTCTTGGGATGTACAGCAGGTAGTGTTATCACTCAAAAGTATCAATACTAATAAAATTAGGCATTTATTTTCAGTTTCAGGATATTGCAATACTTTTGTAGCAGGATGATGACAGAATGAATATGGCTAAAAACTAATGCAGTCTTGTATAGCAGACCAAAATGTTATTGATTGATAACTGCATTACATATTATTTGCAACAAAAAAAAAATTGCAAAGATGAGTCATTGTCTTAGACCCATTTGAACTGAAAACATTAATGTCATGTATTTCTGTTGCATTTCACTGCATTGGGTTAGCTTTGGAGACCTAATGTTCTATCTACTTATCTCCTACAGACTTCTCTTGGCGGCCCTACATTACAATAGTAATGGCAACAGAGATGTAGCTCGAACCAGTGAGGGTGAGGCACGCTACGCCGTTCGCTACCCACGGTTTCGGAAAGGTGGCTGGGTAGTCCACCCCATGAAGGAGAAACCATCTTACGGTTAGTAGATTCACTTAGTTTTTCAATATCTTTTTTATGTGGGTCAACCATGTTACTAAATGTGTTCTAAACATTTCTCTCCTCAAGGATACGCAACAAATCTTATGGTCTCTCTGGTAGAGGAATACTCAAAGTCACCACAGGCCCTACAAGAAAGCAGTGCTGTCTTGTCCTCTGCTGCCCCGCCCCCCCTCACCACTTCCCTCCAGAAGGTTGCCAAGGATGAGGCAGTCAGCCTCCATCTCGCACAACACTCACGCTTTAACATCTAATAAAAGATCAATTTTACCAGTTGAGTTTGTTTCACTATGGATTTATTAATCATCTTCCAAGCGGGGCCACTGGAAACCTTTGTATGTTTGTCCCTCCTCTGCAAACTGCCTCATTGCTGACACAACACACGAAGGTATGGCTTTCCTAATGTCCCTGCCTAGTATTCCGTACGCCCAGCGGACAACCTGCCTGTATGCGGTGTATCGGAACTGCCTGTGGTGGAGATTGGGACATAATTACATTTTGATCATACCATGGTTTCATAATAAACAATTCCAATGGTAAATATTGCATGTCCTGTTGGCTGATATTCTACTGTACTACACAACACCAAAATTGTTTTTATAGTAAGTATATGGAAACCACTGAGTTTAAAAACCTGCTTAACAGGATTTACTATTTTGGTGTAGAAAAGCTGGTTCTTTAAATTGCAGTGTGAAATAATTTTTGCTCAAAACATACTCTGGTCTGCTGGCTTGGAGAGGGCCATGCTCCTGTCTGAAGTTCATGTATGCTATCTGCAGCACAAAAGGATAAACTATGTTGTGCAGAAATGCACAGCTTTTCCATCCCTGTCCAGACTAGCTGACCGTCACAGATGTAAGCTAACGTTATAGCCTACAGCATTCATTAGAATCTGGGATCTAAACTCAACATTTTAAGACACATGTTGCATATGGTGACAATCTACATGGATGCTTGAAAAACAACAAAGTCGACAGCAATATTGCAAAATATGATTTATTAAAGATGCAATGTGATAAACATGGAGACAACGTTAGCCACAATTAGCTATAGCCTGCACTGTAAAAATAAAAGGTGCCTGGAGGAACCTTTTGGGGTTCTTCACTTCGCCACACCGGCGGAACCGTCTGTAGATCCTCTAGGCACCCTTTAAAAAGGGGCAGTTCTCTGAGGAACCACACAGGTTTCCTGAGGAACTCTTATATTAGGCACTGTGTGGAACCACTTTGGGTGCCTCCAGGAATCAAATTTATCAAAAAATCAAAAATATTTAATTTCATGTTGTTACTATGGTTACCTTTGACTTCTATTATAATAAACAAATTGAACCAAATACGAAATAAGAATTGTTTATTACATATTTGATATTCATTTTTATACATACACTTCTATGCACATGGGAAAAAAAGCTAAATATAGATTAATATCAATGAATACACAAAAAATGTAATAATACATAAGCAACATGAATAATCAATCATGTTTATACAATAGGCTATACAAGAAAAGACATCTCAACAAAATGCATGGAAACGCATATGTTCCACGAAATAAATCAATGTAAAAAAATTACATTTTGATTAATTAAAAATGTCCATCTTCACTTAACTTTAACACATTTGTGTTTCAGTCCGATGGTAAGTCTGACATCACTGTTTCCAAGTCCAAAAGCTCTATCAGATGCCAAAAACAAACAAACAGTGCTAATATGCACTCATTGTGCTGTAATATTCCTGAAAATTATGATCCTAACCTTTATCTCTATACCGAAATCTCTGATGGTTAGTTATTCAGCTATTTTGAATCGTAAAATGTTGAAGTCTGGGATGCCGTTAGACTGGAGACTGTAATGTACACTATGGCTTTTGAAAAGCTTAAATGTGTGACTTGAATCAACAGTGTTCATAAATGGTTGTTGAGTATTCTCATGAAACAAGATAGAGGAAGTAGCAGTAGAGGCTTCGACCTGGAAACAGTATTAAGGTGCAGTAAAATTATCTGTTGTTCTGTGAATGTTCACTGGTGAATTCCAGTCATTTCAATAAGAATTTACATGGTCAGCAATTTCGTTTGTGGTCAAAAATGTCGCTATGGGACCAAGTTGGTGTGAGGTACTTAAAGAGTTAGAAAAGTGAAGAGGTGCCGCCGCTTCGATTTCCATGTGTTTTTCCTCTTTTCTGGTGGATGGTCGGTCCAGGCACTTCAGTGATTTTCAGGTCTACAGGAGGATTTTTATTCTTGTTCAAACTTGTATTTCAGCTTACCGAGATCCCTGCAAAGTACAAAATGTACTGTTAGTAACGTTATTAAAGTGATAGTTGTGAAATTTAAATAATTTCCTCAGCCTTGTGACGTTCCAAACCTGTTTGACTTTCTGTCTGTGGAACCCAAAAGCAGATCTCAGGCATAATGCAACCCCAGTCACCGATCGCTGACACTGCATGAAACAAAAGCAGAAAAAAAAAATTGTAAATCATTCATGAAACCATTCTTATGTAGTTCAATTCAATGAAACAATTTATGTAAAAATGGTTAAGTTCCAAAAATGTCCCAGAAAAGATCCTAAAAATAATCACTGAGTTCACAACTCATGTGTTATGGGTTGTGTTGTAAGTCTTCTGAAGCCATAATAGCTTTTTCCTTTCTTTTTTTCATCAAAAAAGACTAAACTTGTAGTTATAATTCAGAATTAAAATGTCTTATATTCAAATGCAAATGATAAAGATATAAGAAAAAAATGCATAGCATTATTTGTGAACCAAACCTAATATTATTTTTCTGAGTAACATGAATGAGATTTGAGAGCATGAGGGAAGATTTTCAGAGAATAACTGATTAAAAAAACACAAGTACACAGTCAAACAATACAATTTCACACAAAGAAAGTTCATAGTAATAAAGTACTGCATGTGGTGCAGGTAACACTGTAATTCAGTGTTGCCACTGAAATGTTCAGATTATTTTAGAAATGTAATGGTTGTTCTGGGGATACAAAAGAAAAAAAGCTGATTATTCACAGCATACTATTTATTGACGAGTAAATGGCTTTAAAATTGTAACGTTTTGAGAGAATGTAGTAAGTAAAGTTAGGCTAAACAAAAACAGACCAAACTATATTAACCTGCTTTTGTTATTCATAACAAACGCCAATGACAGCAGGAATCAGCTAAATTATAGGCTATATCAGCAATTTGACGACACAGTTGTACAGAATATGTTGAATTGAATGACTAAATCAATCTAAGACAATAAGTCAATACATTAGATCAACGTAACGCTAGTTAGCATCGTGGCTAAAACCTTCATACCAGACACTGTGCAATAAACGAGTGGTAAACACTGTAAAAACGTAGTAATGTATAATAAATTTAATTTATATATATGTGTGTTTGAATATATAGTGAGTAGACTCATATGTATTTATATTTATTTGCGAGTTTACAAACCTTGTAACGGAGAGCCGAACAAACGGCGGAAGCTTTGATGAGAGGACTGGAGCCGTTACTTTCAAACTCAATGACGTCAGTGGATACTATTGTTGTTGCGTGCGAGCAGCGCGAGCATCACTGAAGCGACGACAGCAGAGGAATAGCAGCAGTTTCGTGACAGAATAAAACTTTTCTCCTCCTGGTTCTTCTTCTTCTTCATAATATTATTATTATTTAGTGTTGTTTTTTAAGGTTTAAATTACTTAATAAAATAGCCTAGGCCTATACTAAATATATGTAACCCAAGTGAAAAAGACATAGGCTACTGTTAAATGTATTAAAATGCATTAAAGTATATTTGTATTGTAGTAGGTCTACTAAAAACACACTCAAGTACATTTTTAATACATTTAATAGTACGTCTTTTTCACCTGGGTATGTATACTGAATCAAACTTAAGTAGCCTATAATAATAATAATAATAATAATAGGATAATAATAATCTTATTCTGGCCTTATTGAACCATTGGGTTCCTCCAGATGCTGGCTTTAACATAAGAGATCTTACATCTTCCACTTAAATGTTAAAAGATCTTCCAATAACCCTTTTATTGCATTCGGGTTCCTCTATTTTCCCCCAAAGCACTTCGAGGTCTCATGGTAATGAAAAGGTGACTCCAGAACCTCTGAACTAAATACAAAGTGCTTAAAGGATCCCATAAGTTCCAGCAAGAACCTCAAAGATTGTCAATGCTCCTCCAGTAACCCTACTATAGGAGAAAGATCTTAGAGGCACCTAAATTACATTTTGAAGTTCCTTGAGTATCCGACAGGATATTTGAGGCTCCTTTAGTTTTTACAGTGTGTGGTCACTCACCAAGACACCTGCCCAATTCTCCACCGATTCTCCTCACACCACAACTCTATCTCTCTCCTCTGTCCATTTACCCTTCCCCTTAACTCTGCCTGACCCCTCTCTTGCCTAGGTGGCTCATAATTATACGGCAATGGCCCATCGTAAGAGTTTACATTAACCCCTACTGCAACCTCTTCACTGTCTGACTCCATTACGAAGAGATGAGATTTACCGGCCGTTGCGTCACTTCCGATCAGAGCGTTTTTGACAGCGGAAGTAATTTTACTCACACTTTCTTTTTAAAAACTTTTTTCATGCACATTTATGATTAATTTCTTCACGCAAATCGAGTTCCTACACTATTTATCTACACGTTCATTCACAGGGATCTTCAACTTGAAAGATGGACTTTAATAGTGTTTTGGGAGTAGGCTATAATGGGTTTGGAAATTTTAGAGAAATTCTAAATTAATGCATTACAATTTAAATTCGATTTTAGTCGACTAAATATACTGTAGATTTAGTCGACTAAAATGTTATTGTATTTTCGTCGACTAAAACTAGACTAAAACTAAAACAATTCAGATGACTAAAATATGACTAAAACTAAATGGCATTTTAGTCAAAAGACTATGACTAAAACTAAATCAAAATTTGCTGTCAAAATTAACACTGCACTGAAGTCTGGAGTAATGATGCTGAACATTCAGCTTTGATCACAGGAATAAATTACAGTTTAAAATAAAACAGCTGTTTTAAATTGGGATAATATTTCACAATATTACTGTTTTTGTTTGTATTTTTAATCAAATAAATGCAGCCTTGGTGAGCAGGAGATACTTCTTTTAAAAACATTTAAAAAATCTGACTGACCCCAACCTTTTGAACGGTAGTGTATTTGGCCTTGACATATGGTCTATCAGAAATGGTGTTTTCTACAACAGTTTACAGTGAAAACTGGTATCGTCTCAAACAAAGCTTTATCAACCGTCTCTGACTGAACTAAAAGACTGAACTGCTAGCAAACGTGTTCTAGCTAACGTTAACGGTCGCTAAAATGTGCCTCGCTTAAATGACATCACAGTTGTTGCACATATCAAAATGTAACGATTATTGGCTTCATCAACGCACATTCTTAATATCTACAAAACACGTTCACTTACCAATAGCGAACTTGTTCACGCCAACACTTGTTGTCTTGTCTTGTCTGACGGAAAAATGAGGCACTTGGCCGATTGAAGTTTGATTGCTGGCTGGCGCGTAAACTTGTTCGTCTCGAGGCCTGGCTTCGTCGGTAGTCCCCCGCACATGCGCAAAGAGCTGTCCTCCACTCAATCTGATCAGTTTAACTCATCCTTGATGAATAAAAGTATTGATTCATTTTATTTCTTTCCCCCAAAAATAAAATAAAAATTCTTACTGACCCCAAACTTTTGAACGGTAACGTTAGTGTTTAATGTTACAAAAGCTTTAGATTTCAGATAAATGCTGTTCTTTTTAACTTTCTATTCATCCAAGAATTTTGAAGAAAATTTACACACAACTGTTTTCAACATTGATAATAATAATGAATGTTTCTTGAGCATCAATCATCATATTAGAGTGATTTCTGAAGGATCATGTGACACTGAAGTCTGGAGTAATGATGCTGAAAATTCAGCTTTGATCACAGGAATAAATTACAGTTTAAAATATATTAAAATAGAAAACAGATGTTTTAAATTGGAATAATATTTCACAATATTACTGTTTTTGTTTGTATTTTTAATCAAATAAATGCAGCCTTGGTGAGCAGGAGATACTTCTTTTAAAAACATAAAAAATCTGACTGACCCCAACCTTTTCAACGGTATTGTATTTGGCCTTGACATATGGTCTATCAGAAATGGTGTTTTCTACAACAGTTTACAGTGAAAACTGGTATCGTCTCAAACAAAGCTTTATCAACCGTCTCTGACTGAACTAAAAGACTGAACTGCTAGCAAACGTGTTCTAGCTAACGTTAACGGTCGCTAAAATGTGCCTCGCTTAAATGACATCACAGTTGTTGCACATATCACGTTATTGGCTTCATCAACGCACATTTTTAATATCTACAAAACACGAACACTTACCAATAGCGAACTTGTTCACGCCAACACTTGTTGTCTTGTCTTGTCTGACGGAAAAATGAGGCACTTGGCCGATTGAAGTTTGATTGCTGGCTGGCGCGTAAACTTGCTCGTCTTGAGGCCTGGCTTCGTCGGTAGTCCCCCGCACATGCGCAAAGAGCTGTCCTCCACTCAATCTCAACACGCCAAAGACTTGTACCCCACTCAATTTAAAATGGCAAGTTCATTCAAGCACCTGGAATTTGTGATTCATTGAAGTAACTTATGAACCTAAATTGGAAGATTGAAAACTCAAACAATTGAGTTGAAATTTCATAACACATCATTTTATGTCTGAGTTAATGACATATATAAGTTATCATAACTTTTTGATCAGATCATTTTTTACAGTGCTGTGGTTTTGGGCCATGATCTGCCAGTGCTCTGGGACTTGTTGCAGCCGGTTCCCTCATGTTATATGGTCGTCACACGAGCTAAAGCAAGCAAAGGGGAAGAAGGGGAACAGATGCTTAGAGCCGTACCTTTCTTTGACAATGAAGTAGAAACTCCGCTCCCAAATAAACAAGACATAAATCGCCACTCGTAATGTAGCGAGGGCAGGGAGGGACATGCAATTCAAACTGAATTGAGAAATAAAAAAAAAAATATATGATTGAGAAAATCAAACAATAAATAGACAGTGACAATTTCACACAGAGCTCTTGCTGAAGGCACAGAAGCTGACATTGTTTGGTTCAGGTGTGCTTTATATCTTCCTGGTCATGACGTCTCCTGCCTATGACATTCTGTCACACCATTGGACTGTGATCGCACACGTGCTTCAAGTCACAATCCAGCAGAGCTGTTCCCACAGAATCATTCTCCACGCAGAGCTTGTTCCCTTGAAAGAGAATGTTGCTTTTTAATGAAACTAACCAAAGAAAGCATGAAGCTAGAATAAAATTTGAATTTATGTTTCTGCTCAAATGAATACATTAATACATGATGTTAGCTACTAACTGCATGATCTATATTATAACTGTATATTCTGACATATGGACATTACTTTGGCACAGTAGAATCATTAATTTTCTATAAAGGTGTTTTGAAATGATATGCATTGTGAAAAGCACTATACAAATAAATGTATGTTTTAAAAAAAGGTAATTAAAAATGCTGTAGTCTAAAGGCGAATACACTACATGACTTTTGTCCAGATATTTGCCCCAATCTCCAGTTTGGAGAAGATTAACTAGAGTTTAGAATTCTGAGTTTGTCATTCATAAATAAAACTTTGCTCGGTTATTCATGAACTCGTAACTCGTAATTTAATTCAACTCCATTTGAAGAGCACATAAACACAGCAGTAAAGTGACTCTGCTTCACCAGGAATGAGGAAGCTGCTTTACAGACACTCCTGTTTTACACACGTCACTCAAACACAGAAGCAGGAAACTATTTCAACTCCTCAGTTCAGAGAAACAGAAACTGAAGTATTGTTGAGCTGTTGTGTGTTTGTGTCTCTCTGTATTCATGCAGTAAAATGGCAGAAGCCAGATTTTCTCAGGATGAGTTCACGTGTCCAGTGTGTCTGGATCTCCTAAAGGAACCAGTGGCCATTCCCTGTGGACACAGTTACTGTAAGATCTGTATTACAGACTGCTGGGATCAGGAGGATGAGAAGAGAGTCTACAGCTGCCCTCAGTGCAGACAGACCTTCAGTCCAAGACCTGCTTTAGCTAAAAACACCATTCTGGCTGAACTGGTGGAGAAACTGAAGAAGACTAAACTTCCTGCCAACTGTTACACTGGATCTGGAGACGTGGAGTGTGACGTCTGTACTGGAAGAAAATACAAAGCCGTCAAGTCCTGTCTGGTGTGTCAGGAATCTTACTGTCAAACTCATTTTGACCGTCATGAGGAATTTCACTCTCGTAAACCACACAAAGTGATTGATGCCACTGGACGACTGCAGGACATGATCTGCCGTAAACATGATAAAGAGCTAGAAATGTTCTGTATCACTGATCAACAGTGCATCTGTGTGTGGTGTAAGGAGAGTGAACATAAAAACCACAAAACTGTATCAACTGCAGCACAGAGGACAGAGACACAGGTATGAACTGAGAGGGATTGATCACACAGAAAGGAAAGTGTCTTTATTTACTCACTCATTTACTCATGTTGTTCCAACCCGGTTTGACTGAGTTTCTTCTGTGGAATATAAAAGATGACATTTTGAAGAATGTCTCGTCTATTTTAGTTCATACATTGAAAGTCAGTGAGAAAGTCATTGTAAGTCAATGGAGTAAAAAAGTTTCAAGCTCCAAAAAGGAGAAAAAGCATAAAAGTAATCTAAACAACTAGTGGTTAAAGAAAGGAGTACGCTTAAGTGTATTAACATGCACTTGTAGTGTACTTCAAATTAAAAGTGCATTTTAAAAAAAACTTTGTATTTTATATATGCAGATAATATAATATTAATGAAATGAAAGGCCACTTAAGTGCACTTAAAGAGAGTCAACTTTCATGACTGTTTCATAAGTACACTTTATAAAGTACACTTTTTTATAATGTAAAATGAAAAGTTTTACTTTGAAGTACATTTTAATCATATTTAATATTTCAATTTAACTCAAAATAATTATGAAATTACATTATATACTTCTTACTTAAGTGGGTCAAAAAGTCAGTCTTAAGTTCAGCTAATTGCTTTATATGTACATTTAAACTATAATACATTTTCATTTAATAGCATTTAAAGTAACAACATGTAACTTTTCAACCTTCATAATATATTTCCAAGACCCTTGTGATAGTACATCGACTTACAATAGGTTGAATGAGACGTCTGCCAGAGCCTGACGGGGTCTGTATCGCTTTTACTGGCACTATGTAACTTCGGGGTGCGGGTAGTAACCAGCGCTCAAAAAGAACTACAAAATTCGACTGCTTTACGGCATACGTCACTTCGCCCACCAGTTCCTCAAATGTGGCCAACCAGCGCGTTTGTTTACGTACGTCTGTTTTCGTCATGGCTGAAGCAGCAGCGAAACGTAAGAAGTCCAAGGTTTTGTCGGAGTAGAGTCGGAAGAGGAAAAGGGAGAGTGATAAACTGAAAGACAGGACGAGGATCAATATTGGTCGAGCGTTTGCTCGCTGGCGTTAGCTTATGGAGGAGGAGTGTTACCAGACCGATGCTGACTTGGCCGTCATGCTGTTGAACTAGTAAGTAACTGTAAATTGCTTGCATACTATCTTTAGTTTTTCTAATCTGTTGTCTGCCTGGCTACGTTACGGAAACTATCTGGTCCTCCATTTATCTTCATGAATCAGCTAGAAGATGAGCGAATTATCAATCTGGTAGCTAGTAAACACTAACATGGTAGTTTTAGATGGTTAGGATGCTATCGCTATCATCCTCGTTCAGATTTGAGCATTGCAATCGACATGCAAATCGCAAATGTTTGAGTTAAAATGTTTAGTCTACTAAACATGTATAAATTATGAAAGGGGGAAGATTAATAATATTATCATTGCCCATATGAAAAAAACCTGCATGCTTCATATACAGTAACCGTAAATCATTTTACGACAGCGGTAATCGACAATTCCGCTTCCAACCTGTAGGACGACCGCAGAGGAAAAGTTCCATGTTGTTGCTTTAACATGCAATTACGTGTCTGAAAACATTACGTTCAGTTCACACTTATTTCACAATTACAGACCCTTTCCAAAAAATTTGAATATCATGGAAAAGTTTATTTATTTCCATAATTCCATTAAAAACGTTAAACTTCCATAGATTATAGATTCAGGGCCCACAACTTAAACGATTTCAAGTATTTAGTTGTTTATTTGTACATAATTTGGGCTTCCAGCTCATACAACCCATGAAAACAGGATTTCAAAAAAATTGAATATTACATGAAATCACACAGTAATTACACAGTGATACCATGGTCATTGAACCAGGTTTGGGTTCTTTTGGCAGTGTGGGCAGGTGCAAATCCTGCAGGAAAATGAAGGAAGCATGAAGTGCTCTGGAAATGTCCTGGTAGACGGCTGCGTTGACTCTGGATTTAATAAAGCACAGTGGACCAAAGTCCTCTTTTTTGATGAGAGCAAATTTTGCATCTCATTTGGAAACCAAGGTCCCAGAGTCTGGAGGAAGAATGGAGAGGCACACAATCCAAGATGCTTGAAGTCCAGTGTGAAGTTTCCACAGTCTGTGTTGGTTTGGGGAGCCATGTCATCGGCTGGTGTTGGTCCACTGTGCTCTCCACTCAACGCAGCCGTCTACCAGGACATTTCCAGAGCACTTCATGCTTCCTTTAGCAGACAAGCTTTATGGAGATGCTGACTTCATTTTCCAGCAGGATTTGCACCTGCCCACACTGCCAAAAGAACCAAAACCTGGTTCAATGACCATGGTATCACTGTGTAATTACTGTGTGATTTCATGTAATATTCTAATTTTTTGAAATCCTGTTTTCATGTGTTTTATGAGCTGGAAGCCCAAATTATGTACAAATAAACAACCAAATACTTGAAATCTTGAAGTTGTGGGCCCTGAATCTATAATCTATGGAAGTTTAACGTTTTGAATGGAATTATGGAAATAAATAAACTTTTCCATGATATTCAAATTTTTTGGAAAGGGTCTGTATATTATTTTGAAGAATATAATTTCCAAAATATGTGCAGTCTTTAAAATATGCTACTTTTAAAAGAGCCAAACTTTTAATCACAAATCAAATCAAATCAAATCAAATCAAATCATTGATAAACTTATGTATGTGGAGCCCAAATCAAATATGATGACATCAAAAACATCAAACTTCACTGGTGTTTGTGTCATGACATCATGGTGTTTAGTCATGTGACTGTGACATGTTATTGACGTGTCACCATATTTTATTTGGCCTCTGTAAACCGCTGAGACATTCTTCTAAATATCTTCTGTTGTGTCTCACAATAGACAGAAAGTCATACAGGTTTGGAGTGACATGAGGGAGAGTAAATGATGATACTAATGATATAAAACTAGGTACTGATGAAATACTGCTGACATTCATTTCAGGAAACCATGAATCTGTGGTTTGAACCAGACAGTAAAAACTTACCATGCAAGATCTTTAACCACTTCACCAACTCTGGATTCATGTAACTTTAATGTTTGTTTGACAGTAGTTTTATGTGTCATTCCCTGTCATTGCTTTGTCCTCCAGAAACAGCTGAAGGAGACGCAGATGAAGATCCGTCAGAGAATCCAGCAGAGACAGAAAGATCTTCAGCATCTGAGAAAGGCTGTGAAGTCTCATAAGGTGAGTCTGGAGAAGAAGAGAAGTTTGAGACGTCTCAGTTTGGACTCTGTCAGTCGTGCTGAAGCCACTGTGTGATTGTGATGTGTGTGTAACAGCGCTCTGCACAGACAGCAGTGGAGGACAGTGAGAGGATCTTCACTGAGATCATCCGCTCCATTGAGAGAAGCCGCTCTGAGGTCACACAGCGGATCAGAGATCAGGAAAAGACTGCAGTGAGTCGAGCTGAAGGACGACTGGAGCGACTGGAGCAGGAGATCAATGATCTGAGGAGGAGAGACGCTGAGCTGGAGCAGCTTTCACACACACAAGATCACATCCAGTTCCTGCAGGTAACAGAGATCTAGAAGAACAGGATCATAGTGGACTTGAGCAAGATCCTGCTATGACAGAGAAACATTTACTGAGAGCAGAATGAGCCGTTGACAGGGATGTTGTCAGGAATTCAGTCAGATTCAGTCAAGTGTTGTGTTATCATATAATCATCAGTCAGACTCTCATCTGATCATCTTCTGTTTAAAGAGACACACTTACAAAGCCCTGGGAAATTCACCATTAAATATTAACAAATTTTTCCTTCTGGTTTCTTCTGTCTTGATGAAATCAGTGAACTTGATGGTATCAATATCCAGCCAACTAGATTTTTCATCCTCCTTTAATGAAATCTTTTATTTCTACTAAAATATTTTAGTCCCTACTCGACTTTCTACTCGTCCACACAGTCACTTGTGAAAAAGAAGTGTCATTAATTGAATGTGCTCTTGTAGTTAATTACTTCAAATCTTACAAATTTTTTTTTTTTAAACCCAACTTGCAGATAATATATTTGTTACGGAAGCAGACGGACAACAAGGTAAGTAGTGATGTAATGTTTATTTAAACAGCTGAGTGTCTGAGTGGCTCGGACACCACTCGAGATGAGATCTGGACAGACTGGAACAGACTGGAATCGTCGTAGAGAACTGGTAAGTAAACACAGGTAAGTTTAGTAGTGAAACTCGCAGAGAGAAGCACTATGAGTCCGCTTCGGATAAACGAGCCCGGACAATGAGAGGTGCGTGAGGTGTGCTTAAGAAGCAGTGGTGATTAATGGGGTGCAGGTGTGGCTTGTTAATACTCAGGTGACTGTGATTGCCGGGTGATTGTGGTGGATGAACCTGGCCAATCCGTGACACTACCCCCCTCCCCAGGGCCCGCTCCTGAGGGCCGAGATCTCCGACGCCGTGGTGGTCTTCCTCGTCCACGAGGTCCAGGATACTGAGGATGACTGGAATGGAACTCTTCCATGAGCGTGGGATCTAGGATGTCGACTCTTGGGATCCATGATCTCTCCTCTGGTCCGTATCCTTCCCAATCGACAAGATATTCCAACTGACCACCACGACGTCGGGACTGCAGGATTTCACGAACGGAGTAGATGGACCCTTCTTCCAGCATCAAGGGGGGAGGAGGTTCCTCTTCATGGCCAGGTTCTGTGGAGGGAACAAGAGGTTCTTGAAAGGGTTTGAGCAAGGAGACGTGAAATGTGGGATGAATTCTGTATTGTGGTGGTAACTGGAGTTTGTAAGTGATGGGATTGACCTGTTCCAAGATGGTGAAGGGGCCAACAAACCTGTGACTAAGTTTTTTGGAGGGCAGTCGCAGACGAATATCGCGAGTGGAGAGCCAAATCTTGTCTCCTGGAACGTAGACTGGACCCGGAATCCTCCTCCGATCAGCAACTGTCTTGGATCTGCGAACTGCCCTCTGCAGATGATGGTGAGCTTCGTCCCAGACTCTCTCGCTCTCCCGGAACCGGTAATCCACTGCGGGGACCTCAGATGGTTCACCATCCCAGGGAAATAGAGGAGGCTGGAATCCGAGAACACACTGGAATGGTGTGAGGCCTGTCGTGGGTTGCCGCAGTGAATTTTGGGCATACTCTGCCCATCCCAGAAACTGGTTCCAGGAGTTCTGGTGGCCGTTGCAGAAGGTCCTGAGGAACCGCCCCACTTCCTGGATCTTCCTCTCCGTCTGGCCGTTGGTCTGAGGGTGGTAGCCAGAAGAAAGGCTGACTGTCACACCTAGGAGCTTAAAAAAACGATTTCCATACTCGGGAAATGAACTGGGGTCCCCTGTCTGACACAATATCTTCTGGGATCCCATAATAGCGAAAGACATGATTGAAGAGGAGTTCGGCGGTTTCCAGGGCAGTGGGAAGACCTCTTAGTGGTAATAGTCTGCAGGACTTGGAGAATCGATCGACGATGACGAAGATGCAGGTGTTTCCATCCGATGATGGTAAATCGGTCATGAAGTCAACTCCTAGGTATGACCAGGGGCGGTTAGGAATTGGCAAGGGATGGAGCTTTCCTGCAGGAAGATGTCTGGGACTTTTGGACATGGCACACTCCTTACAGCCTTGGACATATCTCTTCACATCCCTTGCCATACCCGGCCACCAGAAGCGTTCGGATAGCAGCGAGAGAGTGTTGTTGGCCCCGGGATGTCCAGTGCCCAAAGAGGTGTGAGTTGTGTGGATGAGATCTACGCGTTGTGTCCTAGGGATGAACTGGCGATCAGGTGGACAGCCCGGTGGAGGACGAGGATTAGGAGTGGCGACGGCTGGAGGAGCAGACCATTCGATGGGACTGATGATGATATCTTCGGGTAGAATGTTGGTGGTTGTCTCGAAAGTCTCTGGAGTATCATGTAGTCTGGACAAAGCATCGGCACGGACATTCTTAGGACCAGGACGGTAGGTAATGGTGAAGTGGAATCTCGAGAAAAATAATGACCATCTGGCCTGACGGGGACAGAGACGTTTTGCATCACGGAGGTACTGGAGATTTTTATGGTCTGTGATGACTTGGAATGGGTGGATGGCGCCCTCCAGCCAATGTCGCCACTCCTCCAGGGCGAGCTTGATGGCCAGGAGTTCACGGTTGCCGATGTCGTAATTCCTCTCCGCTGGGCTGAGCTTCCGAGAGAAGTAGGCACATGGATGGAGTAATTTCGTTGTCCCATGAAGTTGAGAAAGGACGGCTCCAACACCGGAGGTTGAGGCATCCACCTCCACGACGAAAGGAAGCTCAGGATCAGGATGGGTCAGGAGAGGTGCTTGAGTGAAGGCAGACTTGAGGGATTGGAAGGCTGCGGCCGCTTCAGGAGTCCAGAGGAGACTTTTGGGTTTACCTTTGAGCAAGTTGGTGAGTGGAGTGGTGATGATGCTGTAGCCTCGTATGAATCGTCTGTAAAAGTTGGAAAAACCAAGGAATCTCTGGAGTTCTTTGATCATGGTGGGTTCTGGCCAGGTGGTTACAGCAGTGAACTTCCTCTCGTCCATGCGGACCCCCTGACGGTCAATGAGGTATCCTAGGAACTGGACTGATGGGAGATGAAAAGAACATTTCTCGGCCTTCAGGAAGAGATGATGAGCTCTGAGTGTATGAAGGACCTCCGCAACGTGGTGACGATGTTCGACTTCACTCCGGGAGTAGATGAGGATGTCATCTATATAGACGACCACGAAGCGATGCAGAAACTCCCGGAGGACCTCATGAATGAAGTTTTGAAACACGGAAGGGGCGTTGACCAGCCCATAGGGCATAACCAGATATTCATAGTGGCCAGTAGGGGTCACGAAAGCGGTCTTCCATTCATCCCCTTCTCATATTCTCACCAGGTTGTAGGCGCTGCGGAGGTCCAACTTCGTGAAGATGGTAGCTGCTCGGAGTTGTTCGAGGGCCGCAGGAACGAGAGGAAGGGGATACTTGAACTTGACAGTACCTTGGTTTAGGATCCAGTAATCAATACATGGCCGCAGCCCTCCATCTTTTTTGGCCACGAAGAAAAAGCTGGATGCTGCAGGGGATGTCGAATGCCGGATGTACCCTTGATCGAGAGCTTCCTGAATATACTCCTCCATGGCCTTGGTCTCTGGAAGTGACAACGGTAGATCTTACCTCTGGGCAAAGGAGCATCAGGAATCAGGTCTATGGCGCAGTCCCATGGCCGATGAGGTGGTAGCTGGGAAGCTCTCTTGGGGTAGAAGATGTCTTGGAAAGATGAGTAGATATCAGGAATCTTCGTGGACTGTTTCTCGAGTGGACTTTCGACTGATGTGACATAGACTGGAACAGGATTCAGAACAGGACGTGGAAGAAATGGAAAACATCTTGGTGAGCACACCTTGCCCCACTTCATCACTTACCCGGAGCCCCAAGAGATGATGGGATCATGCTTCACCAGCCTCGGTTGTCCCAGTATAATATCCGCATTGGCCCCCTCCAGAACCAGCAGCTGGATATCCTCTTTGTGTAGGGCTCCGACCTGAAGCGTAATGGGTTCACATTTCCGGTGAATACGTGGACGTGCAGTGATGAACTTGGATATGGGTTGAATCTGGTAAATTACTGACGAGGCTTTGGTACGGAGCTGGAGCTGGCGACAGAGGGTCCCCGAGATGAAATTTCCAGCTGACCTGGAGTCGATGAGGGCGTGAACTGAAACAGAGGATGCTTGGGTGGTTAACTGGACACAAGTAGTGAGTGGTTGCATTTTCTCTTCATCAATATGGAATACACTCACCGATGTTCGTATGGGACGAGTTGGGCAGTTAACCGAACATGCCCACTGGCTCCGCAATACAGGCAAAGACCCCGGGTCAGCCTCCTCTGTCGCTCAGCAGCGGTAAGTTTACCAGAGTCTATTATCATGGGTTCTGGTTCTGGAGGGCTGACGGTTTCAGATGGGCGGAGGAGTGCAGTAGAGTTGGAATGGGACTGATAAGATTGTATACGGTCAGAACACCTGATGGATTGTTGAATGAACTTTTCGAGCCCCATATTATCGTCCAAGGCGGCCAGCTGCAGACGGAGTTGAGGTGTGAGACCAAGCCGGTATGTGGTCAGTAAGGACCGCTCGTTCCATCCACTGGCTGCCGCTAGAGTGCGAAAGCGAAGGGCATATTCATGAGTAGACATCTTTCCTTGAGACAAATGATAGAGTTGCTCACCGGCTGATATCTTTCTGTCGGTTCGACCGAATACTTCTTTGAAGTGGGAAACAAAGGCTTGAATAGAACTAATGGCGGGACCAGCTTGCTTCCAAATCGTTTCGGCCCATTGGAGAGCTGGACCGGTGAGAAGAGATGTAATAAATGCAATTTTCGACTGGTCGGTTGGATATAATGTGGGCTGCATGGTGAATATGAGAGAACATTGAAGTAGAAATCCGTTGCACTCCTCCGCCCCGCCAGAGTAGGGCGCTGGTCGGGCCATGGGACTGGAAGATGCGGTGGTCGAAGAAGTGCTCGATGGTGATGGTGCTTGGTGGTGTGGAAGGCGTGATGGTAGGATAAATGTCAAAACCCTCTTCAATGAATCCACCAGCTCTTGAAAGGGATCTGGAACACTCATGCTGCCGCTGTCTTTTTTCGGTCCGGGCTTACTGTTACGGAAGCAGACGGACAACAAGGTAAGTAGTGATGTTATGTTTATTTAAACAGCTGAGTGTCAAGAAGATTCAACGTGCAGAATATAGGTGAGTATCAGAGTTCAGAAGTGCAGAGTTCTTGAGTGAAATTCGTGAATGAATGATCGTTGTATCTTTTGCAGGACCGGCAGGATGAGACTTCAGAGTGGATGTGATCTTCATATGAAGAGGATGACAGGTGACAGCACACACTCACGCACCACTTGATGGGACAGACAGGCTTACGGCTCGGACACGACTCGAGATGAGATCTGGACAGACTGGAACAGACTGGAATCGTCGTAGAGAACTGGTAAGTAAACACAGGTAAGTTTAGTAGTGAAACTCGCAGAGAGAAGCACTATGAGTCCGCTTCGGATAAACGAGCCCAGACAATGAGAGGTGCGTGAGGTGTGCTTAAGAAGCAGTGGTGATTAATGGGGTGCAGGTGTGGCTTGTTAATACTCAGGTGACTGTGATCGCTGGGTGATTGTGGTGGATGAACCTGGCCAATCCGTGACAACATTATTATTGAAATAAAAGTCCACTTAAAAAGAGACACTTTCATGATTATTGTCATGTCACAGTTTAGCAGTGTTAGATGGCAAGACAAAGAAGATAAATGCAAACAACTTTATTAACAAAGGATTAACCAACCAAGCACACAATGTTAACAAGAAACGTCAACAGGCTTACTATAGGAGCAAACAAAGATAAATGGATAAACACAGGTGAAGCAAAGAGGGAACTAATGAGTAAGGGCTAAGACGATACACAGATCTCCCGATTCGATATTATCACGATACTTGGGTGCGATTTTCAAATTCAAGCTTCGCGTTTTTACACTCAGTGGCACCGTGACGAATGCGAGGGGGAGATTACTCGAGACTGCCGGCAGATTTGAAATAATACGGCCACCGTAGGAGTTAAAACGTCCTCGGAATGGGAGGGGCTAGAAAGTAATATTCAGTTGGTAGTCATATACAATTTCACCGCAAGATGGGAGTAAAACCTACACAGTGTAGCTTTAACACTAGACCATGGGGAAAAGTTAAATCATACATTTATACAGACTGTACATGATGTATAAGATGAGTCATATTTACAAAAACAATTCATCACAATTGTCTGACTTATTTTAGAAGCATCATACTACATTCTCTTTAATAAATGATTCAATAACAAATAATTTTTTTAACAGTCACTTGGCTGGCGCCTTGTGGCGAAACAATGTAATCGATAAATGCGTTATTTTAAAGGGTAACTAAACCCCTAGTCAGAGCCTGACTCCACCCACTGGCAATATTTGAAAAATGCTGGAAAAGTGGGCAGAGCCCAGTGGAGAGGGGGCGTGCATCTGAGACGCAACTCTGTAGGCAAGGGCGTGGTTAGCTGGTGCCCTCTTACGTCACCGGCCACCACAACCTCCAATAGGAAAATTCAACTGCAGTAGCCACTGTTCAACCTGAAGAGGGCAGCACTCAAACTTTTTTACACCATATATTGTAGAATTAAAACACTTTAAACCCAAATGTCAAAAAAATTACTTGAATCAATGAACAGCATTAATAAAGCCCAGTCTTACAGATCATTAACAAAAAAAAAGTTGTTTTAGGGTTTAGTTACCCTTTAAGCGCCAAGTTTTTATCAAAAGCTGAGTTACTCTATCGCTATCGTAGACATCAGTGTTTATATTTGAACTTTTAAACTTTTATCCCAGTACTTCTGTCATAATTTTAACTATTGTATTACAGAAATAATGATACTATGTATGAGGAAAAGACTGCTGTTTCATGACAACTCGATCCGGTTCAGCTTCAGCGCCAACACAGATTTGAATGTTGCGATATGATTTAGTCAAAGGTTTAATAGACAGACGAAATGGAAGAAGATCGCGTGGGTGTTAAAGATGAATCGTACAGCTCTACTGTCCTCGCGAGGGCTTTTCAGTGCGTCTCACGACGCTTTCACGCGTCCACTTTTATTTCACTACTCAACACACAAAGATAACGATCAGATCTATAGTCCAGGTTATTGGCTGAAGTGTGGAGATGATGAGTTTTGATTTCTGTTTTCTGTAGAGTTTCCAGTCTCTCTCAGCACCTCCTGAATCTACAGACGAACCCGACGTTTCCTTCAGTTCTCTCTCCTCTTTTGATGGCGTGAGAGAATCTGTCCGTCAGCTGAGAGACAAACTGGAGGATTTCTGCAAAGAGGAGATCAAGAAGATCTCAGACGGAGGTAAAGTCCTGCGCCTCATTTATACAGACGTGTGGAGAAAGATCCCAAATCTGAACGTACAACCGTTTCTGAAATGTTCCTACGATTTATAAAACGTCAATTTTCACAAAATGTCCTTAAATGAAATCAATTCACAGTTCATCTTAAATTCAAATGCAATGTGAACAAGTGCATCAATTCAGAAATACGGACTCATCATCGTGGACAAGCGTTTATATACACATGACGGAGGATGAAATCCATGGAATTTAGGATCAATCCGATGTGTGTGTTTTATAAATGAAGCCCCTGGAGATTATTAATCTGCTCTCAGAAATTAAAACATAAAACTTCATATTAACTTCATATTAGAAATGTCTCAGAAATGAATTTATTTTATCTTGTCGTTTCTCTTCACACTGTTCATGTCTGTTTATTTCCACAGTCACTTTCACCAACATGAATCCCAAGACCAGGAACGACTTCCTACAATGTGAGTCACTAGAAAACAAGCAGAAAAACTCACTGAATGTGTTCATGTTCTTCCTGTAGAAGGAGAAATAAATCATGATAGAAGAGTTTTATAATTGATCATGTAAATGATGATTTGCACAGGATATTTGGTCAGCTGTACTGAGACACTGATGATACATTGTTCAGATACATTAAAAGATCAGACAGATTCATAATTCCTGTTTCTGATGTGTTTTCTCTCCATCAGATTCCCATCAGCTGACTCTGGATCTGAACACAGTGCATAAACGCCTCAGTCTGTCTGAGAGGAACAGAGTGATTACTTTCACTGACACACAACAGCCGTATCCTGATCATCCAGACAGATTTGATAATTATTATTATCAGGTGTTGTGTAGAGAGAGTGTGTGTGGACGCTGTTACTGGGAGATTGAGTGGACTGGGAGTCGTGTGTGTATATCAGTGTCATATAAGAGCATCAGCAGGAAGGGACGGGGTAATGAGTGTGTGTTTGGATATAATGATCAGTCCTGGAGTTTGTTCTGCTTTTCCTCCAGTTACAATTTCTGGCACAATAACAAATGCACTTCTCTCCCTGTAAAGTCCATCAGCAGAAGAATAGGAGTGTATGTGGATCACAGTGCAGGAACTCTGTCCTTCTACAGCGTCTCTGACACAATGAGCCTCATCCACACAGTCCAGACCACATTCACTCAGACGCTCTATCCTGGGTTTTGGGTTGGTTCTGGATCAGTGAAACTGTGTTGATGTTTCAGAACAGATTGTAGAGAGATTTTACCCATAATACTTTGAGCTGCACGATAAATCTGTAACAGAAACAGAATAAGTGTGTGTATCAAATCCTCATAGAGACAGTAAGAACAGTGTGTGTGTGTGTGTGTGTGTGTGTGTGTGTGTGTGTGAACTTTTCTCAAACCCTGTTTTGATTAAAATCTTATTATTATTTTTTTTTCATTTCATTTTTTTTTTTGTAGTGACACAAATTATTTGTATTATTACTATCAAAAAGTGGCCTATATTTCAGTTGAAACAATAAAACTGAAGGTTCATTACAATATGAACAGATTAAGGATAGTGTGGTTTTGAATAATTAAATAACATAAATGGTTGTGAACAATGTAAGGAGTGAAGATGTGGAAAATGACATTAGTAGTGGAGAAAATAGTGCTGGAAAACAATCACAGTTCAAAATGTGAGAAAAATTGTGATGCAGAAGATGAGGGATGAATAAGCACTTTCTGAGATTTCAGATATTGGGTCACAAGGGATGGAAATCATAAACTCTTTACAAGAAATAAATGACTTTCACAACGTTTGATAAAGTTGTTGATGAAATAATTCTTTCCAGCTGAAAAGGATGCTTGTGAAGAAAAGACCACAATATGGCGGCCGGTGCAGCAGCACGGCGTGCTGTGGGAGAGTTTACACAAGAGTTTTCTCGAATTAAACCGGAGATTTACCATACTGAAGACGGTATAGAGTCATAGTAAGTCGAGGATGAGCTGCTGAACTTTATTATGATCAAAATGCAAACACTAAGCCACAATGATATTGTGTCGATAGTAATGAGCAGTTTCAGCTCTGAGCGGATTGAGTCTTCAAAGGCAGTTTTGTCAGAGCTCCTTCCACACTACAAACGAAGGATCTCCCACAGGGGACAAAAGAAGGACATTAACAATGTCAAAATGTGCCTGCAAGCGCTTAATGAGTGCGGTGAAGAGATCCCAAGATTTGTATCGCACTTCCTGGATGAATTACCCCCCGTCTCATTTAAACACATCAATGTGTCTGTGCTCCTTGGGAAAATGCAGCAAATCAATGCTGACATTGACTACCTAAAAATAACTATGGGTAGGGTTGCCAACTTCAGAAAAGGGACAATCGTGGTTCTTTATAGGAAAATGAGGGACACTCAAAATATTTGTATTTTACTGTATCACACAGTGTACGTCATTTCAGTGTCTGCAGTTAAGTATGTGTTTAAAAGGTTATCAGACATAAACACATTTGTATTGCTTAACCTATTTATGTATTTAGGAGACAAAAACTACGATAAAACCTGTTGTAAAGCATATTTTGCAGCGATTTTTGTGTGAACATATCAGTGAACACCCCTGACCACTCGGTGAGTTTCACGTCTTTGTAAACGAAAGTTTAATGCGTAGGAAGGATTGTTCGAGTGCACCTATACACCCATTCTGGAGGTTTTGGGGAAAGCGAAAGAAACCTAAAATTCTCGGGACAGCAGCATCTGTCCAAATTTTAATCTTAACCGTTCTATTTCATCAGAAACAATCTGTAAACAGGGCTTTAAGTGTAAAATACCGAACTTGTCCTTTAATACAATGCCTATTTTTTTTTCAAGTAGTGCAATTCAACAGGCTTTTTGTTTCAAAAACATTTGACATTCTTTTACTTCCATATTCTCTCATCTACACACAGACGCAGCGGTTCTCATTTTTAGAAAATCATACATTATTACAAGGAAAAATATTCAAACTTGAGGGAAATCATTGTTGTGTCCAAAAAAATAGGCATAAATCTAGCTTACACATTTACCCAAATTTTTATACGCCTGTTTAACCGAAGCTGATTTGGGTGGGTTTCTCCATCCCCAATGTCACTTCTCTGTGTTTTACGAGAACGTTGGTCTCCTCGGCTGTGAACCGCTCCTGGTGTGCGCCTGGCAAATCCGCCATTATAATAGCAATCCGCCATGGCACAAGCACGCCCGCTCTTAAAGGGAATGTTTATACCTTAATAATAATCAGAATAATAATCAGAAATGTTTTTTGAGCATATGTGACCGATCACGGAAAAGTAGGGACACAAGTCGGTTCTGGGGCATTTTGAGTTATTCACAGATTCTGAAAGTGTAGTCTCCAAGCTTTCCAACGATATGTAACACATGGAAATCTGATAATATTTGGAGAAGTTGTGGCCATTTGACGGTAGGCACTCAAAAAAGCTCATAGGGAAGAAAACTGCCTCTAAAGATTGTGCAGTTTTCACCTCTCTCTCCTGCTAGGAGTGACAATAGGGCTCATTTACATCTCATTTAGATAAGCCATACCCCCATAAAGCTCCCCCCTGTAAAGCTGTTTAAAGCACAGGGGGGAGCAGAAAGGTCAGGAAAATGTGCCATCAAAGAAAAAAAAAAAAGTTTGCAAACAGGTAATATATAAATAAATGTCTCTTAGCATCTACCGATAAAACTGTATAGGCAACTTTTATGTACACTGAATAAAAAATAAGATAAACTCTAGACAATGTTCAAATCAAAAACAGGATGTGCTATGTGATATAGGCTATATATATATACAGTATATATACAGTATATATATATATATATATATATATATATATATATATATAAGCCAGACGGCAGAGGATTATGTTCGCAAATCAAACAATGATTTGTCTCAAAACAATGATTTAAAAAAGCTGTGACTGGATGATGACAGGTGTCGGTGATCATTCTCAAGTGTCGTGATCACTGCTGCTGTTGTATCAGTCAGTGGTTAGATCAGCGTAGTAGGCTAGTCAAAAAACGGGACATGGAAGGTCACGCACGGGACAAATAAATTAGTCCCAAAATACAGCTAATTCGGGAGAGTTGGCTACCCTAACTATGGGAACTCAGGTAGATGCCTGTGAAACATTGTGGGAGGTTTCTGTTAAACTTGACAGCCGGCTGACTGCTGTGGAGGGGCACTGTGGCCCGGATGCTACTCTTTTGCTGCCTTCCTCTCTGCTGTGGAGATACAACCGGGTCTTGTGCCCGGCGCAACAGGTCTTCCTTCGACTGTGATGGAGAAGCAGCTGGGCCCTGATCCTGCCTCCTGCACTCCTTCTAGGGTTAATGGATGGTTGACAGCAACGCACGGCGGGAATGACGGCAGTCAAACAGCCCAATCTGTAGATCCAGTCCTGGGACGAATGCAGACCCTCCCATGGAGCATGGTGGTAAAGGATGGGCGCCGACTGAAGCAGGTACGACTGAAGCAGGTACCTGAAAACCCTGCCCATCGAAGCCTTACACCTCGCACTGTAAAAACTCCAGTGAGGCATGTGAGAAAGAAAACTGGCATAATCGGGACTAGTAATATCATAATATACTGATATACTAGCTGTCGAAATAAAGATGGTAAAGATATTTGCTACAAAGTTTGATCTCAGTGTTGATGCCAATACTCTTGGTGAGTACTTAAAACCGAAGCTGGGTCGGGAAGTGACATGTAGAAAAATAGAGGCGACACAGAGTAGATTCAGCTCCTTCTGTATCTCCGCTGAATGTAATGATGTGGCGGAGTTGTACGATCTGCAGCTTTGGCCCGCTGGGTCTTTTGTCCGACGCTACTATTAGCCTCGTGGCCCTAGAGGAGCAGACAGAGGTCCGTCTGGTCCAGAGGATGCCCCCCGCTCTCGAGATGAGGGGCTGTTGCACGATAACGATGCTAGGGTGCCTGCTGCAGTTGTGGGCGAGGACGGGATGAAGGCCAGCCAATAGAGTCTGGCTGCAGACTTGCACTTGCACTCTCAGACCTGCATGCTCAGACACCAGCGCTTCCTCTGCCTGTGACGTCACTTGCAATCGACACAAATTAACCGGAAATATGTTTCCAGCAGTAAATATTATGTTATATTATTTATTTTTTCAGGAAATTAAAAAAAAAAACGGCATTTTTTTGAGTTATTAAACATTGTATTGTTTAAGTTGGTATTATACCTTATATTGCTATCATATACTGTTGTGTGCCAACATTTACACAACATTTCCAACATTTCGGAGATACTAGATTTATGACTTGGGAGCAGGGAGATACGAGGTTACGCTGTCATTGATAAGAATGTTACGGACACAGACTTTGCTGCTGTCAGCAGTGTTCATCAAAGTCTGCAGTTGCGTTGAGCCTTTTGACAAGAGAAAAGGCTTTAAGAGCTATTCAAATCTAATGATTGTGGTTACATACATCTTCCTAAACTCCATTTTAAACATTTAAGAGATATGAGTGATGCAATACCAAAATAGGCCTACTAGGCTGTCTATAATAGGCGGAAATTAGCCTAATCTAAAACTTACCTTCGTGGCTCACAGGCTTCCTTCTGCACCGAAGCATTACAGCTATCGATTTTTAACAAAACATGCCTATTCAAATGTGTTAGCTAACTATTTTCACTCGTTATTGTCTAAAAAAGATAGGCTTACTTGGCGCCAGTAACTTAGGCAGACCTTTTTTCTCCCATAAATTAAAACCTTGCTACTTGGGGTATTTTACATGCACAATGCCAACTTCGAGTCAGTAAAATAATAATAAAAACAATAATTTAATGCTGGTATCCAAAACATTTATTTCAAGTATTATATTAGATACCTTTTTAAAACTTCAATGCACACGTGTAATAAGTAGACATTTAAAATACATCAATAACTGATATCATAGTTTAACACAGATAAAACCAGAGTTAAGGCTTGCTTTACGTGTTGCTCGACGAGGATTTCTTAATCTTGAGGAGACAAAATGCCGTGGAGGCTCCCGCCGCGGAGTGAAGAAGAGGTGGAGTTACGAGGATTCTCAGACAGTTGAAGTGTCCAGTGGAGTTAAGAGATTTGCTCTCAAGCTATTTTCAACACTTTAGATTGGTTAATAATTTGTGAAAACAAAAGAACCACGTGGGGACTGACCAATAGCATCGATTTGTGAAAAAATATGAAATTGACAAACTTTGGACATACATAGGTTTCCGCCCAACAGCGATGATATATATTTATTTATATGTATATACTTACAGAAACAATTTTTTAACGATTGCAAGTGACGTCACTTGCAGAGGAAGCGCTGGTGTCTGAGTGTGCAAGTCTGAGAGTGCAAGTGCAGGTCTGCAGCCAGACCCTTCTCAGGCCAGCTGCTCCGCTGGGAGAGACAAAACATATTAAATGCGTGTTGTCTCATACAACACCTGCGGGTTGCGAGTAGGACATACTGCTACTGATAGAT
Source organism: Scardinius erythrophthalmus (assembly GCF_964197995.2). Taxonomy (NCBI): domain Eukaryota; kingdom Metazoa; phylum Chordata; class Actinopteri; order Cypriniformes; family Leuciscidae; genus Scardinius; species Scardinius erythrophthalmus. The sequence goes on along the minus strand of NC_138221.1, from coordinate 62,493,645 downwards.
CAAAACGTCTGGTTGTGGACACAATGCTGGACGAGTGTGACATTCTGTGCCTGCAAGAAACCTGGCTGGCGAAACAAGATCTGGATAAGTTGAACACTATACACATGATTTTCCATGGGGCTGGAGAGTCCACTACCGATCTCAATACAAGGCTGGTTCGAATAGGATAGCTGGTGGTGTAGCTATACTGTGGAACATCAAATATGACTCAATGGTGAATGTGGTGTGTCTAAATGTTGACTGGGCCATAGGGCTAGAGTGTCATTTTAATGAAAAGAAATGTACTGTTTTAAATGTTTATACACCCTATGAATCATATGAGCATGAGGACGAATTTCTGAACAGGTTAGATTTTATTCAGTCATTCATAGAGGATAATAGCTCATCTTGTGTCTATGTTATGGGTATTTTAATGCTGAGATAGCAAATCGTTATTTACAGCACACCAGCAGCAGTTTTGTAATGAGTCTAAATTAATTCTATCAAGTATAGCTCTGTTGCCTGACACAAGTTTTACCTACGTTAGTGAAGCGTGGAACACAACATCTTCGTTAGACCATATTGTGACCACAGCTGATGCTCATGTCTCACTGGTAAATGTGGAGATTTGCTATGAACTTGCCACCTCTGATCACATACCTATTGCTGCTCTGTTAGATGTTGAGAATGTCCCCCTGCTGTCCAGAAATAATAATGCTGCTTCCTCAAGTAAACTGGTCAAAACTGAGTAAAGAGGTGGTGGCTGGATACTCATTGCGAACAGAAAGTCTTTTAGATACTGTAAAACCTAACAGTAATATGTACTAAATAGAATTGAGTTCACAGCACTCAAATATTACCGAAACTTGAATGACTGAAACAGAACTCAAACTGAATGAATTATAGAACATTTCTAGATCCCAGAATGATAATTGTATAAGTAAGTGATTAATTAAGTGATGATTGAGCATTAGTGATGAGCACCTGCTGTTAACAAGCAGAATCACTGAAGGAAAGAGAAACACAAGAACTACAACTAACTTCCAGCCACAGCAAAATCAACTGGAGATAAAAGAAGACATTAAATATCTCAAGATTTTGTCACGTAGCGACTAAAGAAACTCAGGGAGGACTCAATTGCAAAAGGAAAATAATGTTTATTTACAAAAGAGAAAACAAAACACAAAACAAAACCCACAAAGGGGAAAACATAACTAAATACAAAACAACAACTTCAAAAAGGAACATACCAAACGGGTCACGGGGGAACAGGAGAACATTACAAGACAACGAACCAGCACAAGACTACAAACACAAGGAGGCTAAATAGGGGAACAAACAAAGGAGGGTAACGAACACAACAGGTGGGGCAAATTAACCAATAACTGGATAACAAGATGGGAGGGGCTAAACGACAGACACGAGCACATGGCTCAAAACAATAAAACACCCATGTGCATGACAAGACAGGACAGGCATGGGACATAACCCCCTCCTTAAGGAGCGGCTACCAGACGCTCCACTAGGACGGGAGGGACGGACCAGGGCGGGACGGGAGGGACAGACCAGGGTGGGACGAGAGGGACAGACCAGGGTGGGACGAGAGGGACAGACCAGGGTGGGACGAGAGGAACAGACCAGAGTAGGACGGGAGGGACAGACCAGAGTAGGACGGGAGGGACAGACCAGGGCGGGACGGGAGGGACAGACCAGGGTGGGACGGGAGGGACAGACTGTCCATCGGGCGGCCAGGGAGGAACAGACCGTCCATCGGGCGGCCAGGGCGGAACAGACCGTCCATCGGGCGGCCAGGGTGGAGACTTTCCCTCGGGCGGCCAGGGCGGAGACTTTCCCTCGGGCGGCCAGGGCGGAGACTTTCCCTCGGGCGGCCAGGGCGGAGACCTTCCCTCGGGCGGCCAGGGCGGAGACTTTCCCTCGGGCGGCCAGGGCGGAGACTTTCCCTCGGGCGGCCAGGGCGGAGACCACCCCTCGGGCGGCCAGGGCGGAGACCACCCCTCGGGCGGCCAGGGCGGAGACCACCCCTCGGGCGGCCAGGGTTCAGGAACTGGAACTGGCACCACCGGCTCGGGCACTGGAACTGGCACCAACGGCTCGGGCACTGGAACTGGCACCAACGGCTCGGGCACTGGAACTGGCACCAACGGCTCGGGCACTGGAACTGGCCCTGGAACTGGCACCACCAACTCAGGCACTGGAACTGGCCCTGGAACTGGCACCACCGGCTCGGGCCCTGGAACTGGCACCACCGGCTCGGGCACTGGAACTGGCACCACCGGCTCGGGCACTGGAACCACCGGCTCGGGCACTGGAACTGGCACCAACGGCTCGGGCACTGGAACTGGCACCACCGGCTCGGGCACTGGAACTGGCACCACCGGCTCGGGCATTGGAACTGGCACCACCGGCTCGGGCACTGGAACCACCGGCTCGGGCACTGGAACTGGCACCACCGGCTCGGGCACTGGAACTGGCACCACCGGCTCGGGCACTGGAACCACCGGCTCGGGCACTGGAACTGGCACCACCGGCTCGGGCACTGGAACTGGCACCACCGGCTCCGGCTCAGGAACAGACACCGGCTCCGGCTCAGGAACAGACACCGGCTCCGGCTCAGGAACAGACACCGGCTCCGGCTCAGGAACAGACACCGGCTCCGGCTCAGGAACAGACACCGGCTCCGGCTCAGGAACAGACACCGGCTCCGGCTCAGGAACAGACACCGGCTCCGGCTCAGGAACAGACACTGGCTCCGGCTCAGGAACAGACACTGGCTCCGGCTCAGGAACAGACACTGGCTCCGGCTCAGGAACAGACACTGGCTCCGGCTCAGGAACAGACACTGGCTCCGGCTCAGGAACAGACACTGGCTCCGGCTCAGGAACAGACACTGGCTCCGGCTCAGGAACAGACACTGGCTCCGGCTCAGGAACAGACACTGGCTCCGGCTCAGGAACAGACACTGGCTCCGGCTCAGGAACAAACAACTGGCTCCGGCTCAGGAACAGACACTGGCTCCGGCTCAGGAACAGACACTGGCTCCGGCTCAGGAACAGACACTGGCTCCGGCTCAGGAACAAACAACTGGCTCCGGCTCAGGAACAGACACTGGCTCCGGCTCAGGAACAGACACTGGCTCCGGCTCAGGAACAGACACTGGCTCCGGCTCAGGAACAGACACTGGCTCCGGCTCAGGAACAGACACTGGCTCCGGCTCAGGAACAGACACTGGCTCCGGCTCAGGAACAGACACTGGCTCCGGCTCAGGAACAGACACTGGCTCCGGCTCAGGAACAGACACTGGCTCCGGCTCAGGAACAAACAACTGGCTCCGGCTCAGGAACAGACACTGGCTCCGGCTCAGGAACAGACACTGGCTCCGGCTCAGGAACAGACACTGGCTCCGGCTCAGGAACAGACACTGGCTCCGGCTCAGGAACAGACACTGGCTCCGGCTCAGGAACAGGCTCTGGCTGGGCAGACGTGACGTGAACAGGCTCTGGCTGGGCAGACGTGACGTGAACAGGCTCTGGCTGGGCAGACGTGACGTGAACAGGCTCTGGCTGGGCAGACTTGACCTTCCTCCTTCTCCGCCTACGATGGCAAGGCGGTAGCACCGAGCCCACCGCCTTAGGGGAAGTTCCACTCACCAGCTCAGGTGTGTTGGTAATCTTCTCAGGAGACCCAGACGTGACTGCTGTATCCCACTGACTCCGATGCTCAAGGTATCTGGAAAAACCCCAAAAGTCCAGGATTTCCAGACCCTTCATTTCCCACCCCGGCAATGGGTCATCAAGACAGGAATTAAAAATTTCTTTTAATGCTGCCTCATTGTATCCCATACCTCTTGATAGAGTCCAAAAAAATTGAGCTAGTCCACCCACCGACTGTCCCTGTTGGCGTAATGATGTTAGATTACTGAGTCGTCCCCTCCTCTCTTCATTGGTGGTAGGGGAACAGATTCGGAAACCCGTACTGCTGGATCTAAACATACTTCTTTTTGCTGAGTCCTCGAAATGGCTGGTTCGTTCTGTCACGTAGCGACTAAAGAAACTCAGGGAGGACTCAATTGCAAAAGGAAAATAATGTTTATTTACAAAAGAGAAAACAAAACACAAAACAAAACCCACAAAGGGGAAAACATAACTAAATACAAAACAACAACTTCAAAAAGGAACATACCAAACGGGTCACGGGGGAACAGGAGAACATTACAAGACAACGAACCAGCACAAGACTACAAACACAAGGAGGCTAAATAGGGGAACAAACAAAGGAGGGTAACGAACACAACAGGTGGGGCAAATTAACCAATAACTGGATAACAAGATGGGAGGGGCTAAACGACAGACACGAGCACATGGCTCAAAACAATAAAACACCCATGTGCATGACAAGACAGGACAGGCATGTGACAGATTTCAGCAGAGGAGGATTAAACAACTCCATGAACAGCATTACAAGCTTCACTTATTATTAACCACTTTGACTTTATTACTGCCATTCGTCTACAGAATTTCTTATGAGAATTAACAAAGGTTTAGAAGTTGATGAGTTTCATTTAAGGTCACCATGATGGAGATCAGCGTTTGCTTTAGTTGGGCTCTTGGCCCTTGACTTTTGCACTTAAGATTTTCTTTGGCTGCTATAATTGAGTGTTTATAAAACACATTTGTTTTGGCACATACGCCAAATGTAAATATGATATTAATATTTATATCTTAATATAATTTTTCTTAAAATAGCTTACTGATCTGGACTAAAATGTGGGGTATGTGCACTCTTTAACTTGTATCTCAAGGTGTGTTTTTGCTTTAGCTACTTAAGAAAATGAAAATCTCTCTCTCTCTAAACTTGAATAAAATATAAACACCCATTTCTTTTTACATTCTTTTTTTAACTGCATTCCAAACCAATAGCTTGTCTAGTAAATAAACGACTTACAGAGACATACATGGACATGTTTTTAATGTCATTTTCAATCTGCACAGTCCATCATCAGCGGCCAAAAGAAATCAAGGTGACGACACTTTTTCCAAAAGTGTTCCACCAACAAGTGCCAGTGCCGTTGTACTTTAAAGATCAGGAGCAAATTTATGCAATCCACACTCACCTGACATCAATTCTGGGCAGCACACACACACACACACACACACACACACACACACACATTCACAAGATCAAATTCACCATGGATGTCCTTTTTAATTTATTTAATGTTAAAAAAAAGTTTTTTATCAGTGAGCAGGAGCAACTGATAGGAGGATACAAAAACAGTTAAAGAAGAGTGGCAAGCCATAGGGGGTCTACGGGGGTCATCATCATAATTTAGAAATGGTGTTAATAAATAATTAGGGCCCGAGCACCGATGGTGTGAGGACCCTCTTGGAATTGCTCTGTTTATTAGGGCCCAAGCCCTGAAAGGGCGAAGGCCCTATTGTTTTCGTTAGGATTATTATTATTATTATTATTATTGTTCTTCAAGGGTTCGGGGGCTTTTGGGGCCTTTAACATGCTCGAAAACTCATGAAACTTTGCACACAGGTCAGAACCCGCGGCCATTAGGGCCGAGCTGAAGCTGGTACCCGGGCGTGGCAGGGGTGCTCAACAGCGCCACCTAGAATGCAATCTGAAATCTTGGACACATACAAGAACGTATTAGTTTGAAACTCAGTACACATATAGAGCTCATCAGGCTGAACAACTTCCGCACTCTATGTTATTAGCTCCGCCCAACAGGAAGTCAGCTATTATGGGTTGTTTGAAAAACGTACGCTCTGGAATTTGAAATACTCCTCCTAGAGAATTCATTCAATCCCCTCGAAACTCGGTGTGCATGAAGTCAAGACATTGAGGATGCTAAATTGCGGACGGATTTTTGATATCTCGAACGGTTTGGCCGTGGCGAGGAAACGAATTTATGGCAAGAAAAGAGAAACAGGAAATGTGTTATAACTTCTGCATACATTGACTGATCTTGATGAAACTTCAGCAGTGTGTTCGTGGTAAGAGGCCGGTCACATGGATGTGACTATTGTGAGTCAAAGTTATAGCGCCACCAACTGGCAGCAGGAAATGTGTTACTTTCAAAATGCTTTGAAATCACCCTCTTATTTTTAGCAGATTTGCTTCAAACTTTATGTGTATAATGTAAACACACGGCAGATGTAGACCTGTGAAAGGATTATTGATATCTTAGATACTGTTGCCGTGGCAACGCATCAAACTTTAATATTCTTTTCGGATGCGTTTGAGACTCTTAGCATGCTTGAAATTGGATGAAACTCGACAGACACATAACACTTATTAGCCAGTAGACATGTGAAAAGTTTCAGAAACGGGCGTGGCAGGGGGGCTCAACAGCGCCCCCTTGAACGGGGTCTGAAAACTTGGTCCATATATCAAACACGCTTGCATGAATTAATATGAAACTCGGTACACATATAGATGTCATCGGGCCGAACAACTTTCCCTCTGTCAAGTTTCACGCCAGCCCAACAGGAAGTCGGCTATTATGGGTTGTTTGGAAAACGCTTGCTGTGGAATGTGATGTACTCCTCCTAGAGAATTTATTCAATCACCTCCAAACTCAGTCAGCATGTAGTCAAGACTTTGAGGATGCTAAATTGCGGACGGATTTTTGATATCTCGAACGGTTTGGCCGTGGCGAGGAATCGAATTTATGGCGAGAAAAGAGAAACACGAAGTGGAATAACTTCTGCATACATTAACTGATCTTGATGAAACTTCAGCAGTGTGTTCGTGGTAAGAGGCTGATCAGATGGATGTAGCTATTGTGAGTCAAAGTTATAGCGCCACCAACTGGCAGCAGGAAGTGTGTCACTTTCAACATGCTTTTGACAAAAGTGGGGGGGGTTAGTTTCAACTACAGTAAAGAAAAAATTGTTTGTATATTGTTCTCATCAAGCCGGACAACTTTCTAATTTACATTCAATAGCTCTGGCCATCAGGAAGTCAGATATTTTGGTCTGAATGTGATTTTTTTTGCAAAATCAGCCTCTGAATTTTTAGCCACTCCTCTTAAACTATTTATTTTATTCGTACCAAACTTTTTCAACATGATGAAACTACATTAAATATGCTAAATTGTGAATGGATAATAAATATCTCAAACGGTTTTGCTATGGCGAGGGATTAAAGTAATGTCCAAAAAGGAAACACTAAAAATCTTCTAAAAATGTAATTATATACCATTTATTTCTATATAAAAGAATACAAATATCACAACTAAACCCATTTTATTCTGTTTTTGCAATTCAAGAAGAATGAAAAAGTTAAAACAGGCTATTTAGTGCTATTTGGTTCAACAAAAAAGCAAACATAGGGCTATACTGCCCTCTTGTGTCCAAAAGGACATCAAAATAGTATATAAAACTTTTTACCAGGTAGGCCAATATTGTATTTAAATATACATTTATTAGGTATGTGTCTGAGGATATTTTCCCACCGGTTAATCGACGTGTGACACGAGTGGGTGCTTTTAAATCGCTAATATAATTGTGAAAGAAAAATAATGATAATGTTGCACACACAAACCACACACATGTGGGAAAGAATAAACAACACTAAACCGCCATTAGGTGTCGCCAGGCATCCATCTTAATAAGCGAGTCATTGATTCATTCGTTCAAACGATTCGTTCGAATGAGTCGATCATGATTAAGACAGATGTTTATGGATTGATCATTCAATCTTTGAGTCAACCGATTCGTTAAAAATGCTGAATCGTTCAGTTATGAGAAAACACGTGATAAGTGATGGTTCTGCCGTGATCTTTGTTTAACTATTTTCGCTGCTGAAACAGAACAAAAACAGTCAACATTGCATCTAAAATGTAAGTGACTTAATTGTAACTGTTTATTTGTATGAAATCTAGGGGTGGGAGAAAAAAATTATTCTTAGATGCATCGCGATGCGGACGTGGACGATTCTGAATCGATTCACAAATGTCAAAAAATCGATTCTCTAAAAAAATATTTTTCTAATAACGTAATATTGACGGAAGGCAAAAGGCGGAACTCTAAGCGGACGTGCGTGCAGTCTGTGGCGCGCACATAACAGAGAAGTTTCTTCTGCTCACCAAGGCTGCATATATTTGATTAAAAATACAAACAAAAACAGTAATATTGTAAAATATTATTCCAATTTAAAACAGCTGCTTTCTATTTTAATATATTTTAAACTGTTATTTATTCCTGTGATCAAAGCTGAGTTTTCAGCATCATTACTCCAGTCGTCACTGTCACATGATCCTTCAGAAATTATTCTAATATGATGATTGATACTCAAGAAACATTCATTATTATTTTAAATGTCGAAAACAGTTGTGTACAGTCTTTGATGAATAGAAAGTTCAAAAGAACAGCATTTATCTGAAATCTAAAGCTTTTGTAACGTTAAACACTACCGCTCAAAAGTTTTGGGTTAGTAATAATTAAAATTTTATTTTTGGGGTAAATAAATAAAATAAATCAGTACTTTTATTTATGAAGGATGAGTTAAACTGATCAACAGTTACAGTAAAGACATTTATAATGTTAAAAATATATATATTTGAAATATATGCTGTTCTTTTGAACTAACATTCATCAAAGCATTTTGAAAAAAAAAAAATCTGTACACAACTGTTTTCAACATTGAAAATAATAATGAATATTTATTGAGCATCAATCATCATATTAGTATGATTTCTGAAGGATCATGTGACACTGAAGACTGGAGTAATGATGCTGAAAACTCAACTTTGATCACAGAAATGAATTACTATGTAAAATATTTAAAAATTGAAAACAGCTGTTTTAAATTGGAATAATATTTCACAATATTACTGTTTTTGTTTGTATTTTTAATCAATAAATGCAGCCTTGGTGAGCAGAAGAGACTTCTCCTAAAAACATTAAAAATCTTACTGACCCCAAACTTTTGAACAATAATATATATATATATATATATATATATATATATATATATATACACATATATGTATGTGTGTGTATGTATGTATATGTATATATATATATAAATATAGCTGCGAGCAGCGATGGAGGGCCCAAGCCGGCGGTGCCACCGGCTTGGGCCCGTAATCGCTGCTCGCAGCTATATTTATATTTATTAGGGCCCGAGCACCGATGGTGAGAGGACCCTATTGTTTTTGCTCCGTTTATTATTATTCTTCTTCTCCAAAGTGAATCGCTTTTTAGAGGGCCTAAACATGCTCGAAAACTCATGAAACTTTGCACACGCTTCAGAAGTGGTGAAAATTTACGTGTGATGTGGTTTTCAGAATTGTGGGGGGCAAATTCGGTAAATTATTGCCCCCACATTTTGCCCCGGCTCCTGGTTTCACGTACAGGTATGAAATTTGGTACATACATGTAATGACCCAATACCTACAGAAAAGTCTCTTGGAGCATAGCCCTAAACACAACAGGAAGTGAGCTATTTTGAACTTCCTCCTGGATTTTGGGCATTTTTCGTAATTTCCTGATGTTGTACTTTAACGAACTCCTCCTACAGATTTGATCTGATACTCTTCAAATTTGGTGAGTGTAATCTTAAGGCCTTTGTGACGTTAAATTGCGAAGATCTAGAGTTTTCGTCGAAGGGTGTGCCCTCGGCGGCCTGACAAACATCTATCTATAAATTACAGGAACGTCTGTCTGTCTGTCTGTCTGTGTGTGTGTGTGTCTGTTCCTCGCATATCTCTCGAACCGTTAGTCCGATTGATTTCAAACTCGACAGGTGTCTTGCCACGGGCACGAGTAAGTGCAGTGCCAAGTTTGACATTGTTTGAATGAGAAATGCAAAAGATATCGTTAAATATATCATTTTTAGAAGGTTGTGGTTTAAAAATAAACATTCTGACATTAGAGAGTTGTATCGGTCAAAGAAGCCCCAAGAAGGCTGTGGTTTAAAAATAAACATTCTGACATAAACACTCAGTCAGCTACACTGTTTACTTCTGAATATTATAGTTTGGTTCCCGAACGTGATAAATCCATCTATCTATAAATTACAGAAACGTCCGTCTGTCTGTCTGTGTGTTATTCGCATATCTCTCGAATGTGAGATAACCACTAAATGTGTGAAAACCACTATTTTCTGTTTCAAACTTTCACATAGCATCTTTAGGTTATAACAACATTGAAAATCAAAATCTGGATTTGAATTTTTTAAGATTTATTATAAAAACGGATTATTTTTTCCCAAAAATGCAATAAATTCATGACTTTTTTTTTTTTTTTTAAATGCTATTAATCCATTGAATCAATATAAAGTTATTTTTGATCATATTGCCATCGCAAGAAATATCTCCTGAACTTTTTTGACGGCGATCAGCTCACAAAAACTGATTTTGCACGGGCACTTTGCACTGCTCCCTGAATCGAGGTGCTTATTCATTTGTGGATGTAAACTGAATCTGTAAGTCAGCTATGCTGTTAGTGTTTACTTCTGAATATTATATTTCATTCTGGTGCGCTTAACGTTGTCGCTACTGTGTAATAGTAGCCTATGCTATTCACCAACTAAACATATCCTATTCAATGCGTTCACAGTCTCTTTCACGGGCATCATTTGTAGTTGCCTATTCACAAACTGTTTGCTCAAGCATAGCGTTTTCTCGGAGTTCACTGTGTGCTTTTTACCATGCACAAATAAAAATGTCACTGAACTTTTGCTGTGTAATTGTAACAATGAGCACACACCAAACCAACAATTACTAAAAACACACACAAAAACTGATTTTGCACGGGCATTTTTTGCACTAGTTCACCCAATTTCGGCCTTTTGGTGATATATGCATGATCAGATAAGTTCAATATTAATGTTGCTTGCAGTTCTGATGTTGCTAGGCAACCACAGACAGCCTGCAGTAACTCAGGCATACAATTTTCAATCTGCCACAAACTTCACATGTTTGATAAGAGTCCTGTCCTGAACACATGCCAATGCTCATTATGATTATAGCAATAGCACCACCTGCTGGTAGCAGGAAGTGTGGCAAATACAAAACGTGCTCGAAAAATCATGAAACTTTGCACACGCTTCAGAAGTGGTGACAATTTACGTGTGATGTGGTTTTAAAAATTGGGTGGGGCAAAATGGCTTACTTATTGCCCCTACATTTTGCCCCGGCTCGACGTTTCACGTACAGGTATGAAATTTGGTACACACATGTAAAGACCCAATACCTACAAAAAAGTCTCTTGGAGCATAGCCCTAAACACAACAGGAAGTCAGTTATTTTGAACTTCCTGTCAGATTTTGGGCAGTTTTTGCCATTTCCTGATGTTGTACTTTAACAAACTCCTACAGTTTTGATCTGATCCTCTTCAAATTTGGTGAGTGTAATCTTAAGGCCTTTCCTAAAGGTGCCGGGTGGCGGTGGCAGGGGTGCGAGGGCCCTTTTCATCGCTGCTTGCAGCTTTAATTAGGGCCCGAGCACCGATGGTGTGAGGACCCTCTTGGAATTGCTCTGTTTATTATTATTATTAGGGCCCGAGCACCGATGGTGTGAGGACCCTCTTGGAATTGCTCTGTTTATTATTATTATTATTATTATTATTATTCTTCTTCTCCGCATTGAATTGCATTTTTGAGGGCCTAAACATGCTCGAAAACTCACGAAACTTTGCACACGCGTCAAAACTGGTGAAAATTTACATCTGATATAGGTTTCAGAATTGGACGGGGCAAAACGGCTCGATAGCGCCACCTATAAAAGTTCAACGGAGTGCGCCTCCCGCAACGTTCCACGTACGTGCACGAAATTCGGTACATACATGTAATGACCTAATACCTACAAAAAAGTCTCTTGGAGCATAGCCCTAAACACAACAGGAAGTCAGCCATTTTGAACTTCCTCTCAGATTTTTGTGCAGTTTTTGCCATTTTCAGGCCTCGTACTTTAACGAACTCCTCCTACAGTTTTAATCTGATCATCTTCAAATTTGGTGAGTGTAATCTTAAGGCCTTTGCGACGTTAAATTGCGAAGATCTTGAGTTTTCGTCAAAGGGCGGGTCCTCGGCGGCCTGACAAATTTCGATGTTTCGCCATGAAACAGGAAGTTGCTGTAACTCAGGCATGGAATGTCCAATCTGCCCCAAACTTCACACTTTTGATAAGCGTTCTGTCCTGAACACATGACCATGCTCATATTCAGTTACAGTCATAGCGCCACCTGCTGGCAACAGGAAGTGACATGTTTAACACTGTTATGGACTCCTAATAACATATAAAAAAGTGCCAGCAAGTGCTAAACATGCTAACAACATACTAGAAGCATGCTAAAACATGCTAGCAAACACTTAGCTAAGTGCTAAAGCATGCTATTATTGCAATTAAATAGGAATTTGCTGTAACTCAGGCATGGAATGTCCAATCTGCCCCAAACTTCACACTTTTGATAAGCGTTCTGTCCTGAACACATCTACATGAGAACATTCAGTTATAGTAATAGCGCCACCTACTGGTAACAGGAAGTGTCATGTTTAACACGTTGATGCCATTCTAGCAACATGTTAAAAATGCCATTTACTTCTAAACATGCTAGAAACATGTTAAAACATGCTAGCAATACTTAGCTAAGTGCTAAAGCATGCTAATTCAATGAAACAGGATGTTGTTGTTACTCAAGAAGGCAATGTCCAATCTGCGACAAACTTCACACTTTTAATAAACGTTCTGTCCTGAACACATGACCATGCTCATATTCAGTTACAGTCATAGTGCCACCTGCTGGCAACAGGAAGTGACATGTTAAACACTGTTGTGGACATATAAAAACATATAAAAAAAGTGCCAGCAAGTGCTAAACATGCTAACAACATACTAGAAACATGCTAAAACATGCTAGCAAACACTTAGCTAAGTGCTAAAGCATGCTATTGCTGCAATTAAATAGGAATTTGCTGTAACACAGGCATGGAATGTCCAATCTGCCCCAAACTTCACACGTTTGATAAGAGTCATGGCCTGAACACATCTACATGAGAATATTCAGTTATAGTAATAGCGCCACCTGCTGTCAACAGGAAGTGACATGTTTAACACTGTTGTGGTCTCCTAATAACATATAAAAAAGAGCCAGCAAGTGCTAAACAGGTTAGCAACATACTAGAAACATGCTAGCAAATACTTAGCTAAGTGCTAAAGCATGCTATCACTGCAATTAAATAGGAATTTGCTGTAACCCAGGCATGGAATGTCCAATCTGCCCCAAACTTCACACGTTTGATAAGAATCATGGCCTGAACACATGTCTATGCTCAAATTCAGTTATAGTAATAGCGCCACCTACTGGCAACAGGAAGTGACATGTTTAACACGTTGATGCCGTTCTAGCAACATGTTAAAAATGCCATTGAGTTCTAAACATGCTAGAAACTTGTTAAAACATGCTAGCAATACTTAGCTAAGTGCTAAAGCATGCTAATTCAATGAAACAGGACTTTGTTGTTACTCAAGAAGGCAATGTACAATCTACCCCAAACTTCACACGTTTGATAAGAGTTATCTCTTGAACACATGACCATGCTCATATTTAGTTATAGTCATAGCGCCACCTGCTGGCAACAGGAAGTGACGTTTAACACTGTTCTTGACTCCTAATAACATATAAAAAAATGCCAGTAGGTGCTAAACATCCTACCAACATACTAGAGACATGCTAAAACATACTAGCAAACACTTAGCTAAGTGCTAAAGAATGATATTACTGCAATTAAATATGAATTTGCTGTAACTCAGGCATGGAATGTCCAATCTGCCCCAAACTTCACACTTTTGATAAGCGTTCTGTCCTGAACACATGACCATGCTTATATTCAGTTACAGTCATAGCGCCACCTGCTGGCAACAGGAAGTGACATGTTTAACACTGTTATGGACTCCTAATAACATATAAAAAAGTGCCAGCAAGTGTTAAACATGCTAACAACATACTAGAAACATGCTAAAACATGCTAGCAAACTCTTAGATAAGTGCTAAAGCATGCTATTATTGCAACTAAATAGGAATTTGCTGTAACTCAGGCATGGAATGTCCAATCTGCCCCAAACTTCACACGTTTGATAAGAGTCATGGCCTGAACACATCTACATGAAAATGTTCAGTTATAGTAATAGCGCCACCTACTGGCAACAGGAAGTGACATGTTTAACACGTTGATGCCGTTCTAGCAACATGTTAAAAATGCCATTGAGTTCTAAACATGCTAGAAACATGTTAAAACATGCTAACAATGCTTAGCTAAGTGCTAAAGAATGCTAATTCAATGAAACATGACTTTGTTGTTACTCAAGAAGGCAATGTCCAATTTGCACCAAACTTCACACGTTTGATAAGAGTTCTGTCCTGAACACACATCCATGCTCATATTCAGCTATAGTCATAACGCCACCTACTGGCAACAGAAACTGACATGGTTAACACAGTAATGCAGTACTAACCACATAATTATTGTGTACGAAGCATGCTAGAAACAGACTAAACATGCTAGCAACACTTAGCTGAGTCATGAAGCATGCTATTATCACCATTATACAAAACATTTTGTAACTGACTTTGACATACTCTTACTATACATACCTCCTTAAATGTACATTTCCCAACCATGCTCTGTCTTCCTAAAGCCCCCGAGTGTTGATGGCACGGGTGCGAGGGCCCTTTCATCGCTGCTTGCAGCTTTAATTATTAGGGCCCGAGCACCGATGGTGTGAGGACCCTCTTGGAATTGCTCTGTTTATTATTATTATTATTATTATTATTATTCTTCTTCTCCGCATTGAATTGCATTTTTGAGGGCCTAAACATGCTCGAAAACTCACGAAACTTTGCACACGCGTCAGAACTGGCGAAAATTTACATCTGACATAGGTTTCAGAATTGGACGGGGCAAAATGGCTCGATAGCGCCACCTATAAAAGTTCAACGGAGTGCGCCTCCCGCAACATTCCACGTACGTGCACGAAATTCGGTACATACATGTAATGACCTAATACCTACAAAAAAGTCTCTTGGAGCATAGCCCTAAACACAACAGGAAGTCAGCCATTTTGAACTTCCTCTCAGATTTTTGTGCAGTTTTTGCCATTTTCAGGCCTCGTACTTTAACGAACTCCTCCTACAGTTTTAATCTGATCATCTTCAAATTTGGTGAGTGTAATCTTAAGGCCTTTGCGACGTTAAATTGCGAAGATCTTGAGTTTTCGTCAAAGGGCGGGTCCTCGGCGGCCTTACAAATTTCGATGTTTCGCCATGAAACAGGAAGTTGCTGTAACTCAGGCATGGAATGTCCAATCTGCCCCAAACTTCACACGTTTGATAAGAGTTCTGCCCTGAACACATGGCCATGCTCATATTCAGTTATAGTCATAGCGCCACCTGCTGGCAACAGGAAGTGACATGTTTAACACTGTTATGGACTCCTAATAACATATAAAAAAGTGCCAGCAAGTGCTAAACATGCTAACAACATACTAGAAGCATGCTAAAACATGCTAGCAAACTCTTAGCTAAGTGCTAAAGCATGCATATTATTGCAATTAAATAGGAATTTGCTGTAACTCAGGAATGGAATATCCAATCTGCCCCAAACTTCACACTTTTGATAAGCGTTCTGTCCTGAACACATCTACATGAGAATATTCAGTTATAGTAATAGCGCCACCTACTGGCAACAGGAAGTGTCATGTTTAACACGTTGATGCCATTCTAGCAACATGTTAAAAATGCCATTGAGGTCTAAACATGCTAGAAACATGTTAAAACATGCTAGCTTATGTTAAAACATGCTAGCAATACTTAGCTAAGTGGTAAAGCATGCTAATTCAATGAAACAGGATGTTGTTGTTACTCAAGAAGGCAATGTCCAATCTGCGCCAAACTTCACACTTTTAATAAACGTTCTGTCCTGAACACATGACCATGCTCATATTCAGTTACAGTCATAGTGCCACCTGCTGGCAACAGGAAGTGACATGTTAAACACTGTTGTGGACATATAAAAACATATAAAAAAAGTGCCAGCAAGTGCTAAACATGCTAACAACATACTAGAAACATGCTAAAACATGCTAGCAAACTCTTAGCTAAGTGCTAAAGCAGGCTATTGCTGCAATTAAATAGGAATTTGCTGTTACACAGGCATGGAATGTCCAATCTGCCCCAAACTTCACACGTTTGATAAGAGTCATGGCCTGAACACATCTACATGAGAATATTCAGTTATAGTAATAGCGCCACCTGCTGTCAACAGGAAATGACATGTTTAACACTGTTGTGGTCTCCTAATAACATATAAAAAAGAGCCAGCAAGTGCTAAACAGGTTAGCAACATACTAGAAACATGCTAGCAAACACTTAGCTAAGTGCTAAAGCATGCTATTACTGCAATTAAATAGGAATTTGCTGTAACTCAGGCATGGAATGTCCAATCTGCCCCAAACTTCACACGTTTGATAAGAATCATGGCCTGAACACATGTCTATGCTCAAATTCAGTTATAGTTATAGCGCCACCTACTGGCAACAGGAAGTGACATGTTTAACACGTTGATGCCGTTCTAGCAACATGTTAAAAATGCCATTGAGTTCTAAACATGCTAGAAACATGTTAAAACATGCTAGCAATACTTAGCTAAGTGCTAAAGCATGCTAATTCAATGAAACAGGACTTTGTTGTTACTCAAGAAGGCAATGTACAATCTACCCCAAACTTCACACGTTTGATAAGAGTTATCTCTTGAACACATGTCCATGCTCAGATTTAGTTATAGTCATAGCGCCACCTGCTGGCAACAGGAAGTGACGTTTAACATTGTTCTTGACTCCTAATAACATATAAAAAAATGCCAGTAGGTGCTAAACATCCTACCAACATACTAGAGACATGCTAAAACATACTAGCAAACACTTAGCTAAGTGCTAAAGAATGATATTACTGTAATTAGGGCCCGAGCACCGATGGTGTGAGGACCCTCTTGGAATTGCTCTGTTTATTATTATTATTATTATTATTATTATTCTTCTCCGCATTGAATTGCATTTTTGAGGGCCTAAACATGCGCGAAAACTCACGAAACTTTGCACACGCGTCAGAACTGGCGAAAATTTACATCTGATATAGGTTTCAGAATTGGACGGGGCAAAACGGCTCGATAGCGCCACCTATAAAAGTTCAACGGAGTACGCCTCCCGCAACGTTCCACGTACGTGCACGAAATTCGGTACATACATGTAATGACCTAATGCCTACAAAAAAGTCTCTTGGAGCATAGCCCTAAACCCAACAGGAAGTCAGCCATTTTGAACTTCCTCCCAGATTTTTGTGCAGTTTTTGACATTTTCAGGCCTCATACTTTAACAAACTCCTCCTACAGTTTTAATCTGATCATCTTCAAATTTGGTGAGTGTAATCTTAAGGCCTTTGCGACGTTAAATTGCGAAGATCTTGAGTTTTCGTCGAAGGGCGGGTCCTCGGCGGCCTGACAAATTTTGATGTTTCGCCATGAAACAGGAAGTTGCTGTAACTCAGGCATGGAATGTCCAATCTGCCCCAAACTTCATACGTTTGATAAGAGTTCTGTCCTGAACACATGACCATGCTCATATTCAGTTATAGTCATAGCGCCACCTGCTGGCAACAGGAAGTGACATGTTTAACACTGTTATGGACTCCTAATAACATATAAAAAAGTGCCAGCAAGTGCTAAACATGCTAACAACATACTAGAAGCATGCTAAAACATGCTAGCAAACTCTTAGCTAAGTGCTAAAGCATGCTATTATTGCAATTAAATAGGAATTTGCTGTAACTCAGGCATGGAATGTCCAATCTGCCCCAAACTTCACACTTTTGATAAGCGTTCTGTCCTGAACATATCTACATGAGAATATTCAGTTATAGTAATAGCGCCACCTACTGGTAACAGGAAGTGTCATGTTTAACACGTTGATGCCATTCTAGCAACATGTTAAAAATGCCATTGACTTCTAAACATGCTAGAAACATGTTAAAACATACTAGCAATACTTAGCTAAGTGCTAAAGCATGCTAATTCAATGAAACAGGATGTTGTTGTTACTCAAGAAGGCAATGTCCAATCTGCGCCAAACTTCACACTTTTAATAAACGTTCTGTCCTGAACACATGACCATGCTCATATTCAGTTATAGTCATAGCGCCACCTGCTGGCAACAGGAAGTGACATGTTTAACACTGTTATGGACTCCTAATAACATATAAAAAAGTGCCAGCAAGTGCTAAACATGCTAACAACATACTAGAAGCATGCTAAAACATGCTAGCAAACTCTTAGCTAAGTGCTAAAGCATGCTATTATTGCAATTAAATAGGAATTTGCTGTAACTCAGGCATGGAATGTCCAATCTGCCCCAAACTTCACACTTTTGATAAGCGTTCTGTCCTGAACATATCTACATGAGAATATTCAGTTATAGTAATAGCGCCACCTACTGGTAACAGGAAGTGTCATGTTTAACACGTTGATGCCATTCTAGCAACATGTTAAAAATGCCATTGACTTCTAAACATGCTAGAAACATGTTAAAACATACTAGCAATACTTAGCTAAGTGCTAAAGCATGCTAATTCAATGAAACAGGACTTTGTTGTTACTCAAGAAGGCAATGTACAATCTACCCCAAACGTCACACGTTTGATAAGAGTTATCTCTTGAACACATGTCCATGCTCATATTTAGTTATAGTCATAGCGCCACCTGCTGGCAACAGGAAGTGACGTTTAACACTGTTCTTGACTCCTAATAACATATAAAAAAATGCCAGTAGGTGCTAAACATCCTACCAACATACTATAGACATGCTAAAACATACTAGCAAACACTTAGCTAAGTGCTAAAGAATGATATTACTGCAATTAAATATGAATTTGCTGTAACTCAGGCATGGAATGTCCAATCTGCCCCAAACTTCACACTTTTGATAAGCGTTCTGTCCTGAACACATGACCATGCTTATATTCAGTTACAGTCATAGCGCCACCTGCTGGCAACAGGAAGTGACATGTTTAACACTGTTATGGACTCCTAATAACATATAAAAAAGTGCCAGCAAGTGTTAAACATGCTAACAACATACTAGAAGCATGCTAAAACATGCTAGCAAACACTTAGCTAAGTGCTAAAGCATGCTATTATTGCAATTAAATAGGAATTTGCTGTAACTCAGGCATGGAATGTCCAATCTGCCCCAAACTTCACACTTTTGATAAGAGTCATGGCCTGAACACATCTACATGAGAATGTTCAATTATAGTAATAGCGCCACCAACTGGCAACAGGAAGTGACATGTTTAACACGTTGATGCCGTTCTAGCAACATGTTAAAAATGCCATTGAGTTCTAAACATGCTAGAAACATGTTAAAACATGCTAACAATGCTTAGCTAAGTGCTAAAGCATGCTAATTCAATGAAACATGACTTTGTTGTTACTCAAGAAGGCAATGTCCAATTTGCACCAAACTTCACACGTTTGATAAGAGTTCTGTCCTGAACACACATCCAAGCTCATATTCAGTTATAGTCATAACGCCACCTACTGGCAACAGAAACTGACATGGTTAACACAGTAATGCAGTACTAACCACATAATTATTGTGTACTAAGCATGCTAGAAACACACTAAACATGCTAGCAACACTTAGCTGAGTCATGAAGCATGCTATTATCACCATTATACAAAACATTTTGTAACTGACTTTGACATACTCTTACTATATATACCTCCTTAAATGTACATTTCCCAACCATGCTCTGTCTTCCTAAAGCCACCGAGTGTTGATGGCACGGGTGCGAGGGCCCTTTCATCGCTGCTTGCAGCTTTAATTATTATTCTTCTTCTTCTTCTTCTCCGCATTTAATTGCATTTTTGAGGGCCTAAACATGCTCGAAAACTCACGAAACTTTGCACACGCGTCAGAACTGGCGAAAATTTACATCTGATATAGGTTTCAGAATTGGACGGGGCAAAACGGCTCGATAGCGCCACCTATAAAAGTTCAACGGAGTGCGCCTCCCGCAACGTTCCACGTACGTGCACGAAATTCGGTACATACATGTAATGACCTAATACCTACAAAAAAGTCTCTTGGAGCATAGCCCTAAACACAACAGGAAGTCAGCCATTTTGAACTTCCTCTCAGATTTTTGTGCAGTTTTTGCCATTTTCAGGCCTCGTACTTTAACGAACTCCTCCTACAGTTTTAATCTGATCATCTTCAAATTTGGTGAGTGTAATCTTAAGGCCTTTGCGACGTTAAATTGCGAAGATCTTGAGTTTTCGTCAAAGGGCGGGTCCTCGGCGACCTGACAAATTTCGATGTTTCGCCATGAAACAGGAAGTTGCTGTAACTCAGGCATGGAATGTCCAATCTGCCCCAAACTTCACACTTTTGATAAGCGTTCTGTCCTGAACACATGACCATGCTCATATTCAGTTACAGTCATAGCGCCACCTGCTGGCAACAGGAAGTGACATGTTTAACACTGATATGGACTCCTAATAACATATAAAAAAGTGCCAGCAAGTGCTAAACATGCTAACAACATAATAGAAGCATGCTAAAACATGCTAGCAAACTCTTAGCTAAGTGCTAAAGCATGCTATTATTGCAATTAAATAGGAATTTGCTGTAACTCAGGCATGGAATGTCCAATCTGCCCCAAACTTCACACTTTTGATAAGCGTTCTGTCCTGAACACATTTACATGAGAAAATTCAGTTATAGTAATAGCGCCACCTACTGGTAACAGGAAGTGACATGTTTAACACTCTTGTGGTCTCCTAATAACATATAAAAAAGAGCCAGCAAGTGCTAAACAGGTTAGCAACATACTAGAAACATGTTAGCAAACACTTAGCTAAGTGCTAAAGCATGCTATTACTGCAATTAAATAGGAATTTGCTGTAACTCAGGCATGTAATGTCCAATCTGCCCCAAACTTCACACATTTGATAAGAATCATGGCCTGAACACATGTCTATGCTCAAATTCAGTTATAGTAATAGCGCCACCTACTGGCAACAGGAAGTGACATGTTTAACACTTTGATGCCGTTCTAGCAACATGTTAAAAATGCCATTGAGTTCTATACATGCTAGAAACATGTTAAAACATGCTAGCAGTACTTAGCTAAGTGCTAAACCATGCTAATTCAATGAAACAGGACTTTGTTGTTACTCAAGAAGGCAATGTACAATCTACCCCAAACTTCACACGTTTGATAAGAGTTATCTCTTGAACACATGTCCATGCTCATATTTAGTTATAGTCATAGCGCCACCTGCTGGCAACAGGAAGTGACGTTTAACACTGTTCTTGACTCCTAATAACATATAAAAAAATGCCAGTAGGTGCTAAACATCCTACCAACATACTAGAGACATGCTAAAACATACTAGCAAACACTTAGCTAAGTGCTAAAGAATGATATTACTGCAATTAAATATGAATTTGCTGTAACTCAGGCATGGAATGTCCAATCTGCCCCAAACTTCACACTTTTGATAAGCGTTCTGTCCTGAACACATGACCATGCTTATATTCAGTTACAGTCATAGCGCCACCTGCTGGCAACAGGAAGTGACGTTTAACACTGTTCTTGACTCCTAATAACATATAAAAAAATGCCAGTAGGTGCTAAACATCCTACCAACATACTAGAGACTTGCTAAAACATACTAGCAAACACTTAGCTAAGTGCTAAAGAATGATATTACTGCAATTAAATATGAATTTGCTGTAACTCAGGCAAGGAATGTCCAATCTGCCCCAAACTTCACACTTTTGATAAGCGTTCTGTCCTGAACACATGATCATGCTTACAGTCATAGCGCCACCTGCTGGCAGCAGGAAGTGACATGTTTAACACTGTTATGGACTCCTAATAACATATAAAAAAGTGCCAGCAAGTGCTAAACATGCTAACAACATACTAGAAACATGCTAAAACATGCTAGCAAACTCTTAGCTAAGTGCTAAAGCATGCTATTATTGCAATTAAATAGGAATTTGCTGTAATTCAGGCATGGAATGTCCAATCTGCCCCAAACTTCACACATTTGATAAGAATCATGGCCTGAACACATGTCTATGCTCAAATTCAGTTATAGTAATAGCGCCACCTACTGGCAAAAGGAAGTGACATGTTTAACACTTTGATGCCGTTCTAGCAACATGTTAAAAATGCCATTGAGTTCTAAACATGCTAGAAACATGTTAAAACATGCTAACAATGCTTAGCTAAGTGCTAAAGAATGTTAATTCAATGAAACATGACTTTGTTGTTACTCAAGAAGGCAATGTCCAATTTGCACCAAACTTCACACGTTTGATAAGAGTTCTGTCCTG
Organism: Scardinius erythrophthalmus; assembly: GCF_964197995.2. Lineage (NCBI taxonomy): Eukaryota > Metazoa > Chordata > Actinopteri > Cypriniformes > Leuciscidae > Scardinius > Scardinius erythrophthalmus. Next base: position 62,471,231 of record NC_138221.1, on the reverse strand, counting down.
AACACACATCCATGCTCATATTCAGTTATAGCCATAACGCCACCTACTGGCAACAGAAACTGACATGGTTAACACTGTAATGCAGTACTAACCACATAATTATTGTGTACTAAGCATGCTAGAAACAGACTAAACATGCTAGCAACACTTAGCTGAGTCATGAAGCATGCTATTATCACCATTATACAAAACATTTTGTAACTGACTTTGACATACTCTTACTATATATACCTCCTTGAATGTACATTTCCCAACCATGCTCTGTCTTCCTAAAGCCACCGAGTGTTGATGGCACGGGTGCGAGGGCCCTTTCATCGCTGCTTGCAGCTTTAATTAGGGCCCGAGCACCGATGGTGTGAGGACCCTCTTGGAATTGCTCTGTTTATTATTATTATTATTATTATTATTATTCTTCTTCTCCGCATTGAATTGCATTTTTGAGGGCCTAAACATGCTCGAAAACTCACGAAACTTTGCACACGCGTCAGAACTGGCGAAAATTTACATCTGATATAGGTTTCAGAATTGGACGGGGCAAAATGGCTCGATAGCGCCACCTATAAAAGTTCAACGGAGTGCGCCTCCCGCATCGTTCCACGTACGTGCACGAAATTCGGTACATATATGTAATTACCTAATACCTACAAAAAAGTCTCTTGGAGCGTAGCCCTAAACACAACAGGAAGTCAGCCATTTTGAACTTCCTCTCAGATTTTTGTGCAGTTTTTGCCATTTTCAGGCCTCGTACTTTAACGAACTCCTCCTACAGTTTTAATCTGATCATCTTCAAATTTGGTGAGTGTAAACTTCAGGCCTTTGCGACGTTAAATTGCGAAGATCTTGAGTTTTCGTCGAAGTGCGGGTCCTCGGCGGCCTGACAAATTTCGATGTTTCGCCATGAAACAGGAAGTTGCTGTAACTCAGGCATGGAATGTCCAATCTGCCCCAAACTTCACACTTTTGATAAGAGTTCTGTCCTGAACACATGACCATGCTCATATTCAGTTATAGTCATAGCGCCACCTGCTGGCAACAGGAAGTGACATGTTTAACACTGTTATGGACTCCTAATAACATATAAAAAGGTGCCAGCAAGTGCTAAACATGCTAACAACATACTAGAAGCATGCTAAAACATGCTAGCAAACTCTTAGCTAAGTGCTAAAGCATGCTATTATTGCAATTAAATAGGAATTTGCTGTAACTCAGGCATGGAATGTCCAATCTGCCCCAAACTTCACACTTTTGATAAGCGTTCTGTCCTGAACACATCTACATGAGAATATTCAGTTATAGTAATAGCGCCACCTACTGGTAACAGGAAGTGTCATGTTTAACACGTTGATGCCATTCTAGCAACATGTTAAAAATGCCATTGACTTCTAAACATGCTAGAAACATGTTAAAACATGTTAGCAATACTTAGCTAAGTGCTAAAGCATGCTAATTCAATGAAACAGGATGTTGTTGTTACTCAAGAAGGCAATGTCCAATCTGCACCAAACTTCACACGTTTGATAAGAATCATGGCCTGAACACATGTCTATGCTCAAATTTAGTTATAGTAATAGCGCCACCTACTGGCACCAGGAAGTGACATGTTTAACACGTTGATGCCGTTCTAGCAACATGTTAAAAATGCCATTGAGTTCTAAACATGCTAGAAACATGTTAAAACATGCTAGCAATACTTAGCTAAATGCTAAAGCATGCTAATTCAATGAAACAGGACTTTGTTGTTACTCAAAAAGGCAATGTACAATGTACCCCAAACTTCACACGTTTGATAAGAGTTATCTCTTGAACACATGTCCATGCTCATATTTAGTTATAGTCATAGCGCCACCTGCTGGCAACAGGAAGTGACGTTTAACACTGTTCTTGACTCCTAATAACATATAAAAAAATGCCAGTAGGTGCTAAACATCCTACCAACATACTAGAGACATGCTGAAACATACTAGCAAACACTTAGCTAAGTGCTAAAGAATGATATTACTGCAATTAAATATGAATTTGCTGTAACTCAGGCATGGAATGTCCAATCTGCCCCAAACTTCACACTTTTGATAAGCGTTCTGTCCTGAACACATGACCATGCTTATATTCAGTTACAGTCATAGCGCCACCTGCTGGCAACAGGAAGTGACATGTTTAACACTGTTATGGACTCCTAATAACATATAAAAAAGTGCCAGCAAGTGTTAAACATGCTAACAACATACTAGAAACATGCTAAAACATGCTAGCAAACACTTAGCTAAGTGCTAAAGAATGATATTACTGTAATTAAATATGAATTTGCTGTAACTCAGGCAAGGAATGTCCAATCTGCCCCAAACTTCACACTTTTGATAAGCGTTCTGTCCTGAACACATGATCATGCTTACAGTCATAGCGCCACCTGCTGGCAGCAGGAAGTGACATGTTTAACACTGTTATGGACTCCTAATAACATATAAAAAAGTGCCAGCAAGTGCTAAACATGCTAACAACATACTAGAAACATGCTAAAACATGCTAGCAAACTCTTAGCTAAGTGCTAAAGCATGCTATTATTGCAATTAAATAGGAATTTGCTGTAATTCAGGCATGGAATGTCCAATCTGCCCCAAACTTCACACATTTGATAAGAATCATGGCCTGAACACATGTCTATGCTCAAATTCAGTTATAGTAATAGCGCCACCTACTGGCAACAGGAAGTGACATGTTTAACACTTTTATGCCGTTCTAGCAACATGTTAAAAATGCCATTGAGTTCTAAACATGCTAGAAACATGTTAAAACATGCTAACAATGCTTAGCTAAGTGCTAAAGAATGTTAATTCAATGAAACATGACTTTGTTGTTACTCAAGAAGGCAATGTCCAATTTGCACCAAACTTCACACGTTTGATAAGAGTTCTGTCCTGAACACACATCCATGCTCATATTCAGTTATAGCCATAACGCCACCTACTGGCAACAGAAACTGACATGGTTAACACAGTAATGCAGTACTAACCACATAATTATTGTGTACTAAGCATGCTAGAAACAGACTAAACATGCTAGCAACACTTAGCTGAGTCATGAAGCATGCTATTATCACCATTATACAAAACATTTTGTAACTGACTTTGACATACTCTTACTATATATACCTCCTTAAATGTACATTTCCCAACCATGCTCTGTCTTCCTAAAGCCACCGAGTGTTGATGGCACGGGTGCGAGGGCCCTTTCATCGCTGCTTGCAGCTTTAATTATTATTATTATTCTTCTCCGCATTTAATTGCATTTTTGAGGGCCTAAACATGCTCGAAAACTCACGAAACTTTGCACACGCGTCAGAACTGGCGAAAATTTACATCTGATATAGGTTTCAGAATTGGGCGGGGCAAAATGGCTCGATAGCGCCACCTATAAAAGTTCAACGGAGTGCGCCTCCCGCTGTGTTCCACGTACGTGTACGAAATTCGGTACATATGTGTAAGGACCTAATACCTACAAAAAAGTCTCTTGGAGCGTAGCTCTAAACACAACAGGAAGTCAGCCATTTTCAACTTCCTCTCTGATTTTTGTGCACTTTTTGCCATTTTCAGGCCTCGTACTTTAACGAACTCCTCCTACAGTTTTAATCTGATCATCTTCAAATTTGGTGAGTGTAATCTTAAGGCCTTTGCGACGTTAAATTGCGAAGATCTTGAGTTTTCGTCGAAGGGCGGGCCCTCGGCGGCCTGACAAATTTTGATGTTTCGCCATGAAACAGGAAGTTGCTGTAACTCAGGCATGGAATGTCCAATCTGCCCCAAACTTCACACTTTTGATAAGCGTTCTGTCCTGAACACATGACCATGCTCATATTCAGTTACAGTCATAGCGCCATCTGCTGGCAACAGGAAGTGACATGTTTAACACTCTTGTGGACTCCTGATAACATATAAAAAAGTGCCAGCAAGTGCTAAACATGCTAACAACTTACTAGAAACATGCTAAAACATGCTAGCAAACACTTAGCTAAGTGCTAAAGCATGCTATTACTGCAATTAAATAGGAATTTGCTGTAACTCAGGCACGGAATGTCCAATCTGCCCCAAACTTCACACGTTTGATAAGAGTCATGGCCTGAACACATCTACATGAGAATATTCAGTTATAGTAATAGCGCCACCTACTGGTAACAGGAAGTGTCATGTTTAACACGTTGATGCCGTTCTAGCAACATGTTAAAAATGCCATTGACTTCTAAACATGCTAGAAACATGTTAAAACATGCTAGCAAAACTTAGCTAAGTGCTAAAGCATGCTAATTCAATGAAACAGGATGTTGTTGTCACTCAAGAAGGCAATGTCCAATCTGCGCCAAACTTCACACTTTTGATAAGCGTTCTGTCCTGAACACATGACCATGCTCATATTCAGTTACAGTCATAGCGCCACCTGCTGGCAACAGGAAGTGACATGTTAAACACTGTTGTGGACTCCTGATAACATATAAAAAAGTGCCAGCAAGTGCTAAACATGCTAACAACATACTAGAAACATGTTAGCAAACACTTAGCTAAGTGCTAAAGCATGCTATTGCTGCAAATAAATTGGAAGTTGCTGTAACTAAGGCATGGAATGTCCAATCTGCCCCAAACTTCACACTTTTGATAAGCGTTCTGTCCTGAACACATGACCATGCTCATATTCAGTTATAGTCATAGCGCCACCTGCTGGCAACAGGAAGTGACATGTTTAACACTCTTGTGGACTCCTGATAACATATAAAAAAGTGCCAGCAAGTGCTAAACATGCTAACAACATACTAGAAACATGCTAAAACATGCTAGCAAACACTTAGCTAAGTGCTAAAGCATGCTATTACTGCAATTAAATAGAAATTTGTTGTAACTCAGGCACAGAATGTCCAATCTGCCCCAGACTTCACACGTTTGATAAGAGTCATGGCCTGAACACATCTACATGAGAATATTCAGTTATAGTAATAGCGCCACCTACTGGTAACAGGAAGTGTAATGTTTAACACGTTGATGCCGTTCTAGCAACATGTTAAAAATGCCATTGACTTCTAAAAATGCTAGAAACATGTTAAAACATGCTAGCAATACTTAGCTAATTCAATGAAACAGGATGTTGTTGTTACTCAAGAAGGCAATGTCCAATCTGCGCCAAACTTCACACTTTTGATAAGCGTTCTGTCCTGAACACATGACCATGCTCATTCAGTTACAGTCATAGCACCGCCTGCTGGCAACAGGAAGTGACATGTTAAACACTGTTGTGGACTCCTGATAACATATAAAAAAGTGCCAGCAAGTGCTAAACATGCTAACAACATACTAGAAACATATTAGCAAACACTTAGCTAAGTGCTAAAGCATGCTATTGCTGCAATTAAATATGAATTTGCTGTAACACAGGCATGGAATGTCCAATCTGCCCCAAACTTAATATGTAACATGCAAGAAACATGCTAGCAACACATAGCTAAGTTCTAAAGCATGCTAGAAATGCTAAAGGAAGTTGTTGTAACTTAGGCATACAATGTCCAATCTACCCCAAACTTCACACGTTTGATAATAGTTATCTCCTGAACACAAGTCCATGCTCATATTCAGATATAGTCATAGCGCCGCCTGCTGGCAACAGGAAGTGACGTTTAACACTATTCTGGACTCCTAATAACATATAAAAAAGTGTCACCAACTGCTAAACATGTTAGCAACATACTAGAAACATGCAATCAAATACTTAGCTAAGTGTTAAAGCATCCTATTACTGCAATTAAATATGAATTTGCTGTAACTCAGGCATTCAATGTCCAGTCTACCCCAAAATTAATATGTAATATGCTAGAAACATCATAAAACATGCTAGAAATGCTAAAGGAAGTTGTTGTAACTCAAGCATACAATGTCCAATCTGCCCCAAACTCCACATGTTTGATAAAAGTCCTGCACTGAACACATCTACATAGCGATATTCAGATATAGACATAGCCCCACCTACTGGCAACAGAAACTGACATGGTTAACACAGTAATGCAGTACTAACCACATAACTATTGTGTACTAAGCATGCTAAAAACATACTAAACATGCTAGCAACTACTATATATACCTCCTTAAATGCACATTGTCCAACCATGCTCTGTCTTCCTAAAGCCACCGGGTGGCGGCGGCACGGGTGCGAGGGCCCTTTCATCGCTGCTTGCAGCTTTAATTATATATTATTTTCGTGAACAAAAATGGAGTTTAGAAAAGGGATAAATTGTGTTTGTTTTCATAAAATGCTATGTAGGACACTGTTTTAGCTGTATGGCGACCAATAGTGAATAGTACAGCAGATATTTAATCGAGGATCCATATGATTACACACTACTGTATGTTTAATGGGCTAAATATAGTTAATATCTAATTGTAACTTTATATAAATTCACAACAACATATTTCATTCAGTCTCCTGTATAACCTACAGTGAATATAACTATTCTACAGTAGGTCATATATCATTACTTATCATCTGATCCAACTATGTGTATTATTAATATTTTAATTCACAAAAACAAAGTCTTCTATAGGTTTAGTGAAGCCCAACTGAATATAGATATTTTAATCCGTAGTGCAGATCAACAATGTAACGTTTATATTTAAACAAAAAACACAAAATTGGTCAAAGTCTATGGACGTTTCGAGCGTCGATTTCATGATGTTTTTTCGCAGTATATACCCCTACTGGACGCATCAGGAACAACAGGGGCGTAAATCTGTCTGGGGTGTAAATCTACCTGGGCCGTATATCTACCAGCTCCAGGTCTGCAGCCTCCCTATAGCTGTATAGCTATACCTGTATGTTTTCTACAGTACATTACTGTTTTAATGGAAAATTATATGATCCTGTCAGAATTTGGCCTTTTTTTACAGCAAGGGTTAACAGTTTATGTGTATAAGAGGTGCTGAACGAGGAGGAAGAGGATGAAGACGAGAAAGAGTGGTGTGGAGAATGTGGTCAAGGCTGGATCTGGCTTTAGGGTTTTTCCCTTTGCCTGCAGAGATGACATTGTCTGTGATGTGGAGAGAGTCCTCTGGCCGAAGGAAAGCCAGTCCTGACAATTTGATTGGTCCAAATTGTCAGGACGGGCTTTCTACGATGATGGACAGATGATCAACAGTAACGTAATCATCCACGTCACCAAAGAGCGCTTGGGTTGAATTTGTTTACAACAAAGATGCCGCCATCGCGTCTGTTATAGAAGATATCGACAACGCATTAATTTTAAAAGAGGAACAGAGAACCGCGATCAAGGCATTTGTCGATCGGAAAGATGTTTTTGCCGTCCTTCCTACGTGATTCTGCAAAAGTTTAATTTATCAGCTGGCCCCGATGGTCGCTAAGAAGATGGGGCGCAATGAAAACCCTTTGGTCATTGTGGTTTCTCCACTGCTCTGATTGGTTGTATGTCTGTCCAGTTGAGTGCAGAGGCATTTTCCTTCCTGGTTCGGTTGAAACACGCCCCATAATCACAGCCCAATGGAGCAGTATCAGACTAGAAGCTGAGTATGACGACGTCAGGCTAACGAATTTGTACAATTTGTGTAAACCCCAGTGATGGGTAGGTTTAGGGGCGGGGTCAGGGGTAGGTCATTCGTAATAATTCATACGAATTGGGCAACTCGTAAAATATGTACGATTTAGCAAAAATCGTACAAATTCGTACGAGTTAGGTCGTATGAATTCGTAAGAATTAGCCACCTTGAAAAATACATACATTGTGATTTAAAAGACAAAATCATCCGTTTTGCCATTTCTTACATCGTGTCTACCCCGTGCGAGGCTGTCTACACTGGACAAAGCAAATGTGCAAATTATTTGTCCTCCGTGTAGTTGCGTGTAGTAGCCGCTACTTCAGAAGAAGAACGTACATCTGTTTACTGTCAATGAATCATCGTGTTGTGCCACGTCCAGTGTAGACACTATCACGAATTATGAATTTTCATGTAGCCATCAATAGTCAATAAGACAACAGACTGTCAGAAAACAGTAGCCTGGCAAGCCAGACCTACATCAAGATGTTAGGTCTGGCAACTCACCATAGACACGGCTCAATCCGAGGGGCGGGATAAACGGCTGTCTTTCAAATTCCCTCTGCACGCAATAGGACAGCGCTTCAACCAACCAGAGCGTTTTCCCAACAGTGGAGCTAACGATAGATTCAACTTTTGCCATATTTGGCCGGCAAAACTACGAACACATCTTCCTTTTTTTAAGAATGACTTACAATAAGTGCCGTTCTTTGCTCTTTTCTCAAAGAAAAACCTAACTCAAAGTCCCCCAGAGTCGCGGACAAAGCCGATTCGAAAGATGTTCTCCAGCAGCAGCAGCTCTTCTTTGTTTTCAAGTGGCAGGTAACCGTCGCAACTCTGTCGTCATATGTTAAGCCCGCCCCGCCTACTCTATAGACGACGTGATTGGCCTGACCCAATTTAGGTTTTTGCAGCTCGAAAGTCAATGGAGAGTTGCTAGACTGCCCTGGCTGCAAAATACATTTTGCTGCCGCTAGGGTGCGTCTAGATTTCTAGGCTAAGAAAACAGATGTCATGAGCAAAATGTGTTAACATTGCAAACATGTTAATTTTACATTATTTGAAACTGCTACGGCAGCAGGGAAGATAATAAGATAATAATTATGATCAAGCATTTGAGTGTAATCCTAAGTTTATCCTGATGGAAATATAAAGAAGCCTTAAACTCCAACAATCTTTTGGAAACAGGGTGTTTTAAACAAACAGTTCAATTTGAATGAAGCGCCCATAGATTACAGCTCCATTTCAAGGGTGCAAATATCTTCAAAATGAATCAGATTCAGTTACCGCCCATGAGTGTAAAGCCTAACGTGACTGGTTGTAGCGATAACGTGCTACGATTGGTCAGCTCAGTGTGGCTATTATCTGATTGGATTGAGTAAAGGGTAGGTGAAGTCCACTTATTTGTCACGATCTGCTCCGAGACGAGGGTTGAGATCCAAATGCAGCTTTATTGAATGGGGCAATCCAGAGGCGTAATCCAGTGTACAGGCAAGGGTCATACACAGACAGGCAGTCAAAACACAGAAACAAAGAAACAAACAAACAAACAAAACAGGCAGGGACCAGAGGCAATAGAGTAATCCAGGGACCAGAGGCAAGAGAGTAATCCAGGGAACAGGGCAAGATATCCAAAACCAAGAGACAAGAAAACCAGGAGAATGCTCAGAAATGCAGTGTAACACTTAAACAAGACTTCGCCGTGAGTGAATGAATGAACATGGTATAAATAGACTGAGACTAACAGGATGATGAGACACAGGTGAATGCAATCAGTGAATGAGGTACAGGTGAATGTGATCAGTGATAAGTGATGATGAGTCCGGGCAGTGAGTTATGGGAAATGTAGTTTGTGAGTGAGTGATAATAGTCTTATGTGGAGTGCCCTCTGCTGGCTCTCAAGGGCACTCCAGCTGGTGACCGTTACATAGCCCCCCCTTTAAGGAGCGGATTCCAGACGCTCCTAAAACTGTCCAGGAGGGAGGTGGACCGGAGGCGGACCCGGGGGCGGGATGGAGGGCCAGGCCCGTGCAGCGGAAGAGGACCTGAAGTCTCCGGCAGGGCAGAAGGCCAGGGCGGAGCAGGCTGTGCAGGCGACCAGGGTGGAGCAGGCTGTGCAGGCGACCAGGGCGGAGCAGGCTGTGCAGGCGACCAGGGCGGAGCAGGCTGTGCAGGCGGCAGGGCGGAGCAGGCGGAGCAGGCTGTGCAGGCGACCAGAACGGAGCAGGCTGTGCAGGCGACCAGGGCGGATCAGGCTGTGCAGGCGACCAGGGCGGAGCAGGCTGTGGCGGAGACGACCCTTCAGGCGGCCATGGCACAGGAACAGACACCGGCTCAGGAACAGGAACAGACACAGGGACAGGAACAGACACCGGCTCAAGGACAGGAACAGACACCGGCTCAGGGACAGGAACAGACACCGGCTCAGGGACTGGAACAGACAACGGCTCAGGGACAGACACCGGCTCAGGAACAGACAGCGTGACAGCGGCCATCTCTGTTGAGGGCTCAGGTTCAGGCGTGTCGGCGGCTATCTCTGCTGAGGGCTCAGTCGACGTGGCAGCAGCCATCTTGTCCGGAGACACTGGCTCGGCGGTGGCCATCTTGTCCGGAGACACTGGCTCGGCAGACGTGACTTGAACAGACACTGGATCGGTGGAGGCCATCTTGTCCGAAGACACAGGCGTGGAGTCGGCCATCTTGTCCGAAGACAAAGGCGTGGATTCGCCCATCTTGTCCGAAGACACAGGCGCAGAAAGAGGAAGAGGAACAGATTCAGGCTCAGGAACAGATTCAGTCTCGGCGGGACGAGACTCTTGATGGGCGGACGTGACGTGAAGCTCAGTCTCTGGATCGGCTGACGTGACGTGAAGCTCAGTCTCTGGATCGGCAGAAGTGACGTGAAGCTCAGTCTCTGGATCGGCAGAAGTGACGTGAAGCTCAGTCTCTGGATCAGGATCAGCGCGTTCTGAGCTTGACAGGACCAGCGTCAGCGAGGGCATTGAGCTGGGTAGGACCAGCGGCGAAGAGGACTCTGAGCTGGTTAGGACCAGCGATGAAGAGGGCTTTGAGCTGGACAGGACCAGCGATGAAGAGGGCTCTGAACTGGACGGAACCAGTGGCGAAGAGGGCTCTGAGCTGGGCAGGACCAGCGATGAAGAGGGCTTTGAGCTGGACAGGATCAGCGATGAAGAGGGCTCTGAGCTGGACGGAACCAGCGATGAAGACTCTAGCTTGGCGGGCATGTCGCTTGCTGTCTCAGGCGCGGCGGGCATGTCGCTTGCTGTCTCAGGCGCGGCGGGCATGACGCATACTGCCTTGGCTTCGGCAGATTTGGCGTGAAGTGCGGGCTCAGCTGAACTGGCGTGAAGTGCAGGCTCGGCAGGGCTGACGAGGAGAAGCTCGGGCTGAGGGGATACTGCGGGCTCACGGAGCTCCTCCTCTACCCCGCCCACAGTAAACGATGATCCGCTTAACAAAAGGGCCAGATCAATATAGCGCTCCAAACTCTCGTGAGGATCATGCAAGGGAATGAATGAACTGAGTGTTTCAGATAGCCCTCCCCGAAAAAAGATCTTAAGGCAATCTGTGTTCATTGAGGTGAGATGTGCCATTTCAATAAACTCCTCGACATACCTCTCAATCGGCCGACTCCCTTGACGGAGACGCAGGATTTGTACTGCTGTATCTGTTGGCATCGCTGCTGGATCTAGGTGGGGCGAAGTCTTCTGTCACGATCTGCTCCGAGACGAGGGTTGAGATCCAAATGCAGCTTTATTGTATGGGGCAATCCAGAGGCGTAATCCAGTGTACAGGCAAGGGTCATACACAAACAGGCAGTCAAAACAAAGAAACAAACAAACAAACAAACAAACAAAACAGGCAGGGACCAGAGGCAATAGAGTAATCCAGGGACCAGAGGCAAGAGAGTAATCCAGGGAACAGGGCAAGATATCCAAAACCAAGAGACAAGAAAACCAGGAGAATGCTCAGAACTGCAGTGTAACACTTAAACAAGACTTCGCCGTGAGTGAATGAATGAACATGGTATAAATAGACTGAGACTAACAGGATGATGAGACACAGGTGAATGCAATCAGTAAATGAGGTACAGGTGAATGTGATCAGTGATAAGTGATGATGAGTCCGGGCAGTGAGTTATGGGAAATGTAGTTTGTGAGTGATAATAGTCTTATGTGGAGTGCCCTCTGGTGGCTCTCAAGGGCACTCCAGCTGGTGACCGTTACATTATTTGTGGATTTGTCTGCATATGTATACTAGAACTGTTTCAAAATCCACAGATGCGTGCAGCGATTTACAAATGCACAGAAAGCGGTTCACAAATAAATGCCAGACAGAGTGTTTGTGACATAAAACACATTTTTAAATATATAAAAATTTTTATTTGCAAATCTCATTTTATTTGTGAGTTTTATAATTTTTTTGTGAAACTCTTTACATTTATTTCTGGATCTTAATGTATTTATTTGAGAATTAGATTTTTTTGGTGAATCTCTTTACATTTGTTTCTGAATCTCAATCTATTTATTTGGAATAATGCAACACTAACCCCATAGTCCATTGTAGAAGCTACATATGTACATTTTACTCCTCCAAACAATGCTAAAAATTAAACGTGCGTGTTATAGGCTATGACATGTTATAGCCAGTTACGACGCGCTTCTGCAACACGCATCACATGATCAGCTGAGAATCTCTTCATCAAGCCAGCCCGCAAACTACCGCAAATAAAACCGAAAGTAAAGATCAACACGGACGGAATTGAGTCAATTTACTGTATAACGCGGAATTTAACGGATTGAATGGTTCATGAGCTCGGATCTCGTAATTACGTTGTTTTTGACTCCACAAGAAGAGCACATAAACACAGCAGTAAAGTGACTCTCCTTCACCAGGAATGAGGAAGCTGCTTTACAGACACTCCTGTTTTACACACGTCACTCAAACACAGAACCAGGAAACTATTTCAACTCCTCAGTTCAGAGAAACAGAAACTGAAGTATTGTTGAGCTGCTGTGTGTTTGTATCTCTCTGTATTCATGCAGTAAAATGGCAGAAGCCAGAATTTCTCAGGATGAGTTCATGTGTCCAGTGTGTCTGGATCTCCTGAAGGATCCAGTGACTATCCACTGTGGACACAGTTACTGTAAGATCTGTATTACAGACTGCTGGGATCAGGAGGATGAGAAGAGAGTCTACAGCTGCCCTCAGTGCAGACAGACCTTCAGTCCAAGACCTGCTTTAGGCAAAAACACCATTCTGGCTGAACTGGTGGAGAAACTGAAGAAGACTAAACTTCCTGCTGACTGTTACGCTGGAGCTGGAGACGTGCAGTGTGACGTCTGTACTGGAAGAAAATACAAAGCCGTCAAGTCCTGTCTGGTGTGTCAGGAATCTTACTGTCAAACTCATTTAGACCGTCATGAGGAATATCACTCTCGTAAACCACACAAAGTGATTGATGCCACTGGACGACTGCAGGACATGATCTGCCGTAAACATGATAAAGAGCTAGAAATGTTCTGTGTCACTGATCAACAGTGCATCTGTGTGTGGTGTAAGGAGAGTGAACATAAAAACCACAACACTGTATCAACTGCAGCACAGAGGACAGAGACACAGGTATGAACTGAGAGGGATTGATCACACAGAAATGAAAGTGTCTTTATTTACTCACTCATTTACTCATGTTGTTCCAAACTGGTTTGACTGAGTTTCTTCTGTGGAATATAAAAGATGATATTTTGAAGAATGTCTCGTCTATTTTAGTTTATACACTGAAAGTCAATGAGAAAGTCAGTGTAAGTCAATGGAGTAAAAAAAGTTTCAAGCTACAAAAAGGAGAAAAAGCATAAAAGTAATCTAAACAACTAGTGGTTAAAGAAAGGAGTACGCTTAAGTGTATTGACATGCACTTGTAGTGTACTTCAAAATAAAAGTATACTTTAAAAAAAAAATTGTATTTTATATATGCAGATAATATAATATTAATGAAATGAAAGGCCACTTAAGTGCACTTAAAGAGAGTCAACTTTCATGACTGTTTCATAAGTACACTTTATAAAGTACACTTTTCTATAATGTAAAATGAAAAGGTTTACTTTGAAGTACATTTTAATAATATTTAATATTTCAATTTAACTCAAAATAATTATGAAATTACATTATATACTTAAATCTTACTTAAGTGGGTCAAAAAATCAGTCTTAAGTTCAGCTAATTGCTTTATATGTACATTTAAACTATAATACATTTTCATTTAATAGCATTTAACATGCAATTGCGTGTCTGAAAACATTACGTTCAGTTCACACTTATTTCACAATTACAGACCCTTTCCAAAAAATTAGAATATCATGGAAAAGTTTATTTATTTCCATAATTCCATTCAAAACGTTGAACTTCCATAGATTATAGATTCAGGGCCCACAACTTAAACGATTTCAAGTATTTTAGTTGTTTATTTGTACATAATTTGGGCTTCCAGCTCATAAAATCCACGAAAACAGGATTTGAACCAGGTTTTGGTTCTTTTGGCAGTGTGGGCAGGTGCAAATCCTGCTGGAAAATGAAGAAAGCATGAAGTGCTCTGAAAATGTCCTGGTAGATGGCTGCGTTGACTCTGGATTTAATAAAGCACAGTGGACCAAAGTCCTCTTTTTTGATGAGAGCAAAGTTTGCATCTCATTTGGAAACCAAGGTCCCAGAGTCTGGAGGAAGAATGGAGAGGCACACAATCCAAGATGCTTGAAGTCCAGTGTGAAGTTTCCACAGTCTGTGTTGGTTTGGGGAGCCATGTCATCGGCTGGTGTTGGTCCACTGTGCTGTCCACTCAACGCAGCCGTCTACCAGGACATTTCCAGAGCACTTCATGCTTCCTTCAGCAGACAAGCTTTATGGAGATGCTGACTTCATTTTCCAGCAGGATTTGCACCGGCCCACACTGCCAAAAGAACCCAAACCTGGTTCAATGACCATGGTATCACTGTGTAATTACTGTGTGATTTCATGTAATATTCTAATTTTTTGAAATCCTGTTTTCATGGGTTTTATGAGCTGGAAGCCCAAATTATGTACAAATAAACAACTAAATACTTGAAATCATTTAAGTTGTGGGCCCTGAATCTATAATCTATGGAAGTTTAACGTTTTGAATGGAATTATGGAAATAAATAAACTTTTCCATGATATTCTAATTTTTTGGAAAGGGTCTGTATATTATTTTTAAGAATATAATTTCCAAAATAAGTGCAGTCTTTAAAATATGCTACTTTTAAAAGAGCCAAACTTTTAATCACAAATCAAATCAAATCAAATCAAATCAAATCATTGATAAACTCATGTATGTGGAGCCCAAATCAAATATGATGACATCAAAAACATCAAACTTCACTGGTGTTTGTGTCATGACATCATGGTGTTTAGTCATGTGACTGTGACATGAAAGAACCAATGAGGTTTGATGTTACTGACGTGTCACCATATTTTATTTGGCCTCTGTAAACCGCTGAGACATTCTTCTAAATATCTTCTGTTGTGTCTCACAATAGACAGAAAGTCATACAGGTTTGGAGCAACATGAGGGAGAGTAAATGATGATACTAATGATATAAAACTAGGCACTGATGAAATACTGCTGACATTCATTTCAGTAAACCATGAATCTGTGGTTTGAACCAGACAGTAAAAACTGACCATGCAAGATCTTTAACCACTTCACCAACTCTGGATTCATGTAACTTTAATGTTTGTATGACAGTAGTTTTATGTGTCATTCCCTGTCATTGGTTTGTCCTCCAGAAACAGCTGAATGAGACGCAGATGAAGATCCGTCAGAGAATCCAGCAGAGACAGAAAGATCTTCAGCATCTGAGAGAGGCTGTGGAGTCTCATAAGGTGAGTCTGGAGAAGAAGAGAAGTTTGAGACGTCTCAGTTTGGACTCTGTCAGTCGTGCTGAAGCCACTGTGTGATTGTGATGTGTGTGTAACAGCGCTCTGCACAGACAGCAGTGGAGGACAGTGAGAGGATCTTCACTGAGATCATCCGCTCCATTGAGAGAAGCCGCTCTGAGGTCACACAGCGGATCAGAGATCAGGAAAAGACTACAGTGAGTCGAGCTGAAGGACGACTGGAGCGACTGGAGCAGGAGATCAATGATCTGAGGAGGAGAGACGCTGAGCTGGAGCAGCTTTCACACACACAAGATCACATCCAGTTCCTGCAGGTAACAGAGATCTAGAAGAACAGGGTCATAGTGGACTTGAGCAAGATCCTGCTATGACAGAGAAACATTTCATGAGAGCAGAATGAGCCGTTGACTGAGATGTTGTCAGGAATTCAGTCAGATTCAGTCAAGTGTTGTGTTATCATATAATCATCAGTCAGACTCTCATCTGATCATCTTCTGTTTAAAGAGACACACTGACAAAGCCCTGGGAAATTTACCATTAAATATGAACTCATTTTTCCTTCTGGTTTCTTCTGTCTTGATGAAATCAGTGAACTTGATGGTATCAATATCCAGCCAACTAGATTTTCTATCCTCATTTTAATGAAATCTTTTATTTCTACTAAAATAATTTCAGTAATTGGCACCAAAATTGTGTCAGGTGATCTTCAAAGTTGATAATATTGATTTTTATTTTCATAGCTGTTTACCTGTAACACATTGATAAATTTGTTCTCTAAGACTCCAGACAGGAAGTGAGGCTGTATATTAACAATGCTTATAAAAACCAAACAAAACCTGACCTTGGGATCCTTAAAGGGTTAGTTAACCCAAAAATAAAAATTCTGGCTCAATCTTAAGTTTATCAAGTGACGAGAATACTTTTTGTGCGCAAAAACAAACAAAAACAACGACTTTATTCCACTTTTCATTATCTTCTCTCTGGGCCTCGAGTCTTTTCACGTAGTGTAATAGCGCAGCGCGTCTGTGTTCCACGTCACCACGTAGGCTCACTATTGGGCGACGCTGGTCATGTGTGTGATACGTGGTGACGAGTATTCTCGTCGCTTTATAAACTTAAGATTGAGCCACTGGAGTCACTTGGACTATATTAACGATGTCTTTAATACATTTTCTGGGCCAGCAAGTTATAGTGTCCATAAGCCTGTGGAGGAGTGATCCTGCACTCAGATTTCATCAAAAATATCTTAATTTGTGTTCCGAAGATGAACGAAAGACTTACATGGTTGGAACAACATGAGGGTGAGCAATTTTACTGACAGAATTTTCATTTTTGGGGGAACTAACCCTTTAAGAGTCCTTGTGAAGTTTCAGTTTCACTAACCAGTCGAAAGTTACATAATGATCATCAATCTACTCGTAACCTTTGAACTGCTTTTCCTCAAATCTTATCAAAACGCAGATGTTTTATCAAATTTTTATAAAAAAAAAAGTTGAATAGATAATTATAAACACAAGTGAAGCAAAGAGGGAATTAATGAGTAACTATAATAACAAACAAGAGGGAAATGAGTGACCAAGGGGACAAATGAGAACAAAACAAGTGAAAATGAAACAAAAATTAACTAAACAGTGTCCATATAACATCTATATTTCTTAACACACTTTAAATAGACTTTTTAAAAATTGCAATTTGTAACAGTCAAATTAAAGTTTTAATTTGTACATTTGAAATCATTATGTTTTAATAATATTTTGTCATGCTTTAAAGAAGTGCAGTTATTTTGATTTTGACCAACATATTAAAGCACATGTAAAGTACTTGATTATAATTAAAACTCTAGTGTGTTATTCAATATTATATTTAAAATTGAACAAACAATTTTCAATAGAAATTACATTGAGTATATTTAAGTTTATCATAAATGTGTGTCAGTTCATTCAGCAGTAACTTTAACCATATTTCTGAAATTACATATACAGACACTTAAATCCTACTTAAGTTGGTCAAAAAGCTCTCTAAATATTAGATAATTGCATTTAATTTAAATTTAGACTATAAGACATTCATTTAATCAAATAAATATTTGAATTATAATTTAAAAAATAATTTTAAAATAATTAAATGTCTGAAAGCATTACATTCAATCTGCTCTTAACTATATATATTTTAAATGATATTATTAAGTGTCAAAGACTAGAGTTTGTAGCATTAAATGATGAATATGAGGAGAATGTGCTGATTGTGTGAAAGTGCTGGATTGAAGCGAGTCACTGAAGAGAAGTCAAGTCAACAAGAGCCGCTCAGATCTGATATAGTGCAGGTTATTGGCTGAAGTGTGGAGATGATGAGTTTTGATTTCTGTTTTCTGTAGAGTTTCCAGTCTCTCTCAGCACCTCCTGAATCTACAGACGAACCCGACGTTTCCTTCAGTTCTCTCTCCTCTTTTGATGGCATGAGAGAATCTGTCCGTCAGCTGAGAGACAAACTGGAGGATTTCTGCAAAGAGGAGATCAAGAAGATCTCAGACGGAGGTAAAGTCCTGCGCCTCGTTTATACAGACGTGTGGAGAAAGATCCAAAATCTGAACGTACAACCGTTTCTGAAATATTCTTACGATTTATAAAACGTCCATTTTCACAAAAATGTCCTAAAATGCATCCCAGTTTATAAATCATCTTAAATTCAAATGCAATGTGAACAAGTGCATCAAATCCACCTACAAATATCCCTTGATGATTCAGAAATACAGCAATCATCATCATGGACAAGGGTTTATATATGGGCCATTCTACAGAACTGGTGCAAAGTCAGAGTTTTTTCCCACAAATTTTGCATGTATGCAAATTGTATAATATCCAAGGTATGCTTTTCTAGTAATTGTGCTGTTAATTCTCATACTGTATTTTCAGAAAATGCTGGAATATTTTCCTTCTCCCCAAATGTGTCACTACCGAAACACAATATTAAATAATTTATTAAGAAGGCTTATAATGACCTATTAAGATTTAGTTTACATCTACCTTATAAATATATCTTTTTTAAAAATATTTTTACAGGTTAAATCAATAAAGATTATAATTTTAATAATATTTTAAGTGTAATTTATGAGATTTGTTGTATTTTGAACCCAATCTTTCTTTGTAGAAGGCATAAAGTTTATCGTACTGATTTCAAAGTTAAGGATTCATTAGTTTGAATATACATTGAACCAAACACTATCATAACATCTTAGTTGATAATTCAATATACTTTATTTTTGACAAAACATCCCATGTTACGTTAGTGACTGCACATTTTTGGTAGTGACAGTAATGTTTTGGTAGTGACTACGTTTGCCATGGCTGAATAAATAAATAACTATGATGCACATAAGCAGTCAGTACATATAGCAGACACACATCTGACAGTAAATATCTTATAAGAACACCTAGAGCTATTCTATACTTTGGGTCTTGAGGTGCAAGTGAGAAGAGAAGTTTGAGGAGAATTTGTGCGTCTCTGGGTATTTGAAACAACAAACATCTGAGATGATGACATCTTAGACAACGGAGGCTAATCTATAGCACGGTGATTTCAGTTTAAATTTGATTAATTGTGCAGCCTTTACTTATGTCTCAGATGTCATCATCTCAGATGTTTGTTGTTTCAAATACCCAACAGAGACTCACAAATAGGTCTCTGTTCAAGTTTTTAAAGCATTTTCTCTGATTTTCCAGCGTCAGCCAAGTGTTGATTTCGGAACTGTCACGTCCGTAACAATGTTTTTTCCTCATAAATTAAAAAATGAAAACTAAAATAAAATAAATAATTTATGTTCTATAGAGAGCCAACAGTCATCCCTTCGGTTGGTATTATTTCTTTTGGCTTGTGCATTTTAATTTGCAGAATTTCTACAAAGTATGTTGTCTCCCACAAACTCACGTCTTTTTTTGTCACGTCGTAACGCATGTGTATTTCCCTCATATTAAATATAAAACGCATGTGTAGACTGATATTGTTCTAATGTCTGGACTCCTTTATTAAGGGAGTATGGACATAAAAACAGACGTTTAAATATATTGGTATTAAATGCATTTTCTGAGAATTTATATTATATGTTTTGACTGCAAATGTCACGTCCATAACGCTGGAATTGCTCATTTATCCTGTATTTGGTGCATAAGCGTGTTGTGAAAAAGAAGAGTCTTTCTGACTTGTTTGGGAAGTCTGTGCTTCTTTACATCCTTCTGAGTGTTCGACCTTGGAGAACATTGGTCTGGTGTCAACTTCTGCCTCAACCTTTGATATCGCTTTCTATATTTGTCTTCTCTCCTCTGGATTTCTTTGATCTTCTGTTCTAACTTCTGACATTTTCTATAGTTACTGATTTTTGCTCGTTTTCTCCCTTTTCCCCCAGTGTGTATGTGCACTGGTGTCTGATCACCCTCACTGGAAGTGCTAGGTGGTGTGGCAGCCCTGCAAAATGTCTCCACCTCTTTTTGTCTTTTCACCATCATCCTGTGTCTTTTGTCTTTTCCTCCATGCTTTTCTGACATGTCTTTGCTCCCTGTCAGATAATTAACTGATACTCTTCAACTTTCCTTCTTTCTTTCCTTAAGTATTCCTCGTACTTCACTGGGTCTTCCCTCAACATTTGTTTGTATTCAGGGTTGCCAGATTGGGCGGTTTTGCAATCTATTTTGCAGGCAAAAATGGGATTGGGCGGGTGGATAAAAATTGGGCTGGTTTCGGATCAGTTCGGCGGGTTTTTGTTGCCGAAACACCGGCACTTCAGATCCTTTCTCCTGTGACCCAATGTTCAGCAGGCAGCAGTCTCTCTCACTCACTCACTCACACACACACACACACACACTACAACTCTGGCTGACGTGCCCCCTAACCTCACGACAGTCCTCCCACTACCTTAAAGTGACACATGCCAGCACCACCACGGGGTTTTCAAACTTAGCTAGCTGTCTGCGGTTTCATAACACTCTCTCTGGGTCAGCGGCAGTGCCAACACAGATTTGAATGTTGCGATATGATTTTGTCAAAGGTTTAATAGACGAAATGGATCGCGTGGGTGTTTGAATCGAGATCACAGTCTTTTAAAGATGAATGGTGCAGCTCTGTAACGACACATTTCACCCTCTATTGAAATGAAAGTGGCTAACTTCTGTCAACCTCATCTATAAGCAAGGGCAAAAATAAAACTATTTAATTTGAATTAATATCTGTAATATTCTGTATTTAAAAAATCGATTTTAAAATCATTTTTAAAAAAATCGCGATACCTATACATGTGAAGCGATTTTTTCTCCCAGCCCTAATATGCATGTTTCATGTTGCCATTTGAAAGTGGGTTATTTTTTATGTCCATATATCCACTCAATGTTTTTATGTTACTAAATGCTTTTGTTCCAAGCGACTTTTATTGACAATAAACAGACTCATCGATAGCTTAAGTTGATCGCATTATTTTCCGTAATAGTGGAATAGTCTGACTAAGGTCAGTATAGCTTTTGCGTTCATTTGATTGAATATTTTTTCTAAAATCGGATAGGCTAAGTCGAAAAATGGGTCATTTTAAAGCTTGTTAATGATTTCAATGTGTTTAAACGAGAAACAAGCCACAAAAAAATTTGGGCGTTTTTTTGTGCATTCTCGCAGTTTTTGACGAGGTTTTGGGCTGGAAAACCTTGCTGGCACCTGGCAACCCTGTTTGTATTCTCTCTGTCTCTCTGTTGTAGTTTTTCTATTTTTTTTTTAGGCATGTTGGTGTTTTATGTCATTCTCCCTGTCAAGTTAATCATAGAAATTAGCATTACTGACAACAACCTTACACCTAAGCTAGTATCATGGACTGCAACCTTAAGTTATTGTAACCTCATCACATTACAGAATTTTAACAGAATTTGCATGCTAAAACACTAAAACATTACTAAAACATACTACAGTAGTAATTATTTGCATAACTGTACTAAAATGTAGTTTATTCCTCCAAATAAAGGATTATGTGTTCCCTTTTGTCACTACCAAAACAATAATGTCACAACCGAAACTTCAAGACATGTTTCGGTTGTGACTGTTTTGGTAGTGACAATTTGAGATACTTTTGAGCCTAGCTCGAATATGCTAATCAGCACATGGTTAGCAATCACTGGTCAGAACAGTTGAACACATATAACAACTAAATTTTATGGAATAACATCCAAAAAAGTTTTCTCAATAGCAGAAAAAATTAGTTTGATAGTGATATTCCTTAAAGTTGCACACAGATTTTTAGACTTTAGAACACATTTACCTCAAAATGATGGGATCAATCTACTCACCATATAGCACATGAGAGAGAGGGACACAGGCATATTTCCTGATCAAAAATGTAGGGGTGTGGTGAAAATCAGTCTCAGCCAATGGACTACAACATTCACTGTTTTGGTAGTGACATGAAAATGCAGGACAAGTTTTTTTTTAGATAAAGTTTCATGATTTAAAAATAAAATATAATTTTTTTATTTATTTTTTTACTTTTTTTAAAACAAGAATAGAAATATTTGCAAAAATTTTTAAATTAAGTTGGAATTTAGGGGTTAGGGTTTGGGACAGCCACCTCCTAATTGAAAGTAGCCCATAAATGATGATTATATATATATAAAGCTTACTGATATCTTAAATATTATTGTGGGTTTCAATAGATAATTGAGGGATCTTAGTAAACATCTAAGATTTTAATAATTAAATGCTTTTCAAATGTGTTTTTTGGATGAGGGACAGCAGTTTGCATCAATTCTGTAGGATGGCCCATATATAAACATGATGATGACTGCTGTAACTTGAAGCTTGAAAGTTTAATTTAAAATTGTTTGTTTAATTGTAAATATATTATTGAATAACATTATAATATTATACATGATAATAATAATAAAGTACTTTACATGTGCTTTAGTATGTTAGTTAACACGTCAAAATAACTGCACTTCTTTGAAGCATGACAAAATATTATTAAAACATGATTAAAATTTACAAATTAAAACTTTTAATTCGACATTGTTACAAAGTGCACTTTTTAAACGTCTACTTAAAGTGTGTTAAGAAACATATACATGACGGAGGATAAAAGCATGGAATTTAGGATCAATCCGATGTGTGTTTTATAAATGAAGTGCCTGGATATTATTAATCTGCTCTCAGAAATGAGTCCATCATCTAATATTATAGAACATCATATTAGAAATGTCTCAGAAATGAATGTATTTTATCTTGTCATTTCTCTTCACACTGTTCATGTCTGTTTATTTCCACAGTCACATTCACCAACATGAATCCCAAGACCAGGAACGACTTCCTACAATGTGAGTCACTAGAAAACAAGCAGAAAAACTCACTGAATGTGTTCATGTTCTTCCTGTAGAAGGAGAAATAAATCATGATAGAAGAGTTTTATAATTGATCATGTAAATGATGATTTGCACAGGATATTTGGTCAGCTGTACTGAGACACTGATGATACACTGAACATTGATTCATGAAGAGTTCAGATACATTAAAAGATCAGACAGATTCATAATTCCTGATTCTGATGTGTTTTCTCTCCATCAGATTCCCATCAGCTGACTCTGGATCTGAACACAGTGTATAAACGCCTCAGTCTGTCTGAGAGGAACAGAGTGATTACTTACACTGACACAGAGCAGCCGTATCCTGATCATCCAGACAGATTTGATTATTGGTCTCAGGTGTTGTGTAGAGAGAGTGTGTGTGGACGTTGTTACTGGGAGATTGAGTGCAGTGGAGATTGTGTGTATATATCAGTGTCATATAAGAGCATCAGCAGGAAGGGATCGGATAATGAGTGTTTGTTTGGAGGTAATGATCGGTCCTGGAGTTTGGAGTACTCTTCCTCCAGTTACAGATTCAGACACAATAACATAGACACTGATCTCCCTGTAAAGCCCATCAGCAGAAGAATAGGAGTGTATGTGGATCACAGTGCAGGAACTCTGTCCTTCTACAGCGTCTCTGACACAATGAGCCTCATCCACACAGTCCAGACCACATTCACTCAGACGCTCTATCCTGGGTTTTGGGTTTATTCTGGATCATCAGTGAAACTGTGTTGATGTTTCAGAACAGATTGTAGAGAGTTTTTCCCCAGAATACTTTGAGCTGCACGATAAATCATAACAGCGAGATACAGAGACTCTTATTTTAATTTTCTTTAATATCTTAACTTCTGCAACAGAAATAACAGAATAAATGTGTGTATTAAATCCTTCATAGAGACAGTAAGAATGGTGTGTGTGTGTGTGTGTGTGTGTGTGTGTGTGTGTGTGTGTGTGTGTGTGTGTTTATCAAGCTATAATTTTATTGATGGAAATCATATTCATTTAGTTTTTATTGTAGTGACACATGATCATTTTAATATTACTATTAAAAGTATATTTCATTTGAAATTATGAAACACAAACAAAATGAAAAGATTAATGAATAATGAATAATGAAATAACAGAAATGGTTGTGAACAATGTAAGGAGTGAAGATGTGGAAAATGACATTAGTAGTGGAGAAAATAGTGCTGGAAAACAATCACAGTTCAAAATGTGAGGAAGATTGTGATGCAGAAGATGAGGGATGAAGAAGCACTTTCTGAGATTTCAGATATTGGGTCACAAGGGATGGAAATCATGAACTCTTTACAAGAAATAAATGACTTTCACAACGTTTGATAAAGTTGTTGATGAAATAATGCTTTCCAGCTGAAAAGGATGCTTATGAAATTAAGGAAAAGTAAAATATGAAAATAGTTACTCTGTGCTTTTTATTTTCTCTCTCGGTCTTCTTCTTCTTCACTGTGAGTGTGTGGAGAGTCTGATTATCATGAGAACATGATTAAACTTGTGTAAAATCAGGGCATTTTTGTGTAGAGTTTTGCAGAAATCATGAAGAAAATTGTAATGTGTGTGAAAACAGGAGAAATGTGTCTTTGTTTTAAGAACTGAATGAATGGTTTGGGAAATTGTGTCAACTGAATCATTTATAGAGTGTTAGCAAATGAGGAAACCTGTAATACGCACCCATACAACAGGACACAGTAATAAACATCAGTGGCCTAGGCTAAATTTATCAACATATATTTCACTAAAACACCCTAATAAATGCATTCAGTGCTTGGTGTTGAGTGATGCTGAATCAGAGCTTTCATTGTCTAAAGGCTCACTATACATAAACATATACATAAATGGTAACTGGACTGCATTTATATAGCGCTTTCACAGACCTATGGCCACCAAAGCACTTTACATAGCCTCACATTCACCCATTCACTCACTCATACACCGACGGCGGTGTCAGCCATGCAAGGCGCCATCCATCCATCTCGTCGGGAGCAGCTGGGGTTAGGAAATTTAAAAATAAATTTACTATAAACAGTTTTAACAGTTTGTGAGTGATAATTTAAAAAAAAAATCATTCACAATTCATATAGACAGAATCAAAACAAATTCTGCTAGGTAAGGGGTAGTTCATCCAAAAATATTTTTCTTACATGAATTTCACAAAAACTTTTTTTTGTATTTCACCTTCGCTTCAGAAGGCCTTTATTAATCAGCAGAGCCGTGTGGAGCACTTTTATGACGGAGAGATGCACTATTATGATGGAGAGATGCACTATTATGATGGAGAGATGCACTTTTATGATGGATAGATGCACTTTTATGATGGAGAGATGCACTTTTATGATGGAGAGATGCACTTTTATGATGGATAGATGCACTTTTATGATGGAGAGATGCACTTTTATGATGGAGAGATGCAGTTTTATGATTTAGAGTTGCACTTTTATGATGGAGAGATGCAGTTTTATGATGGAGAGATGCACTTTTATGATGGAGAGATGCACTTTTATGATGGAGAGATGCACTTTTATGATTTAGAGATGCACTTTTATGATGGATAGATGCACTTTTATGATGATAGATGCACTTTTATGATGGAGAGATGCACTTTTATGATGAGAGATGCACTTTTATGATGGAGAGATGCACTTTTATGATGGAGAGATGCACTTTTATGATGAGAGATGCACTTTTATGATGGAGAGATGCACTTTTATGATGGAGAGATGCACTTTTATGATGGAGAGATGTACTTTTATGATGGAGAGATGCACTTTTATGATGATAGATGCACTTTTATGATGGAGAGATGCAGTTTTATGATAGATAGATGCACTTTTATGATGGAGAGATGCAGTTTTATGATGGAGAGATGCACTTTTATGATGATAGATGCACTTTTATGATGGAGAGATGCACTTTTATGATGGAGTGATGCACTTTTATGATGAGAGATGCACTTTTATGATGGAGAGATGCACTTTTATGATGGAGAGATGCACTTTTATGATGGAGTGATGCACTTTTATGATGAGAGATGCACTTTTATGATGGATAAATGCACTTTTATGATGGAGAGATGCACTTTTATGATGGAGAGATGCACTTTTATGATTTAGAGTTGCACTTTTATGATGGAGAGATGAACTTTTATGATGGAGAGATGCACTTTTATGATGGATAGATGCAGTTTTATGATGGAGAGATGCAGTTTTATGATGGAGAGATGCACTTTTATGATGGAGAGATGCACTTTTATGATGGAGAGATGCACTTTTATGATGGAGAGATGCACTTTTATGATGAGAGATGCACTTTTATGATGGAGAGATGCACTTTTATGATGGAGAGATGCACTTTTATGATGAGAGATGCACTTTTATGATGGAGAGATGCACTTTTATGATGGATAGATGCACTTTTATGATGATAGATGCACTTTTATGATGGAGAGATGCAGTTTTATGATAGATAGATGCACTTTTATGATGGAGAGATGCAGTTTTATGATGGAGAGATGCACTTTTATGATGATAGATGCACTTTTATGATGGAGAGATGCACTTTTATGGACTTCAAAACAGAAAAAGCCATTCACTGCCATATTATATATTGTAAAGCTTGGAAAAACCAGGATCATTTTTTTATATATATAACTCCGATTGTATTCGTCTGAAATAAGAATGTCATGTACACCTAGGATGGCTTGAGGGTGAGTAAATCTTGAGGTAAGTTTCATTTTTGGGTGAACTATCCCTTTAACTAAAAAACACGTATTTTACCGCTGTTCGCGCATGCGCTTCTCGCTCGGCTTGTTCGGCTGACCCGGAAATAACTGGTTGGCATTAGCAACGTTTCGGCCGAGCCAGGCCAGAATACAGACATAGCAGAAGAAAGAGAAACAAACAGACAGGTTTGAAACTCTCAATTTGTGCGTTTTCCATTGTGTGAACATTAGTCTGAATGTTTGGCGATGCATTCGCTGTGTAAGTTATTCACTCAGATTGTGTGTGAAGTCCGCATCAGTTTAAAGATATGAAAACAATGCTAACACACACTAGCTGCCAGTGTCTCATAAACAATAACAAACACTGAGTCACTGAATTACCTTTTGATCGTACCAGAAATATAGTATCAACACAACTCATTCTTTTATATTGTATATTGTACATGTCACACATATATATATATAATTCATTGATGGTGCTGCTGCTCTGATCATATCAGTTAATAAACTCTGTGTGTCTTGATTTAGTGGATCTTTAACTCAAATGCAGTTTTGTGAACACTGATGTGTTTCGTCTGAATTACTTTAATCTGACTGAAGTGTCTTTCCCCTTAGAAAACACACTGACGAACAGGCAAACTTCCCTGTTAAGCCTCAAACTGAGATTGTGAGGCAAGAGACTATAACAGAATGACAAGGTAAAGTCATTAGTCCTTGCTCTGCTGATGAGACGCTTCACAACAAAGAGGGATGCATTTTAATATTAAGATATAATCACTGTTGACTTGACAGCAAACACAATTGGTAAACATTCATAGACTGTGATAGTATGTTTCCACAGGCATTTGTATTTTCATTTTTAATAATGTACATTTATAACAAAGTACTTTGTGTTTTATTATCTTGCCATTAAATTACACCACTGGTCCAAAGTTTGGGGTCAGTATGATTTTTTTAAAAATGTTTTTGTGAGCCTCGGTGAGCAGAAGAGACTTCTTTCAAAAACATTTTAAAAAATTATAATTATTCCAAACTTAAACGTGTAACATACAAAACAAACAAACAAACTAATGAACGCCGCTGCAAGTGTTTCTAATAAACGGCTCTGAGGTAATGATGGTAAACTGGACATTTCTCTTTCTGCTGTAATCAGTCCCTCTGTGTTTCTTTTCCTGTTTTGAAAAGTAGTGGAAACTTTGTCTTTTTTGCTATTGGAGCAAATGGGAACGCATTAATCATGTTATCTGTTGTCTCCCATTCACCTCTATGGACGTTTCTATCATGACTTCTGTGAACCCCATAAATGTGCAACTTAGGCTTCATATTCAAATGTCAAACTACTGTAAAAGCAGCTTCTGCTGAATTTAACTTTTCACAGTTTCAGGGAACAGGTTTCACTTTAACATCTTGACACGCTTTGCATTTTTTAGGGGCGCTTAACACGACAACGTTCTCAACTAAAAACTGAAAACTTTATATGCGTATTGGCCGTTCGTTCATTTACATTGTCATCGTTTTGACATTTGACAACATTGTCGTCTGTATGCAAAAAACCTTTCTGATTTTAGTGCATCGTTGTAATGTAAACGTACCCTAGACCTAGGGGGAAAAGTACTTTTTAATACTACACAAAATAAATGAGTGGAAGTGAAAAAACCCCACTTGTATATACACTACAGGCCAAAAGTTTGAAAACATTACTATTTTTAATGTTTTTGAAAGCAGTTTCTTCTGCTCATCAAGCCTGCATTTATTTTTACAATTTAAAATAATTGGTTTTCAATTTATTATACTTTAAATGATCATTTATTTCTGTGATGCAAAGCTGAATTTTCAGGATCATTACTCCAGTCTATCACATGATCCTTCAGAAATCTTTCTAATATGATGATTCATTATGAGTTTTGGAAACGGTTCTGCTGCTTAATATGTTTGATGAATAAAAGGTTAAAAAGAACTGCATTTATTCAAAATAAAAAATATTTTCTAAAAATATAAATCTTTACTATCACTTTTTATCAATTAACACATCCTTGCTGAATAAAAGTATTGATTTATTTCAAAAAAAGAAAGAAAAAGATGACTGACCCCAAATTACTGTATATTGTTGTTACAAAAGATTTCTATTTTTAAAACATTTGCTTCTTTTTTTTTTACTTTTTATTCATCAAAGTATCCTAAAAATTAGCACAGGTTATGAAAAAAAAAACATATTAAGCAGCAGAACTGTTTCCAACTTTGATAATGAATCATCATATTAGAAAGATTTCTGAAGGATCATGCTGAAGACTGGAGTAATAATCCTGAAAATTCAGCTTTGCATCGCAGAAATAAATGATCATTTAAAGTATAATAACTTGAAAACCAATTATTTTAAATTTTAATAATATATCACAATATTTGATCAAATAAATGCAGGCTTGATGAGCAGAAGAAACTTCTTTCAAAAACATTAAAAATAGTAATGTTTCCAAACTTTTGGCCTGTACTGTATGTGGCTAGATGCTAAAAGTACAGTTCCTCAGTTTCATAAATCATCTTGTCATAATTAAGCATCTTGTTCAATGTTTTTTGTGTGTGTTTTCCAGCTCCTCCACCCCTAGAATGCACACGTACAAGAGGACGTCCAGCCCTCGATCGCCAACGAATACAGGAGAGCTTTTCACACCAGCACATGAAGAAAATGTGCGCTTCATTCATGACAGTAAGACTGCTGACACATGACACACACACCTTCATAGCTGAGCACCATCTTCACCTTGAAAGCGTGTGATTCCCAGGCCTGAGAGCATCACTGAAACTACGAAATCTATCAAAAGCATGGGAATATGTCATATTTGTTGTAGTAAATGTCGTTCTTCGTCAAATTATCGTTCTTCGCCAAATATTAAAGATTAAGTGGACATGTGAATTAAATGTCGTTAAGCCAATATTAAACGAGGATTTGATCTGCTGTAATGTGTAATAACACCAGGCCGTTGGCGCCCTCTGCAGGCATTTGTTATAATACGTAATGATTGTTTATGTTATGTATATTATGTATTTTAACAGTGTTGTTCTATGAAATCATATGATTACTTGCTTACCTAATCGTCCGATTACTTGATTACCAAAATAATCGTTAGTGACAGCCCGTATAGCACTTTATACAATAGATTGCTTTAACACAAGCAGCTTTACACTTTTAAACATGAAAAACAGCGTCAGTGTCGCTTTCAATTAGAACTACAAGTTTCTATTGTATAGCAAAAAAATCTGTAACATATTTTTCTCTACAAAAAATAGAAAAAGTTTGGGAACCACTGATTTATTGATTAAACTTTACAAAATCATTTTTAAAAATCCTTTCCTGTAATCATGTGCAAGTTATGGAAATTCATTGGTCAAAAAGAGTAGGAGCTCTTGATTTCAAGACATAAATGTTGTTGTAATGCTTCTTTTTTGTGTGTTTTCTTTCCAGCATGGCTTTGTGTTTTGAGAGACATTAAATCCCCACAAAATAGTGAACGAAATGATCGTGGACCACAGGAGTATGTGGAGAAAAACCCAAATCCCAACCTACATTGTAAGTTTTTTCAGGAGCTTCCCCGATTTTTTCTAAAGAAAGACAAACATAAATATTGATGAAAGCCAAAATATTAAATATAATGGCTGTATATTTATTGAGTAATCCATTGTTTTGTCGAGGATGGTCAAAATGACGATTTGGAGCCAAATTACAAGAGGGTAAAAATGACTTTAGAAAGACGACAGCATCATTATTTTATTATTACATAGAGATTGTTTGGTCTGTTGGTAAAATCTGTTGACTTTAGCAATCTTTGTTTCATTTAATGCCAATGGAGACAGTTCAAAAAGGGGCAAAAGGCACGTCTTGTGTTTTTTGCCTCAAGTTTTCATTTTCATTTAATATAATTATAATGGCATAATAATGCAGGTACACCTTTTCAACGATCTATAAACTTTTATTTCTAAAGAATATTAAACATTGAAAACGGAAAACATTTTAAATATCCAAAAAAATGAAAAAAAAAACAACCAAAAACAATGAAAGCAATGGACTCTCAGTGTCTGTTAACAAAATAAATGTCTGTTAATAAATAAAATGGATGTAAACAAAATTGCACTTCAAAAAATATCCATTCATATCCATCCATATATACATTCCATAACAGGCAAAACTGACAGTTAGGACCTTTGTAAACAAATAAAAAAAAAGCCTCAACAAGCCATATCGCACAATTTTGCACTGTTACTCCTGTTACTTTGTCAAGTGATTGTGTACTGTCGGGAAGACGGAGACGCACTTTATTGCGTGTATGCTACGCAGTGAAAATACTTGGTTAGGATTAGGGGTGAGGAGTGCGTGCGTATTACACGCCATAAAGAGCGTATCATATGCACGCAAAAACTATTTTTGGCATATAAATGGCACGAGAAATAACATTCGTGGTATAGATATGCATTTTCATGTGATCGGGCTCGCTGTCGCAACTCACAACTAGCGTCTTCTCTCTCTCCCGGCAGTAGCCGCAAACAGTCCCGCCGGCGCTTTCCCATACAAAGACCATGTGACTGACAAGCGCCGCGGCGCCGCCTCCCCGCACAAAGTCAATGCAACTGACAAGAGGGTTCACTCCTCCTATAGAGACAGAGCGCATTTAGGCCACGCCCACACCCAGGGGGAAAACAAACCAACCGTCCCCATTGACTTTGCATTGCGAGAGGCTGCCTCCTTGTCATTTCTTGCTTCTAACAAGAGACAGAAAAATGCCTAAAAGCTGCTGTGTGACAAGGTGTAAAGCAAACAAGCTAAGGAACCCAGAAATAAGTTTTCATAAGCTGTCGACCCCAAAAAACGAGTGTTTAGGACATAAAAGTGGATACAGGCAGTTGAGACAGAGCGTCACGTGTCTCATTACTCTGAGAACTAACGTACACCCGCTGGTGGAGACCATAATCAGCAACACAGGATAGTTTATCTTACAGAAATATAATATATAAAACTGACATTTGGATATTTGACTCACCTGTCACCAAATGTTTAACTTACTGCACACGTAGTGTATTTTTAGTGCATACTGAGTGTCAGGATCCCACAATTTACCCATTTGTTCCAGCCTGTATCCACTTTTATGTCCTCAAACGCTCGTTTTTTGGGGTCGACAGCTTATGAAAACTTATTTCTGGGTTCCTTAGCTTGTTTGCTGTACACCTTGTCACACATCAGCTTTTAGGCATTTTTCTGTCTTTTGTTAGAAGCAAGAAATGACAAGGAGGCAGCCTCTCGCAATGCAAAGTCAATGGGGACGGTTGGTTTGTTTTCCCCCTGGGTGGGCGTGTTCTTCAGATTATGACGCGTTGCGCTCTGTCTCTATACGCTAAAGAACCGAGCGAGAGTGGTCATCCAGTCTCTTTGGTAGAGAGAGAGAGAGACGAGGAAAACAAACAAGCATGCAAATGGAATTATCGCGGCCGGAAAAATTATCGAGCTCATTTATTTTATCGTGCGATTAATCGACTTATCGACTATCGCGACAGGCCTAGTTTCAACTTTATTTGTTGTTCAGATATTCCTCTTTAAAAGAAAAAAGCGTCAGATCAAATATCAAAGTGACCCACATTTGGTTTTTGACCACTGAAAATGTGTATTATTGATCAATTTACTCATGGAGCCGCATTAACATCTCTGGGATTTTATCATATGGGGCCTTTAAAATGAAGATACCAAAAGGAACGTTTATTATGAATGAGAATATAAAAGGATATTAAGATATCTTTAATACTTCTTGAGTTACAGGCATGATTTTTGCTCTTTTTCAGGGTAGCCGCGGGGTCTTAAAAGTCTTAAAAAAGTCTTAAATGTCATGTTCCTAAATTAAGGCCTTAAAAAGTCTTAAATTCCGTTGTCCAAGTCTTAATTTTTTAAACGAAGGTCTTAAATTTCATAATACTAGCCTATTTATTCAAAGTCAACCAGACTGCAACGCAAGGTGAAATGGGCGAAAAAACAACAACGTAAAATTCAACAGGGTTTAGTGTAACGTCAGAGAACTTAATTTCTAGTATGCGCAAACAATAGTTTGGGTTTTCGCGCCGGCGGCAATGGATCAACATTCTAATCCAGGGATCACCAAACTAAGGCCCGCGGCCCGACTCAGGCCCGCCACCCCCCTTTGACTGGCCCCCCAGCCCCTCTGCCCCCCACTACTTGAACCGGCCCTATGAGGCAATCCCCAAAAGTCGTCATGGACGGTACGTCATGGTACGGGCGTCACAGTTTGGTGCATACATTTACACGGAGAATACACGGTATAAAAATAAATAAAACTTGCGTGCAATTTAATTAATGTAATGCGGAACTACTGTTAGATACACGGATTCTTAGGGACACCTAATCTGTAGCTCCGCCTTAGCTCTGAAGCTCTGAAGCAGGCTGCGGTGTAAAGATTGCAATGCTGGAATATGTTGAGAGAGAGGTGTGGGCGCGATCGAAAAGTCGTAAAGTGTTTACTTATATTTGTGTGTGTGTGTGTGTGTGTGTGTGTGTGTGTGTGTGTGTGGCACGGCCGCGATCGAACAGTGGAAACATAAACACTTTGCAGTTTGAATGATGTCCTGCATAAACTAAATGACGGAGTATGTTTTTAAGTTACTGTTAATTACATTTTTAAAGAAAACAAATATATTAATCTGAAATGTAGAAGATTAATTTTCAATTAATTCAGGTACAATTACTAAACATATCAAGGTATTTTTATTAATTGAATTAATGAACTAATTATATAAAACTATTGTCAGTGCACTACAAATAAACTGGTTCTATGCCTTTACTTAAATGTCTTAAGCCTTGTATTTTTTTTTTTTAAATAAGTTTTATTAATAATTTTTCTTTTGGTGGTCCAGCCTGAGACATGCACAAGCCTTCTGCATTTTTGTTTTGCTTTTCCCTTCACTGTACCCAACCGTGATGTCTGAACCGAGGTATGAACCGAACCGTGACTTCTGTGTACCGTTCCACCCCTAAAAGAGAGTGCAGAGTTTTCAAAGAACAGTGGACCAACGATTATTTGTGAAGAATAACTTTAAATAAAACAAAGCGTGAAGACTTGATTACAACTTTTGCAAACCACTAGTAAAGATAAACAAATATGTGCCAGGAATCAAGTGTTGATATAGTAGTGTGGATATAGTAGTGTTGATATAGTAGTGTGGATATAGTAGTGGGGATGGCTGTGCCAGGCTAGTAATCTCTACTACACAATGAGGCCTGCTGGTGGTCATTTTGGTCTGGGTCATACGATTCTATGTTATATAGCTGACCCGGCCCCGGCCCCCCATCACAGTCAGGAACGATAATGTGGCCCCCAGAGAAAAAAGTTTGGTGACCCCTGTTCTAATCCATCAGTTGAGAGGAGAGACATCATGGGGAAGTGTCGTTCGGTTCGGTGTACGCATTTTCAAACCGAACGGTTCGTTAATTATTTCAAATGTAGGCGCGTTGCACGTGGCAAGCGCGCTCATAATGGAAGAGACGCCGGCGCGACCACAACATTGTCCAACATCAGATGCAAACGCAATGTAAGCGGAACGAAACTGAGCTACTCATTATTGTGTGGTTGAAGGACAGTTTATCAGTTTGGACCAGTGCAGCGCGAGCCGATCTTGATCAAGCAACACTGTTACACAGCGGTAATAAGAGATCCAGTAAATACATCATTTGAATTCGCCACTGAAGTAATAACATCGCTGTGAGATCTAGTGAGAAACATTCACATTTCTCCGTTATTAACAGATCAAACAGCGCTGACGTGGAAGCCAAGAAGAAACATTGTGCCATGAATGAACTATTCAGTGTCCACAGATCAGCAACATTTACCATGGATTTACTGTAGTAAAACTAACTGCAACCACGGAAGTTTGGCAGGAATAGTGGCTATAATGCCTTCAAGTAACATTACATTGGTTTTATTTTGACATTATGAATACAATTGCTGCCCTCAAATGTTAATCTGAACTAAAAATAGACCTTTGTTTATAACTACTACAATATTAGGCTACATTTCATTTTTTCCAAGGAGCTGTTTTGTTTATGCTCCTATAGCTCCATCATTGGTCAAAGTAAAAAAAAAAAATATATATATATATATATATATATATATATATATATATATATATATATATATATATATATATATATATATATATATATATATATCATAGCCTACTTTATTATGTTAGTTTTAATAAAAAAAAAAAAAAAATTCTCTGGCATTTCTTTCTTTTTGCTGTATCGAAAACGTACCGGACCGTGACACAAGTGTATTGTGTATTGAACCGAACCGTGAATTTTGTGAACCGTTACACCCCTACTATCTATATCTCTCTTACCTATCTGTCTAGCCCTCTGAAGCAATGGTTGAAGCAATTTGAATGCTGAGAAACTTTACTATGATGATTTGAAAAGTTAGTTTATCTGTTTATTGTTATGAATGTTTGATATTTACCAAAAAAACATCACTTTGCCGTGTGTTGTTGAATGAGTTTTTTTTATAATAATGTATTTTTAATTAAAACATTTGTTAGTAATAGTCATTATTGGGATTTGATCTGGTGTTTTACGACTGCATAATGGGTGCGATGTAGGTCTTAATTTTCATTAAAGTGGTCTTAAAAAGGTCTTAAAAAAGTCTTAAATTTGGGGTGATCAAACCTGGGGAAACCCTGTTTTTTGAACAGTCTCCATTGGCATACAATAAAACAAAGATTGCTAAAGTCAACAGATTTTACTAATAGACCAACCAATCTCTGTGTGATAATAAAATAATGATGCTGTCATCTTTCTAAAGTCATTTTAACCCCCTGTAATTTGGCTCCAAAATTGTCATTTTGACCATCCTCGACAAAACAGTGGATTCCTCAGTAAATACACAGCCATTACATTTCATATTTTGGCTTTCTTCTTCATTTATGTATTTCTTTCGCCAGAAATGTTTTTTTTTCTTCCCATTTATGCAGACAAAGTTAATGGCTTGTTTTTAAATGGGTCAACTTCATTTCTTGTCTATCGTCTCTCTCTCAGCTTTTATCCCAGTGGACCTGAGTGACCTTAAGAAGAGGAACACACAAGACTCCAAGAAGTCTTAGACCATTCCCTCTCTTTCTGATCCAGCAGTTTTTTGTCCTCCCTTTTACATTCGGGACCTTTTTACTCTTTCAGTCTTCTGTCGGCCGACAAAGAGCCAGGAGCCGGGACATTGGGCCACCCTCCTCCAGAAAGCTTCTCTCTTCTCTGCCTCATGGACCCGTGTCTGGACTTACAGGCTGACGTCTATTTATGAGTCGCGGTTTGAGTGGCCATTCCCTGTTTTTCATGCTCATCCGGGCTCTCTGATCTTGCTTTTTTTTTTTTTTTTGCAGATGGGAAAATAACAGACTTGTTTCAGGATCTTTTTTCTTTCTCCATTGGTTTTGTCTAGATTCTTCTTCATTTGCATTTTTTTGATGGTGAGATGACGAACGGGAAAGACACGGAACAGTTAAACTGTTGGAGCGACTCTGCACGAACTTTCTCTAAATGGGATGCAGTCCTGGGATTTACTCCTTTTTTAAACCATCTTCATCTCCCGCAGAGGAGCGACTGACTGACTGACTGACTGTTGAGTTAGTAGATTCATAGATCGATCGATTAGAAGAGTTAGAAAGCTTTGTCAGATTGGACTGGTAAGTTTGGGTCGGCAAATATTTTTAGATGTATCGCCATTTTTAACTATATAATTCGATTCCTTCAAGAACTTTAAGTAGGCTTTTCCACATCTTTTCGTTCCCAGGCTTTAAAATAAAATGGAAATAAAAGTTACTTTTATGTTATCTCAGCCTCTCTGCATTGTGTTTATATCCTGGAGGTTTGTCTGTTGACTTTGAGGGTTTTTTTTGTGTGCTTTTCTGTAATGTAAAAGCATGAATGTTCAGCAGATATATGCGTTTGTAAATATCCAATCCTTCTTTTCTGGAATTGATTCGTAAATCCTCTCGCACACATCTTCTAAGAAAACACTCTTTAGGATTGCTTGTAAAAAATAATGGTTCATGTCTCTGACTAAAACATTTAAATTTCTTTAAGAAAAAAAGGATGAATCATTTTGAGATGAGTGAAATGAGGAAAAAATGAACTTTTATTGACAAATGTTTCAGTTGTCCTATCCATAAATCCAGCCATCTGCATTTGAGACTCATTTAGGGAGGATCTAGGTTTTATTAAGCCATAATGTTTGGTGGTTATATTATCTTTCTTTTTTTTGGAGGCTACTGTGAAAGTCAGAAAAGTTCAGGCAAGTGATGGTGATTCTGCAGATAATATGAACGTAAATCCTTCTCAAAAGCCCTGGTTAAACATATCACAAGTCCCTTATGTATGTTTTTCATATATACTATGCATTTTGTGGGGACACATTCCTTGTCAGTATTTGTTTATTAAAAAAACACTTGCGTTTTTAATATATGAAGTTAAATTAGTTTGTTATTTGGGTGTTTCAGACATGAATCATAAGGAGGATAAATCATTTCAGGGAAAATGAACAAAGGTTATTCAAACATCCCATTTTATGGCTTTTGTCCCCCCCCCCAAAAAAAAATCCAGCAAAATAAAAATATTGCAGAATCTACTAAATGTATGCCTTTAGAATGGGTCCTTGTCTAAATGTGATGCTGTGATTAAAAACATTAAGTGAATACTTTGAAAATAGAGCAAATATCAATGGTCGATTAAAATTGCATCTATATATAATATATTAATGTATATAGTGGTTATTCTCATTCATAAAAACTAATTTTAGTGAGGCTTACAATTAGTATATTTACTTTTATATATGAGAAGAGTTCATATTCAAGTGCCATCTGAAATTTTCTTCTAGAATGATCATTTTATCAAGCTTGTATATTTAAGTTCAGTAAATTTTCATTTCCATTTAAGTAAAATTACTGAACTGATTTCAGTAATTTTTACTGAAAAAAAATTATCAGTATAGAAGAACATTTCAGATGGTACTTAGAGGCTTTTGCATCCGAACTCTTCTCATACATATATGTATGCTTCTTCTATGTTTCATATATATATATATATATATATATATATATACTAGTTTGGAAAGGTCGAAAACCAATATGCCCAAATAGTCCAGTCATTTTAAGCCAAAATTGGGGTCAACCTAGGACAAATTGCAACAGAAGCAAACTCAACTGATTTTGTATCCTCAATATGTCCTGAGTAAGAAAAGAAAAAGTCCCGAAGAATCCCATTAGGGGAAAGTTTCAAAAAAGACCCAAATACACCCCATTCATACACCTATTCATTTTTTTCTCACAAACAGTGCATAATCTAATTACATATGTGCTAATTTGCATAAATACCACAACAGGTCTAAACATTGGTATAGCCAGGTGAAAATGTCTTGTTGAATCTTGTTGACACATAGTCTAACCGTAAAATACTGAATGTTAAGGTCTGAATGGAACCCATTTAGGCTACCCGTGAGCATTAATACATAGAGGCAGGAAGAAGTACTTTAGAAACCAGCCTTTATTAATTATTATTGCACTGTTGGACTGTTTCTGGGGGACGAGTCTGAGGGAAGAACAGGAGACAGGGGTAAGGGGAATGCAGAAGACAAAAGGTAGGTCAAATAAAAAGTGAATCCCCAGAAACAGTCCCAATTTTTTTTACCCTATTCACGTGATAAAAGAATGAATGGGGTATATTTGGGTCTTTTTCGAAACTTTCCCCTAATGGGATTCTTCGGGGCTTTTTTTTTTCCATACTCGGGAGGATACAAAATCAGTTGAGTTTGCTTCTGTTGCAATTTGTCCTACCTTTTTTCAAAAAATTACTGGACTAAAAAGTCAGTGTGAAAATCATAACTCTTCCACTAACTTATAATATTTTTGTAGAACTTAAAATCTACAACGTTTGAGTCTCGCGTTGCTATTAAATCACAATAAAAGATCAATGGTCTTGATTAAAATTGCATCTATGTATAACATCCATGTAAATATTGGTTATTCTCATTCATAAAAACTGTAATTTTGTTCGTGAGGTTTACTATTAGTATTTCGACGAGTTTGGAAAGCTCGAAAACCGAAAGTCAGTGAGACAATCAAAACCCTTACACTAACTTATAACATTTTTTAAAGAAAATCTACAGCATTGAGTCCATAGACTGTAAAAAATGAGTCTCGCGTTGCTTTTAAATCATAATAAATAAATAAACCGCTTTCCTTCGCGTGAGGAATTTAAACCGGAAGCGCTCGTCTTGCAGACGTCATCAGCGTTCCCACTATAAATGCGTCACCCGGCGCGAGCACGTCCGTGTTGTTTCTTTCCTCTCTTGTGAGCGAGCGGTAGCGCAGGGGCAGTGTAGTACACTTCAAACGTGCTGTTTTTTTGTTTTAGTTGATTTAAGTGTTTAGCATTAACAAAGGCCAGGCGATGGCAGACAAGATGGATATGTCCTTAGACGACATTATAAAGCAAAACCGGCAGCGCGGAGGCGGGCGCGGCGGGAGAGGAGGCCGCGGGGGCCGCGCAGGAACAGGCGCCCGAGGAGGAGGCGGCGCCGGCGGACGGCTCGGAAATACAGGCGGAGGCTTTGGAGGCCGCGGCGGGGGATCGGGCCCCATGAGGAGCCGCCAGAACCTGAGCCGCGGAAGAAGCAGACCTACGCCGTACAGCAGGGTAGGAGAAAGCGGAGAAAAATCACGGGCGCATCCACATGCCAGTGGATGAAGCCCCGTTTTTGTCTTTCTAGGCTGCCAGCAAACATGGCGGCGAGCTCGTGCCCCTGGAGCTTCTCTGGGAGTGTAGTTCGGGGAAGCTCGTTAGATGTATATTGTGCATAATGTGTTCTCTCCCTAAGTTCTCTTGCCCTTCGTGTGAGCCTCAAACCCCGTGGGTC
Source organism: Scardinius erythrophthalmus (assembly GCF_964197995.2). Classification (NCBI taxonomy): domain Eukaryota; kingdom Metazoa; phylum Chordata; class Actinopteri; order Cypriniformes; family Leuciscidae; genus Scardinius; species Scardinius erythrophthalmus. Next base: position 62,431,672 of record NC_138221.1, on the reverse strand, counting down.
GTGAAGAAGAAGCGTGTGTGTCTCTCCTCTTCATCCTCCCAGAGGCCGTCGACGCCATTTTGAGGACGGCGGATGCCTTTCATTGAGCCTAACCTTTCTTTGTGTTCGACAACATCAGTCTTCACGTGGTGAAACATCCTTCAGATGATTGAAGATTCTACCTTTTTTTTGTGCATTAAAGCCCAGCTTTAAGAAGGCCTTTCCTCCTCGGTGGAATTCGGCTTTGTTTGTTTTTTGGGAGGGGTTTCATGGTCCAGTATCATTTTAAAGCAGAAAGATAAGTTACATAGTGCTGGATCCGTACGGGATAAACGGACTTTGGCCATCTTTGTCCGGGAATTAAAGGAGGTTCACCTCTCCTAATTTATTAGTTTGAGCTTTTAGTGAGGGCTTTGTTTATTTAAGCACGCCAAAATGGCGTGGGCTCAAAATGGACGCTCCATCATGGACACTTTCGGTCGCCTCGTTTTCACCGTGTTTTGGACTTTACTGTGCCGCTCCTCACCGGAGACCAGTGGATCGTCCACATCCACCTCACGGAGGCCTGCTGGGATTCGCTTGGATGAACGGCAAGAGACTCTTGGGGATGCTGGTAGCTAGCTTGCTACCAAAGGGGTGGGAAGTTACTTAGGGCAATACTGGTGTTTGAAACAATAGGCTACCATGGGCTCATTTGTTGTTAACCTGCTCTTGTAAAACTGTTACTACATTTAAATTAACCCTCTGGTTTTACTTACTTTTGATGCTAAGCGGTCAACTATCAGCATAACTGTTTATATGAAATTACATTATGTGTGTTTTGAGTTGATGCTACACTATTCCTCTAAGTTATGCACAATTTATTTTCATCCCTTACAAAAAATAACCATGATTTTACCACAAATGGTTATTGGAATTCAACCATGATTATTAGTTGTTTGCTACACTAACCATAGTTTAAACATGGTATTTGTAATAAAACTGGCTGTATAGGTATACTACACTTACTATAATAAAACCATGGTTAACTTTAATGAGGGATATAAAATGCTACTATAAGTGGTTAAAAGTATAATGCTCTGTATTTCTTAGTTGCTTTATTTATTATTTAGGATTTGGATATCATTTTCAAAGAATATAGTCAGACCTTGTCAGACTACATTGTGGCTGATTTGCTGGTTTTACCCCCTCAATTTGTTAATAGTTTCCCATCATTTCCCATAATTTGATCACAAGCAATTTATTTTTGTCCTCCCCACATACCAAGGGTTTAATTTCTTAAACCATTTTTTGTTGTTTTTGGTCTAAAACAACCACAGAGCACCAGAGGGTTAAGCTTGCCTCCACTGAGATCGAGTGAATTGCACATCCATCCAGTAGAGTTAGAACATGATTTGAACTCTGTTTCCGGAGCTGGCATGGTTTACTTGTTTGTAGTGATGGGGTGGGCAGGGATTTCTGGAAATGGCAGTGAGCGCACTGGGTGTCCCTGGCCTTGTTGAAGCGGAGCCCCCTGCTTGCCCCAACACCCAGCCGAGTGGACTGTCAGTGACAGACTGGGGACCCGAAGTCAGCAGGTGCGTTCTCTCTCATCTGTTGCAGCCCAAGCAGCTCCCAGACAAGTGGCAGCATGACCTGTTCGACAACGGCTACAGTGCGAACGCTGGCGGAGGCGGCGGTGGAGGCGGAGGAGCGGGCGTGGAGACGGGAGGAAAACTCCTCGTGTCCAATCTTGACTTCGGCGTCTCTGATGCAGACATTCAGGTAGGTGTCGGTTTAGAAGTGTACGTCTTTGAGAAATTGCTATTTTTCGGCATCTTATGATTGGTTTGTTTTCGCTACAGGAGCTCTTCGCAGAATTCGGCACTCTAAAGAAAGCAGCGGTACACTACGATCGGTCGGGACGCAGCCTTGGCACTGCGGACGTTCACTTCGAGAGGAAAGCAGACGCCCTGAAAGCCATGAAGCAGTACAACGGTGTTCCCCTTGACGGTAAGTGTGCATCCTACAAGCTCCCATGGTACCTTTTTATACAGGCATTGATGTACTTGCTAAGTTATGTTCTTCGCTTTGGGTTTGAAATACCTCTGCTTATACTGTTAGCGAACACCCTGATGCCGTCCGCACTGCTGAGAGCGGCGTTCAAATGTATGTAAATGTGCGCAAATGTGCGCACTTTCCTCTCAATAACAAAATAAACATGCAGCAAAAGTGACAGTGGTGAGAAAACGGCAGTTTAAAGGGATAGTTGACCCAAAAATGATCCCATAATTCACTCGCCCTCAAGCCATCCTATGTGTATGACTTTATTCTCTCAGCCAAACAGAGGTATATTTAATAAATGTCCTGGCTATTCCAAGCTTTATAACGGGATTGAATGGTTCCTTAGATTTTGAAGCCCCAAAAAACTTTGCAAACCCTAATCACTTGGTAACTGTAAACCAACTTCGTTTTGGCCTGATTTTGCTCATTGGCGTCACATAAGTTTGTTCGATTTCGCTTTTAAGTGTATCGGAGCCTTTAGAAGGGATTTCTTATCCAATAATCTTGAGTCATGGGAAAGATTGTTTGTGAGTTTGGCAGCAGTTTTCAGTTGTGTATACTCTCTTTTAGGTCGCCCAATGAACATTCAGCTTGTTACATCACAGATTGATGCACAGAGGCGGACTCCGATGCAGGGGTAAGCATAAAAAAAAAATGGGTTTTGTCTTTTGCCTTGTATTTTCTAATGTTTCCCCATGACTGAATTTTTTATTTCCTTCCCAACAGTCTCAATCGTGGAGGAGGTGGCGGCATGAACAGAAACCGAATCGGAAGCTTTGGCACACAGAAAGGTCGTGGGGGACGTGGAGGTGGTGGTGGAGGCGGTGGAGGATCCAGAGGTCGTGGTCGAGGCGGTCGTGGCGGCAGCAGCAAACAGCAGCTCTCCGCGGAAGAGCTCGACGCCCAGCTAGATGCCTACAATGCCAGGGTGTGTTGATGCATTCAGAGAGGCTTTTAAAATCGGTTCCCACAGGTCCTTGAAAGTTTGTGCATTGTAAAAAAAAATTTATGGATTGGAAAGTGCTTGAATTTTGTTGTGCAAGAAGTTTTCTGAAAAAAAAAAAAAAAAAAATCACATTTCCTCCGGTCCGCTAATGTGTTATCTCGCCAACACTTGGTGGCATATGCATACTAGCTTACTTGATTTGCATTAGTTACGCGCGTGTTTCCCATGTGAGGTACTTTAAGTCCTTGAACTTGAGGGTATTGGGCTTGGAAAGTCCTTGAATTTGAAGTTAACCAAGGTTTGTGAACCCTGTAAACTGCTTTTTTTTTACGTCAAATCTGGTACTAATTTCCTTTTGCTTTCTTTGTTCTTCTAACAGATGGATACCAGCTAAATACCAACACATTAAGCTACGTTCCCTGCTGTTCCAACATGGGAAGAGTGGTCATCGTTGTAATAGCTTTGAACATGCCGGATGTTTTACACGTCTTCAGAAGTGATTTAAATTTGTGTAACAGACTTTCTCCTTTTAAAATGCTTGTTTTTTACCTACTTTGTTTTATTTCGTTTCAATTTTTTTTTTCTGAGAAAACCTGGTTGGACTGTAGGATTTTAAGGGATGTTCTTATCTTTAACCATCCTTGTGTAGATCATTGAAATAAAAACCTGCAGTATTTAGTAACCACATGATGGCTCTGCTTTTCTCCTCATGCACATTTTGCACTTAACATCTCAATAGAGAATTGCAAACACTAGTCAGTCATACGTTTATTCAGCATTTGAGGTGTACAAATGAATTGACAAAGCACACTACTCCTGCCTTCCACTAGATGTCTACATTTGTCTTTTGCCTTTATGATTGAATGTAACATGCTTTTGTGAGTTAAATGAGTTATATTGGGTATTGTAACCCCTTTAAAAGCTGCAATGTTTTGGTCTAAGTGTCAGTTGCTACACAAAATTAATGGCAAGAAGCTTTAAGAACATTTGTCTTACAAATGTGGTGAATATCATGTTATTGTACGTTTTGCAGTTACTTCTGTTTTTAAAGTCACATGCCCCTTTCCTGAAACTCAGCCATTTATGAAATGTAAGAAGGCACATTAATGAATAATACAGGTTTCTGATTGGCTAGCTAGGAGTTATGTATGAAATGCTACTAACAAATCATCTAATACAGTATGAAATGTGTATAATCTAATTAAATTATAGCTTGTTTTGGTCGTTTTATGGAGAGCTAATCAGGCAGATAAGAGACCATTAACTGCCGCTTTTTATTGAACAAATGTCATCGCATGTATACAAATTTATCAAACTGATTCGAGAACAGAAACACTGGTGGTTTACAGGTTTATCGAGATCGCCGATCGCGAATTTTCGATACTGCTGTGACGTAACGCCTCGTTAACTGAGATCACGTGACTGGCAGTTTGATTCGCGCTCCGGATCACAGGTTCAAAACAATGATTCGATCGCGCCACTAAGCAGATCAGTAATGTTTACGTTAGTATAATAGCGATGTATGACACGACACACATTTAAATGCACAAACTACAAAGTGACACCTTAGAAATCGAGAAAAAAAGTCTGCTATTGTATCATTCTCAGACATCCCAAGTCTCCCGGAAGTTCCGGGAGTCTCCCGCATATTGATAGCGGCTCCCTGATGCCCGCAAATCAGTTAAAATCTCCCGGAAGAAAGAGCGCGCAAGCGTAGCGCGCGCACGGCAGAGAGAGGGAGCGAGAGACCTTGCGTGTGTGCGCTAGTGTGCGTGTGTGCCTCGGGATTTTATCTCTACTTTCGAACCGAATTAATCAGAACCCCCCCCCCCCCCCCGTTGGAGATTTCTCGAACCGAACTAATCAGAACCGAATCCCCCCCCCCGTTGGAGATTTCTTGACTCCCGGAAATGACTTTGTGCAGGTTGGGATGTCTGCATTCTCCACGAATTAATTGAATTCCCACCACTTTGTCTCGTTTGAGCTCGACAAGAGGGAGGCGGGTGTTGTTGCGCATGCGCAGAAAGCGTCAGGCGCGTGACGATATTCCCGGAAGTGAGTCGCTCTGGCTGGCATCGCCGCCGCTCCCTCATCGCGCCATTGAGAAGTCAGGGAAGCTTTCTCTAACCTATAAACTCGCAGTACCCGCAGGTCCACGGTAAGTTTCCACAACAGAAACACCGCGAACATCTCATATAACACTCTCAGAGAGGGACACGACAGCGTTTTCGCTTGCGTTGACATTTTTTCCCGGTAGTTTTGCATCTTTCGTAGCTCGGTAGCAACGGCAGGTTGACACAAGACAGCAAGTTGAAACATGCATTTCCTTCCTGCTCCACAAACTGCTCGTACAGCCCTTTATAAAGATGGTCAAGGTGAAATTAAGCATGCATTTAATGCCACGGATCAGACTGGAGGGTTTCGTGTTCTCCAGTTTCGTTTTGATAACCCAGTTTTGTCGGAATTGGTCATCAGGCGTTGTCCGAAGCCTGTAGCGGAACATCAAAGTTAACGAGCATTTCCAAGCTCGAGATTTTGCCTTTTTCATGTAAAATAAGAGTAATCTAGAGATTAAACTCTGGGATTGGGTTTCCTAAGCGAGTCTGACAGCATGTTTTCTGATATTGTGCTCGGGAAAGTTGCAGTTTTTAATCTAGACATGTCCATCCATACAATGACCGGCGAGATGATGTAAAGTCGTGTTGTGACATTAGATATTGACAGAGAATAAAGGGCCAAGAAGTCGAAGGGAATTTTTTCAGAACTTCTGTTGCTGAGATAAACATTCACACAATTTTCTGTTTTATTGTATGAATTCGTGATTTTGTCAATGATGTTAGGAGTCTGATTGAAAGCATATTGAACTTTTTTTATATATAAAACTTCCTGCCGTTGGAAATAATGGTCTATTATAGTAGCATTAGCTTGCTAGCATGAGGAGGAACTTCCTGGATCTCAGCTGCAACTTGATATATATAAATAAATAGCTAATACGCCGTATCTATATAATTTTCCTTGGGCATAATCTGCAACTAAATTAATAGTGGTAGAAAAACGTGTATGATTTTCTTTTTTTGTTTTTCCTGTGTAAATCCCGATTTATTGAATCGCGCCTGGCAGCGGGTGTTAAACCGACCTGAATCTGACGCTAAGCGCGTGCGCTTAACGGAGAGCGAGCTGGAGATTAACGCAATCTTTGCCTGAGCACAGATTAAATGTTAAAGGAATCATTTGTACACACAACCCTGTCTTATGTTTCCAAAGAGACTCCTGACTTCATTAACAAAAGAAACCCAATGCTAAAACCCCCTGAATATATAATCAAAGCTAATTTCCTTCCTGTCTAGTTTGAGCGGCGCGATGCGTTTTCTAGTTCCTTCTTTTTTTTTCTGACGCGAATTTACGATTCTTACTATGGTGAAGAATTGGCGTATCATGAATATTAAGTACGCAAGGTGACGTCCGCCGCTGATTGGCAGAGGCAGCCGACGAATGAGCGAGTTCTACTGTAACGGAAGGCGTGGATTTTAAATATTAATGAGGTCACGTGACGCGCGTTTCAAGGAAACGTCGGCAGGATTAAATTAATATTCATGAGCCCAGCCTTCGCTGTAGTATCCGTAATTTTGGCAGGGCGGTGTCTGCAGGCCGCCTCAGTGTTTAAACTTTGTCCTTAAGTGTGTTGAGCAGCCATTTGGATTATTATACAGTGTTTGTCTCAAAGGTTACATTCGTACATCTGTGGATTTTGTTCACATACAATCTTTAAAAACGAAAGGACTGTTTAAAAGCGTTGAACATTGATAGTAATGCACATATTGCCTGAATAATGATGTATTTTGTCTATACTGAAATGCAGTTTACATTTAGTTTAAGGTTAAATTACAGACTGAAGAGATGTTTAATGTGTGCACCTGTCTACCAGCATTTTTATTGTCATAAAAATAGATTGGGAGTGAAATATTGACGTTAAACGAGGGGGTTTTCAGTGTCCTATATACGTGACCACAGTTTCAGCTCTGTCAGGGGAAATGAAAGAAAGTAGGTTGCAAATCAATTTATTATGTTTAACAGATTCACAACTTCTGTGCGTTTACCTTCTTTATGGTTTATTCCCCCCCCCCCCCCCCCCAAAGACAAGTGCATATACAGGAATATGTAAAGTAACAAACACACTTGATCTCTTAGTGTGTTTTGTAAATGTCATTGTCTGATTTTGTATAGTTCGGCTGATTTAATGAATAATAGATCTGCGTTTCCTTTATGAAGTCTTTCAGGCTGACAGAGCAGCAGCGAGCGACTGACATCAGAGAGATGTGTGAAGCCACATAAAGGTCTGGCCTGATGGGCCGTCTCTGATATGACCACCTCCCGTGGCTCTTCTGCCGTGGTTTACTGACCCCCGTAAAGCTGCTACAGCTGGGCAATAAAAAAGTTATAGCTTGATTTATTTATTTTTTCAGTGTTGTAGATACAGGGGTTGGAAAATGAAATGGAAACACCTGGTTTAGACCACAATCATTTATTATTATGGTGTTGGGCTTCCTTTCGTGGCCAATTCAGGATCCGTTTGTCTTGGGAATGACAGATACTTGTCCTTCAGTGGGATTTTGAGCCGTTACTCTTCCAGAACAGCGGCCAGGTCACCGTGTGTATGGTTGTGTGTGTGTATATATATATGAGGGAAATGTTTTCTGACTCGCTCTTCCGAAAATATTTTCCTCAAAATGTGCATTTCTAAGAGACAAACCATGTACCGGTAATATTAGATACACATCATCAAAGCCAGGCAACACACGCCTGTTTCAAACAATAATCACGCTGGCACATGAAGAAATTGATTTTTCCAGTAAGATTAATCTGTTTATTTAGTTTAAGTGTTTGTCATGTTCTGGCAATAAAGAAGAGTTAAAAAAAAAAAAAAAAAAATAACGGTCTGGTTTCTACAACTTTCACTTAGGAACACAAATCTGCCTTTAAATTTTAAAGAAATAAAGATTTGATGTTATTGTGATAATTATTGATATTGAATGATATTAAAAAAATATTATCATGATAATTTTTGGCCATATCACCACTATTATCAATAATAATTGAAGTTGGGCCACAAAAAATCACCCACTTTGGGTTTTCTCCACATCGTATATCACACGGATGAAGGAGAGACCGTGAAGGTGGACTCATCAGAGAACAATATGTTTCATATTGCCCAAAATTTGCACTGTTGACTCAAATGAAAGTTTGACATTGGCACGAGTGACCCAGAGGTTTGGCTATAGCAGTCTGACCATGAATATTGAGAGTCGAGGTGCGCAGTGAGTTGGGGAGCTGTGGTTTTATGTTTTTTGGAGACAATCCGGGTTAGTATCCAGACATCCCTTTCAGACCGCTTCCTCTTGTGTCGACAGTTGCTACTGTTGGATGTGATTCGTCCATGTGACGGTATGCTGACATTATTACCCTGGATAACATAACTCTCGATAAACCACAAAGACCTGCTGTCCTCTGGTCACAGATGATCACCAACCTGAACTCTGATATATCTCCCATTATGTTGTGTGGATTGCAGTATTTTATGACCCGCTGTGCTGTTGCTCTGCTAATTCCACCTTCACACTATCCTCTTACTGATGGAATGTAGAATCAGTCCAGATTGGCCGCACACATAAAGGCATGAATCCTCCAACACTATACTGGCCAGTGTTTCTGCTTCATTGTCCAACCCCTGAACGTAGGCCTAAAATATTAGAGCTGCACGTTTCTTGGTAAATTAGGAAAAACATTTTTTGTGTGTTTCAAATAGAGATCATGATTCTGATCAGACAACTAAACAAAATGGCATTTACTAGAGGTTCTGACAAATGATAATTGCTGCAGTGAATTTAAAATGTTTAATTTGAATGAATTATTTAAAAAAAAAAAATAGGATTGAAAGAATGATTCAATGACTCTCTCATGAAGACTTAATTTGTTTAATCACTGGATGAATCAGCGTTTCTGAATGAATCTCTTGAATTAATGATTCAGTCACGTTTTTAACAGTCACTTGTCGCCACCTACTGGTGTAACAATGTCATTCATATAATCGTTATTTGAAGTTACTTTTAAAAGTTAATTTGTTCTGTTTCGATCGTTGCCGTTAACTTTAGTGTTTATCCGAGCTATACGTTTATTTCGCAGTACTTATGTGATATGAATTATTGTACAGTATTTTAATAACAATACCCTGTGTCAGCGCCAACACACATCTGAATGTTCGCTGTGATCGTACTTGAAGGTTTAATAGACAGAGCCGAATCGGTGTCATTTACGAATAAGATCGTGTGGGTCTTTGAATTAAGAGAGCAGTTTTTGTGATTAATCGTGCAGCTCTGCTTAATATAGTTCTATACATTTGTTCTGAAACGGATTAAAAGGGTGTTTTTTATTTCTTTAATCTCAACCAAACAGCCATGTAGCCAATTAGATTTAATTATTTATTTAATGTTGGTCCTAAAAAAGTTGTTCACTTAAGTAACTCAAATAAAAATATTTAGTCATAGCACTGCACATGCTCATTCATTTACATACACGGCACATTAATTTATATGAATTAATATAACAATTCACAATACTAAACTGCAATATTTTTTCGTATGTAAAAAGTTGAAACAGACATTTCCAAAAATTAATGTGTGAAATGCAAGCTTGATTTCACAGAATATCAGAGTAAAATTCATAATGCAAACGGATGTGTTGCACTTTTAGCTTTGCTGTAAGAAGGGCTTGTATAGTGGGCAATAGCGTAAATGCTCTGACAGTCAGTTTACAGTTTGAAGAAAATCTTGAAAAGCAAGTTAGTTCCAGTTGGACAAAAACGTTAGGCATGTGGAAATGAGAATTGTTTATATATATATATATATATATATATATATATACGTATATTAAATAAACTGTTCATACCAGCTTGTCCATGTGATTTGTCATTCAGTCTGCAGTTGCAAAACAAAGACAAACACATTTAGGCTATATTTAATGTTGCGCTGCCAGAGAACATGAAACTACATTACCGGTGTGTGTGAAATGTGCTATACAATTAAACTTGACGTCCCTCACCAAGTCTAACAAGCACAAACAGTGTTAAATAGAGTTTGATGTGAAAGCAAAAAGGTACCTTGCCCTGCAGTGTTTTTCTACGTTTTACTACAGTAAAGGATGTGAATATAGTAGACCTATTTAAAAGTGAAAGAAAGGAAGAAATGTTTATAATCATTCGTCTGTAAAAAAAAAAAAGAGACATGAGTGAAGATTTGAGAAAATAAACTAGAGATTCCATGTCCAGTGGAACAACTCATGGAGTATTGTTAAATTTGTGGATAATCGTGTGACCCGATTGCAAAACAAAATACAAAGCCAACAAATGGATTTATTTATGGGCTCATGTAGCTTACCTCTCTATTTCAGCACAAATCCAAATGTTTCCATGGCTGCAACTTGCAATGTATCATTTATTAGCACTCGTGTCATAATATTCGTGTAAAACAGCATTTATCTACAAAAAAAAATAATAATAATGTTTTGGCACAGCTCTATTCATATAGTTTTTCCCTGTGGTATTAATAATTGTGGAATTTCACTGATATCAAAAATGTTGGTATCATAATAAACTACACAGTGCCGGGAGAACCAGTGAGAAAGCGGTTGAATTCGCCGCAGTATTAATAACATCGTTGCGAGATCAAGTGGGAAGCGTTCAAATTCAGCGCATAATTAACAAGTTATAGTATAATATAACAAGTTAAGAAGGCTTTTTCACCAACAAATCACCATGGATTTTATGTATTTTAAGTTTAAGGACTTTCAACTGCTTCACACTTTTTCCAGCTCTTCAAAGCTCTAAATATTATCCAATTTAAATGTTATTTTTTATGTGATGATCAAAACTAATTTTTACATTTTAGTGTCGTTAATAAATTAATTTAATCTGCACCTCAACTCAAGCTCAGTGCTTTACTGTCAAATGTGCATTTCTAAGAAATAAACGTAATATTAGTTACTGTGCTTATTATTAATGCAAAATAGTAGTAATTATCCCCCCACCCCCAGTTCTACCAAATCAGGTGCTGGTGCCACCTTATCTCAACACGTTAGCATCTGAGGAAACTCCATGTACAATACAATTATAAAAAAAAGTTCTGTTTGTTTCTTTGTTTTAATCCCCCCCCCCCCCCCCCCCCTGTGTTCAATTATTGTATTCATTAAAACTCACCAAAATGTCATATTTAAACTTTTTTTTTTTCCTTGAAACTAAAATGTCTTCATGCCTTAAAATAGCTTGAATGTAACTCTACACCTTTTCCTCATTAATTATACGAGGTTCTATGAATATGCAAATTAGCCCCGCCTCCGCTCACTCACACCAGCTCAGAGACACACTGGTTGACGATCACACGTTGATCTGATTGGTTAGTTTGTGACGTCAGAAACACCAGCGATTTCAAACCGTGTTTTTGAGACTGTCTTTGTTTCACTGCAGTTTTAAGGAGAAAATACTCAGCAATGGTGTCGACTTATGAATTTACACATGGTTTGTCTTAAAGTACATTAAAAACACCACATAGACATATAAACAATATTAAAAACTTGATTTTCTCCACAGGGGGACTTTATAGATAATGAATACTAACCTAAATTATTTGGAAGAGGCTCAGGATATTGAAGAAACTTGGCTTAGTTCATGTGTTGTGGCAGTTATTGTAGTTCTGAACATTGAACAGGGTTTCCACCACTACAGTGTGACCTAGCATGTTTATGACAAGAGCCAAAGCTGGGAGGGGCTTCTTGAAGTGTGATCTATTCCTGTCTCTATCCTCGTGTCTCTTTCTGTCTCCAAGGACCTCGGTTGCTTCTCAAGCTTTTTGCAGTATTAGGTCAATGACAATCGCACTGCTCTCCCCTGACATGTCTGACCTTCAACTTAACAAAAACACTTGGGGATCCCTAGGGATCGCTCCATGTTTGTTTTCAGTTGAGCCAATCCCGAACTAAAAATCAGCATTACCAACAGCACGGCTGACTCTCCTCTGATGCAGGCAGTGTTATTGATCGTGAGGTACGAGGCTCATGGCTGTTGCCAGGGAAATCTCTTCACAAGTTGGCCAAACCTAAATCACCCCCTCCCTTAGTGGTGCTGATGAACCTGCAACACACCATTGACCTGCTTTCACTCATGTTCTACTCTGCTCGACGCTCTACACTTCTCACTGCATCCTTTTAATAGGTCTCGTTTTAGTTTTATAAAACGGATTGTTCCGGTCCTTGATTCTGATTGGTTGAGCTATGTTCGAAGCCGTTGTAAATCACTCAACAAACACACGTGACCGCATTACATTAGTATTACTCCGCAACTGCCGTTTGTGATTGTTTGTTGCTGCATGTGTTGCTTAGCAACCTCTGTGGAACTACATTGCTTGGCGGAGGAATAAATGTGTTATAACGTTATATTATTTGTTGCTGGTGTTTATTTATTTATTTTTTTTTACTTTCTTTTTATTATAAGGATCTTTCACATTTCACAGTTTACATTGGAGGCAAAAAAAAAAAAAAAAGTGAATTATACTTATATTATTAGTTATGCACTTTTCCAAATGAGACATTTGGTTCGAAAACAAAAGATTATAATTGCCTCACATATATATATTGACCTTTTTGTGATTACATGTAAACCAAAACGTAAACAAACAAACAAACAAAAAAAAACCTATATACAAAAGGTGCAAGTGGATAAGGTTTTGTTTCATTTACACAAAACTACAAACAGACTACCTAACAGAACTACAGTTTATTTCAATCCTCTCTCTCCTGTTGACCACACCCTTCCCAACCCTGTGTCGTCTGCCCTCGCTGCTCAGACCTCAGACAAGATCCAGTCTTATTGCACTTATATATGCAATCCACTTAGACCATAAACCTATAAATTTCTCCTTTTCTAATCTCAAGGTCATAGTGAGTCTCTCCATTATATATATTTGGTTTATAATGTTGTACCATTCATCAGAACCTGGTAGGTCTGGTTGAAGCCATTTTCTTGTCACTGCCTTCCTGGCTGACAGTAAAAGAATCCTAAGCAGGTACTTATCTGCAGCCAAAGTCAGATTTGGGGTTTCCATACCTAGGTACATATGTAAGAAATCAAAAGGAATATTAATTTGAAAAATATTCTCCAAGCATCTATGTACCTCTTGCCAAAAGGGTACAGCCTTTGGGCAGGCCCAGAATATATGATAATGATTAGCGTCATTGACGCCACACAGTCTCCAGCATCCTGTTCCTATGTTTTGGTGAGATTTCTGGGCGGGGGTAATAAAAAATCTCATTTTTTTCCATCCAAATTCTCTCCAAGTTAACGAACAAGTTGTCTTCCACTGTATTTTACACATTACTTCCCAGTCATTCTCATCTATTGCTGTGCCAATTTCCTTTTCCCATTTCCTTTTGACGTATTGCGTGTTTATTGGTTTGCTTGCTTGGAGACCTTGGTACAGCCTTGATATGATTTTTGTAATGGTATTCACATTATAAGCTACTGGTGTTTATTTTATGAATAAAATAAATATTAAAATGAATATTTTTATGGAGTAACCGGTTTATAAAAGCAATAAGCACCTCAAAGCCGTGTTTTACAGTGGATTTAGAACAGCTAAAGGGGTTTTAGGCACTCCGCTTCGTGTCGTTGCTAACAACGCCCCTTAGATGTCCTAAATCAAGGGGCTTATTGCTTAAAAACATTTTTATTTCCAGTGCACGCTTATCAAATTGTCAGCATATGAAACCTTTGCTTTAAAGTCAGCATGAATTAGGCTAGAAGTTGTGATTGAAACGGCTTCTCAAAGGAGAAAAAACATGTAGGGAGAGACTTGATTTTGTCTATTGGGAATTGATTAGATCGTTGGTTTGTTGTTAATTGCACGTAGGCCTGTCACGATAACAAATTTTGCTGGACGATAAATTGTCCAAGAAATTATCGCGATAAACGATAATATTGTCGTACTGAGACCATTTTCATTTAATATAATTATAATGGCATAATAATGCAGGTACACCTTTTCAACGATCTATAAACTTTTATTTCTAAAGAATATTAAACATTGAAAACGGAAAACATTTTAAATATCCAAAAAAATGAACAAAACAACCAAAAACAATGAAAGCAATGGACTCTTAGTGTCTGTTAACAAAATAAATGTCTGTTAATAAAAAAAAATGAAACAAAATTGCACTTCAAAAAATATTAAATATTAGGCTTTAGACATTATTAAATAGTGATACATTCCATAACAGGCAAAACTGACAGTTAGGACCTTTGTAAACAAATAAAAAAAGCCTCAACAAGCCATATCACCCAAATTTTGCACTGTTACTCCTGTTACTTTGTCAAGTGATTGTGTACTGTCGGGAAGACAGAGACGCACTTTATTGCGTGCATGCTACGCACTGAAAATACTTGGTTAGGATTAGGGGTGAGGAGTGCGTGCGTATTACACGCCATAAAGAGTGTATCATATGCACGCAAAAACTATTTTTGGCATATAAATGGCACGAGAAATAACATTTGTGGTATAGATATGCATTTTCATGTGATTGGGCTCGCTGTCGCAACTCACAACTAGCGTCTTCTCTCTCTCCCGGCAGTAGCCGCAAACAGTCCCGCGGCCGCCGGCGCTTTCCCATACAAAGACCATGTGACTGACAAGCGCCGCCTTCCCACACAAAGACCATGCAACTGACAACAAGAGGGTTCACTCCTCCTATACGCTAAAGAACCGAGCGAGAGTGGTCATCCAGTCTCTTTGGTAGAGAGAGAGAGACGAGGAAAACAAACAAGCATGCAAATGGAATTATCGCGGCCGGAAAAATTATCGAGCTCATTTTTTTTATCGTGCGATTAATCGACTTATCGACTATCGCGACAGGCCTAATTGTACGTTGCATGTTGAGTCGCTGGAGGGGTAGGGGTTGAAACTTATCTGGCTACAATCAATAACTTTATTGTCCCACCCCTTATTGTCCCCAAATAAAGCCGTAACAGAACCATTGTGCATCTCTGAGCAACTCATAGGTAATTATGTCTTGAATGAATCAGCATTTCTTTTTTTCTTTTTTTTTTTTTTCACAAATAAATGATTCAATGAATCCATTTATAAAGATAGTCACTTGCTTCGTGTGAATTAACTAATTTGAAACGAATTATTTAGCCATTTGAATGAATCAGTTGATTGAATGATTCAATGATCCGCTCATTAAAACAGTGTCAGATTGGCACCAACTACTGGCAGTTTTAGTTTCATATTTAAAGTATCATTTCATTAAAACAAACACATGTATATATTCTATATTTTTTAAAACATTAATCTCAGCATTATTAGCTAATTCGTTTGTAAGTATATACGCATTTAAATGCTGCTTCAAATGCAGGTTCTGTGACACATACAGTACACAAATAGTTTTTTGGATTTTGTTGATAAAAGGGCTGTCACTTTACGTTCGAAAATCGATTGCACAATCGATCAGACCAACTAACACAAGTTTCGAAAACGAAAATAGGGAATCGATTTTAACAGCGTTCTCTCGGAGCGCGTCCAGCTCGTCACGATGCGAACGCGCGTCACACAGCAACTGCAGGCTCAGACAAACACGCATGGCAGCAAATTATCCTTCTGCATAATGTGTCTCTTTTTACTACAAAAAATGTGAATTCTGACGGTATTCAGACAGTCTCATGCATACAGATACAGATTCGTTCGGGTTACGGTCTTTGTTTGACATTTCTAATCTTAAACACAATGTTTTTCATTGTTATGGCAGTCCACTCTGCTTATTGTTTTTCGAGAATGTTGCACACCTGTTTGTCATTGTGCACGAAACTTCACGCCAATAAATCATCAGAAATATTGCTTGCTTGTGTGCGTCCTAATGCCTGTTAGTTGTCAGTGGATTTGCCTATATTTGGCATTTAAAATGGAAACGTCTTTAGACGTGGAAAATCGATTTTACAATCGATTCAATGAATACTTGTGTAAAAAATCCAATAGAATTTTTTTCACAAAAGTGACAGTCCTAGTTGATACTAATTTAATTTGAATGGTAGCAGTCTGTCTTAATATTGAAATATAATATTATGCCAAAATTGATGTAATATTTGACTAAAATGATGCTTACATCTAATAAGGCTGGAAGAAAATTGCCCTTATTAAAGGTGAAATGCCATTGGAAATCAATTTAAGGTGACATCACCCTTTAATGAAAAGGTTAATGTCTGTCACTGCTGTGAACTAACCACAGCACAGAATATGAAGAATTTCAAAAGCTTTGGGAGTCTAAACCCGTCCAAGCACATTATCGTTATCGACAAATCCCATTATCGCACACTGCTACATTAAAACATTTAGCTAGACTTGTCCATTTGGATTTCACGGTGACTTTAAGTTGGAGATTGTTTAAGGGAAGCTACCTTAAAATTGCATCTCTTTTGAGGTCACTTATGTTTCAGTAAGAATGCTGCCTTTTTAGAAGGCTGCGTGTGTAGGAATAGAGAGCCAAGGCCAATAGGAAAATAATGGATTGTTTATAGAAGTATTCCCTGAGTTCCAGGGTGAGGCAGGGATATGAACAATGTTCCTCTTGTTTACATTGGAATTTTCCAGACTATCCTCAGAATGTGTCACTTTCGACATGTGTTAAGACCCCATGCGGTCTAAATTAAGAGTTCGGTTGGCTTTCAGTTCTTCCTAAAAGTGAATTATAAATATAATCTTTAGCAGATAGCCATATTTAAAATTAAACTGTCTTTCTCTTCTAGGATAGATATATTGATGACTCATGTTGCACATTTGGGCGTATCCGTATCCCATCAAATCTTCCCTTTAATGACATTGAACCCCCATCTAAAACCACGTGACTAGCAGTAACAAGTACAAGTAGCATATCATGGTTCAATGCTACTGGCTACTTAAAGATGTGCCCCACCCCAGCTTCCTCTTTCAATAGGAAATACATCAGCGTAGGGAAGCAAATTGCACTTGAGCCTTTTCAGTGGGTTTTTATTCACGAGCTGATCTGTTCTGTGCATCTTCAACTTATCCTGCTGTCATTTTATAATTAAATGTTGAATTTAGTGGTTTATTATATGAAGTTCAAATAGTTTCAACTTGCCCAGGAACATTGTCATTCACCCCACGCTGGGGCCTGTGGTGTTTTGGCCTGTGTTCAGAGTGTTTCTTTACTGACTCAGCCACTCTAATTAAGTTTAGCCTTCGTGGGTTGGGGCCAAGTACTTGTGGTGCTCTGTTACCCACAATTCCTCCGTTGTGCTGAGCTACACATGACTCGACGGTGGGGATAATTGTTGTTCCTGCACACTGTGGCTGTTTGGGCTCAATTCATCTTACTTTAAGACTGATGGTTGAAAACGTCTGTTTCCCTTTTACTTGACCCCACTTTGTTTTGTGCTTGTCCCTGTGGATTTGGATTTTCTTCCCATATTGCCTTGTCATCTGTCCATGTGGCACAGATTTCAGTTCACTCTTTTACTCTTAAATATTTCACAATGGCTATGTTTACATGCAACCAAATAATCCATTAGTAATTGGACTGACGGCTCAATCAGCCTTCATGTAAACACCTTAAGCGATTTGATTGAGCTCGATCCGAATGAAATTGAGGGGTATTTTTACTGCGTGATCAATATAAGCAGCACGGCACAACGGTTCATACTCATTGTCTCCAAATTATGACCAGAAATTGATAAATATTAAGTCTGCTGTTTAAAACAATTAAAAAAAACAATGTAGGAGAATGGTTATTAAGCGCAAACATCGGGAAACTGTGTATTCTTTTGCATGTCAAAAAATAAATTCCGATTTGAAGCTTGAGACCTATAACCCGATCACTTGTTTAGCTTTCATGTAAACACTACGTTCAGATTCATCAATCAGAATGAATTCAGTCCGATTAAAGGTGCTCTAAGCGATGTCACGCGTTTTTTAGGCCAAAACATTTTTTTTTTGTCACATACAGCAAACATCTCCTCACTATCCGCTAGCTGCCTGTCCCCTGAACACACTGTAAACAAACGCGGTCTCTCTAGACACCACAGGCTCCACAAACGGCAAGATAAACAAACTGGCCCAGCCTGGAACACGAAACATAACAAACTGTGTTCCAGCTAATAATGTACAAGAATGATTTGGGGGTGGAGTTGGGGGGTTAGTGCGCGTGCACATGAAGGGGGGTGTGGGGAGTGGAGGAGAGAGAGATGAAGAGGGAAGTTAGCTAGAGAAGAGATGTCCTAACAACAACTAACGTTAAAATTGTATATTCTTGAGAATTTTTATATGGCCAACACACGACCAAAAAGACGACGTTACAATAAACAAATGACAAAGTATAGGGAGAAGGAACGCGAAGTCCAGAATTTACATCGGAAAAGCGTTGAAAAGGTGGCGAGAACTACGCCGGCAGAAGGGCTTCCAATCCGGCATTCAGGTGGCTCTGTTTTTGCTGGACAGGTGCGTAAATCCAGTTTGCCTTTTCTAAATGGTTCATGACTGTTTGAGGAAGCACGGGAGGGGGAGGGGACGGGACGGGATGAGGAGGAGGGAGGGTCGAGCTACCCTCCGTTTTGTTTGACAATACTTCGAACGTCAACAAGAAGTGACGTCACCCAACATCGCTTAGAGCATCTTTAAAACAAAAGTTGTGCATGTAAACACAGCCATTGTTGCGGCGGCCACGGGATGCGTTACCGTTGTGTTGAGGTTTGGGGTTAAGTGGGACAGAAACTTATTTTTCTGTGCTGTGTTGTGGTCTGTCGTTTGCTGGAGAAATGTTTCAAATGAAGTGCCAGTCTTTTTTTTTTTTTGTCTTGAGCCCTGTCAACAGAGTGAAAAATAGTTAGGCTATGTCTGGAAAACGAAGCAGCATCTAGTGAGAGTCTCACTTTCCCTTTCCCAGCGGATTAGACCTACTGTTTAATTAACACGAGTGCTCTCCATAGCTACAGTCTCCTGGCTGTAAGATCGCCTTACGTAACAATATTATTATCCAGAGCTAGAGGCTTCTGTTTTAAGCATTACAATAGTTTACTTTGACAATTCACATGTAACAATGTTTATTTGGCTGTATGATCAACACTATTTCTTTTTTTTTTCTTTTCTTTTTTGCCATACTTGCTGAACGTCGCATGCCAGCCAAGCTACTGCACTTGAGAAGAATGGGAATGTTTTCAATGGGTGTTGAAGCCCTATTGTTCAACAGCCTCATTTTCTTCCCCATCAAACTATTTATATCATCTGTTTCGAGTAGCTATATCAATGCAGAATTTATAGCCTAGAGTCACTTCAACTTAGACTTCACACGTCTTTGCTGTACTCAGTTTAAACCTGAGGACAACGGAGTCTCTTGAGGAAACTGATTGGGTTTGTCAGGTAAATCCTCTTTACCTGGCACCGTTTGACATCCCACCGCTCTTACCGACACTTCCCCCCTTTAATTAGCACTAATCTTGACTTCATAATCTTGTTAAGTTTAATGGTTGCTCAGTAACGAGCCTAATCTTGGGCTTTGTAACCCTTAGACTAACATGTTAGTCCTGCTCAGGCTTCCCTAGTGATGACACTTCTGGATAATCCCTAATTAGAGTGAATTAGACTCAGCTGGACAGAATCGGATGGAAAAGTGGGTGATGCCAACGTCAAATTCAAGCCGTCTCCACTGTCAAGAGCTTGAACTGGCCTTGACGGCTCACTTTGCCTTGTTTTCATCGACCAGATGCTTTATAAAGTCACCTGCCGTTGTTTCCCTGGGTTATGTAGCCTACTTGCTGCCTATGTTTAGAAAAGAACTGCTACACCCTTGTTAAACGATTTCGCCGTCATGCTCAGCTGTGTGAAATTACCCAGCACTCCTTTCTGCATTTTATTAACGTTGAGGCGGCTGCCAAATGGCTAAGGGTGTTTGTTACTCTGGCAGCTAAAGTGATGTCATCTGGACATAAATGCTTACAGGCTGAACTCGACCTTGTTTTCATGTTTTGCTGATTCTTCTGAAGAAATGGATTGTATTTCGTCAGTCTTAATCAACTTTTGCCCACTCCAGAAAGGGACATGAGCTGCTTTTTATTACTCACGGGTGTTTTTCTGTTCTGCTTCCCTCAGCCTGTTTAGCTTCTCGACTAGGGAGGTCAGTGTTCATTAAAACACTGTTGTCATAATAATTTACTATCACTGAATCTACAAATTGTAAATGTTAATAGCATTTCATGTAATACCATGTCAACCAGACTAGAGTTCAACAGAAAAGAAATAATTCTAACAGAAAATGTACTCGAGTTAAAGATCCCACTACTCTCAAAAGTGCACATTTTTCCCCCAAAATACTCAAGCAAATGTACTTTGTTACTACCCACCTCTGCATGTAGATATTTCTGCCTCGTACGATGATCAGAATCCCCATCGGATCACAATTGAGCTGAATTTCGTTTTAAATGTCTTTAACCCTTAAAGACTGATACAGTCGCCTGTGGCTGAAATAACTACTGTGCTTAAATGTTTAATAACTTTTGAACCGCTAATCCAATCTGTATGCTTTAAAAAGTCTTGTAAAGAGGAGATTCACTTTGCCGCATTTGGACATTCAGAGGCTCCGTAGTGAACGTGATTGCGTCATCAAGTTTTGATCAGCATTGAACGTCAAAGAAACCCATGCGGTTTGTTCCTCTGACACCGTGTCCTAAACGGATGCAATGTGATAAGATTCCAGCGATTGCGATTCCAGTGACGCGACTGCGAGATGCGTCGAAATCAATCAAAACCCACAGCCAATCAGAACAGCGTGTGGGCGGAGTCTCGCGGCAAGTGCACAGCACCAGAGAGTAATCTTGATGGCACTCGCAAGAAAATGGATAAGTAGGCTACATAATCAAATTCACAAATATTACACCATTTAAACATTACTAAAAATACATAGGCTGAGTTTCTAAAACAATATTTGTCACACTTGTTTGTTCACAGTTTGAACGTTCTTGTTTCCATTTGTTTAATTTCAAGATCTAAGGTGCATTATACATTGTTGCTTTTATAGTTACAAAGCTGGAGCACTAAATGATATTCAAAGTCACATTACATGCTTTTCACATTAAATAAAGCACATAAACAGTACCTGAGATTATCATTGCCACACTTTGTGTTAGTTGTTCCTGTCGCTGTCATGGCTGGTTAGGACAAAAACTCTGATTAATACGGAAAAGATACCTTTTATCGCGTGTCGCGGCGTCGTGTCACGTGTAGTTAGAACACGGTGTGAGCCAAACAGGAATGATTGTTGATGCTTAGTCCCACCCCGCCCCTAGATTAGTTGAAACTACCATCTACTCAACCAACAAACATGGTCCGACAGTGGAAACACGGCTAATCGTGTCAACTGCATCTGGGCCAAATTTTGTGTTGACATCTCAAAGCAATCAAAAGTTATGGGATTTAGAACCACGGTAGCCTTTTATCAAGTCCAACAACCTCTCCAAACAAGTGATCTGAGTGTTTAACTGAACATAAGAACTACTTGTATGTGTAAAATCATAAAAGTCTTTATAATCATAAGTATGTGGATGAGTTATGATCTTCCAGCGCTCTTTCAGCTTTGTGCTCCTATTCTGTGGCGCATGGTAAATCAAGACCTGTCGATCTAAACAATCCATCCAATCCAAGCACGCTCCATCTGTAAAACAGTGTCCGATTGGTCTCTACTAGGGCTGGAACTAACCATTATTATTTCTATCGATTATTTTCCGATTATTCCACCACCAAAATGGCTATTATTCAGAACCGTTGAACCCCTACATCAAGGACTCGTTTATTTCCAGAAATCAAGAAAAGCAGTTTTTCTCTATGTCCTCTTCAGCATGGCCACTTTTAGAGCTTCATACACACCTTAACCAGATAATCAAGCTCTTCAGGATCACTAGAAATGTCAAGTCAGATCAGTTGAAGCCAAACTGCGATGAAGGTGGCCCTCCAGGAGCAGGAATGGACACGCCTGGTTTAGGGCCAATGGGAACATGACGACAACCCATTATGTGCCTCTCGCTTCTGATCCTAAACTTGAAAAGCTAGCCGCTGGACCGGCGTGCCAGAGCCTGCTGATGGAGAACGGCCTCTTTCCCTGTCAGGAGTGTGAAGAGGCCCAGAATGGAAAAAGCTGTGCAGTGTTATCTGAATTCCTGTCTGACCGTGGCCAAAACCATCCACTGCCAACACTGAGACTGTTTTCACAAGGCAAAAGATGACTTTGAAGATTCTCCTTGAATGTTACGCTCTTTTATTGATTATTGTGTGCAATTTTCTTGTTGATAGACCTTCCATTATTAATGATAAGGGATAGAGCAGAAAACAGTGTTGTTGGGTTTCGTGGCTCCAGCACATTAACCGCTAACCACACTACATTGTGAGCACCAGTAATGCAGCCCGTTTGTGAGTCTCCCGAAGTGTTACGCAAACAACATCTGTCTTCGATATGCAGGACCTACAGACTGTACTAGTACACCATATGCCGAGAGGATGTTTTTTCTCTGTTCCCTGGCTCTCCCGGTTCAAATCTCATGGCGTTTGTTCATATGTGGTCCTCATTACAACTATTTGTCAGATAAGCTGGCAGATCTTTGCTCTTTGTTTGAAACAAGTTGTCTGGTTTATAGAAATTGTTGTGCTGTTGGCGGCCAAGTGAATTTCTCTTCTTGACGACTTTAAGGCCCTTTAAGATAACGCATGCATGTAGCTGCGGCTCTCAGTATAAATTCAGCAAATTGTTCATTTCTATTTTAATCATTATTTAATGTTCATTGCTTTGAAAATAACAGGTTTTAAAATGTTTAGATATGCCCCAACAATATAAAATAGATTATTCATCAAAGAATCCTGAAAGTATAAAGTATACTGTACACAGTATACTGAAATATCTGAAACGGTTCAAATACTCCGTAATAATAATAATAGTATCGATTCACTGATACCAGATGCGCTTTCTATCTCTCTTCTCTCCGATGGCGAAGTGACTCCCGCCTCCTGTCACTCGCTAGTCTCTGTTCTCTCCGGTTGAATAGTGCTTGTCATTCCCACAGGTTTCGCGCTCACACTAAAAACGTTCGCGCCACTGATCTATTGTCGTAAAAAGCCGCCTCTCAAACCAAATTGAGGTTTTTTTGTTTTTTTTTTGTCTTATTGCGCTTAAACGGTCAAAATACATGCAAAATTATGCCAAAATGCCAGTCTTGCTGAGTATTCAGGTAAATACTGTCAGGTTTGAAACATAAATAGTCGAGAGAAAACGCATGTTGTGTAACAGTATATTGGATCCGTGCTTAAGCTCTTAAAGTGACAGCAGCCTAATAAACCTGCTGCTATCTGTCACGTTAATCAAATAAAAGACAGAGATAATCACTCGCTGCTCATAACTGAATAACATTTGTAACTTTAGCCTAATTGTAAACATTAATCAGTATTTAATTTTTACATTAAAGACTATCAGTGTTATTTTGCCATTGATTTGCCTACTTTAATTTCTGTAATTCTCTTCTTACCTGAATACCACCGTTAGACCCACCTGAAAAACTTAAAGCCATATTTAATTTGTCTCTTTATTCTATTCTATTGTATTTATTTATTCGTTTCCAGTTTGTTTGTTGTTATTTTATTACTGATCATTTGTCTTTTTTATGTAAATTTAGTTTATTCAATTTATGATTCAAATTTAAGATATGACCCAGATAAAGCCTCCCTGTTCTGTGTGTAAGCTATTGCAACCGAATTACCCAAATGGTCAAAACATTTAGATAATAATAAATGATCTGTATGGTCGTATACAGTATATGGCAGTTTCCCCTGTGGTATGGAAAATGGTATCGAATATCGATATTTTTTCAAGGTATTGTATCGAAATTCCAGTATCGTGACAGTGCTAGTTTCCCCAAAACTATTAAGCAGCACAACTGTTTTTAACATCGATAATAATCAGAAATGTTTGAGCAGCAAATCAGCATATTAGAATGATTTCTGAAGGATCATGTGACACTGAAGACTAGAGTAATGATGCTGAAAATAAATTATTTTAAATTGTAATTTTTCACAATATTACAGATTTTTCCTGAATTCATCAAATAAAACAAAATCCTTAGTTTTAATAACCTTTTTTATTAATATCATGAATGTCACGCATGCTTGAGTTTGTGTAGTTGACAAAACCGCACCGTTCACTCACACACAGATATGTAGAAAATGCAGACTACATATTTAAATAGCATTTTTTTGTTGTTGTTTTTTTTTTGCGGTTTAATATCCACAGACTCTAGTCCATATCACCATTTATTTTGGCGTTCAGTCCTACTTTTGATTTATTCATTAAAAATTATGCCAATGACGTTCCACCTTGTACAGTAAATTAAAAAAATTATGTCTGGATTCTGTGGTTCACGTATTCAGCATCACTGAAACGCCCCTACAAAATTTAACTTCTTAATAAAAAACCTGCTGTAAAACTAGAACTTGGCCTGGATTAGTCAGCAACTTGCCAAAATCACAAGCGCAAAAGATCACAGCGAATCGTGATTGCTCTTTTGCAGATGCGTCTTCCAAGTGTCAAAGCACGTTGAAAGCGCTTCAGTTCTGTTATGAGTGTGATTGTGTGTGTCTAGCACGCCAACACCATGTAAGGAAAGGCCACAGTGAAGCAGAGTGAGCTGCAGCTCTGCAGAACAGAAACTACAGAAGCTGCGGTAAAGGTGAAGCAGTCGTATCAGTCGGACTTTAGTGCGCCAGGAGGGAGAGAACACAAGCACTTTCTGCTCCAAGCCCACTGCATTGCAGCACGAGTGTTTCTCTGCATTCACTTCTTCATTTAGCGTACGTCTTTGAAAGGCCTCGCTGGGTGAAGACATAAGGACGAGACATTGACAGGGGGATGTAAACATCCAGACGGCGAGCGAATCAGATGCTAATTCAGGAACTGGTTGTCAGAGTAATTTGTCATGAGTAAAGATAACAATCTTTAGAGTCATTAGTTTGTGAATCGGTTTACGACTGTATGTTTGTTGTGCACGGACTGAAGTAGATTACAGTGTTTACAACTACAGCAGTCGACATTCGAAGTGAATCAAAAACGTTAATCGAAGTTGTCCCAAGACAAGACCGGGTATTGTTCAAAATTCATGTATAACTTTGATGAAAGGGTTTGATCCACTTCAAATGTTGACTACTGTACATAAACTAAGAATATTCAAGGATGGTAAGATAGATATATGTATATATATATATATATATATGGAATTAGTACTTTAATACAATATATTGATCAAAAGTGACAGTACAGGCTTTTAATGTTTCAAAAGATTTATATTTCAAATAAATGTTGTTCTTTTGAACTTTTTTTAATCAAAGAATCATGAAAATGGTAACGTTTCCACAAAGATATGATGCAGCACATCTATTTTTAACATCGTATAATATTCAGAAATGTTTCTTGAGCATCAAATCAGCATATCAGACTGATTTCTGAAGGGTCATGTGACACTGAAGACTGAACAATCAGCTTTAATCACAGGAATGAAGTACACTTTGAAATATTACAATAGAAAACTTCTAAATTGTAAAATGTTTTTACTGTATTTGACATGAAATAGATGCAGCCTTGGTGAGCATAAATGAACTTAAACTCTAGTATATATTACACTTGTATACATTTGAAATAAATTGGGAAATTTTATATATATATAATTTTTAATCGTGAATCAGCCTAAAAATAGGCAGCACACACAGCGCTGTGTAGTGTATTTGAGCCCCTACAGTAATTGGCTTTGACCACTAATGCAATAGTGCTGAATACAGACGCCCACATTAGGCCGCTTCCGTTGGTGAATTCATTTCAAATCCATTAATAGTATTAAAAATTAACACGCTGGAGGAACTGATCACATGACGTTATGTGGGTCAGATCTCCATTGCTGTGGATATTTGTGGCACGTTTGTTTCCTCTCCCCTAACCCTGTTGCCGTTTCCCTCCAGCTGTGCATCATGGCCGAGCAGGAGCCCACACCAGAGCAGCTGGCCGCTATCGCAGCGGAGAACGAACAGAGCGAGTCTGTCAACTACAAGCCACCGGCACAGAAGAGCCTTCAGGAGATCCAGGAACTCGACCAGCATGACGAAAGCCTCCGCAAGTACAAGGAGGCGCTGCTGGGCAACTGCAGTGTCGCTGCAGGTGTGTGTCGCTTTCTCGTACTCACTCTCTCTCTGCTCTGGCCTAGTTTGATGAAGGTTTCTGCGCAACACACACACACACATACACCTCAGATTGTAGTGTAGCAGTCCCTTTCTCAGAATACATCACATGGACCTGCTCCTCTTTCAACACGCTTTCATTTTTAGCTTATATGATTAGTATGTCTTGGCATGCACTACAGGCCTGTGTGTGTGTGTGTGTGTGGGGTTCTGATAAACCGTGTGTTATAGGGACAAAATGCCCCCACAAAGATGGCAATATCCTTGTAGGGACAATTTTTTTTGTGTGTGATTTGTTTTGAAAATGTAAAAATGCAGAAGGTTTTCTGTGATGGGTAGGTTTAGGAGATGTTCAAACTTATACAGTTTATACAGTATAAAAATCGTTACGCCTATGGGACAATCCCCATGAAATATGGAAACATGTAAAACGTGTCTCAGACTCATTGGCGCATCACATGATGCTCCTTTTTCCCCCCTTTTTGTTGTATTAATGCATTCAAAAATAATTAAGTTACATTAAGGGATGCACCGATATGAATATTTTCAGCAAATACCGACAATTCTTTATACTTAAAGCTGCAGTCCGTAACTTTTTTGGGTTAAAAATTTAAATATTTGAAAAAATTAATTAGAGCAAGTACATAACCAGCCAGTGTTCAGAACTCTCTGCTTGCCGTAGCTCGATTCAAAATGGAAAGCTTGTAATAATGTTTTTAACTCCAGTGGTACTGGTGGATTTCCTTGGGAAATTCAAGCATGTCTTTGTGTCATTACGTCACATCTGTCCACATAAAGAAGAGTCTCGGCTAGTGGGCGATGAGTGTGAGGATGTTGGAGGTGGAGATTTACAACCTTTTCTCACAGCACTTGAATATGATTAAACTTAGCAATTTGATGGCGGATCCAGAACAACTTGACATTCACCCGTTGTAAAACGAGAAATACTTCGCACTTCGGAGTGGCTAGAGAAAAAAAGAGACTGCAACCGGCCCATGCGAAAACAAGGATAAATATCAGAAGGGCATTAAATGTAGTCACGAAATAATGATGTTGTTAACATTAATAATTTGAGGACAAAGTATAATTTGCACGGTTTGTCGTGATATGATTAGCGATCGCTAGATTTAATCAGCGCGATTTACTGCAATGCTTTTTCCTCTTAGTTGGTCAGAACAAAAGTGGATGTTACTTGTTCAGATTACATTTTCCAGTGAAAATTCTTCTGTTGGTCATACTTCCAAAAAGTAGAATCGGTGATTGCGAATGACAGTCTCCACACCACCAGCGCGGCGACTGACAGCCGCACATTCTCCTCAAAACTTTGGATTCATCCGCGCTGTGCCATGCCGAGGCACAACCCACGTAAAGTTGATAATTCCGCGAATCAAAATTTTTATATAATTTCTGAGAACCTGATTTCAAAAATAAGTCTCACCATTAAAAGCATTAAAATAATGTTCTCATCATTATCTTATGTAGCTTATATGACAGACTAATGGAGAAGAACCCTTGCAGCCCCTCATGACTGAGTTTGGTCAATAAAAACTTTCTATTTCTTTCTAAAATATCTCCTCAAACTTAAATTATTCATAACATTTGTGTAAAAAAAAACAACAAGTTTTACTTTTAGAAGAGATTTTTATCTCACGACACTGAAGACTGGATTCAGCTTTGCATTTATAAAATATATTAAAATCATTGAACTTAAATATTCTTTAAATATATTGTTTTAAATGGTAACATTTCAGAATATCACTGTTTTTACAGTATTTCTGATAAATGCAGCCTTTGTGAGCATGAGACTTCAAGAACATTTAAAAAAATGAATACCGACCTCAGACTTTTGACAATGTCAGGGAAATGTTATTGCCTTTTCTTTGATGATTATACAACATGACATTTTTAGAGGCACTGAATTGAAACTTTTTCAAAATCATATATAACAAACACAATTACAGAACATACATTTCTAAGCGCAAGTGTTTTAAACTCAATTTTTGAAGGATTATTTCTCTCTCACGATTGCTGAAGCTCCAATCGCAATCCACTTCTGATATTGTGTTGCATTGTTACGTATTGAACCGTAGCTTGATAAATATTCAGCTTGTGATTTCTCCTCCAGATACGCGTGTTGTTCCAGGACCATCAGATAATGTTGATCCAGGAATGTGTCCTCCTCGGGTAAATGATGTTGTTCTGGGCTAGAGCTGTAGACTCCTGGTTAGCGTCTGCTGTCCTCTGCGTCGTCTCTCAAAAACGAGGTCACGTCTCGAGAGTTCCTGCTCCTTTTGCTTTCATCAGCAGTCCGCCATTACAATAACCCTGTGTGTTACGGTTCATCCCTTCACCTGAAGAGCTTCTTGAATCTCATTTCCTACTGTAGAGTGACTAAAGCACCACACAGACGTCAGAGATGATGATGATGATGATGATGGATGATGATCTCCAGCTGTGTGTTTGTGTAGTTCCTGCGTTTACACGGACGTCAGTTGTTGGGCTATTGGTCGTACTCTAAACAAAATTCTGAAGTTGCTTATAGAACAAGCGGCAGCAAATGGATTTGCAAAAGTTTGTTTTCCCCAAATACACCCGCTCCTCGTCTTCAGCCGGCCGGCTGAACACCCGCCCCGATCTCACGACATTAGCGGAGGTTAAGCTGCTCAAACAAACAAAAGAGTTTTCTGGAAGTTCTCATCCTCTGGAAGTCAAGCTGTCTCTAATCTGGAATAGGATTCGTTATTTTAACATTTGAAGTGAAGGTCATTGTTTACTCAAAATTAGACTTCATTCTTTTGAAGGTGATAAGAAAATGCTGTTTATGTAACATTTTACTTGGTGTTGTTAATCGTATGCATCACAAGTGAGAAACATTCCAGTGAGACTTCTAGTGAATTCTTGGTTTAGTGTTTGCTGGGTAGTTCGCTCTGTGTTTGTTTACTGTTCTGACCTCCAAGTCTCTGATATCAGGGCCCGAATTTGGTGCGAGTGTTGTGGGAAATTCCTGCAAACATTTATTCTCTAGCATGCAAGTTTAGCGAGTATATTAGGGTGTGTTCACACTTGGCAAGTGTGGACGCTGATAATCAAACCCTGGTGCCTCCAAACAAGTGGACCGTGATGCTGAAAAGATGGGTCTTGATCTGCTTCCAAATGAACTCTGGTGCGGTTCGAATGAAATATGAACACAACACGGACCACAGACATGTAAACAAGCCAAAAACAGGATGTGATGTCACAAGATGTGACCCTAAAAGGGCTGAATGCTCAAGCACACCTGTTTTTTTCTCATCATAGTAATCACGATTCAGTACAGGCGTCTTCACACAGCAGATCTTTATTTGTGTGTGCAAACGTGGAGCTGTTTTGATTCCTTTACACTTTTTATAAGCTCTTTTTGAGTCCTCAGCTGGTCAGAATACCATCGTATGTACGCACATACAACGAGCCCGTTTAACCCAGAACATAGCATTGTTTTAGATGTTCGGTAAAAATGTGCGTCGTAAAATCTGTCCAATCAGGTTGTGAGCGTATCCTTGTTCCTTGTGTTTTGTGTCTTTAGGTTCGGTGTTAAAAAGTGTGAACGCTAAGCGAACCAGGACCAAATGTATCATTTTCTCTTTTTTCTTTGGTCCGGTTGCACAACATTCATCTTAACTGTGTAAAATATTAATACAATGATCAGCGTGTATGAATAGAGCCACATTTAGAAGTCAAGACCATAATCAGAATGAGCGCTCGATTGCCAAAAATCGGTTTGGCCTGTTGGTTGAGGTTTGGAGATCAACACACACGTGAATCTGACTGCACTGTTTTACCAGTTTCCAGAAGTGAATTCAAAGTTTGAAATCAAGTCCTCTTGTGCTGTGTGAATGCTTTTGCGCAGTGAAAATGACCACATAGTAACATCTTGAACACAAAGTGTGCACTTAAATATTATTCGGCAACATAATTGCATCAGTGACATAAATAAAAAGGAACATAATGTGTAGCATCACATGCATTGGGGTATTTGCAAGATGCTCTTAAAATATGTTGTAAAAACACAAATACATTGAGCATTTAGGTACATTAATACATTTGTCTAAAATATTACCCCCCTCAAATAAAATAAAAAATCCTTTCCATAAAGAGTCAGCCATTTTATGAAATAAAATTCAGGCCCTGGATGTAATAAAGTAAATCTACGGCTTTTCTTATGTCATTTTCTTGTGTCTTTTGTTCACTTTGCAGATCCCACCGCTCCCAACGTTCAGGTGACACGGCTAACTCTTGTGTGTGAGACGGCTCCCGCCCCGCTGACCCTTGACCTGCAAGGTGAGTAGAGAACACTTGTTCTTAAAGGGATATTTCACCCAAAAAAAAAAATTGTCATCTCACCCTTCCAACCCCGTAAGACTTTCGTTCAACCTCAGCATTTTTGTCCATCCGTGGAAAGGCAATATAAAAAATCAAGCTTCAAAAGTTCATTAAGACATCGGAAAAGTAATCGATATGAATCGAGTCTTACATTTTAATCTTATTCATCAGTGCATATCAAATATGGCAAGCGGAAGCTCAAACGTGGATACAAACCTCATTGTTTGAGCTTTTATTTAGTAATGAACATTACAAATATGTTTTGAAAATAAGACTTAGCATGAGACCTGTAATTTTGACAGTTTATAGCTTGTTATATATTCAAATACCCTATTTATATAATCACAACTCAACAGTGTATATGTTGTGATGTAATAGTCTGAGCTCATTTCTCTTGGATATATTCATGCTGTTATTAGGGAGTGTTATTTAAGTTATGACTAAGCCAAACCAAACCTGTGGTGCGAGGTAATCTTACGGTCACATGACCCAGATAAAGCACAGCAGCCTAAGAGCTCAAATCTGACAGAGAGAGAGAGAGAGATAGAGAGAAATGAGTGTGTGTGTCCTGCAGCCATCTGCTGGAAACATGATTCAACTGCAGTCTGTCTTCACATTCAGCCTCATACCACACCTGACAACGCCAGCTCAACCTTTAAACTTTCTTTGGCATGTTTTTTATTATCCAGGTCATTATTAGTGGTCATCGGATACAGGTTTTTTTTAATGGCCAATGTCAATATAAAAACGCTTGGCTGGTATTTCGACAGGTTCACTGTAGTATCTTGAGCGTGTGTTTGTCCCTCTCTCAGGTGATCTGGAGTCCTACAAGAAGCAGTCGTTCGTGCTGAAGGAGGCAGTGGAGTACAGGATAAAGATCAGCTTCAAGGTTAGATGATCACAACAGGACTCATTTAAACAGTGACTGCTAGGGATGAATGCTATCACACAACTTCTAGCATGGTACAACAATCGCACGGCACATTAACTGTGTACAGTAGAAGTTACATTATGACTGAATTTCCAGTAAAATAACTAAAGTTTATATTTCATAACCATGTATTAGTGTCTGGATAATTCAGTAAATTACTGGGAATTATTCTATCATCAAGCTTGGACGCCCTGTACTTCCACATTACGTCATAAACACCGGCACATTGTGTACTGACTGCATATGCAAACATGCTGCACTGAACTTGTTCCTGTTTATCAGTCAAATAACGTGACTTCACTGGTCCACATTTGTATTCACATCTGTTTACAGGTAAACAAAGAGATCGTCTCCGGGTTGAAGTATGTACAGCAGACCTTTAGGAAAGGGGTGAAGAGTAAGTGCTCTTTAAAAACTACACAATTTTGCATTCATGTTCATGCATGTCACCCGCAAATCAAAAAATAAAATAAAAGACGGTTCTCCTAGTATTCTCTCGTTTTATTGATTTATTTTGGATTCTGCTAAAAAATGCAGTGCTACAAATACTACTATGATGTATAAATACTGTAATACTTCGTTTACATAATTGTATTTATTTTACTCGTGACTTTTTCATGAGTATTTGGCAACACAAAGCTAAACATTTTGTAATGGGCTTCATTTTCTTTCAAGCAACAGCATATTCTTAAAAATTGATGCACATATTTTTTTAAAGGGGTTTGTGCATTATATTGTTTTGGTCAGGTGATTAGGTATTAGGGACTGGTTGTAATCCTGTTATGTAAGTCCTGTGGCGTGTCTGGTGGGATTTTGCTTTATTTAACAATAAAAGCCTTCAGTTCCTTGAGGAACTGGATGTTGGAAATCTACCTCTTTCTCCAACAAAGCAACCCATGTATGCTTGATAGAGAGGCCATGCAAATAATTATGCACAAACAAACAGGAAGTAGGAATGGACAGTAAAACTAAATGGGGAAAGTAAAACAGCCAGAATGTGTCGGAAAGTCACTGTATTAATGAGTGAATCGTTCATTTAACCAATTAAGTCAAATGGCGGATTCATTCAGGAACATGATTGAATCATTGACTCATTCTTTTACAAGTTTGTTTGTGTTTGCATGGATTCGTTCAGTAATAAAACACCCCTGTGTGTTTCTTAGAGACTAGTGCCTTTTCTTGGAACTCCTATTTTCGTGTCTGAGAAAAAGTAATCTGAAACTGAGAATTCAGTCTAAAACGTAACCCAGTATTAACAACTTGTTTATTGAACTGTTGTAGAAAATCAATATCTCGTTTGCAATCGTGCTGATATTTGGGAAGAGCATCACTCTTGCTTTATCATGTTTTAAATGTTAAATACATAAACTCGTACAAGGGCATTTTTGCCTCCATATCTTGAATTTTGGGGTCATTCAATCAATGTTTTTTTTTTTTTGGTGAAAAATGTGATTGCTCTAACCTCCACTGACAATGAATTAGTATAGTTAGTTAATTTCAACCTCTTCACCTGTTTCTTGTGTTCAGTTGACAAGTCTGACTACATGGTGGGCAGTTATGGGCCCCGGCCGAATGAATACGAGTTCCTGACACCCTTGGAGGAGGCACCCAAAGGCATGCTGGCCCGGGGCACTTACAACATTAAATCCAAGTTCACTGACGACGACAAGCACGACCACCTGTCCTGGGAATGGAACCTCAACATCAAGAAGGACTGGAAAGATTGAGTTGTTTCCAAACCCCCATTTTCCTTCTTGCCATCCTCCTACCTAATTCCTCACTCCCTTTCTTCCCCTCCAACCTCCTCCAGTTCCCTCAATCATCGTCGTCATCATCACCACCACCATCAACATCATAGTCCTGGATTAACTGAATCAAAGGAAAAGGATTTTTCTCTCTCCGTCCACTTTCCCCATCTTCAATCCCTTCCTCCATGTTCCTATCCCTTTCCCTCCCAAATGAGTATTGAGGCTTTTCATGAAATATATATGTGAAAACAAACAAAAACGTGCACAATCCATATTTTGTGTTTTGGTTTGTTTGTATATAAAAGTAAAACCAAGAGGAAAAAAAAAAATTCAAAAAACCTCATGGATACTTTTGACATGGATGTTATTAGTAATCTTCACTGCCCCTTCGCCTTCCTCGTGTGTCCCGAACCCTTCCCGATTATCCCACGTCATTCCTTTTTCTGACATTCCTCGTTTTCTTTTTTTAACCATGATCTGCCTTTATGAGTGTAATGGGAGAAGGTGCCATTTGCTGATATTTTTCCACTGGCATTCCCTCATAACTCAAGTTTGCCTTTGCCCAGAGGGAACGTGTCCGATGCCTTTGAGATGAGCCTAGGGTTAGTGTAGCATGGGTAACTGTTAGCGATTGTAGCGGCGCAGGTCTTTACTCGGCTCTCGGTATGAATGTGTGCGTGTCCGAATATGGTTTTAGCTACGTAGGGTTCGTCATCCTGTCCACTAGGGGAGCCGTACTAAGAATCAGCCTTGCCCTGCTCTAACGGCGTAGGGTTTTTGTTTAACCATTTCATCGCCATGTGGCCTTAAAAATGATTCCTGTAGCAAGACATTGAGTAGCTGCCTTTTAGCATCTTAAGTTTAAATTCACTCAAGTCTTTCGTCCTTAAGAGGCCAAGGTGCTTTACCGACTCTTGCTCCCTCAAGGGACTGGCGGTCACATCTTCTGCCTCGTTTCAATTGGCTCAATTCAGGATGGACTAACCTTGAAGGCCAGTAGAAGATCGTGAACCTTGATGCTGAGCAAGCATTTTCCCCAATTCAGTTATCAAATCCGTTCCAAAGACGACTGGTGCTTCATTTACAGAATGTGCCCTTTTGCTTGTGGTTTACGTGAGTTGCGAGGTTCTAAGAAGTCTGATTTCACTAACAGATCTCAAGTATTGAACTATTCTACAGAAAAATTACCAACACCATAGATTGTGCCTCCAGTATTGACGACCACAAGCTGCTCTCGATGCGAAAACCTAAGGGAAAGAAAGTCAGGACTCTAAAGGAGGTGCATTTGTAGTGGGACAGATCTGGAGTGAACCTAAATCTCAACTCTCAGTTCCAGTCCAGGTGTAGTCTGACCTCAGTGTTCAAACGAGAGAGGATGTGCTCATGCATCACTTGTACTGTTTTATACACGCTTCTTTCGTTTGTTTGTTTTCTTTGGTGACATTGCCTGCAAAGTAGTGGCTTGTTGTGCTGGTCTAGAATGCTGCTTCTGTCTTCACCTGTTTGTACTTATCTGGAGATTACTGTTCACCTGTGTCAACATTAAAGTGTTCAGAACAGACCGTTTCTTTTGTCTTCCATTCACCGACATGAATTCTGTACCATTGTTTTTTGTTTTACTTCATCAGGGTGATGTCTAGATGGGAAGCCTCATTCTGACTATTTGAACTTAGTGCCACCAAGGTTAGGAGTTGTCTTGTAGTCTTGCATAGCCAGTCCTGACTATCGGCATAAAGTCTGGTCTACATTAGAGCTAGGTATACTTCATTTTATGAGTACTACTCCATCTGAGCACACCAGCCATTCAAAGTACACTCCATTGATAGTAGCTACATTTACATGGGACACCGTTTGTTGAATGAATCTGAACGTAGTTTACATGAACACTAAATAAAGTGATGGGGTTGATGTGCACGCTATGTTACGAGCTTCAAATCAGAATTGATCTTTTGACATGCGCACACTAGAAGAATATATAGAGTTTCCCGCTGTTCAAACACGCTAACCATCCTCCTACATCTTTTCTTTGTTTTAAACCGCAGACTTAGAGGGTTAGTTCACCCAAAAATGAACATTACCCCATGATTTACTCACCCTCAAGCCATCCTAGGTGTATATGACTTTCTTATATAATTAGGAGGGTATAATGACTTATATTAATAAATACCATTGCTCTTCCAAGCTTTGTAATGGTAGTGAATGGCAGTCCTGATTTTGAAGCCCATAAAAGCACATCCATCCATCATAAAAGTAATTTATACGGCTCCAGGGGCTTAATAAAGTCCTTCTGAAGCAAAGCAATGGGTTTCTGTAAGAAAAAATATCAATATTTAAAACTTTATATACCAAAATGACTAGCTTTCGGCAGGCAGCCTATGCAAGTTGACATTTTTGGGTGAATTATCCCTTTAATATTTATCTATTTCGGGTTCCAATTTGGAGATGATGAGCACATGAACCACTGTGCCGTGCTGCTTATATCAAGCAGTAAAAACGCCCCTTCTCACGTCCAAAACAAGGCGTCTGAGGATGAGAGTCTGAAACGAGGACTGGTGGGACATTGTCCTGCTCCACTTCACAGAAGATGAGTGGAAGGAGACTTAAAATGACATAACAGTCATTTGATGCTTTATTCAACAGCTTGTTCCACGCATCATACGATCAAGTGTTTGCATGTCCTCTCGATCGGATTAAAAAAGGTTTAAACTACCACTTACAATCTGAATGAAATTTGAATAGGTTTTGGCGAATTCATTCCAACTGACGTGGTTGCATGCAACTTTTTTATTCTGACTGCTACTAATCCCATTATAAGCGTACATGAAAATACAGTTACTGCACACGGATGGATGGTCAGAGCAGAATGCTGACCAGGGGAGTATACTTTAGGTTTTATTCTAAAGAGGAGACTGACTGACTGACTGACTAACAAGAAAGTGTCCACATTTCATTTTGATTTTACTTTATTTTGAGGGATGGAGTTATTCAAAATGGTTAATTAACACCAGAAATTAGCAAACATACAGAAAAATGGATGGAGACTTTGCGATCAGAATTTGTGTTCATCCAGAAGTACCAATTGTTGTAGACTCTGTATAGTCATGGTTATGGGTATCTCTAACTACTAAGCGCCTCAAAAAAAAACTGAATATCATCTAAATAACACTTGATGGAACTAACCTAAAACTTTTGTAAGTCCAGTGATTATTGCTTCCTCATTGTAGTAATCTAGTACCTTGTGGGCACCTTTAGTTCCTGGTGGACAGGGTTATCCAAACTCCCAGCCAGCAAGATTAGAACTTGATTTTCTGCAATTGTTGGCCAGTTTTGTGTGAAATGTGCGTCAGATGGTCAGTCTGTGGACTGAGACTGTTGCATGTAAGATTTTTCACAGAACAAGGGTTTCCTTCTAGACACAACCCTACAGCAGATTCATCCTGATCACTCAACTCACTCACTCACTCGTTCATCCATATGCTCAAGGTAATAAATGTATCAAACACCCTTCTAAAGCAAAGTGTGATTTAATATTGAACAAAAGTGGTTACACAACGCTGTGGTTATTCATAACATGTAATACATGCGAGAAAGGAAATAATCAGCAATGATCATCTTCAGGGTGAATATGGTTAACATTTTAACCAATGGTGAGTAATATGGTCTACACTAAAAGGCCAACCCGGCAAAAGCACATTAGCACATCCTGTTAACATAAAATCCACCATTTATCTCTTGATATGTGGCACCAAATGATTCAGGGATGGGTTGTACTAAACAGCCCTCTCTAAACATCTTTCTGACTGTAGTTTCGGAAAAAAGAAAAGTAAGACGTTACATGAACGACTGAGGAAACAGAATCAGTGGCACGAATATTAAGAGCGAAAATCGGCTATTTTCCACCTTTCCTCCCTTTGGTGGAGTGTGTGTCACTTTTCCTCCCTTTGGTGGAGTTAATGTCGCTCTTGGTCCTCTGCAAGCGGGAAAAGATCTCTTTGAAGAGGGCTTTGTACTCGGGAGTGTTTTGGCTCAGCCGCTTGTCCACAGCCTCCACTTGCCGGCTGATTCCCTCCAGGGCCTCAGGAGTCGAGGGCGTCTGTGGAGGAGTGGGCGGCCGCTGGGGTTCTGCGATCCGGCACTCCTTCATGGACGGGTCCCGGGACACGGGTCGGGAGGTCTGCACCTCAGCGTGGCATAGGCTCTCCTCGTGGCGCCGGCACTTCCCTAGCAGCTCCTCGTACTTCTCCAGGAGGGCGTGATACTGCTCATCCACCTCCCGTAGGATGGACATGCCCCTCTTCCGGACGCCGTTAGCATGAAGCGCGTAGCTGCCTTTGCGTCTCCCTGAGGCATCGAGCGCAGAGATGGCGTCTAGAGCCGTGTCGCTGCAACTCTTCCGGACGGGCGCCGCATCCCCGTTCTGAGTTCCAGCCATGACGGCATCATCCGGCGTGTCCGTCTCGGGGGCGCTGTTGAGCAGCGTTTGCTCCAGGCCCTCGTCTCCACTTAGCAGGCAGGCTCGGGACTTGCGGAGCTGCTGCATCTCCTGTAGCTCCGCCTCCAGTTCGTACACGCGCCGCTGGCAATTCTCCGCCCCCGTGAGACGCTGCTCCAAGCGCTCGAACTCCTGTAGCACCGCGCCACATTCCCGCTCGGCCGCCTCACGCCGACCGCGCTCGGCCGCCACGGCTGCGCGCAAAGACGACACCATCACGCGCAGATGCTCCTTCTCTTCGTCAGTGGGTTGACATTCCTCTAGGTCACCACTGCCCGGGTAGGACACCATGAAACTATCCTCGTACCTGCAAAAGAAACACCAAACCATAGGCACAGAGAACACACCGTGATGGATACGGAGAACAGAAAATTCAGGTTTTAGAGACGACAATAATGCTGATAACACATTTTTTAAAGTCACAATGTAATGGAAGCATCACATTTTCTTGCATATAGTGACGTATAGAGTTGTCAAAAAGTACAGACTTGGCAAGTCGACACTGAAATTTTTAAATTGTGACTCTTTGAGCGCTGTTGAGCGTAATATCCTAAACACCTCTGATTGGCCGTTGTGTTCACGAGCTCATCGGATTTGTCTGTGATTGGCTTCAATGATCAACGCAAGGGAGCGTTTGAAAGTGTTTTTAAAAAACGGGAGCGGGAGCGTTTGAAAGCACAAGCAGGCGTCCATCAAACGCTCCCGTGTGTATCTGTGTAAGCGCTCGGTGAAGTGCGTCATTGATGTGTATTTACAACATGTTTTTGAAGCGCTGATCATTGTAGCCAATCACAGACATATTCGATGAGCGCGTGAACACAATAGCCAATCAGAGGGGTTTACGATTCCGCTCAGCGCGTCACATTTTTAAAATTTCGGTACTTTTTGACAACTCTAGAAATGTACATCTGGGAGTATGGAGAAAAGTAGGGTATGATTGGCTGATGTTGAGATGTGGGCCTTGCCCTCAAAAGTGTCGAACTTGGAATGGCGTGGACGTGCTGCATCCTAAATCACATACTGTATAATAGGTACTAAATTTGGTTTAAAACTTGCTTCACGAACATGATTACGTACGATATAGTATGTAACAAAATTACGAACTATATAGTACAAATGTGTGTAGTATGAATGGATGTACAGCATCCATGTTATCACGAGACCTATGGCATCAGTTGCGTCGCTTCACTACCATTCACAAATCCTCTCCCCTGGCCTCATGGGAAAAGTGTCCATTGAATGCACACCTCAGAATCTAACCGAAAGTAGTAGGTCATCTGGGGACTTTTTGCCTACTGTTTTATGAATACTACGAATTTGGATATACTACTTGGCTCACGTACTGTATATATGATATGATAGTATGCAATTTTGGACACAGGGTAAATGATTGGAGAAGTCCTGCATCAAAAGTCTGCCATTTTTCACCAGAGGACTGAGTTATGATATTTTTATAAAAAAATTATGAGGTAAAATAAAAAAATAAAAAACATGCATGGATTTGTTTGCAATAAAAAAGTTATCAGTGTTCCCAAGGATTTCTAAAAGACATTTTATTGAGCCTGCACTCAGAAACCTCAATTTCTAGACATATTTTAGAGCCGAATTTAGAATTGGATATTTCCAATTCTCTAAAACTGTGAGAACCTTATTTAAAATATTTTACTTTAAATATAAAACTAAAGCAAGCCCCATATTATTCAAAAGATATGTCAATTGAATTGTGAAAATGGTTCCAAACTAAAATGGTTCAAAACCATTTGGTGGAGTTCGTTTCTACTTAAAGGGTATTTTGGATAAAGGTATTTTGGGTATGTTGTTAAAGAACAGTACGATCTATTGAACGCACTGTTCTTCTGTCCCGCACAGCCTCGTTTTCATTCCTGTCACAAAGTAAATATGGCGCTACCCTGACCAAGGTCTATTTCATTCTGTTCTTCTCTTTCTTGTAAATTACTGTTTGCCCACGGTGAGATATTGTTTTCTGTGTCATTTTCCCCCGTGGACACATTTTTAATGACATGACGTCTCCGCTGCAGATGTAATAAATCGGGACGTACCTGGGAGCGGTGCAGAGCTCTTTGAGGCAGGGAAAAGAGTGCACTGTCTTTCTCCTCTCTTTCTTTTCTCTGTGAACCCTGAGCTCTTCCAAAGTGCGCAGTTCCTCCACGCGAGCCGTCAGCGTGTCGACCTGCCCCTGAAGCATCTCCATGGTACTTGTCAATCTGTATGAATATGTGTGCATATGATCACTCCATGCATGAGACAGCCAGACAACATAAACCATATCAGAAATGTAATGTTCTCTGGTATTGTCCATTGGATTGTCAGATAATACAGAAATTTACCATCAACCTTTGAATAATGTAAATGCCCTAATACAATTTCAGTAAAGGGACACAAAAAAGGGGGGGAGACTAGCCTGGAGAGGTCACAATATCAATACAGTAATCCTGATTTGATGGAAAGCAAACAATGGTAAGTGGGAACTAGTCAGATAATGAATCTGAAGGTTTAACTCATGAATATTAATTTATTGAGGCTCATGCAATGCAATATCAGCATGACCAAATTAATATTTATGAGCTGAACCTTTGCCAGAGTAAAGGCCTGTTCACACCAAGGGTGATAGCTGTGAAAAATATAGTTTTAAAATTTGTTCGAAATGTAAAAGAATAGTGATGTATATATAGAATATGGTTACACTTTATTTTAAGGTGTCCATGTTACAGTGTAATTATGCATGTATACATATAATTATGCATGTAAGAACTGAGTAATAATAATGAACTACATGTACTTACTATAGAGATTGGGGTTTGGTTCAGGGTTAGTTGCATGTAATTATGCATAATTTATGGATATTACTACAGTAACTACATGTAACATGTAACAAGGACACTATAAAATAAAGTGTTACCTAGAATATATAGAATATGTAATAGTCCACAATTGTAATTACACATGATGATTCCCAGACAGTAACATAGTGTTGGCCCAGATCCGGCCCACATCTGGGACACGTTGATCCACATGTGGGCCAGATCTGAGCCGACACCATGTTGCTGTCTAGGTTGGAATCACTTTCACAACGATTTTTTCCAGCTGATGAACAATACAAACAATTACAGCCAATCAGAATCCATCCTGCTTTAAAGAGCTTGAGCAGTTAAAGCAGCAGATGATAAAACTGCGGCACGCGCTTATATTAAACAGGGCTGCGTTTCCCTAAAGATTGTAAGCCTAAGTTGATCGGTATCAATTGTTCTACGATCAACTTGCAATGCTTTAAAGGGTCATTTCACCCATTTGAACATTGTTTTTTATTTAAAGTGGGTCATATATGTAGTCGAAATGTAAAATAATTTTTGAATTTGGTGCCTTCGTGACCGAGAAAAGACAAAAAATAACTTCAGAACGCATTTGTATGAAAGACAACAACTCCCACAATGCACCACATTGCACAGCTCTGCAAGCCACTCCCACTAATCCAGAAAGCGCATATCTGCCTATAAGAGAAATCACTCTTCCGTCTACAAGGCTAGCTACCACCAGAGCTTGAAATTCATTTCACATTCACACAAAATGTCTAGTTAGTTGGCGAACTCATATAGTGCATTACTCCTCGTTTGTATTTCTTTCGAAAAGGTGAATTATTGCATGGTACCTGGATGTTCAGTCAGAACATATGCGGTGCGAAACTAGGATAGTTCACAACACAAACGTCCGTGTCCTCGTCTGATTCAGAGATTTCGTCCAGGAGAAATTGTCATCGTTGAAATTCTTTGCCGCAGACGGACTCTATCTCTGTGTTCGTAGCGGTTCGTAGCTGCATTGTGAGATCACCGGCGCCACCAGTCCGCCCTAACTCGAGCCAGTCCGGGCTCCTCGTCCGCGGCAGGCAGGTCTTCTGCCTCGGCTGCTCTTCGCTATAATGCGGCTTGTAAAGGTAGCCACAAACACCTGATTCAAGCATCAGACTTCCGAAATCCTCTTCTTCTATATCATATTGAGCACTCTCCTCCGCTATTGTCATAACTTTACATCTGTCTCCACAGCGCCTGTTAGCTTAGCTTCAAACAAGATGGAGGATATTGCTTTCAGTTTCAGAGAGTAAAGTCCCACCCACTGATCTGTAATAGGTCTGTAGCGTGAGCGCGCCCCACCCTGGGAAAGATGAGAAACTAGTGTCTGTAGTCTTAACAGAAATCCCCCCCTCTAACACTTCCTCCTACAATGACGCAAAATGACGATTTTTGCGTCATTGTAGGAGGAAGTGTAAGAGGTAAATAACAGATTTCTCCCGTCTCAGGGGAAAATGAGAGAGTGTTGCACGACCATTCAATAGAATGACTGGGTTTCTAACAATGCAAAGCTTAATGCAAATGGGTGAAGTGTCCCTTTAAGGAAACGCGGCCAAACATTGACGTGGACGCTAATATAGTTATCGTTCTTTGTGTGAACGGGCCTTTAGACTCATAATGTCAGGAATATATCAGTTTTAGAGAGTACTGGTACTGACATTTTCGTTACCGAAGTACCAGTACTTGTGTCATCCCCGGTGTGCAGTGCATTTCCCATGATGCTCTGATAAGGTATGGGCTCACCTGTCAATCTTCTGCTGAGATGCTTTGCTTTCCAGCACCAGTTTCTCATTGGTTATCTCCAGCTCTCGGGCCGTCACATCCAGCTGCTCGTACACTTTAGCGTGCTGCTCGTTCATCTCGCGTAACATCTCCATCTGCTTGGTCAAGTACTGACACGAAGACACACATGCAGAGGATATATCACATCACTGTAAACAGGGCTATTGGTGAATGTTTTCTACAGAGCGTGTCAGACTAGTTGTGTGATTGTTCTTATGATTTACAGTATGAGAGTATTGAGGCGTTTTAAAAACCTTTAGGGTTGACAAGTTTCATTAAACGAATCAGTTTCAGTGAATCGATTCAATATGCTGATATTATGTGAACCTAATTAAGAAACCGTTCATAAAAGTGCCAAAAATAACGTGTCTCCCAATGATGATGAAATATCACAGTATCTTGTTTTGTTTTTCTTCTTCATATGGTGGAGCCATTGTTCACAACTACAGTAAAAATGGGATTGTTCCCATTGGTGGATTCTCACATCAGTAAGAATGTGTTCAAGCTATTATAAAATGGCATATTCTTGTGGAAAGTTTGGTAATCTCTTGTGAAATGAGTTTTTGTGTTAAATATCGCTCTGAACCTTCCTTCACTAAGCTTAAGACCATAAACCCCTTACATTTCTCATTTTTTTCTGTGCTTGGATTCATACGGCTGCAGCCCAAGCGGTCTCAGCATTAGAGGTCTGAGATATCTAAATGCTGTGCGATCCACACAGAGTGAGGCCAGTATCCGAGTATATCCGAGCAACAGCAGCTCATTGTTCTCAGATATGCAACGGAGTCTTTGTTCGGTGGGTCTGGCACACGTACAGGCGACTCCCACCGCATGTGCTCTCATCTGCAAACACGCTTCATGCGCTCCGTTAGCATCGTGCTGATATCTAATTGGCTCATCGACGGGAAATCTGGAGAAAATTATTCTTCGCTGAGACATGCACCATTCAGATATGCAATGAGAATCCCTCTAAATTCAATTCATTTCCTCAACGTTTTTAATAATATGAATTCAATATGAAAAATGAACAACATTTGGAATGTGTCCACAAACTGTAGATGATACTAATAATCAAAGTTTGAAATGCCAACTGTCATTTTTTTGTTGTTTGATTGTTTAATGCATATACACAGCATTTCATTACATTCCATACATTAACTTAATATATTCTAACACTGCAAATTTGATGGAAAAAAATGTATTCAGCCAATTTTATTGATTTCATGACGTTTTTGGAAAACAAAATGACTACGTTTACATGTGCGATTATAGTGAGATTTAGGCTATACTGCGATTAAACTTTACCTCATGTAAACACAATACTTCTGTCAAATTAATGCGAGTAATAATCGCAGTAATATATGTGGTGTACGCCGATTATAATGGCAATAAACAAGCATGTAAACTCTTTAATCGCATTATCTCACTCTGATCAGTGCGCATGTGCTTGTGACGGACACGGATGACGTTGTCATGCGCAGATTCGTGAACATAGCATATTTGGGGTGTTGAACAAGTCGTATGCTCGTGACATAACCATAATGCAGTATATTGATGGTCGAAAACATTGAAATCAAGATATTTTAGAAGATATTTATCACTGAAAAAAAACCAATATGTCCATAGAAATGTGTTTTGTATTTGACTGAAGCCTGCGATACACCTAGAAGAATGGCAGTGAGTAATCAGAATGATGAAAATTGCATGTAAACGAGTCAGCTCGTTAAGCTGCGAATAAGTCCTTACTCTGATCATTTAAATGAATAATCAAATTATTAGTGCACATGTAAACATGGTCAATGTGGTAGACATTATGTGGTGGTTTAGGGTGCACAATTAGGGCGCTTTCACATTTAGTTTGATAGGCTAGTCCGAACCAGAATTTGATTGCTCCCGCCGGATTGTATTCGCATTATATTATTTGGGTCCGAACCGTGGTACGCGTGCATCATCAAAGTAGCAGCTGTTCACCCATGTTTACCCAAGTTCTAGTATTGAACTTAGTTTAGAGAAACATGTCTAATTAGTTGTGAAATACAGTATTGTTGTCATCCATAATAAGCATAATTATGTGACGGCCAGTTCTGGGTCATGAGAGAATGTGTTCTGGAGCAGTGTTTGAGCAGGTCTGTACCTCGATCTCCTGCACCTGCTCCTCATTGTTGATGTACATCTGCTGCAGCGAGTCCTCCAGCTCTTTATTGCGCTCCAGCAGGGTTTTACCCAGCTCGGCTGCCAAGTGCAGATCTGAGACAAAAACACAGCACAATATCAAGGGGTCTGCGAGGAAGTCTTTTGTTTCTTTTCTTTTTTTTCTCCGTTAAGCAGCACATTGTGTACTGCAGGTGTTTCAGCATTAGGAATAACAAATTCTGGTTACCACAGTTTTCCATT
Organism: Scardinius erythrophthalmus; assembly: GCF_964197995.2. NCBI lineage: Eukaryota > Metazoa > Chordata > Actinopteri > Cypriniformes > Leuciscidae > Scardinius > Scardinius erythrophthalmus. Next base: position 62,386,834 of record NC_138221.1, on the reverse strand, counting down.
CATTTCTATTGGGCAATTAAAGAGAACCCACCAAATTAGTTTTTTACTTCAAATACAGCGTGAATTTAAAAGGCCGCTTAAAGAAGGTAACTGTGAGATCAAGTAATTTAGTGACACGAAATTTGTGTGAAATCACACTGTTGGGGTCAGTAGGATTGAATTAATTAATTAATCAATTAATATTCAGCAAGGATAGTACAGACTTTTACATGGCTACCAAAATATTTCTATTTCAAATAAATGCTGATCTTTTGAACTTTCTATTTGTCAAAGTAGAAGAATTGTCATGGTTTCCACAAATATGAAGCAGCATAACCGTTTTAAACACTGATAATAATCAGAAATGTTTCTTGAGCATCAAATCATCATATTCAAATGATTTCTGAAGGATCATGTGACACTGAAGAGAAGACTGGAGTAATGATGCTGAAAATTCAGCTTTGCTCACAGGAAAAACATTACATCTTAATTATATAACACAATATAAATCAGTTATTTTCAAATGTAATAATGTTTCACAATATTACTGTTTTTTACTGCATTTCTGATCACATACATGATGCAGTCTTGGTGAGTATGAGAGATATATGCTATATCCTATAGCTAATCCTAGCATATACCCCAACATTTTGAACAGTAGTGTACATCTGAACATGTATATTTTATTACAGGTAAAATAAAGGTAAAAGTAAATTCAGTCTGATGGGCCTGTTTTTCCCCACACCAGTTTATGATGTTCTGCTTACTGTATCTGAGTCTAAGCAATTTTCTAACAGATAAAATACAGAATTACGCTGATAATATAACACCAGAGGAAAAAACGGCTGAAATGATTGAATGGTTCTGACATTTACTACTTACAAGGAGCTCTACCTCACACAAGCAGAGTGTGTTTCTCTGCGGTAGCTGGCATTAGTGGCGTCGGTGTGTTAAAACCTGAGAAAGGAGCGAAACGAGGGCAGAGAAAATCCTGCGGTTTAATTCCGCCTAAAGGAGGTGATTTTATTTAATCCTTCGTGTTTTCTGATGAACACGAGCCAGAGTGACGTCAGCCAAGACACGACTGAAGAAATCAAAGACAAAGAGAAGGAGCGGCAGGATCGTCTGAATATGAAGCGCGTGTTATAAAGGTTCTGAAGTCTGGCCTTCTGTCGCTCAGTAGAAAGAGAAGAATAGGATAGAGAATATGAAATGTCTACTTGAATGGATGAAGACCAGCATCTTCAATGAATAGTTTCCTTATAGTTGCATGTTTGGTTAGGATGAAACATATTTTAACATCAAATGACACACTAAACCTTGAAACCTTGACAACAGTAGCTATGTTTCCATCCACCTATTTTTAAGCAAATTTTGGGTTATTGCATTCTAAAAATGCAGATATGTATGGAAGCTCGTTTCCGCCACTGAATAATAAATAAATAATAATAATTGCGACTTTTTATCTCACAGTTCTGACGTTTTCTCTCAGAATTGCGAGATATGAAGTCAGAATTGTAAGAAATAAAGTTGCAATTGCGAGATATAAAGTCGCAATTCTGAGAAAGAGTCGCAATTGCGAGACATAAAGTCGCAATTCTGAGAAATAAAGTCGGAATTGCGAGATATAAAGTCGCAATTCTGAGAAATAAAGTCGGAATTCTGAGAAATAAAGTCGCAATTGCGAGATATAAAGTCGCAATTCTGAAAAAATAAAGTCGCAATTGCGGGATACAAAGTCGCAATTCTGAGAAATAAAGTCGCAATTCTGAGAAATAAAGTCGCAATTGCGAGATATAAAGTCGCAATTCTGAAAAAATAAAGTCGCAATTGCGGGATACAAAGTCGCAATTCTGAGAAATAAAGTCGTAATTCTGAGAAATAAAGTTGCAATTGCGAGATATAAAGTCGCAATTCTGAGAAATAAAGTCGCAATTGGGAGACATAAAGTCAGAATTGCATGATATAAGGTCGCAATTACGTGTTATAAAGTCAGAATTGTGAGATATAAACTATTCTGAGGTAAAAAATAAAAAGTCAGTATTTTTTTCCTTAGAATTGGACTTTATATCTCACAATTGTGAGTTTATGTCTCACAATTCTGAGAAAAGAAGTCAGAATTGCCAGATATAAATTATGTGTTGTAAAGTCAGAATTGCGTGATATAAAGTAGCAATTGCAAGAACAAAAGTTAGAATTCTGACTTTATAACACGCAATTGCAACTTTATTTCACACAATTCTGACTATATATCTCGCAATTGTCTCGCAATTATCCTTTAAAATGTTTTATTTTGTGGCGGAAACAAGCTTCCATAGAATGCGCTCAATTGAGGCGGATCATTTTTTATCTAATAAGACGACGTGCATAAATTATGATGGAAACACATGTGATGAATAAATCCCTCAGCGCACAACAAAAACTCAGGTGACTTTGCCTCAACAGTGATTGGATAACTGGAGTAACCAGTGGACCAATCACATCACAGCATCTCAAATGTTGGCTTGGTCGTTCTGAAATGCTTGAGCCAAAGTCTCATCGCAATGATTATTTGGTTTAATTCCCTCTCAGAAGCGTCTCACATGGTTGTGTTCCCAAACACCAGCATCCTAACACAAAAGAACATGACTGCATTTATTGAGATTCGTCTGTGCGCACTGAATTCATTCATGACGGAGGAATAAAAAGCCACAGTTTCAAAATAATTCCCTGTTTGCAGCAACTTCCATTTTTGATTCAGATATTATGCAGCAATATCCCAGGAAGTGACAGTTTTGTCCTTTTGAAACGCTGGTTTATTCGCAAATATTCCAATTTTGCACATGAAGTTAAATTGGCACGTTTGGATGGAAACAACTGATTTTTGGTTGTATTGAGGCTGTTGTCCTTCTGATTCTTTGTTTTTGTCCTCCATTCCTTGTTTTTCCTCCACAGCCGTATCTCCATAGAGAGTGCAGTGTGATTTGACACTAAATCCCCCATTCAGAGACACAAACACAGTCCTCCAGTCTCCTCAGATGGCGTTTTAATACCCAGCAGACACTGGGAACATGCTAGCGGAGACAGTGTCACACACAGGGGAGGAAGTGACATCGTGGGAGGTGCTGAAGTATTAAGATCTGAATCATTGACCTCCATTACACAGATATGAATGCAGAGATTTATCATGAGATGAGATGATGCCAGCGACGAGGCAAACATGCTATAATGAAGAAGCACAGAGCATCACACGCATAAATCACACAAGAGCGTTTGGGGCCGCGTTGCAACATACTTTCCTCCAGTGTCTGTGTGTGGAAACTGATCCCATGGGAGTCGAGAGAGAATAACACATAGATTGATAAACACATATACTGTAAGTGGGTATCAAAACTATTCGTTTACAGTTCATTTTCGGATCCATTGCGCTAGTGGTTTTCTTGCAGTGCATTATAGGGATGCACCGATATAAACCGCCATTGGCTAAGAATTATATCGTTATGGCTGAAATCTGATCTATCCTGTTTTACTATTGTCAATTAAAATGTCCTCTAATAAATGTCTAGAATTAAAAAAAAGTGAAATCTGACATGAAATTGATTATGAACAGGGACAAAAATTAGCCGATAAAACAGATGACTGTTTGTTTAGTGCTTTTGTAACTTCACTGTTTGAATTAAGTCCCGCGGCGAAGTCCTTTATCGATCTTCGTTTAGGGGTAAAAAGAAGTTGGAAATACCTTTGAAGTGATATTACTGTTAGCGAACATCCAGACGGCGTCCACGCTGCTGAGAGCGACGTTTAGATAAGGAAATTTCTGCTGCATGCTCTCCTCTCAATATTAAAACAAACACAACAAAAATGAGAGCGGTGAGAAAAGAGTTAAGAAAGCATCTGATCATAGCGATATGGAAATGTTTGCAACGGCTCTGCAAATTGGCACGCCAGTCAAGTCATGTCGCGTGTGTTATATATATATATATATATATATCACTTTATACAATAGATTGCTTTAACACAAGCAGCTTTACCATATTAAACATGAAAAACAGCATCAGTGTAGCTTTCAATTAGAATTACAACTTAAGTTCCTACTGTAAAGCGGCTCTCCAGTGTGTTCGTGGTTTTACTCACGGATGTCAGACTCGAGAAGAAATGAACCGGAGAAGATTTCCACGCCAAAGAAGGCGGAGCCTCAGAGCCACACCCACCTATTATGTCATTGTCATGGTTGATTTAGCAAACCTTTTCGATCTCCTGAAACTAACTTCTTTTTGGCCTGATTTTGTTCAAAATAACGTCACATCAGTTCGTTCTTTGATTTTGCTTGAAGTTTCCACCTTATTTTTAACATAAGAGCAGCGCGCCCATTTGTAACTTGAATGTGCAAGGCTTCCGGTGTCATTCGCTTCCAGTTTTTTATAGCTGTACAAAAACAGCTCGATATGTGCTCGAAATTGCAAACTGGTATTTCTTATCATAAACACACTGGTTTATAGCACAAATAGCTTTACCATTTACAGCAGCTCGTTATTCTTCTAGTTTACCTGTAGCGGTATAATAATCAGATAATGAATCTGATGTCTCGCACATTCACAGTCAATTTTAAAATAAGGTGCATATCGAGGCCTTTTTTAATCGAGGTGCGTTTCCGGTACAGTGACGTAACTCACTGCTAAACTCTCATAGTACGATGCATCGTTGGAGAAATGGACTACCTAGTTTGCCAAAACCGTAGTAAGTCTGTCGCACATTGATTCAACAAAAGAAAGAATTCCTAATATTATCCTTAACATTTGTGACCCTGGACCACAAAACCACAAAACCGTCTTATGTGACTTTTTTTTTATATATATACACATCACCTGAAAGTTGAATAAATAAGCTTTCCATTGATGTGTGGTTTGTTAGGATAGAACAATATTTGGTCGAGATACAACTATTTGAAAATCTGGAATCTGAGGGTGCAGAAAAATCTAAACATTGAGAAAATCGCCTTTAAAGTTGTTCATTTAAGTTGGCGATTGTGCAGCATTCACTCACAAAAATACATTTTTTATATATTCAAGGCAGGAAATTTACTAAATATCTTCATGGAACATGATCTTTACTTAATATCCTAATGATTTTTGGCATAAAAGAAAAATCTATAATTTTGACCCGTATAATGTATCGTTGGCTATTGCCGCAAATATACCCGTGCGACTTATGACTGGTTTTGTGATCCAGAGTCACATTTTATTGATATGGTTAAAATTGTGCATCCTCACTAGATTACTGTGAATGTTAACACTGGTTAACACAGCACTTCTTGGATAAGGTTGTTGCGTAACAACAGCAGAATGTGATATTCTGTACAGTCAGACATTTTTAGTAACAGCCTTGAAACAAGGTCAGCGGTTTCTCTGAGAAACCACATCCTAATTAAGCATTTTTCTTAATTAACATTCACAATGAGGATGTGTTCCTCTGAAGAGCCTTTCCAAGCTAACATGCACGTTACAGACACACCACGCCTCACTCGCCCGAGGACATATATAGGCCTCATGTGCACTGAGGTTTTCTGCACGTGTGGTTTCAGATCAACACACGACACGACAGCAAACCAAGAACAAGAGCAAAGCCCTTTACAACTACAGCTCAAGCTGAACCTTTACATCCTCCACCAGCCGAAACAGATTTACTACTCACTTTATCTAGAGTAGTGCTTGCCACCAAAACGCTGAAGTCATAATAATTCACTATAATTTACTGTATAATGTCATTGGATTTAGCAAAATATGGAAAGATAAATCTAAAGTAGGGTCGTACACTTAACCACATCGAGATGAGGACTAGTGTGAAGTGCAAAAAGCTTGCTATTGAAATATGAGGTCTGCATTTTTTTTTTTGCACATCTGTGTGTGAATGAATAGCGCAGGTTCAAACACGCGTGATGCTCACGGTGTTTTCAGCATCTGCCGTCTCACTACACATGGATATGAACGTATGAACTTCATCTCTAGAGCTTCACCAGCATTTCAACATTTCATTTCTGATAAAACTATCGTCAAACAGAAACAGAAACTCAAAGGTCTTCACGAAAACCCGACAAAATAAAAGTTTGGTTTAGGGATGTCAAAAGTACAACGTGTTTTTGCAGAGTTGAGCTTTGTAGCCAATCACAGACATGTTTGTTGAGCCAATAAGAGGCATTTATGTTAGTCAGAATCTGCTCAATAGAGGGCTGCAGTGATGATGTATTTTTGTAAGGCAAACCAGAAGTTAACATCACCCTTGTTCCCTCGACAAAACACACAACTGGATTTTTCCAGTGGCTTTAGGATTATTGCAGAAAATAAGGGACTGGTTTCATAGACTTAGATTAAGCCAGGATTAGACCTTAGTTCAATTAGGGCATTTAAGTAGCTTTTATAATCATAACCTAAAAAAACATTACTAGTGTGAATGTGACATATTTTCAGCGCAAGTTGCTTTCAGTTAAAAACTCAGACATGTATTTTTGTCTGGGACTAGGCTTAAGCCCTGTCTGTGACAAACAAAAGCTTATGATTCTTACATGTTTTGTTCATCCTGATAATCTTCACAAATTAACCATTTTTATGATTTTTTTTTTTTTTTTTTTTTTTTTTTTACAATCGGCAAAGGTCAAAAACTATATGGACTCCTCATACTTCCTATGCGGTGTCCTTTTGGTCTTTCCAAGCATCCTTTTTTGGAAAGACACCTAAATTTACCTTGAAAAAAACATACCGTTTTGGGAAAATCATCTTTCAATCTGATAGCTTTCTTTGCTGCATATAGCAAATAATGACTAAATGAATGTGTTAATGTGTTATCTACTCATAATTATTAACAGCATAAAATAAATGTATACATTTATTTAATAGTTTCTATAAAATAATAAAACAATCACTATAGCGTTTGCTATGGTGCCGAACCGTGAAATTTTACTGGTATTGTACCGTGACAACACTAGTTCGTTTAACGTACAATTTTTTTTAAACAATCACTTAAAAACAGCGATGACCACAGTAGTCATACAAAAGGGTCAATCAAAAGGGGCAAAAATATGAACTGGAACTCAAATTACTTTGGCTGACGATGACAACAGAATTACAATTTGTAAGCTCTGCAATGCTAGAACTTCACAATTTCAGAAAAAAAAAAATAATAATCTAACATTTCATATAACACTATTGTTAAAACTTCATTAAATTATTAATTGGATAAAGTTTCATTAATTACGATTATATTATCTTTTTTTGATTGTTCAAATATAAAATCATTAGCACATTTGCAGCACAAATGTGAAGGATGAGTTACGAGCCAGAGTTTAGTTATGACTAGAGGCTTGTTCAAATCCCTTAAGAATGAGCAACAACCATGTTTGCCTTATCAAATATCACTGTTTTAGGCTACGTTTACACGACAACGATATGCTTAAATTGGGAGAAGTTTTTCCTTCCACAGACAGTCAAAACGATCCCCACTCACACGGATCTGCTAAAACGACTAAAAACGCTGTATTCTGCTGCAAGGCCATTAGATGGCGATGAAACACTATAGACAACACGTTATACGTCACCGTTTTCCGAGATTCGCGTTTTTTTGTCGTTTACACGGAGACCGTTTTCAAAAACTTGCACTTGCACAAAGTTCACGTTTTCAGGCAGATGTCGAGTAAACAAACGGCCAAAACGCATAAAAAGTTTAAGTTTTTAGTTTAAAACGGTGTCGTGTAAACAGCCCCTCAGTGTCCAGCTCATTACACATAGTTATGCGTTATGTAACCAAATGTAAGTAAATAAGAGACTAAAACATCACATAATGCATGACTGAATAGATATTTGATCTGCCATAAAAGCTGATTATCTCCATGTACTGTGTGCTTAGTGCTGTGTGCATCTGAAGTGTCTCTCGTCTGAGTGATGTCGTCTTTCACCCTCGTTCTGCCCAGCTGTATCGTCCCCTTCAAAAGAGACAGCCGTGCCAGGAGTCCCAATCAGAGCATCCCAGCCAGCCTGAAAGGGTAACTCTCGCCAAAATGCTACCTAGGGTCTTTTTGTTAATCTACCCGAGGCAAACTTTCGTTTAAAAGCATAATTAGAATGGAAACGTCACTTTTAGATTTGACCGTATTTTCGTTTTTGGTCAAATTGACTTTTGAATTGCCTTGCTTGGGACACTTCTATGATCGCATCAAAAATCGCTATTTTTAAAACACTAAGAAGGCTCGACACAACATGAAACTTTGCTCGAAGTATCACCAGGGGCTCTACACATGAACTCCAGCATTGAGAACATTGTTTGTGTACACAGAGTTTACTAAAAAGAAAGGTTTTGTACAACTGTTGCTGTTTCCGTCCGCCGGCATTTTGACAGTCAAAAATAGTCGATCTCCGAATGCAACGTAACAGGGAGGAGAGTAAAGATGGAAAGCTCCTAAAGCTTAGTTCCATATAAATTCACGGATAATTTGTTGTTTTGTCGTTAGTGAAAATCAATATTGACCTTGTATATGAAAAAGGATCCTCATAAGAAGCAATACTAAAATATAAAGTCAGTTCATTGACATTCGGAGATCGACTATTTTTGACTGTCAAAATGCCGGCGGACGGAAACAGCAACAGCTACAGAGAGTTGTTCAAAATCTTTCTTTTTAGTAAACGCTGTGTACACAAACAATGTTCTCAATGCTGGAGTTAATGTGTAGAGCCCCTGGTGATACTTCCAGCAAAGTTTCATGTTGTGTCGAGCCTTCTTAGTGTTTTAAAAATAGCGATTTTTGATGCGATCAAAGTCGTGCCCCAAGCAAGGCAATTCAAAAGGCAATTTGACCAAAAACGAAAATACGGTCAAACTTAAAAGTGTCGCTTCCATTCTAATTATGCTTTTAAACGAAAGTTTGCCTCGGTTAGATTAACAACTTTAATGCCGCTCAAGTCACATACTGAACTCTTCTGTCCGCACTGAAGTCCTGTGGTTTTGGTTCAGCAGGGGAAATCACTCTTTATGGTGAAGTGATATCAAATCGTGGCCCTGAAACCACAAACTATTCCAGGTTCAAGAAATCCACTTCAAAACCAACGTGCCACTATGTTATTTATCAAAACGCCACTAGCTGAGCGAGGGTGACATTTCACTCTTTTGAGATCTGAGCGGGCACTTCCTAAAACGCCATTTCCTCTTGCTGATGGATTGCTTTAAGATCCTGAAACGGATCAATATGGAGTCTCTGCGAAAGAGATTGTGTGTTAGGGCCCTCCATTAGCACAAAGTGCATGAATATTAGACTACTTAGCTAATTTGATTGTGAAAAAATATGCCTCTAAACATGGTATCATTAGCAGTCTTCCTGTAGCTGGCGGTGCATTTCCGAAGCATGTCTAAACATGCAAATCAAGCTTACTGCGATAATGGTGGAAGTGAGCCAATGCGGTTGATGAGAAGATACACAACTGTGACTGTTCCCAGCGAATCGCCTCAGCCAAAGGATCGTTGTTCCGGATTCCATTTCAATCCCAATTCCTTAAATAGTCAGAATTCTCCATTTGCCTTCCTTCTCATTCCCACTGCACAGCTACAGTCAAACCAAAATTTATCCAGACATTTTACACATTATCACAGTTTATTTGCTATTTTACTAGTTTAGAAAATGGTAATAAAATATGACAAGAACTCAGAGTTATTAAATCAGTTGTGACTGTTAGACTGTCTCACAGATGAATAAGGTTGAATATCTGTCAGCTGTTAAATTTAACACCACAATTAGATGGACAACAATTTAGGTCAACAAATTACCATGCAATGCTTCATTTTGTTCAGTCTGTGGTGTAAAAATGCCACATTAATTAGCAATTAAAGAAAAAACACTTAAGAAAAACATGGTCAGGTCAAAGTGTCTGGATAATATTTGGTTCCAAATTTGTATAAATTTTACTGGTAGTCACTTTATGAAGAATTGTTGGGTATAATATGTCCCAGTTTACTTTATTTTTCTATCCTCACTTACATAAATGTCCTGCACCCATAGTTAAAAAATATAAAAAATGATATCTGGCGTCTGAATAATTTTTGGTTTGACTGTATAAGACACGTGCATCAGATCTAATTTAAGCATCCAGTTACTGGCTCATCATCAGTTCTAGAGTACAGTGCAACAAAGTGTCCTGAAATACATAAAGATCGGTCACAGGCTGTTCCACAGCTCAGCGTTTTCAGTGGGATTCAATCCAGAGGGCAGAGAGAGGGCAAAGACATCAGAGAAACACTTTGTGCCGTCCGTCCAGGTTTCCTCTCGTTCAAACACAGCATGATGATATTGAAATAACTGGACTGGGGGGAGTCAGAAAAACTCAAGATTGGAAAATAATCCAATCGGACATGTGAAACAGCTGTTGCATTGTACAGTCCAGAAACCAAATGGCTCCCATTTGACCAAGTTGAGTTGCCATTACTTTTCCAGTTGTTCCTGTTGACTGGATTGCATTTTTAAAATAAAAAACTCGTAACTAATAGCTGATGAAAACAAATCAAATCACATTTATACTTTTATCCAAGGCGGCTTACAAATGAGGAATACAACAAGCGATTTCTAAATGCAATGCACCATCTATTATCCAAAGCTGTTGGTAGATTGTGAAGGTTTAAGAAAAACAAATATCAGCTGATGTATATGATGCATCTCTGCTTACTACATTAATGCTTTGAGTCTGCAGACACACGGTTAGTGATGAGGAGGTTAAAGCAGACTGAGCTAATGCTGAGCATCTGGACTGACACAGATCCAGAGGAAGACGTCATCCATTTACAGTCATCATCATCACAGCTGGTCTCTAACCTTCAACCTCTAATGCATTTCCAAATATGACACGATCGAGACTCTATAAAGACAGGGGAAACCATTGTTTATACACACAATGAGCACTTTCTTTGTCCGCGGTTTGTCACTCACACACACCCGTCTTTGTTGTCAAACTGATGCGGTTTGTGGCGTTTAATCTCACCTTGCTCCAGGTCTCTCTGGTCGTACCACGGCTCATCCTCTTCCGTGACAAACTCGTCCATTCTGCCGGCTCGGAGCATCAGTGTGTCGCGGTAAACGGAGGCTCAAAGATGCGGAGATCTATCAAAGCGATACAAATGCATGAGGTTGCAACATCTGACTTGTCAAGGCGTTCATGCAATACATTTACAATCGCATTTAAAACACACAGACTTTCCTAGATGTCCATATTATGCATTAAAACACACTTTAACCAGCTATTTCTACGCTGAATAAATGTGTTTTTCGAGCAGCATCCGCGATGGAGATCCGCTCAACGCAACAATGACAGCGCGCGCTAACGTTACTTACTGCGAACAAACACGCGCTCCGTTCGCGTCAAATGTGTCCAGCATGCCAGGAGAAAATTTCCTAGGAATTAAAGGAAATGTCACGGTGTTGCCATTTAGTTCTGCCACGTTCAATCCCTCCCACTGCCGTGCTAAGCGCGGATATCTCTCCTCATCCGACTTCCCAACAACATCCCGTTGGTTTCGCCCGAATGGATGAAGTACCCGAAATCCTACTATTGGGAAGGTCAAGCTCTTAATATTCATGAGACAGATCTTCGCTATTGGTCGGCTGCAGGGCCACGTCAACACTCTCTATTAATATTCACAAAACAGGCGTCAGCCATTGGATGGTTTCAAGCAGCGAGCGAGTCTGTCAAAAATGGCCTAGTCATGTCCTCCAAAATATGAGGAAAATTATATTTTTCAATTTATTTTTCAACTTTTTATGTCAAAACGTGACCTGTGTCTGTTCAGACTAGTCTTAAAAAGGTAGTTTTTGTTTTGTTTTGAAGACTGGGTGTAACTTTTTAAAGTTAGTTAACGTTACATAAAAAGGTAGACTGGTCTAATTTAAAAAAGTAATTTTGTAAGTTTGTTTTAATTTTTAGTTATTTTTGGAAAAGTAAGAGATCACCTCTTTGGCCATAACTAGTTCTCAAAATAGACACAATCCAAGTTCATGCAACTGGCTGCAGATTTTTTTTTTTTTGCCAATGTTGATTCAACCTTTAGACAAACGTGAAAACATCTTCATGTTATATTTATTATGCACAAGCAAATATATCCTTGAAACTGAAAAGTGAACTGACACATCACACCGTTTATTAATATTCATGACTTACCGCACAAATCCTTCGCCGTAGTAGGGATCGTAATTTCTCCTCTTCCACCGAGAGAAACTGTCAAACACAATAATCCGTTTGTCCAGGAATCTGAGGGCTGTTTTCACTCTGAAGAGGGATAATTAGAGGGTCTCCATTCAGCAGTGACTGTGGGCTCAGTCGAGCGTTAAACTCGTTTATTTCGAGCAGTTTCCCGCAGAGAGGAAGACAATGACATGATTAAGGTGTAATTTTAGAGGTGCCTAATAATAGCACGAAGCCAGATTTAATGAATAAGTACTTTTTTTCTTATGTGCAGCAATAAAACTGAAGACAAATGTGAGTTCTAGGCGACCCATAATGCAGCATAAATGTGACAGCAAGAGCACAACAGTATCCTAACTCCCAGTAAAATTCCCATTCAGTTTCTCTATTAAGTAATTGATTTTCAGTAACAAACACTTCAAGACAGACCTCTGAGGTTAAGCGATGATTTATCCTTCTGTAGAAGTCAAGTGTGTGAACGCAAAGGTGTTTAAAAAGCCGAATTCCCAGTGAAGAACTACAATACCCATAATCCTGAAGCGAGATCCACCAATCAGAAAACTCCATTATTAGACTGCATTAGTGCCCGCCCACTTTCACAGTGGCATTGATTTCATAAGTGTTTTTTCCCCTTTTTGTGATTCTTCATTAAAGTATTATAAGCCATTAACCAAACCATCCAGCACTGCGAATGACAATCGAATTACAGAGTTATGTAAAATAACAAACTATTTATTTAAATTTGCTGATTATATCTATAAATCAATATATTTTAAGTTTATTGCTAATTGCATACAATATGTTTACGTATTTTGACAGAGTGGAAGCGCCTTGCAGGCTCTTCTGGTACGATTTGCTCACCGCAACTCTGATTGGTGGAATTTTCTGTAGAGCATCATGGGAAATGTAGTTTTTCACCATTAATTCAGCTGTTAATTAAAAGCATGTTGAAATAATGGGAACAAATTGTTTCAACAAAAGCATAAACCATAAGAACCATAGAGAAAATGTGATGGTCATTCCCAATGCTAATGAGCAGTTCATGCACTCATAAAAGATGGCAATGACATAAATATACTATACAAAATGATGTTTTGCAATCCCTGTGGAGAAAATAAATGAGAAAAATATATACACAACTGAGGCTACTGAAAAACCGGAGGTTTACCGCTCTATTGAAGACACACAAACTTCCCAATTATGCCATAAATTATTCAGCATGAAGTACTTCTCCATTTTCCATTTGTTCACTTTTAATGGAGTTTTCAATACAGTTCGCACTCCTTCGAGTGCATTATAAGCAACTAATGCTACATTACAGTTATTGCGGTCTGTTGCTCGTTCAGATTTCCAACATGAAAAAGCGCTTTTCATCAGTTCATATTCATGTGCAATGTATGCTTAGGCCCTCACGCTACACCTGAGATATACAGCAGCAGCTGCTAAACATGCGGCATCTCGGACATGACAGGGATTGGAGGATCTCCAGGGGTTTGGATTAAGGGATAATAAAGATGGAGATCGCTATCTGTCCTGGACTTTCAAGTGTCTCCAGTCTGCCTCGCTCTCACAGCGCTGAACCCTGCTGAAGAAACCCTTGATGAGGCTCTTCGCTTCCATCTTCACTGTGGGGAAAAATGAGACGTCAAAGCGCTAATTCAGCACTTGAAAAATGTTGGATTTTTATAAGGTTAAGGATAGTCTCACCTTGGCCTCGGCGTGCAGTTTTTCCCTCAGTGAGAAGATGGGAGAGGAAACGTGCAAAGGATTTGAACAAATCCTGTCGGGGAAAAGGAGCAAAATTGAAGCTTTCATTCTAACATCGTACTTTGTACGTGTTTTACATTTGAATGGAAATGATCACCTTGTTTGCGAATTTGCCCTTTTTGTAGAATGGATCCAGGCATCGGACCACAATATCAGCGGCCTCCTTCAGTGTCACGGGCTTTTGTGAAATCGCAGCCGCATCTCCGTTCATTGTGCCAAACTGCGTCTCCTGCACCACTGGGTCAAAGGTCACTCTCTTGCTGTCCTTCATCATGCGGTTGCGTTTCGCAGGAGGAGATGCCGCTCTCTCCTCACGTGACTGAGGAAAAGAAACAGACTACTGACATGACAATCAGCTCTCCATAAAGCTCTTGTTAAAGGGGTCATATACTATTTTTTAATCATACATTTTTTTCCCTAAGGTCAATGTTTCTCATAATTTTACGGAAGCCCTGAACCGTAAACGTATAACAAATATATATGTGTGTGTGTGTGTGTGTGTGTGTGTGTGTGTGTGTGTGTGTGTGTGTGTGTGTGTGTGTGTGTGTGTGTGTGTGTGTGTGTGTGTGTGTGTGTGTGTGTGTGTAAAAAAAATAATCAATTATGAGAATAACGTCTTAGCATTTCAAGAAAAAAGTTTCAATATTTTGAGAATAAAGTTTCAATATTTTGAGAATAAAGTTTCAATATTTTGAGAATAAAGTTTAAATCTTTTGAGAATATAGGTGAAATATTTTGAGAATAAAGTTTAAATCTTTTGAGAATATAGGTGAAATATTTTGAGAATAAAGTAAAAAACAAATATGTATTATGTTTAGATCCATGTCAGAGGCAGTTTGACTTTGTTTCTTCATGTCAGAGGCTTTTCTTCATACACACACACAAAAAAAAAATACTATGAAACTACGGAAAACTATTCTCGTAATTTTTATTTTATTCTCAAAATATTACAACTTCATTTTCAAAATATTATGACTTTAATCTCTAAATATAAAAAAAATTTAATCTTGAAATATTTCAACTTTAATCTTGAAATATTTCGGCTTTACTCTCGGATTAAAGAATTATGGATTTTCTTTTTTTACGTTGTGGTTCAGGGCTTCCTTATAATATGATTCCTTTGATGAAGAATAAATTGTGATATTACTTGTTTTGGCGATTCTTGTTGGCCGTCAGACTTCAGATTCCCTCTGTTTGGACAAAGAAACAGTGGTTCAGAACACATTGAGAACATTTAAGGCATTTCCTCCATGATGACTGAGGGTGTTCACACTAGTTCAGTTCGCTTGATCCGGACCCAAAAAACACACAAAAAGAAACCGCTACATTTGGTTCTGGTTCGCTTAGCGCTCATCATTTTTAACACTGAACCTAAAGATACAAAACAAAAACAAGGCCTTGTCCACACTAAAACATTTTCATTTGAAAACTTTTTCCCTTCTTTTTGGCTTTCCGTCCACACCGAGATAGCGTTTTAAGCAACAAAAAATGAAGCTTTCTGAAAACGCTCTCCTAAGTGGATACATTTAAAAACGCCATTTTCATGTTGTTGTGTGGACTGTGAAAACAGAGGCATTTGAAAACGAAGACACAAGTTTAGTCATGTGACGCATATTGAACCCATAGACATTCATCTTTATAAAACGGTTCGTTCCAGTCCTTGATTCTGATTGGTCAATAGCTGTGTTTTATTCACGGTAGACTCAAGCGAACACGCTTCACTCGACGGTTCTATGTATCACTACACAACACTCCTAGCAACCACATATGATCTCAATATTGTTCACTGAAGCTCATAGAGCAGAGTATTGTGAGAGATTGAGTAAGCGAGTGTACCTTCATTTACAGTAGATATAGCATTTTCCTTCAGGTCAGTTCTATATTCGTGATAAAAAAATCTATTTGAATGTCCGCTGCAATATCTTGTCCTTTTAACAGTTAAGGGTTTAACGGAGTACACAGACTTTTTGGGACTTTAGCTTATTCACTGTATCCGCACCGTATCTTATAGTTAGATAAGTCCATACATACTCATTTCATACTCCTTTATGTGTGCAGGTGTGACGTAATGACGCAAAGACATGCTCATATTTCCCGCGAAAATCCACCAGTACCACTGGAGTTAAAAACATTATTACCAGCTAACCATTTTGAATCGAGCTAAGACAAGCAGAGAGTTCTGAACACTGGCTGGTTATGTACTTGCTCAAAATTTTTATTTTGGGATAATTTTCAACCCAAAAAAGTTACGGATTGCAGCTTTAATAAAGTGATCCTGCCAGAAGAACTGTGTGGTGACTTTACGTCTATCTGTTCCGTCTGTATCATCTCAGTGAACTTTTATGAGGGTTTCCACATGCATGCACGGTCGGGTAAATTTAGCGTTTTCCAACATTCGAGGGTGGATGAGAAACTTTTGGAAAACGCTAGTGTGGACGGAGAGCATTTTGAAATGAAACCTCTACCTGGATTAATGTAGAAGTAGCCTGATTTTGCCAAACTGAACTTACGGAACATCCAAAACAATGCTTTTCTGGACTAAACACGCTCGTTGTATATGCGTACATACAGTATGATAGTATTTTTACCAGCTGAGAACTTGTGAAGAGCTTCGTTTGGAAGCGGACTCAAAACCATCTTTTCTGTGGTCTTGGTCCGCTTCTTCAGATGGCCACTTATTCAAATGAACCGCACTAACAGAGCAATCGCACCAGGATTCATTTTAAAGGGGTGGTATAATTACTTTTTCACAAGATGTAAAACAAGTCTTTGATGTCCACAGAGCCTATATGTGAAGTTTTAGCACAAAATACCCCACAGATATTTTTATATAGCATGTTAAAATTGTCACTTTTTGAGGGTGAGCAAAACGTTTTTGTGTCTGTTCCTTTAGATGCAAATGAGCTGCTGCTCCCAACACAGGGCGTGGAGCTTCATGAGCTCATATGTTATCAGCTCCTATTACCTTACACACGCACACACTGAAAATTTCAAAAACTTTTATTTTCAAACCGGCGTCAGAAAGATGGAGTGACAACATTTCTGAATGGTTAGTTGATGAATTTATGTAGCTTATGTGTAGTTATCTTCTTGTCAATGATTAGTATACTCTGTCTTGATAATCTATAATCGTGTTCCGGGGGCGGGGTTTATGTAAATTTTAGGGTTCGAGATGTCACTAACCTGGGAGGAAGCTCGTGTAGTCCCTACCAGCCGTTTGTTGTAGTCCTTAAAATGCGATTTCTGTAAAAGCAAATATCTCCCTTTGCTTTGAACTTTGAGCGTTGTGACTTTGCAGATGTTGTTTATGCTCAAACAGCAACATTACACACTAACTGAAGTTAGAAAAGTGAAATCATAATCAACCACCCCTTTAATCGAACCAAATCCGCCAAGTGTGAACACACCCTAGATATCAAACAGCTCTGAGAGAAAGTGTCTTCTCCCATCATACCGGTCCATGATCGCCTCATCCTCTTCTGCAGAGGGACTCGCGTGCGCAGCAGCGTCATTCTCTGAAATGCTTTCTACATCCATGGAGCTGTTATTCATCGTTATGAAGTCAGTCAGATCTGGTGATGGCGAGTGATGGGGAGATCCTTCCTCCTCAGGCTCTGATTTAACACTTCCTCCTTTCGTCTGAGGCACGTCTACTTGCTTTTTCCCGAAATACTGTGATATAGAGCGCATGTCTTTGGCTGCTTCTGCTAGTTTCTGCTGCTTCTTAGAGAGTTTTTTGCTCGGGCTGCTCAGGGAGGAAGTGGTGCTGGTTTTGGCTTTGATGGGGGACACGCCGGCGGGTGTTGTTTTAGTGCTTTTCATCTCCTGTGTCTTTCCGGTTTCCTCCTCCTCTTCCTCACAGATGGGGTCCGTGCCGAGCATCTCCTTCTGAGAGTTCAGAAGATCTCCAGCTGTCTGGAACAGGCTGGATGAGCCACGAAATCCAGCGCCCACACGCTTCCTCTTCAGCTGGAATGTGAAGGACAAGAGGAGTACTATTTCAGCGGGTTTCTGTGGATAAACTTCAATTTCTATTATTACTTTTTATGCTCAATCTGAATCCCAGGAAACAAAAACAATGTCCCGCCCCACCATTATTTCAAACTGAATAACCTGTTTTAGTTGTAATGATCTGCTATTACATAAGATAAATGTGACCCTGGATCACACAACCGTCACAAGTCGCACGGGTATATTTGTGGCAATAGCCAACAATACATTGTATGGGTCAAAATTATCGATTTTTCTTTCATGCCAAAAATTATTGCATTTTTTGAGTGAACTGAGTGCATTGTAAATGCAGCATAATCGTGAACATAAATGGACAACTTTAAAGGGGATTTTCTCAAATTTTTTGCACCCTCAGATTCCAGATTTGTAGTTTTATCTCGGCCAAATATTGTCCTATCCTAACAAACCATACATCAATGGAAAGCTTATTTATTCAGCTTTCACGTGATGCACATATCTCAATTTTCTAAAAAAAAAACTACCCATGTGACTGGCTTTGTGGTCCAGGGTCACAAATGTATTGTAAGTGGAGATACATGTTAATTGATTAAAGTAAGTTGCCATTTGTTAACATTAGTTAATTATTTAGTTAACATGAACTAACAGACAGACAGACAGACAGACAGAAGACAGCCTTCATTCTTAGTACTTAGTAAAAAGATGTCATTAAACATATTATTACGGTTCTGTTCTGTTTTCTTATCTTTTAGGTAACACTTTATTTTACAATGTACTTACCATAGTAATAACAGTAAATGATGCATGATTACATAATTACTATACCTCAACCAAACCTTAGTCCTGCCCTAATCCTTTAGTAAGTACATTTTGTTAATTAATATTACTCAGTACTTAAATATATAATTACACTGTAACAATGACATCTTAAAATAAAGTGTAACCATCTTTTATTTTGACATTCAGTTCCTGTTTCCCCGCTGTGTTTAGTTTCGTTTGGTTACCGACTATCCCCAGCTGTGACTCGTTTAGATCTCAGTGCATTTATACTCCCCGATACACCCTAATAAACACACTTTTAAATATGCATGTGCATCTGTAAGGACAAACTGTGACTGTCTCACCGAGTAGACTTGAGAAGCTGAAGTGAAGCCGTCTAGATGTTGAGTCTGAGATGATGAAGAGCAGGTCGCAGTGGCTTCAGCAGATTCACACCGTTTCTCCTCAGCTGCGCTTTTCTTCATCTCTGACACCTGGAGAGGAGTTTATATGTGTGAACTCCAACTGTTACTGAGAAAGGCTGTAAATATGAAGAGCTGAAGATGAATGATTAGCACTCACTCTCTTGAGGACCGCTGCCTTGTACAGGTTTGCTGATTTACTGGCCTTGAATATCTCATGCTCTATTTCGACAGCCTGATCAAGAGCTTCGAAGCTACACCAGGAGAAAACAGTCCAGATCACGGAAATGACAATAAATATCACACATGATGGTATTACATATATTATTGCGTTTATAAACACACAAAAAAACACAACAATAGGTAAAAAATGAATAGCTGCATCTCAGGAATATATTAGAATAGACAGTGATGGTGAAATCGTGACGTTACCTGTGTGAAAGCTCTGCTGCCCCCCTGTGGCTGGACACACACTCCTGCAGCAGAGACAGGCAGTGCTCTCTGCTCTAAAACACACACACACACACACACACATCAAGGTTTGAGACACAGTCTGGGCCTCCAGTGCACATGTGTGCCAGAAGAGGGCAGCATTACTCATCTCTCACCGTCTGGGAAACTCATGATGGTAAACCACAGATTTACACCCATTTATTTTGACACAGTGTTCTATTGCTTTGTCTATGAATGATTAAATCCACTAATATTAAAAAATGTAGCACACAAGCAATAAAACAAGAGCAATACATGACTAATATTAGTGGATGACTGATATAGATTTCTCAATGCTGAATGACAATACTGATATCTTGATGATATAGATGCTGTATATAAGACAGTTTAGAGATGTCACATGTACACAGAATTACTGAACCACTGACGTATATTTCCATCATCATAACTTATGAGTCTGTGAATAGGTGATCAAATGATTTGAAAATATAACCTTATTTACATTAGTTAACATCGACTAACAATGAACAATACTTCTACAGCACTAAGTGTAATAAATGTTTGTTAGTTTATGCATTAAAATGTTCTATCTATCTATCTATCTATCTATCTATCTATCTATCTATCTATCTATCTATCTATCTATCTATCTATCTATCTATCTATCTATCTATCGTCTGTCTATATCCATCTATCATCCATCCATCTATAGTATGTATATCTCTCTATCCATCCATCTCTCTCTATCTATCTATCTCTCTATCCATCCATCTATCTATCTATCTACCCAACTATCTATCTATCCATCCATCCATCCATCCGTCTATCCATCCATCCGTCTATCTACCCAACTATCCATCCATCCATCCATCCATCCATCCATCCATCCATCCGTCTATATATCCGTCTATCTATCCATCCATCCATCCATCCATCCATCCATCCATCCATCCATCCATCCGTCTATCTATCCATCCATCCATCCATCCATCCATCTATCTATCTATCTTTGTCTTGTCTGTCTATCTTTAATCTATCTGTCTGTATATCTATTCTCTCTCTCTCTCTCTCTCAGTTAAATATAGGCTGTGATGATTTTTTTTTTTTTATAAATACCTTCACCGTGAGTCTGGGTATCCTCTGACTAG
Organism: Scardinius erythrophthalmus; assembly: GCF_964197995.2. Classification (NCBI taxonomy): domain Eukaryota; kingdom Metazoa; phylum Chordata; class Actinopteri; order Cypriniformes; family Leuciscidae; genus Scardinius; species Scardinius erythrophthalmus. The sequence goes on along the minus strand of NC_138221.1, from coordinate 62,366,152 downwards.
CAGCATCCTTCAACACGCAATCATCATCTGAGAAAACACCAACAATGTGATGCTTTACACTGACACACTGTCACATTTATTAAATAATAATTTAAAAAAAAATCCTTAAAATGTCCTTAGCATGGAAAATTACAACTCAAGCACTGACCTGGTGGAACAAATGTCTCCTTTGCCATATCTGAACCCTATAAACATGCAAACAAAAGAGAAGTTGATGACATGATCAAACCTCTTTATTTCCCTCACAATAACTATAGTTTCCACCTTAACACCAAAGTTACTGTTAGTACTGTAAAATCATAGTAAATGACTACATTTTTATAGAAATATGAGTGGTGCTTGCCTGTGCAAAACCCACTGCCTATGATTCTGTAATATGACAAAGAACTTGTAAATGATTTCATGTTCTCCAAAAAAGAAATGCCTTCAGTACAGCTGCAGATTGCTCAACTTTATGGGAGAGGCCTCAAACACACAGCTGGAAAACAGATGTGGAGAGAGAGAGAGAGAGAGAGAGAGAGAGAGAGAGAGAGAGAGAGAGAGAGAGAGAGAGAGAGAGAGAGAGAGAGAGAGAGAGAGAGAGAGAGAGAGAGAGAGAGAAAGAAAGAGAGAGAGACAGAGATAGAGAGAGTGAGGTGGGGGGATGTTCTGGCACAGACTCAGACTGAGAGGGTGAAGCGAAGCAAGACTGTGGTTAAGCTGTTTCTCATGACAATGTATCACTGTACTTGCGTGACATTAAATGTGAGCACATTTACACTAATTGTCATTGCTGTAGGGCAAAAAAAAAAAATGCCATTCTTTAATGTGAAAAATACATAATTTAAAGGATAGTTTCCATACATCGGGCCCTATCATACACTCGGTGCAATGTAGCGCCAGGCGCAACCCAAGTGTTTTTGGCTAGTTTCAGCCCGACACAGTTATCATTTTCACGTCCTGCGCCACGTTGTTTAAATAGCAAATGCATTTGCGCCCATTTGTGCGCTCATGGGTGTGCTGGTCTGAAAACGAGGTGTGTTCTGGCGCATTGTTGGACCGTTGCTATTTTGAGGGCAACTGAAATAGACTGAGCCATTGACCAACTGAAACCTGGTCTAAAGTCAATGGTGCATTATTTTATTTTGTTATTTAAAGAGCGCATTAGTAATATGCACCTATAGACGGGTCCACAACGCTTACTACACTATTAATTAATATTTCATTAAGAGAATAGTGACAACCCTTTTAGACCATGCGCCGGGCGCACCGACCATTTTTCCCGCCGTTAAACTAGCAAAAGTGGATTTGGACACGACCTAAGTGACCATAGCCTTAGATGGTTAAAATAGAGCCCATCATGTTAGTATTCTACTCCACTGCCATTTTTATTACATTTATTTGAATTGATTTCTGAAGGATCATGTGACACTGAAGACAGCAGTAATGATGCTGAAAATTCAGATTTGATCACAGGAATAAATTACAATATATTCACATTGAAAACAGTGATATTAAATTGTAATAATATTTCACAATATTACTGTTTTACTGTATTTTTGCTCAAATAAATGCAGTCTTGGTGAGCAGAAGAGACATTTTCAAAAACATTAAAAGATCTTACTGAGCCCAAACTTTTGAACGGAAGTGTATATCAGTATTTACTGAGAATCGCTACTGAGAATACTAGGAATTTCAAAAACCCTGTAAAATTAAAATAACTGGACTCGTTACACTGCATCCTCACCATCTGCGATCCAATAAGATTCCAGCCTTTTTGTCAACGCTGAAACCAATAACGCTGCACGACGACACAAAGTATAACAACCAATGGAGTTTGTACTGTTATTACTTCTATGACAAACTCTTGTGAAACTTCTTATACTGTATAATATTCAATGTTTTTCAATCTTCCACATGTTTGATGACTCATGATTTTTTGGGGGTGAAATGTGAAATATTCATGAGATTCCCTGATTTTGCAAGTAGTGTTTCTGCTGGCCATGTGTTCACCTTTCTCAGGTTCATCTGCTTCTTGAAGAGGTTTCCGAACTCTTTCTTTCTCTTTTCTGAGTCATCTTCCTCATCGCCCCATTCCTCATCACATCTGAACACACACACACACACACACACACACACACAGAAAAGCGCTCTCAGTCTCCACAAAATAACTGCCCTGACTCGTACTGCTGTTTAGTGACGGATCAGCTGACCTCTCAAACCCGTAGCCCTTCCTGCCTCCGGCGTAGAGTTCGGGATCGAAGCCGAACGGTCCCCTGGGCACGCTCTGGGCCGGGCCGGTGCTGGTGCTGAGGGCGGCTGCTCTCGCCAGCTGAGCGCGCACCAGTTTGGGGTCACGGCAGAAGTCACACGACCCAGCGCAGTTGGGCTTCTGATTGCCAAAAAACTGTGAGATGGTGGCGTGTCTGCACCTGGAAATCAAGAATGATGGAACGATTACAAGGAACCAAACAATGTATGTCATTATCCTAATTTTGGGGATTTTTTTTTCTGAATGAAAATTAAATTCCACTCTCTGCCAGTAGGTGGCGCTTATGGAGCAGCAGAAATATAGCGGTTAATCTGGTAAACTGTATACATTCAGTCGGTTGTTACCTCAGAATAAAAAGCAACAGGACGAAATTATACCGATTACTTATCCGGCTACTTGCCACACAAGTAAATAATTAGACACAAAATATTGATCTGAGTCAATATATTTCATTAGCTCTTTAAACGCAAAGCTTCCGCGGAGAGAGCAGTTGCTAGCTAGCGACATTTAAGGGATACGGTATACAGTCATACCACTTATTACACAGCATTTTGCCACATAAATAGTTATAGGGATAAGAGATATTGATTTGAGATGAAACTGTTTTAAAATCATTCCTGTTTCTAATAATCGAACAGTGTACAAAACAATAGTCGCAAAATGGCAGCATCTGTATTTGAGAGAGAGCGAGTCCACGGTACTGGATGACATAATTAAATAATTGTACTCAAAATATTGATTTGACTGAGTTAATATTTTATTAGCTCACCAAACGTAAAACTTCCACGAAGAAAAAACGCTCTTAGCAGGCGTATAGCGCTGATGACTGTGGTATCCCGGATGAGCCTGCGTTATCTGTTTTCAGCGGTTGTTATCTGGGAAGTACATACCACTGGATGGCGTTTATGACCAATCACAAACAAGTATTCCACAGAGCCGTCTAATAACAAACAATATTTTACACTATGGTTGATGCGCTGGGCAGCCATTTTGGATTCTGAAGTTGGGGTTCTTGCAGTTCCTTGAGTTTCCCAGTCGCAACTCTGACTAAAAGTTGTTAAAAGCATTCCAGTTAAAAGTTTGAACTAGGAATGTCCTACTTCTGAGGACAAACAGAACACACTATAAGCAATCGCTTGGCATAAATGTGCCGTATTCATTGACTGCGAAATGCTCTAAAATGCATCAGTACACTACTGATAAAACACAATGGAAAAACACAGAATTTCACCAAAATGTCACTAATGGGACCATAGAATGTCCTCGCAGAATTTTTATTTCAACAAACTTTGCGCACCAATTAACAGCCAACAGGCTCCTTCTGACTGACTGAAAGTGTTTAGTTCAGTATTACTTTAGAAAAACCAATGCTATTATATCTTACTCCATATTCGTTTGTTTTATCTTTGTACTGCCCGTTTCGTTTTCTCTTCATATTTCTCTTGCCTCCTAAAGGACTACAGGCAACTGAACTGTCAACTGTTGGACATACTCAATCAGTCCGACTAGCAGAAAAATGGGTCAAGCCGCAAAATTTCAAGCTCAATGACATTGACCAACCATCGGCTTGGCTTATCAGGGCCTTTAGACAAAACACCCAAGTTGGTCACTAGCTGTTTACATCCAAAGTTGCAAATTTAACTTAATAAAGCACCGTTTCCATCCAGTCAGTCAAAGAGAACAAAATCGTCACTTCCTGATAAACTGGCGCTAAAAGTCCGAAAAATGGAAGATGCTGCAAATGGAGAATAATAATTTTGTATAAATTACTTGCGCCTCAGAACGCGCAGACGAAACGCAATCAAGTTGTCTTGCTTTCCCGAGGTGATGCTGCTGTTTGGGAACGCAGTCGTGTGAGACAGTGCTGGGAGGAAATTACTGAACCTCTTTGACGACAGACTTTGCTCAGGCATTTCAGAACAACCAAAACAGCATTTCAGTGAGACTGGTCCACTGGTTGGTCCAGTAATGCCACCCCATCACGCAAAGTCACATGACTTTTTGGATGCACATTGAGGAATTTATTCGTTGAATGTGTTTCCATCGTAGTTTATGTGTATGTTTTCTTAATTCTTAAGTTTATCCGACTCAATCGAGCGCATACGCATTTTTAGAATTGATGCGCATCTTGGCGTTTCCATCCAGTGTTTTTGTTTATGCGATATCCCAAAATGTGCATAAAAATAAGTGGATGGAAACATAGCTACTGTATGATTTCACTGTACGTCACACGGGAGAGTAAATGATAACTTCTGTTTGAAAATGTTCAAGTTTTTGGTGAACTACCCTTAGAAAGAAGAACAGTGGATGTTTTCTGCATGTGTAACAGCCGCACACACACTAACACTCTAAAATAGAGACTGTACTTCTCACTTCTCTGAGGTTAGGGTTTCAGGTTTCAGAGTCTGAAATAGCTGGTCTGAACCACCCCCCCCCCCACAAAGACCACTGCCACCCATAACCAGAGTGTTCACTACAACTCACACTGACCACGCTTTTCCCATTAGTGACTTCCTCTGAAGACACATAGCAGTGCTGTCCTCCTCCTTTCTCAATGTAGACACTAGATGTCTGAAAGCATATGCAACTTATGGAAACAAATGCAGAGAAATGTAAACAAATGCAGAAAAATCCCCGACAGTAAACCGATGCCTCGTTCAATTTATGACAAGTTCCAAGCACTCGCGACACTTCCTCTTTTTTTTTCTTTTTTTTTTTTATAAAAGTGTTGCTTTGAAACATCACATTGTTTCACACTTAAAAGGTGTGAAAGTTTCCTCAGCTGTCTAAAAGAGAGAGCAAATAAACTAACTATAAATAAAGTGAACATATCTGGGTCATGTTTTATCCCAAAATCAAATAGATTGTGTTTTTCCATAGGGAAAAAAGGTTACACTCTGTTTTACGGTGACACTGACACAGTGTAATTATACAAACAAGTATGGAGTAATATTAATTAAACAAGTACTTATATAATTAGGGTTAGGATTTAGTTTAGAGTTAAGCATAATTTACAGTGATTAATATAGTAAATATATGTAAGATGTGTAATAGGGACACTGGAAGATAAAGTGTTACTGGAAAATGAAGTCTATTTTTAGGATCATGAAGATTTTTTCATGACGATAAGGCACAGCACCCAATTCTCAAGAAAAAAAATAAATAAATATAATAATTTAACTAGGGCATATTATTTCAATCGTAAATTATTTTGTCTTAAATGTATGCTGATTTCAATAACTGTAAAAAGATAAATAAATAATAATTAAAATACAATACAAATAACTATTAATGTAAAAAAGTGTATGGTCCTAAAACAGGCTTCATTGTCTTTAGGCAAAATATTTGTATATAATTATTATTAATTATTATTAAATATTAAAATACTTATTTTTTTCTGAATATGTGGTGAGACACATGACATTGAAAACAAACCTCTGCATAGTGCGGTTCAGTCATTTTTTGACAAAATATATTTATTAGTTTTTTATTTTTTTTATTTGTACTTCATCTAAGTGGTATGAAACAAAGGTTTTGTGTTCACACTTGTGTTCTTCATGATAAAAAATTATGCACTGAAAATGAATGGGAGACGAATTTTTTTAGATATCAAGCACATAATTAGACCACAACTTGCTTAGATTTATGGCTTTCTCATAATTTAAGATTAAAGCATGATTTGGAAAATATATATTAAACTTTTTTTTATGTTTTCATAGCAATAAACAAACTTCTATAATAATCTAAAATAATCTGCCACATGTTGTCTTTAAAAAGAGACCAAACTAAAGTCTGTGCTCCAAAGCATTCAAAATTTAAAAAAAGTGAATAAATGGATCATAACTACTACATAAATATAATTTAGCACCATCAAAAAATGTTAAACAAACATTATCGAAGTAAAAAATAGTACATTATTTTCATTCAACAAATAACAATATCTGTTTTTTTTTTTTACCTCCACAAGAGCACCACCAGAGGGTTAACAACATATTATATAAGATATATTGATGAGTGATATACTGAAAAACAAGTGTCCTACTTTTTAGGTCATTTGTTTTCCTAAATTCAGAGCACGCACACACACAAACAAACACACACAGTCAGTTTCAAAAGCACTTTAAGACTTTGTTTGACAAAAGGAGGAGGAAAAACTGTTTCCACAGTGATTTGAGGGGAGGAGAAAAGACGGGGCCAGACAAAAAGGGGGTGGCGATGGATCTGGTAAACAGAGAGAGAGAGAGAGAGAGAGAGAGAGAGAGAGAGAGAGAGAGAGAGAGAGAGAGCCAGAGCGCTACACAGCCCAGCCCAAAAGACTCGTTAAACTGGAAAACTGCAGGCCAAACACATCTGAGAGACACTGAGCAGCTCACAACAACTGTATGACGGGACAGAGAGCGCTCTAACGGACCAAGTTCATAAACAACGAGATACAGGGGACGTGAACTACAAACTGGATCAAAGGTGAGTGTGTGTGTTTGGAGTGACTGTGAGCATTAAAATAAAAACTTGGTCTTAGCTTGTGCATCTACAACTTCCAAAAACATGAGAGACATGTACAAGAAGAAATGAAGGGGAAACATGAGTCTGCACAGCGTCCAGCAAAAGAATCTGGACACACAAACCCCACGTTGAGTTTTATGAGGTAAAATATAAATTATTATAAGTAAAGCTGGGCTGTATATCCAATATAATCACTATTTTTGCTCAAAGTTCTCAACATTGTGAATAATGTGATGATTTTAATGCACTTTTTATTTACACTTTCTGAAGAATTCGACTTTCTCCATCCGCCTCGTGACTCACAATTCACAGGAACAGCGACTGATTCACTTCCAACAATTAACTTGTCATCATAGTTAGTAATGTGGTTAAAAAAATGCAGCCGTTCATAGTTTGTTCATGTCAGTTCAGGTCCATTAAATAACATGATACAACTCTTGATTTAAACAATGTATTAGAAATCTTGAAATGAACACCACGTTTATCAAATGCTTTAGAAGTATTTCTCATTGTTAGTTGGTTAATGTAGTTTTTACTCATGTTAAAAGCATTATTGTAAAGTGTTGCCAAAATATTGCTGTTATATAACTATGCATTGTTATATAGGAGCATATAAATAAAAAATCTTCGTTGGACTGTGTGGAGAACATCTCTTGATTTTACTTTTTTTCTCTTACAAAATCCAAGCAAAACATTTCCTAAAACGATGAATGCTAGTTCATAACCCTAAAATTATTGCACTTGATATATTGTCAAAACATACTGTGACACTCATGAACTATCCTCATGAACTCGAGGGGAAATGACAAAAAATATCATCAAAACATCACCATCTGATTCCAAAGACATAGAGCAGAAATGATGAAGACAAGACTAATATTCACAAAGTATGATTTGCAAATGAGCAACCGAATTAAAACTCACAAATGCAAAACATCATTCACAATATTAGATTTAATGACTGTTTTTGCACATTCCTGATGCTTCGTATGTTATGCATGTTATTAAACGGACACTCTCTTTAGCCAATCAGATGCGAGTTTTCAGTCCAACCCATTAAAATGTGCTTTGACTCAAGAGGCATAACTTAACATGTGCAAAATTACATTTTATTATGAAAACAATTGCCTATAAACATGGATTCTGGTTATCAGCCACCAGCTAATCGATTCAGCGGTTAACATTTACAACACTACATGTAAGCTGTGTAAAATGACTTGAATTCACTTTTATGCCAGTAGATGGCGTTTCCGAAACTGCAGGGGCCAGTTTCACAAAGATAGACTTTGACTATGGCTTATAGTAGATAGTCAGACTTCAGATAGACGTCTAAATCAGACCGTTATACTTAAGACTCTGACTATCTTAAGTAGGACTACACTGCAATGCATCCTGGGTAAAATAAGACACTTTTCAAAACAAAAAACATGGCGGATCGAGTAAACGCATTCAACCGCTCAGTGCAGTTTACCCAAGCAGAAAATGTGTGTTTGTTGGAGGAGTATAACAGTTACAAGGACATTTTACTTGGGAAATTTAGCGGAGAATGTAGTAACAAGAAGAAATGTTTAAATTATGAGCCATTTTCCCTTTTCTTTTGGCTGTTTGTAACGTAACTGATTGTTACTGCTGGTTGCCAAGCCCTAAGTTAGCCTGGGGGTAAGGCGTCTAATTTTTTTGGTCTTAAAGTAACAACATGTAACTTTTCAACCTTCATAATATATTTCCAAGACCCTTGTGATAGTACATCGACTTACAATAGGTTGAATGAGACGTCTGCCAGAGCCTGACGGGGTCTGTATCGCTTTTACTGGCACTATGTAAATTCGGGGTGCGGGTAGTAACCAGCGCTCAAAAAGAACTACAAAATTCGACTGCTTTACGGCATACGTCACTTCGCCCACCACTTCCTCAAATGTGGCCAACCAGCGCGTTTGTTTTCGTACATCTGTTTTCGTCATGGCTGAAGCAGCAGCAAAACGTAAGAAGTCCAAGGTTTTGTCGGAGTAGAGTCGGAAGAGGAAAAGGGAGAGTGATAAACTGAAAGGCAGGACGAGGATCAATATTGGTCGAGCGTTTGCTCGCTGGCGTTAGCTTATGGAGGAGGAGAGTTACCAGACCGATGCTGACTTGGCCGTCATGCTGTTGAACTAGTAAGTAACTGTAAATTGCTTGCATACTATCTTTCGTTTTTCTAATCTGTTGTCTGCCTGGCTACGTTACGGAAACTATCTGGTCCTCCATTTATCTTCATGAATCAGCTAGTAGATGAGCGAATTATCAATCTGGTAGCTAGTAAACACTAACATGGTAGTTTTAGATGGTTAGGATGCTATCGCTATTATTCTCGTTCAGATTTGAGCATTGCAATCGACATGCAAATCGCAAATGTTTGAGTTAAAATGTTTAGTCTACTAAACATGTATAAATTATGAAAAGGGGGAAGATTAATAATATTGTCATTGCCCATTTGAAAAAAACCTGCATGCTTCATATACAGTAACCGTAAATCATTTTACGACAGCGGTAATGGACAATTCCTCTTCCAACCTGTAGGGCGACCGCAGAGGAAAAGTTCCATGTTGTTGCTTTAATTAAGTCAGTCTTTATTTTTGTTAAACAGACAGACTGATCTCATGAAATGGCGTATGTATGACACGCCAATTCGTATTTCCATTTTTGCCGTGTTAACACGCATAATCGCTTTTCAGCGTGTTTATCAACGCCGTTGATTTACGTTACATTACTGTATATAAATATATATGACCTACCCCAACCGCGTCCCTAAACCTACCCATCACTCGGGTTAATACCATTTATGAGTGTTCCCCTACCATCCTAGGAAAAAAAATATTGCTCCCCAGATGTAGATATAGATTTTCCTCCGTTTCGCTCGGACATTTAACGGCGTACGTACACATACACGCGGAATCACTCTGACGTTTAACGGCGTACACATACACGCGGAATCACTCGGCCGTTTAACGGCGTACACATACACGCGCGTGGACATACACGCGGAGAGCTCAAAATGCGTATAAATAACACGCCACTTCACTTGAAAGTGGCGTGTATGTTTACGCAAAGTCATGATGTCATGTTGACAGTCTAACTTGCATTAGACTAGTCTATGAACACATTTTAGACTTGTCTAACACTATAGACTGGTCTAAAATAGCTTTGTGAAACCGGCCCCAGAAATATAGCGGTTGCATTTATAAACGTTATTACACATTGCACGGAGGAACGTTTTTGAAGGCAGTCAGTTCCCTTTAGAAATGCAGAATATAAAACCTTCCACACAAAACTCATCGGGTGTGCACAAATCACATGAATGATATTTCCGTGTCAGAACGTCGATTTTCTAATACACCAATCAATAATACATCATAAATGTATTTGATCGTGAACCACTCTGAATCCCCTACGTGTTTTAACTTTGAAAAGCACAGCGCTCACAATTAAATCCCTTCCAAGCTCGAAGTATCACATTAAAACATATCATAACTCCTGTTTTATGTCCCAACATTTAAATAATTAAGACTTTTTGATATTCCACTTCATATATTCAAGACTTTGTACGGCCTTAAATTTGATAAAACTGCATGTAAGACTTTTAAGGTAAAACCATCCAGAAATGTGTGAAACTGTGTGTTAATTATAAAAGTATTTATGAAATAAGTTTTGCGTTTCTTCATCTTTATGCATATACATTTGGTTGTGCAATTGTCTTTTGTGAATATGAATAGGTTATGAGATGGTGAATTGTTGTTTACAAGCTATTCTTAAGATACACAGTTTAGAAAAATGCATATACTGTATAACACTTTACTGGCATAGTAAAAGCGATTATGGATGCATCTGAAATAGCATACTCTCTCGAGTATTGAGTAGGCACTTAATTTGAATAAGTAATTACTTCACAACTGCTAAAAAAGTATGTTCTATATAGTATGGATGTAATCTGGACCATTCGCCATGTTGTTATTATCATGTGGCCTACAGCCGTCAGTTAGAGTGCTTAACTGCCATTAACAAATCCTCTCCAGTGGCCTCATGGGACAGTAAAGTGTCATTTTTTAAAATACTTTTTTGGTGAACTTGGACATACTTGTCACATACTGTGTTTCGCCTACTATATAGTTTGGAAGTATGCAATTTTGGACACAGACAATAAATAATGCAATATTTTTGAGTTTTTCATAATACAACCATGTCATAATTATTCAATATTGCGGTTTTTAAATCACTAGAAAGGTAGGGTACAAAACTTGACTTTAGGGGGTTGAATAATTTATATATATTTTTATATATATATATATATATATATATATATACACACAGCAAAAAGCAAAAACTCCAGTGTTAAATGATATATGTCAAAATGATGTATGATAAATGATATGTCAAATATATGTTATATATGTTAAATGATATGTCAAAATATGATTGTCAAAACATAACCAACACCACCTGATCAACTTTCTCTTTGTTCATCTGAGAGTTATAACACAGATATAACAGCCAAACTAAATCTAAATTTAATGATTTAAGGGTCAAGAGCTCAACTAAAGCAAACACTGATCACCATAATGGTGTCTTAAAAATTATATTTGTTCCTTCAGTGGTTCTGCTTGTTAACATCAGGTATCTTCAATATTGGTCAATCATCACTCAATGAATCACTTAATGAGCTCATTAACTTTAACACTCATATTTTAACACTCTTGAGTCTGGAGCCATATAAACTACAAGGAGAGTTCATTTAACACTGGAGTTTTTGCTGTGTATATAATGTTTAGAGGCAATTTTATTTATTTTTCTTCAGAAACTCAACTTCAAGTTCTCAGATATAAATTAATTCTCAGACTGTGATGTCGTATAGAATTAGATTCAGGTATAATTCTAGAAGGAACAGAATAACGTTCCTGAGACCAGACAGTCAACACATTCAATACAGGACAATCCAAACTCAACTTAACCGAGGAAACGGTGTTGAAAGGTGTGAATAAAAGTAAGGAATGATTCTCTCATCAGCGGGGTTAGTTTCATACAGTGACGGCACACCCAACAGCGTCTCTCATGTGGAAACACACCCACGACGCAGCAGAAATTTAATGACAAGCTCAACTAGCAGGTTCTGTTTTTCCTAGTGTTATCACATTCTTCAGCAAAACCACAGGAAACATTCTGCAAGGCCTCGGTTCTGAACTACTGCCTCTCATTTGACTAATAACTGCCAACACAAATAGGACAAACTTATAAAAACACAATAATGTGCTTAAAGCAGCCATTTGTCATTTCAGGGTTTGCATGATGCCTCGGAGAAATGCTAATCTATCAGCCAACAATCATGAGTCCAACCTGAGTCTTCTTGACTCCAAATGTCCACAGGAATAATTGTACTAATTCAAAAAACTTATTTTAATCTAATCTACGGACACTCTAGCCTGACTTCGTCATACTCATATTCTAGTCAGAATGTGAGTCTGATACCGCTCCATAGAGATTTGATTATGGGGTGTGTCTCAACCGAACTAGGAAAAAAACAAAACCTCTGCACTCAATTGGATAGACCTACAACCAATCAGAGCAACGGAGTAAATGACGCATGTTCTTCATTCATATTTTCAACCAACAAAATGTCGCGGCTCTCCGTTCCTCTTTTAAAATGAATGCGCTGTGGATATCTTCTATAACAGTCGCGATGGCGGAATCTACACATGATGTTTCATAAACAAAGTTCGGAAGGAGCACGTACAAATAATCCAATATCAACTTGTCATCAAACAATACCATGTCTAACGTTACCCTATCTATCAGCATGAGGAAGCATATTCACTCTGTCAACTTACCTAACAGTCCTTGACAGTTTTTCAGCATCCCTCCACCACCCCGAATCCTCACTCTTGTCTTGTTCTCTCACAACCAGGAACACGGGGGGAGTATGGCTACCGAGCCCACAGCCCTCTCCTCGGACAGCACATCATATAAGCATTTATTCTATCGACTTATTTGTGTGAAATCTTATATACGCATTTATTCTATCTGACTTATTTGTAAATGTGAACTCGTGAAATCTCAATTCTCCAGCTGCAGTCGTCTTTGTTGTAAACTAATTCAAATCAAGCGCTCTTTGGTGACGTGGATGATTACGTTACCGTTGCTCATCTGTCCATCATCGTATAAAGCCCGCCCTGACAATTTGATTGGTCCGAACAATTTTTGTTCGGGCATAATAGCTCAACGGAGCGAGTCCAGACCGAACTTCCCGACCAAAAAATGTTGTGGCCGGGGTTCGGGCTGGCACCCAGGCTACGGACACACATTGTAAATTAGACTAGGAACTGGGTGCCGTTTACACGACACCATTTTCAACTAAAAACAGAAAACTTAGAATCCGGTTTTGGCCGTTCGAGTTTTGGGGCCTGAAAACGCAAACTTTTGAAAACAGGTTTCGAAGTGCAAGTTTGCACACTAGCTAAGTTTCCATCCACTTGTCAATCGAATTATCGGAAGTTCGAGAAAAAAAAGCTCATGCAAATAAAGCTGGTGAAAGTGTGTTTCCATCCAACGGCTTTAAAGCGAATACAAACCTGTGCGTAATGATGTCACATGCTGTTTTGCGATCAAATTGGTGTATCGAATTGATTTGAGACATTTTAAGGTGTTTCCATTCATTTTCGCACTGAATCGCACAACATTCAAGCAAACATTTGCGAACAAAGTTTTGCTAGACAAAATGGATCGCGGCAAATAACGTTTCCATCAGCGTTTATCGCATAAGCCGTATATCGATCAAGATAAAATCCGATGAGACCGAACGTATTTCATTTGAGTCGATATTCATGAAATTCAATCGAATTTTACTGTTTCCATAAGGCATTTTTCATTCGACTTAATTTAGATAAAAATGTGTGGATGGAAACATAGCTACTGTTATCGTCTCTGCGTAAACGACTAAAACGCGTATCTGTGAAAAACGCATAATGTATTACGTGTTCACTCTATATGCGAGTAGCGTTTCTTTACAAAGTGGCATCGCCAACTACTGGCCTGACATGAAAAATACAGTGGTTTTACTCGTTTTCATGGATCGGTGTGAACGGGGATCATTTTGACAAATTTGTCGTCTGTATGCTAAAAACAGAAAGGAAAAACGTTTCCCTTTTTAGTGCAGTGCAAACATGCCCTGAAACAGTCATAACACAATTACAATAATTAAATTTCACGATTCCACAAGTTAACGTTAGCTGAATGTTCTTCAGGGATGCCACTCTTTTTAACCCATGATTTTACATATGGATTATTACAAATATTTTTAATCACAATCTGATAAAATAATTTTAGAGCTTGACATAATTAGGAAAAACTTATATTCATTATAAAAATGCCCGTGGAACTTTAAGATTTAAGATTAGTTTACACTTTTTTGTTTTTCAAGTCAGATATCACTTTTAAATTCAGGCTTCCTCATACAGTATATCCAGGTTTTCCAAGACCATGGGAATGCTGGTTCTTCAAATAAAAAAATAAATAAAAAAAGTTGTTGAGGGAGAGAGGGGAATTAAAATGAGAAATGTTTTTATTTATTTATGTATTTTAAAGCTAGTTTTGTCTTATTTTAAGTCATTTTTAGGTCCGGCACCATGCTATAGATCAAATATGTGCTATCATATCATATAATAATCAACATAATTACTGAGTTTACCTGTATGAAGGGTCTTTTTTGACTCTTAAACTGTACACTGTTATAAATAATTATTTAAAAAATGTAATAAAAATGTAAATAACCTTACAGAACAGCCTTACAGTTTGAAACTGTTATTATTTAAAAAATAACAACAACAGCAACAGCACTTTTCAGTTGAATTAGCAAGACCACACACAACAGCTTTCCACTGTAAATTATAAGGTGATTTGTCTTTTTATATTTACAAAAACGGTATATTTAACCATACTATTTTACTGTAACACTACAGGAAATGTAAGGTTAGATCCTTACTTGCCTTTAACCAATTAACAGATTTTTACAGTCGCATTTGTACAGTTAAAATTGCGATAGTGTACAATGTGGTCTTTGTGCTTGTGTTTAGGCCAGAATGGGCGCTTCAGAGGACGTGATGGGAATCCTCCAGAGCGTCTGGACCAAACTGCAGGCTCTTCCCCAGGAGCACCCGCTCACACAGACGGCGTTCGTCATCATCCTGCTGTTCTTCTGTAAGCACAGTCTTCTCTCTAACTTACACTGGGCTGTCATTACGTCTCTGCACTGCGGCCACATTTATCTGAACGCGAGGCGGAGAGGCTATAAGAGGCTCTAGTGTGATTAAAGGCCTCCACCAAGCACACGTCCATATTTATCCTGCTATTTTAGTGAGCGCACTGCACTTAAACTCTAACTAGACTCTAATTGTGGGACTGTAAAGTTAGGGTTTCTCACAGCAGAAATCCAAAGATTTGAGTCGTTCTGAAGCGTGGTTTGCATAAATGCTGGGGTTTTTTTTAACTGCAAAGGAAGTTTTAAGTTCTCAAAGTTGCAGTTTCATAGTATTGAACTTAATTTTACGATACAATGACCTCACTTTAGATTCCTTAAAAGCTCTGTTATTATAAATCACCATGGTCTGTCTGATTGCTCGATTCTGATTGGCTGGAAGGTGTGCATTAAAACCAATCCAATCAATTCCCCACAGACAAAATCAAGCCCCGCCCTACATCTGTTCTTGTTCCAGAAGCCGTTTCACTCAGATATACGTCACAACAGAGAAGAAAAGACTGTCACAGCTTCTGTTTCATGCCAACTTTCAGTTTGAGTAAACAGTTTTAGGGCTTTTCACACTTGAACTAGTTAACCCTGGGTCATTTTAAACCCAGAGTAAATTGAATCCTGGGTTATCTTGATTCACGTTTCACATTGTTCATAATTTACTCAAGGTTAACACTTAATCCTTTGCTAAACCCTGGGTGAATGTCCTCATTTGCATATTTGCGGCATCAGTGTCACCGATTGGACGAACGCAGCACGTGACCTGTTTACATAAAGGCTCTGTCATTGGACATACTCAGATTTTATATTGCCTTAGTCTACTATCAGCTTTATAATGGACCTTTCAGATAAAGGTAAGAGTGAAACAGTCTCTAAATACA
The DNA here is from genome assembly GCF_964197995.2 of Scardinius erythrophthalmus. NCBI lineage: Eukaryota > Metazoa > Chordata > Actinopteri > Cypriniformes > Leuciscidae > Scardinius > Scardinius erythrophthalmus. The sequence continues at coordinate 62,350,248 of NC_138221.1, read as the reverse complement.
CCAATTGTCACGTTTTCTTTCTTTGGCCGCTACAATGAACGAGTTAGACTTGGCTTTTTATCTAAAAGAGGAACAGAAGACGGCACTCGAATCGATCCTTTGCAATGACGTTTTAGCTGTTTTGCCGACCGGATACGGTAAGACTCTAATCTACCAGATAGCGCCGCTGGTAGCTGGGGTTTATTGTTGTGATTGGTCATAGTGTTATCCAATTGCGTGCAGTGAGATTTTCAAATGCACGCTTGGTGCCGCCCCTCCAGCTGGCCAATTTTCATTAGTCGATGCCAGACCATTAATCTTTCAGATTTAGGTCTGGATTTCCAGGCTAGTTTGGCACCGCAATGCGGGGTTAACATCCTAGAGCAGTGTTTCATAACCCTGGGTAAAAAAACGGTGCTAACCCTCTTCTAAATTACAAGTGTGAAACACTCAGGGTTAAAAGCAGGCTTAAGAATGACGATAACCCGGGGTTGAGCGTAGTGTGAAAAGCCGTTTTGACTACGACGTGTGACTAAATCTCCATGTTTTCTTCTTCTTCCAGTGACATTCATCGTTCTGATCGTGACCGGATGCGTTTACGGCTGCTGCGGCTGCTGCACTGGCGGGTCCAGGAACAAAGTCTCTGCCGTCTGAAACACGGCCAGCGAGAAGATACCAAACAGACCACAATGGGCCAAAATAAAATCTGGTGGAGTTTGACCGTTTTGTTTGTGACCGCTGCGATATCACACATTACAGCGATAAAATTCAGCCACTGTAAAGCTGCATGAACACACATCAGCTACAGTCACGAAGCAGATCTTCAGATGCAGAAACAAGCATCTGGCTGAGGATTACGGTCCCCCTTAATTATGGAAGTCACAAATAAACACTAAATTCCCAACCTCTGTCATTATATGAACAGTGAACCACTGTGAAACCAGTGGCTGCCCTCTGCTGGTCGCTCGCACCACTGCCGTAACGGAGCAGAGGCGAAGAAACAAGAGGGAAAGCCTAGGGCAGATCTCAGGTGCAATGCCATTCAAAAGTGTAAGATTAGCCAGTGAGGAATTAGTATTTTCATTTAGCAAGGGGATTAAATTGATTGAAGGGTCATTTAGGCCCCGTTTACACGTACATGGTTATTTTAAAAAACGGAGACATTTCCCTTCGTTTACACACAAACGAAGAATTCGCCTCTGAAACCGATTCTTTCTAAAAACTCCGGCCAGAGTGGAGATTTTGGAAAACTTCGTTTGCATGTAAACTGAAAAAAACTGAGTTTTAGGCAGCAGACGTCACAGTGTTCGTTGCTGTTGTTGCTATTTCCGGGATTCTGATTGGCGAACGTGGGCTTGAGCTTCTCGTTACTCTGCCACCTACAGGTTTGGCATGCTCTTGACGGCATATATACACAGGTTCGTGTAAACGAACACTTTTCTGAAAGCTGACAGGTGTGCACGATGTTATTTTAGAAAACGGAGAGGGCGAAATGTTATGAAAATAGCTGGCCATGTGTAAATGTAGCCTTATAATGTTTTAAAAGATTTCTTATAAATGCTGTTCTTTTGAACTTTCTATTCATCAAGGAATCCTGAAAACTGTATCTTAGTTTTCGCAAAAATATAGGCTAAAGCAGCACAAAATTGATAATCATAAATGTTTCTTGAGCAGCAAATCAATGATTTCTGAAGGATCATGTGACACTGAAGACTGGAGTAATGATGCTGAAAATTCACAGGAATAAATCCCATTTTTCAATATTCACACAGAAAAGAGCTATTTTAAATTGTCATAATATTCCGCAATATTGCTGTTTTAACTTGGCCAAATAAACACAGCCTTGGTGAGCAGAAGAGACTTCTTTAAAAAACATGAAAAAACCTTACAGACCCCAAACCTGTGAAAGATGGTATCTGATATAACAAAATACTACTACTACTTTCACGTTGTATTAAGATCATGTGATATACAGAGGAAAATGGAGCTTAGACATAAAATAAAATGGAAATAATCAAATATGCTTAAAAAAAAAAAACTTGTGTATTGTGGATTCAAATCAAATGCATTTTATGGATATAAAGTGATAAAAATATTCATGCATGTTTTGTTTTTGAAACATACCAATTCTGTTTTATTAAACATATATTGTACCCTCAATCCAGGATTATCAGTTGTCTGTGTTTAAACTCACCCTTCTTGCTCACAAAAAGCAACCATTGCCTCGAAGTCTAGAATGGGCGCCTTGTCCTGCTCTTTCTGTGATCCTCGCTTCTCCTGAATTCAAAACACAAAACACACAAGGAATGTCTACCTGTGACTGCTCAGAAGTATGAAGACATCCAGATCGGATGTTGTTCCCGACCTGTTTGCGCGTGATTTCCTTGCGGATGAGGAAGCCGAGCTGGTCTCTGTCTTTGGGAGAGTAGTAAATCCTGCAGGACGATGGCAGTCCGTCACGGCCGGCTCGTCCCGACTCCTGATAGTAACTGGCCAAAGATTTCGCCACATTCCAGTGAACGACAAACCTGAAAACATACGGACACTTACACGCAACATCAAACACGGTAAAGCACAGATGCAAGACGTCTGAAATGTCTACAGATTCATCAACCCTCTGGTGCTCTTCGAAACAATTTTTATTTTTTTTTACCTTTTGGCACTTGCTATGTGAACACAAAAAAAATCATGGACATGATTCGAAAAGGTTTCAAAAAGAGTAAAACATGATCTGGAAAATATCTATTTAATTTTTTTTCCTAGCAATAAACAAACTTCTACAACATTTTTTTAAAGTTTAAAAAAAAAAAAAAACTTCATTTAACAAAATCTGACTAAAAGCTCATTTTTGAAACACAACTTGTTTAGATTTATGGCTTTAATTTTCTTGCAGTTTTAGAGTAAACATTTCATATAAAAATTTAAAATAGTATTTTTGTGCATTTTTCATAAACTTAAACTTTACTTTAAAAAAAAAAAACTCATTTTGAGTTGCATCACAAAAAAAAAGCAATAAAGCAGATTTGTTTCCTCCATTAAGTCAGTGGCTGGCCGAGACTTTTTTAAAGGATTTATAAAAAAAGGCACCAAATAAATGGCAGAAATAAATGGAATAAATCAAAGTAAATGAGAATGATTGATTCACGACTGAAACACCACAATTTTTTATGTTCTTTTTTTTTCAAAGAAATTAGTATTTGTTTAAAGAAAAAACAGTAAAACATTTATAATTAAATTTAAAAAATATCGTTCTTTTGAACTTTCTATTCATCAAAGAATTCTGCAAAAAAAAATGTATCACAGTTTTTCACAAACCTATGAAACAGTTTTCAACATTGATGATAATAATAAATGTTTCTTGAGCATCAAATCATCATATTATCATGATTTCTAAAGGATCATGTGACACTGAAGACTGGAGTAATGATGCAGAAAATTCAGCTTTGATCACAGGAATAACTTACATTTTAACAGATATTCAAATAGAAAACAGCTTTATTAAATTGTAATAATATTTCACAATAGTACATTTTTTGCTGTGTTTCTAATCAAATAAATGCAGTTTTGGTGAGCAGAAGAGACTTCTTTCAAAAACATAAATAGATTCTACAGACTCCAGACTTTTGAACATTAGTGCACACTTAGGTGAGAGAAACTCACCTGACATTGGCCTTGTCCACTCCCATACCAAAACTGATGGTGGCCACAATGACAGGCACTTTATCAGCCATCCAGTCAGCCTGACTCTCTGTGCGATCGCCCGCCTTCAGCCCTAGAGAGAGAGAGAGAGAGAGAGAGAGAGAGAGAGAGAGAGAGAGAGAGAGAGAGAGAGAGAGAGAGAGAGAGAGAGAGAGAGAGAGAGAGAGAGAGAGAGAGAGAGAGAGAGAGAGAGAGAGAGAGAGAGAGAGAGAGAGAGAGAGAGAGAGAGAGAGAGAGAGAGAGAGAGAGAGAGAGAGAGAGAGAGAGAGAGAGAGAGAGAGAGAGAGAATGAGCTTCCCATGCAAACATGCACAACAACATTATACTATTAAAGTCCATTAGGCGTGAAAAGGCAGCGGGATCACCTGCATGGTAGGGCTTGGCTGAAATTCCCAATTTAGTCAACTTATGAGCCACTTCCTCACAACTCTCTCGGGTTCGACAGTAAACAATCCCACATCCCTGCAAACCAAAAATCATCTTGGTTTATATATATAAATATATAATATATAACATAAATAATATATAACATAAAGGAATAGTTTAGCCTAAAATGAAAATTCATAATTTTCTCACGCTCATGTTGTTCCAAACCTGAATGACTTTATTAGTCCCAAAAGGAGACGTTTCACAGAATGTCCAAGTTGCACTTTTCCATACAATGAAAATTAAAAGTGACTGACACTGTTGAGATCCAGAAAAGCTTGTTCACCCCCTGTGGTGAAAATCAAGCTTTTAATGTTGTGGTGTTTTTAATCTGCTTTAAGACAAATCATGTGCAAATTCATAAGTGAACACCATTGCTGAGTATTTTCTCCTTAAAACTGCAGTGAACCAAAGACAGTGTTGTTTTTGAGACTGTGTCTGGTGTTTCTGACGTCACAAACTACCTTGTAACCAATCAGATGTATCGTCAACAAGTGGATCTCTGAGCTGGTGTAAGTGAGTGGAGGCGGGGCTCATTTGCATATGCATTTGTATAGAACCGTGTATATTAAATGAGGCAAGGGCGTAGAGTTACAATTAAATTTAAACTTGCATGACTTGAGATACTTCCAAGACTTCCCCTTCGCTTCATATTTCAAATCTCACTTAAGTTCACGTACATTCAATTATAGCACGTCAAGATGTATTTTCTTCCCAGGTTTGACGATGACTTTAAACATCGGTGAATCTTGTGCCTTGACACTGATGACACACTTTGACACACTATATCAGAATGTGTGGCTCAATGACACTGTAAAAAAAGTGTCCATGGCTTTTCAGTAAACGACCATTGATTGGCTAACGTCATTGCATAGGAAACAGTATCAACAGCCACTCGCTATTGAACGTGAGTAAGTGTTTTTAAAACATTATTTATATAAAACTGTCATTTACAGAGAAAGCATTATGAAATCATTTACTTACGGCACTGTGCCTCGTTTACAAATAAAATACTCCAAACCAACATAATCTTTCGATCACACGATCCAGGACGCCAATAAAACCATCCACTTGTTTCCGAGATGCAAACAAGCTGTTTAAACTGGAGGCGTCAAAGCGAACGTTCTTTCACTCGTCCATTTGTCCTGTTGAACGTGCCTCTATCTATCAGTTAAACTATCAGTGTAGACAGCGTCAGTGATTATAATGGGCTCTATTTGCTTTTGACGTAGCGTGACACTCAGATTCAGATGTCAGCCGTTAAGCGACTAACGAAAGTGGGCGGGGCCTATGGTGCGATGATGTAAACTATTGGTTGATGTCTTGCTCAGGAGGCGGTCATGTGCAAATGTATTTGCCCATGTGACTTCACAGAACCCAACAGTATCAAAACAAGCTGTTTTTGGAGCTTGCTTACATAAATGCTTTGTTTAAATTGAGTTGGAAATTTGAAGGTATGAAACTTGCAGGATGTTTTAATGATACAAAGACCTCTTATATGTGACCCTGGATCACAAAACCAGTCACAAGTCGCACGGGTATATTCGTGGCAATAACCAACAATAGATTGTATGGGTCAAAATTATAGATTTTTGTTTTACGCCAAAAATCATTAGGATATTAAAGGGATACTTCACCTCTGGGAAGATGAATGTGTATTTAAAATAGGTCATTTAAGTAGAAGAAATGTGAAGAAATTTTTGAATTTGGAGCTTTCTAGACTGAGAAAAGCCAGAAAATGTATTTTTGGCTTATGTGGATGAAAGACAACAACTCCCAGAATGCACTTGCTTCGCTGCCTTAGGAGGCCACGCCTACCGGTTAGAGAGCACAGTTGAAAACAACAAGGCTAGCCTAAGTAAGTGATGGGTTTGCCAGGGATTTAGAGATCGCCCAAAATGTCCGGGATTCGGCTTTTGCGTTCTACAGTCGCCATTCATCATGTTTACTGTGGCGAGCAGGACGAGGCTGACGGCCGCGGGAGAACGGCGCGAGGCCGGTGGCGTGATTACTGAGACGCGCCGGGTCTCGCATCTCTCACGGAGGTGCGGGAATTTTCTTAGCAATGTTAAAACGCACATCAACCTATCACTTGTTTTGCATTCATGTAAACACTACAGTCAGATTCACCGATCAGAATTAATTCAGCTAGATTGAAACGAGAGGTGTGCATGTAAACAATGAATGGCGACCGCAGAACGCAAAAGCCGAATTCCGGACATTTTTAACAGTCTCGCCCGCCGGACAAGTCCGGGAAAAGGAAGATGGTAACCCCTACTTACTCAGCTTTCTCCTATTATTCAGCTTTCTCCACAGAACAAGAGCCTGCTAGCTTAGCTTCCAAAGAAAGACGGCTGATACTGTGTGCATTCTGTGAGTGAGATCCCACCCTCTATGGGCGTGCTGAAAACATGCGGGACAACGCCTTCTACTGGCTGTAGTCTTTTGCCTCTGGACAGAAAATCCTCCGATGACGCAAAATGACGATTTTTGCGTCATCGGAGGATTTTTTCCAGACAAAAAATACATAAATCTCTCCTCTCAGGGGGATATGAGGGGGGAAAGCATGGTAATTAGAAAATACTACAGGTTTTCTACTAATACAAAGCTTAATGCTAAATCCTGAAGTAACCCTTTAAGTAAAGATCATGTTCCATTAAGATATTTTGTACATTTCCTGCCGTAAATATATAAAACATGTATTTTTGTGAGTGAATGCAGCACAATCGCCAACATAAATGAACAACTTTAAAGGAGATTTTCTCAATATTTTCGATTTTTTTTGCACCCTCAGATTCCAGATTTTCAAATAGTTAAATCTCGGCCAAATATTGTCCTATCCTAACAAATCATACATCAATGGAAAGCTTATTTATTCAACTTTCAGATGCTGTATGGATCCCATGTGACTGGTTTTGTGGTCCAGGGTCACATATGGCAAATTTGATTTCTCATCATGTCATGACCCCTTTAAGTCACTGTATGATTGAACTTCATTTCAGCGTCATGTCATTAACTAGTATGTGCAAACATACATTTTATTTGTATAATTTGTTCCACTTTTATTGAATGGATAAAATGAAGCTTCATTGTTGTGTTAAACTTCTGTGTTCAGCAGATGAAAGAAAGCCGTACTGGCTGAGAACAACATGAGGGCGAGTAACACATAAATAGTGACTGACCTTTTGAGCAGTATTTCCGCCCAGCGCCTCTTTAGCAAACGCAAGCAAGTGGACGTAAGGGTCCGGCAGCAGATCCCGGAAGATCACGTCATACTTCAAGTTCTTCCGGAAAACAGGCGTGGCGAAGAGGAGTGGCGAGCGCAGTTTGAGCGAGCGCTCGATGTCTTCCTGCACTCTCTTGGGCGCCGTGGCTGTGAGCGCTACGCAGGGAACGTCCTGCAGACGGGAGCGCAGGTCGCCCAGCTTCAGATAGTCCGGTCGGAAGTCATGCCCCCACTGGGAGACGCAGTGAGCTTCATCCACCGCCAGATACGCCAGGAGACCCCGCGAGCACAGCGAGCTCAAGCAGGGCTGGAAGGACGGAGACGCCACCATCTCGGGAGTGATGTAGAGCAGCTTGAGCCGAGGACTCTCGCTCTCCAGATCCGCCAGGATCTGCCGCCGCTCGGCCGAGGGAAGTTTGGAGTTGATGGATCGTGCGGGAACATTGAGAGCCTTCAGGTGCTCCACTTGATCCTGGAGCGGCACAAACATGATGAATCAGCACACGCTTAAAAAGATCAGTTCTCACTCTTGTAAACTAGTGATTGACTGGTATATAGCTTAAGGCCAGACAGGCAAAAACAGTGTTTTCTCATGCATCTGTCAATGTTGAGCTTTTTGGCTTTTCATAAAGGGTTTTTTCAGACTAGTGGACAGAAAACATCCTAAATACACTTTTAACTGCATCTTTTAGAGCACTTTATCTATTTGCGTCTGTAGATTTCAATTACAGTGTATATCTTAAATGGCCGTTTTCTTAAAGCTACACTGTGTAGGAATTTTCTCCCATCTGGCGGTGAAATTGTTTATGACTACCATATGAATAATAATTTCTAGCCCCTCCCATTCCGAGGGCGTTTTAAGTCCTACAGTGACCGTATTATTTCAAATCTGCCGGCAGTCGCGAGTAATCTCCCCCTCGCATTCGTCACGGCGCCACTGAGTGTAAACCCAAAAGGCGAAGTTTGAAATTCCAGGTATGTCCCTCTTTGGCTAATGTATTTTCAAGATGGAGGCGCAACATGGCTGCTACCATTCGAGCAACTCGCTCGTATGTATTCTAAATGGCAGATTATACACTTATGAGAATACTTGATTAGTTGGTTGAAGTGATCACACATTAATGAGAACGTATACTTTTGAAAGAGCAAAGTGTGTTTTGCTAAAAATCAACTTTAAAATTAGTTTTTCCTCCTACACTGAGCCAGAAATCTCCACTTCAGTATCGCTTACATATACCAAACTTAGTTTTTTTTTTTTTTTTTTATGTAATCTTGATGTACTACATTCGCCATGTTGTCATTATCATGTGACCTGTCAGCGTCAGTTGATATGAGCCTCTTTTATGAGTACTGTGAATTAGGACGTACTTTTGTCACATACTGTTTTTCACCTACTATACGGTAGGGAAGTATGCGATTTCGGATGCAACCAGAATTTACTTTTATGATAATTATTCCTTTATATCACACTGTATCAACTGATGCCAATTGTCTCAAAACTGTCAAATATTGTCTGGCCAATAACACTAATGCAAACCATAGTTTGCTTATGAAGCAGCAGCTTCCTGCTCAAAGGCTATTGTGTGCCTGCAGCTTATCCATGCTGACAGATATGGCTTTTATGTGTGTGGATGGGGTAGTTTTGATGAGTTTTCACCTGTATGAGTGCGATGAGAGGAGAAATAACCAGAGTGATGCCGCTGGACAGAAGAGCTGGGAGCTGATAGACCAGAGACTTGCCAGCTCCAGTGGGCATACATACAAACACATCCCTGTCACCTGCAAGACACACACACACACGCACGCACGCACGCACGCACGCACACACACAAACGTCAGGACAACAACAACACTAGCATTCAGCGAGCTCCTGCCTTTTATCCCATAATAACCCAGTGTAAATGTGTCATTGTCACCCTTCAGCACTGCTTTCACGGCATCTTCCTGCTGCTGAGAGCGAAAACTGTCGAATCCGAAGTGCTTCTTTAGCGCCCGGTGAATGGCACTCATAATAACTACATCAACAAGCTCAACAATTCACTCAACTTTGCTTCATTGAGCTCTCGGTCGCGCACAGATGACGTCACTAAATGACGCAAATATACTGAGTTCGTTTGAGTTTTGTCTTGTACTTTTCTTCTTCTTTTTTTCGCATACCATCATAAATCGCATTTTCAGTTTTTTTTATGTTGTTGTTCAACGAGTATTTTAAAAAATGCTTTTTTTTCCGTATCTGAAAACAAATAAGAAATATTTTTTTGATGATGCCCGCTAACAATATTTAGAAATGAAAGGAATTGTTCACTTAAAAATGAAAGTTCTTTCATCGTTTACTCGAATTTATTTCTTCTGCTGAACACAAAGAAAGATAATTTCCCTATATATATGAATGATCAATATATTAAATGGTTTAACAGCATTTGAAAATATAAAGAATAATATATTCTAATATAATAATATATTACATCAGTAATACACTTCATAATATATAGATGTATGTGATCAGATATGGCACTGCATGTGTAATATATTGCAGATACATTCACTCATGCAGCATAAACATGCATACTGTATGTGAACATACATTCACATTTATGTGGGAACATGTATGTGCATTTTATGCACATAATAAAGGATAAAACTTTGTGAATATTACATGTAATGCTATTTTTGTCTTAATTTATAAATATTTTATATGTATTAATATATAGCCATACATGGTCAACGCATATATTGCAGTATATTGAAAAATTTAAGCACTAGTTCCCCTATACATGGAAACTTATTATGTAATATTCAACATTATATGTTGCAGTATATTCCATTATATTTTTGTTCCATAAGGGTAGTCTGCATGTTAAACTCTTGAGTCAGTCTGAGAAGCCTGGGCCGCAGTTGCCAACAAATGGCCTCAGACGGAGACTATGCATAAAGATTATTAAAGAACATTTTGGTAATGAATTCTAGGTATTTACTGCCTATCTGGAGAAAGCCTTGGGCAGGCCCGCTTTAAAGGCAGAGGATGTGCAGGGATTACAGGCTTATGCTTAACTTAACATGCCTAGCATAAAGATTGTTGTAACAAAGCTACCTTACAAGCTGAGAGAGCAATGGAGGGCTCAGGCTTGTGAGAGTATGGAGTTCAGTCAAGGCAGAGCAAAGTTCTCACACATTGCCGAGTTTGTTGAAAAACAGGTTAAGGTGGCATTTGATCCTGTGTTTGGAGATATCCGGGACAAACAGGGCACAGGTAAATTCAAAACCCTAGTGCACAAGACATTTAGAGGGAATAGTTTTGCCACTGATGTTGCTGTTTCAGTTCCATCTAAGAAGACTGACATTGTGTCATCAAGGATACAGCTCTGTATCTCAGTCTAATGGAAACTGTTTGTTCTGTGCAAATCAACATCCATAGGAAAGATTATTTGCTTTGAAGAAGAAGACTCAACGAGACCAGATTGAATTCCTGAAAGCCAAGGGAATTTGTTTTGGTTGTCTAAAGAAAGGACATATGAGTAAGGAATGTGACAATCGTTTGATTTGTGATGTTTGTGGAGAAGCACATCCAACTATCCTGCACATATATTGCAAGGAAGTAACTGTGAAAGAGTTAGAGGATAGGTGTAAAGTAGTGTCTGCTCAAACTTGTGGTCATACAGGGGCCAGTAACGAGAGGAGTATAATGCCAATCATACCGATTCAAGTGAAAGCTATTAAAGGTAACAAGGTAATGCAGACCTATGATTTTCTGGACCCGGGAAGCTCAGCCACTTTTTGTTCAGAGCATCTAATGAACGAGCTGAATCTGAGTGGAAAGAGGGTCAACATTCTTCTTCGTACCATGAGTCAGGAACAATCTGTGTCCTGCAATGTTATTGATGGACTGGAAATCAGTGGAATAAATACCTGTTTCTTCCCACTTCCTGCCGTATATATGCAGCAGAAGATGCCTGTTGACTCTGAAAACATCATTACTCAGGAGGAGTAAGGGAATCTAGGTAGTTTGTGGAAATTTCACCATTCATATAAGCTGCCATTGGACGCGTAGGCACTCGGAGTGCCAATTTGCCGCTTAAGTTAATGGTGAAATGGACACTTTACCTTTTTGAGGGGTAATGCGTGGTAATTTACCATAGGGGCCACCTTTAGGGGCGACCTTGAGCTACTGGGGAGTCCACAGATCGTCCTCGGACCCCCTGTGTCCACGTTTTGCCTATACCATCCTCCTGACAGCCTGTTCTTCATCCCATTGTCCACAAAGCACCTCTGATGTCATCTGCCTTCCTATCCGTACCATAGTCTTCCTCTTGTCCACAAAGTGCCTTTGGTGTCCCCTGATTGCCTATTCTTCATCCTTTTGTCCACAAAGTGCCTTTGGTGTCCCCTGACTGCCTATTCTTCATCCTTTTGTCCACAAAGTGCCTTTGGTGTCCCCTGACTGCCTATTCTTCATTCCTTTGTCCACGAAGTGCCTATGGTGCCCCCTGAAATATAACAAAGTCGAAAACATCATCCCACCTGCAACTTATCTGACAAGGCCCCTGTAAGCAGTCCATGGACAATTAAATTTTAGGTTAATAATACATAATTATACATAATTAAAAACTGTAACGTACATCATTGTGTTGTTTTGTGTCCTCTGTGTGGCATAGAGTAGTTTTTTACCTCATAAAACCACTGTAATTATGAAATATGACCCATTAATGTATTGTCCACAGACAGCCTACAGGGACCAATAAGTTACAGACGGGACTTCACCAACTATGGTGATAATCCCGAAGGTTTACGATTCAACAGCTGAAAATTTCTAAGTCGAAAACAGTATCCCACCTGTAACTTATCTGACTGGGCCTTTGACCAAGTGTATTTCGGGAACCAAGACTTGGAGCTCCAAATTCCGGGCGTGAGGAGGTAACTGTGGGATCCCCATAACCTTAGAGTATGGAGCCCCAAGTTGGCTTGGCTTTGGAGTTATGCCCGGTCAAAGACGGGATTTTGACTGAGTGTATTTCAGGAACCAAGCTGAGTTGGAGTTTCAAACCCCGGGTGCGGGGAGGTACCTGTGGACCCCCCACACACCAGGAGTATGGAGCCCAAAGTCGGCTTGGCTCTGGAGTTATGCCTAGTCAAAGATGGGACTTTGATTGAGTGTATCTCAAGAACCAAGTTGTTGGAGCTCCAAACTCCGGGTGTGTGGAGGTACCTGTGGGACACCCATAACCCCAGAGTATGGAGCCCCAAGTCGGCTTGGCTTTGGATATATGCCCGGTTAAATATGTAACTTTGACCTGGTGTATCTCGGAAACCAAGCCGACTTGGAGCTCCATACTCCGGGCATGGGGAGGTACCCATGGGACCCCCATGACCCCAGAGTATGAAGCTCCAAGTCGGTTTCGTTCCCGGGGTACATCCGGTCAAAGTTACATCTTTGACCAACTGTGATGCATCCCACCTGTGATCTATTTGACAGGGCCCCTTTAAACGGTCTGTGGACAGTTCAATTGTAAGCTAATGATGCATAATTAATAGCTGTAATGTACATCATTGTGTTGTATTGTGGCCCTTGTGTGGTGTACAGTAGGTCTTACCTAATAAAACCTCTGTAATTATGAAATATGACCCATTAATGTATTTTCAGGATCACTAAGGCCCTGTTTACAAGAGAACGCTCACGGGTGAAAATGTAAAAATATAGTTTATCAGATGTGCCTTTCGTTTAGACGGCGACTGCGTTTTTGGGGCTTAAAAACGCAAAAAAGTGAAACCACCCTCCAGAGTGGAAATCTTAAAAATGCTCCACCATCGCGTTCCTGTCTAAAGGGTAAAAACGCAAAAGTCTGCTAAACAGTGAAGGCACCGGTGGCTCTCGTCGCGTACACGTTTACGTCACGGGCATGCGCTACATCGAATTTCACACACTTTTGCGTCACTATATGCACGCAGATTCCCCCCCCCCATAACGCTCGTCTAAACGCAGAATAAAAAGTAATAACACAACCCCACTTTTGCGTTTTCTCTTCAGATCGTTTCCGTGTAAACATAGCCTAAGGCAACAGGCAGGTGAGTTTTTATTAGGGTGGGAGCTTAACTCCTTAGGACAGTGGCCCTCCAGGACCGACGTTCCCCATACCTGCTTTAAATCGTTAATTTGGGGAAATTTGGGCAGCTTTGAGCAGCTCTTGAGGTTCTTATCCAGTATGTGAAATGAATTCCTTGCTGATATAGCTGTGCTTACCGACTTTGATGAGGCCGGCACTTATTTCTTTGCGCTGTCCATTTAGTGGGAAAACCTCTCTCTACTATTGCGTTGGTTGGTTGTTTATTTTCATAGCTAGAACATGACTGCTACACAAATAGATTTTTGAATGCCAGTCACAGTTTTAATTATATTTCTTACAGTGATATTGCAATTTCAGGGATAAAATAAAAATTATAATACAAACATAACTGAAATGTAGGACAGTAGCCTACAGTATGTCTTGCGTGACATGCCAATTTCGGGACTGTCACCCTATGTTAATCGTTGTTGTGTAAACATATCATGAATATACAGGACTTTTATCATGAAAACTCCAAGATGTTTTACAGAAAAAACAATCCAGAATAGCCAAAACATCAAATATAATATTCAGCTAATGAAGGATAAAACAAAGAATAGCATACTATTCTGAATTCAGCTCAATATGTGCTTTTGTGTATGTTCAAAAAAGGTGAAAAAAAAAAAAAAAAAAACTTTAAGAAACCAATAGAATCACCCGGTTGCATAAACTCCCACTCATGCGAGTCTGGAGAATCATGACTGTTAATGAAGAGGGAGGTATTATCATTAATTAGCCAAAGTCTGTATTGTACAAAAAGACCATAGGGCAGCACCTCAATAGTGTGACTAACTGTTAAACAATGGCAGGAAGTTGGTGTGTTCTTCAGTCTCTGGCACTTTGTGTTTGGTTCTGTGCTTTCTGTCATGCTGTTCCACAGTGGAGTAATCTGCCCCAGAGTCCTCAAACTCTGATGTTCCAGCAAACTGACCAGCGGTTTCAACAGCAAGCTAGTCAACAGTTTCCTCTGCCAGTTCAACAGCAAGCTAGTCAACATTTTCCTCAGTCAGTTCAACAGCAAGCTAATCAACAGTTTCCTCGGCCAGTTCAACAGCAAGCTAGTCAACAGTTTCCTCAGTTAGTTCAACAGCAAGCTAATCAACAGTTTCCTCAGCAAGCTAATCAACAGTTTCTTCGGCCGGTTCAACAGCAAGCTAGTCAACAGTTTCCTCAGTCAGTTCAACAACAAGCTAATCAACAGTTTCCTCAGTCAGTTCAACAGCAAACTGGTCAACAGTTTCCTCAGCAAGCTAGTCAGTTTCCTCAGCAAGCTAGTCAACAGTTTTCTCAGCAGTTTCAGCCTAAGCAGCCATTGGCACAGGCAGAGCCCCTTGACAAATGTGCTGTAGCTGATTATGAGCAGGTCCAATGTGGACCCCCTGGTATCAGTGGTGCTGAGTGTGCAGCTATCAACTGCTGCTTTAACGGACAGCAGTGTTACTATGGGAAGGCAGGTAAGAGTGTTGATCCAATGCAAAGGTGTTCATGTTAAACTGATCTTCAGCAATAACCTGCTCTTGTAACTCGTTCCAGTGACTGTCCAGTGTATAAGAGATGGTCAGTTTGTGGTAGTGGTGGCTAGAGATGTTACGCTGCCTCGATTGAGCCTGGATTCAGTTCGGCTCCAGGATGGAAGTGACCCATCTTGCAGTCCTGTGGGATCCACACCTTTCTTTGTTATATACCAGTTCCCTGTCACTGCATGTGGCACGAGCATGATGGTGAGTAGCTGCTTGTGCTTTTCTTTTGCATGGCTTAGAATGGACTGGATGCCAACAGTGTTACTATTTGCAGGAGGACAGTGGATATGTGGTGTATGAAAACAGAATGATCTCCTCGTATGAAGTTGGTATCGGACCACTTGGTTCCATCACAAGGGACAGCCATTTTGAGTAGGTGACGTATGCTTTATCATAAATGTTAATCATTGACACATGCTACATGCTCATGGTTTGTCCAGGCTTCTCTTCCAGTGTAGGTACTCTGGTACTTCAGTGGAAGCTCTGGTTGTGGAGGTCAACACTGTTCCTCCACCTCCACCAGTAGCTGCTCCTGGACCCCTCAGGGTGGAGCTTAGACTAGCAAATGGTCAATGTGTCACTAAAGGCTGTGCAGAAGGTAAGTGTTTGGCCCAAGTATGCCTAAAGCCTCAAATTCCAGGTTGCATCAGTTTCTAGTTAAACACTGTATCCTCAGGGGATGAGGCGTACACCTCCTACTACAGTGACGCTGATTATCCAGTTACGAAAGTCCTGCGAGAACCCGTGTATGTTGAGGTGCGCATTTTGGAGAGGACCGACCCCAACATTGTCCTGATGCTGGGACATTGCTGGGCAACACAAACCCCCAATCCACTCAGTCTACCCCAATGGGACCTTCTGGTTGATGGGTGAGTAAGGCCAGTCTTTATCCATGTGCTGTAAGGCCAGTCTTTATCCATATACTGTAAGTCATTTCTGACTGCCTCTTTGCCTTTCAGATGCCCTTACCAGGATGATCGTTACCTGACCACATTGGTTCCAGTGGCTGGATCTTCTGGTCTTCAGTTTCCCACCCACTACAAGCGCTTTGTTGTGAAGATGTTCACATTTGTAGATTCAGCATCGCTGGCTCCTCTGCAGGAAACCGTATGCTCTGCAGCCTTACCTCAAGCCTTAATATTGGTGCTTTTTATAGTGAATTCTATGGTTTAACCCTTTCCCCTCTGTTAGATCTTCATCCACTGTAGTACAGCGGTGTGCCATCCCTCTTTTGGCTCCTGTGAGCAAAGCTGCACTAGGAAAAGTGAGTGCTTGCTGTAAATTGACTTCAGGAACTGAATTTCTTTTTGTTTTTAAAATCCCCTCATGCTTCTACCACTTTTTACAGGAAGAGACACACACGTCAAGACCATCTCTAGTGGGCAAACTGTGGTGTCTAGTGGAGAAGTCATCCTGGTCAAGTGACTTTAGTTTAATAAACTTCATGAAACTCAACATTAGTTTCTCTTTGGTGTTTTCTGACTGGAGTTTGTTTCATAACTGTTCTCAGTTTGAGTTGTAGGGCAGCACTACTAAACGATTTTCTTTTGTGCATTGAGGTTATATGCTTGAACTAAATGGGCCAAGCTTCTGCCCAATCAATTCAACTTAACTATTTGCCAAGCTCTAGTTGCTAACTTGGGGCCCCTGTTCATGTTTTACATGGTATCAAATTAAGGGTTGTTTAACTTCTGTTTGTCTTTACATTTGACTTTATGGCTGGACACAACTGCACATTGATACTCAGGCATGCCCAAGGCCCTTTAAGGTCACTTGTTGGCTTTTTATTTTTCAGGATAGTACCAGTAATGTTTGAGAAGTAGACTGCTTATTAAGCATTAATTCCTTAACGGTTAGATCCCACTTAGGTTGCTGTCCAAGGTCTTTTTTTTTTTACACCTGGTACTAAGCATTTTTGTAAATCCAATCACAAGTGGACTGAAATGAATAAAGGGTTTAATATAAATCTTTAGCTTTATTTTGATTACTTCCAGAGGTAGTAAAACACATTTTAGGCAGATTGCTTTCATAACGTAGATGCTCATGTGTTTTTGAACATCTACAAAACACGGCCTATTCTACTGCCCTAATAATAAACATTATAGGAAGTGCGCTAGCAGACATGATTTAAACTCTGTCGGCTGAAGACCTAAGTTTGGTTTGAAAACAAATGTACCAAGTGTAACACAGGCCAGCTAGTAGTTGCTAAAACTTCACTTTCCTGAACTCAAGAGGCGCTCTAGCGACTGATGCTAGAGACTGCAGTCTTTAGCCTCCTTGCTCGAGTGCATAACTCCCACGCCGGAGACCCGCACAGAAGAGGATGAATAGGACCTGGATGAGGGGTTACATGAGTTTCTCACCATTCCTGATTTTTAACATGCATTGTGTTCGGTGTGGCATTGCCACTGTCACAGGTCGGGGTGGGCCACGCCAGACTGCACCCACCCCTGGGGGACCGGGCACCGCCTCGAGGAGCGTGTCAAGGAGCCAGACAGAAACAGAGGATAAAGGAATAACAATTTCTTTATTCAGTTAAAAACAGGTAAATTTGAAAAGTCTTAATTAAAATCTCTTCTTTCGCCAGAAGCAATTCGATGGGCCCCTGGACCGGGGCGGGACGGACGGTCGTGGACACCCTGCGGCTTGTCAGAGAGGAATCAGAGGATGGACGCACACCACTCAGGTAAGCCACTGGGTAAGTACTCTTGACAAGGCTCTCAAGGACGTCTTGGCTACACGGACCCCATTCAGACTAGAACCAGGTAGGTATTCGCAGTGGGGATGGAATGAATGCCGGAGGCTGCCCAGAGGTAAGTACCCGGAGGACGGGGATCCTCGACTCGGACGGATCACAAGGACGCAGGTGGCGAGCGGGCCGGGCCAGGAGGGGACCATGAACAGCAGAACAACACTTTAATCGAGACACGTGCCGTAGTTACTCTCCTTCCTTCTGAACAGTAGCAATGCTTTGCAGCACGGGCACAGAGGGCCACCCGGCAAGAGAACACTTCACTTTGGCTGTGCCCTGCAACGATACGACAGGGTTCAATGGTTCAACAAGATGCGACGTTCAACAGTGATACCTTCTCTCCTTCTGAACAGACAGAGGCTTCCAGTGGGGACCACCAGGCGGAGAAGATGCTTTGAGGGAGACACTCCACTTGACTGCACACTGTATCCAGGTAACAGGATTTAACTTCCCAACAGCATATGGAACGTTCAATTGAAATACCTTCTCTCTTCTGAACAGGGCGGAGACCTTCACTAGGGCATGCGGAGACCACCAAGCGGAGAGGACACTTGAGCAGGACACTCCAATTCGGCTGTGCACTGTAACCAGGTAACAGGATTTAACTTCCCAACAGCATATGGAACGTTCAATTGAAATACCTTCTCTATTCTGAACAGGGCAGAGACCTTCACTAGGGCATGCGGAGACCACCAAGCGGAGAGGACACTTGAGCAGGACACTCCACTTCGGCTGTGCACTGTAACCAGGTAACAGGATTTAACTTCCCAACAGCATATGGAACGTTCAATTGAAATACCTTCTCTCTTTCTGAACAGGGCGGAGACCTTCACTAGGGCATGTGGAGACCACCAAGCGGAGAGGACACTTGAGCGGGACACTCCACTTCGGCTGTGCACTGTAACCAGGTAACAGGATTTAACTTCCCAACAGCATATGGAACGTTCAATTGAAATACCTTCTCTCTTTCTGAACAGGGCGGAGACCTTCACTAGGGCATGCGGAGACCACCAAGCGGAGAGGACACTTGAGCGGGACACTCCACTTCGGCTGTGCACTGTAGCCAGGTAACAGGGTTTAACCATTCAACAGCGTATCAAACGTTCATTTCAAATACCTTTTCCTTTTCCGAACAGGACAGCGACTTTCGATGGAGCATGTGGAGACCACCGAACGGGAAGGATGCTCTAAGCAAAACACTCCACTTCAGCTGTACACTGTAACAATGCAACGTGAGTTTGACCATTCAGCAGTAATGAAACATTCAGCTGTAATACCTTCTCTCGTTCCAACCGGACAGCGGCTTTTGATAAGGACGTGTGGAGACCACCAGACAGGAAGGATGCTTTAAGCAAGATGCTCCAATTCAGCTATGCGCTGTAACAATGCAACGTGGGTTTGACCATTCAGCAGTAATGAAACATTCAGCTGTACTACCTTCTCTCGTTCCAACCGGACAGCGGCTTTTGATAAGGACATGTGGAGACCACCAGACAGGAAGGATGCTTTAAGCAAGATGCTCCAATTCAGCTATGCGCTGTAATAATGCAACAGGATTCCACCATTCAACAGTAAATGAAACCTTCAACGGCAATACCTTCTCTCGTTCGAACCAGGGCAGTGGCTGTTGATAGGGACGTGTGGAGACCACCAGACAGGAAGGATACTCAAGCAAGACGCTCCAGTTCAGCTGTCCGCTGCAACAATGTAACAGGAATCAATGGATCAACAGCATTAATAGAGCGAGGCTGCCTCAAATGGTAAGTTGGGCGCTTAATGTGACAAACCCTGTTCAGGAACAGCGGGTGAAAGACTATAGAGGAGAGTGCACAGCAGACTATTAATACTTCTCCACACGATAAACTTCACTCCATAACACCAACCGTGTGAATCGTCACTTCAGGCACTGCATTCCACTCGCACACCGTGCATTCGGGCCAGCACTCACCCACCGGTCTTTCTCCCACCGGATTGACTCTCGTCTCTCACACGGCTCAACTTCTCCAGAGACAGCCAGAACGGATGTAGCAATCGTCACATTCAGTGAAGGGAGAACAAAGGTTGAAGACAGATCATTAATTCACTCGGTGTAATAATCCACTCGTGCCACACGTTTTCCAAACGCTCCACACCACTTCAATGTCAGTGCATATAAACCACAGATCAAATACTCATCACTTTGCGTCTCTTCCACATTTTTTCGTTGACAAAACTTCACTCTCTCCTTTCCATTCCTCGGCTTCAATCTTCGCCCCGCTGTACAGTCCAGCTTCAAATATAAGCAACCCGCCGTCAAACACAGTATCTCACGGGAGGAGAACCACCCTGACCGTCTGTTTCCTCTCTTTTTTAAAGCCCCATCTTAATGCGCGTTCCTCACAACACTCTCTGTAATTCTCCTCACCTGCTGTCAATCAGGCAATTGGCCTCGCTGCCATGGCAACAGATTTCGCGGTGTAATGAGAGGACCATCCACAAGAGGTCTCCAAATAATACTGCCTTCACGAGGATTTACTCTCTCTCCTTATCCGGCTTTTGTCACACCGTGACACGACTGTCAGAGCAGAAATGAAAGCTGCTGCTGCTCTGTATGTTTTTTTTCAAAAACGTCACAATAGCAAAATGTAGACCCTCCCCTTGAAGAAATTAGGACAGAAGTGAACAAAGGAGACCAATTAAAACAGGTGTAAACAGGAATGTCTAATTGTGATCCAATCTACCAAAATTAATAACATCTTAACACCAGTGGCGTATCCAGGACATTTTTACTGGGGTGGCCAAGATGGGACACAAAACTAGAGTGGGGTGGCCATATATACTATAAAGTAATGTTATGTAAACCTTCAAACTCTTATGAACAATAGAGGATTTTAATAATAGTAACAAAGTGCAAACTTTATTTTTAAATAATGGTACTATTTCATAAAATGTAAGATACAGTCACAGGCCTATTTAGGAAATGTGTTTACTATAGTCTGTTATTAATTACCGTAGTGGGGATATGATTTACTCAATTAACTTGTCCATTAACTTGTCCGAAAATGCATTTGTGTTTAGGCTATCTGCAAAAAGGTTTACATACACTAGATTGCAGTCTAGGCTACTGTTAATGTAAATATAATGTTAGTGGATTGTTTTTATAGTCTACATTAGAGACCTGCGCGGGACGGATTTCTCATTTAATAATTCCTAAAAAGCTGACATCTCAGTTCATCGCCATCTCACAAATCTCTGTTATTATCAATGAAACTGGCTGCATAATTAATCTTTCATAATATCTACACTTTGTTTGCTATAACCAGATGATTTGCCAGTATGCAGAATTCAGCACTGAACAAAAAGTTAATTTTGAGTGGTGAGGGGATTCTATCTTAAATGCATCTGATTGGCCATTGCGTTCAAGAAATCAACACAAATGTCTGTGATTGCTTACATTGTTCAACGTTGCAAACATGTTATAAATAGAGACTCTGGCCTGTAAATCGTTTCTATTTTGTTTTAGTTTTTCTTGTTGCTTTTGTGCAACAGATGAATGACAATTTATTCGTTTTTATTTGTTCAATTTATAGATAATTCTATTTTGCGGGAGTCCCGACTCCCGCGAATCGACACGCATAAACCGCCCGCGCCCGCACTCGGCCATCAGATCTATATTCCCGTGCCGCACTCTGTTGCGTTGGGTCCCGACCATACCTCTCAATCGACTGATTCCAGCGTTTTTATCGTTGTTGTATTGTTGCAACTGTGTGACCGTCCTCTTGTTTCACGGACCAGCAGCGCGCGTGCTCTTATCTCATGGGTCATCTGACCTGCATGGCCAAACGTCCGCTGAGCAGAAATCAGCTCTCACAGTCTCAGTACGAACGTTACTGTGTTAGTTAAAAATGTGAAACTGGCCTTAAATCAGTTGATCAGCTGTCATCATTGATTGACAACCTTTCTAGTTTCTTGTGTTGACGAACTTGACCTACCTATCAGATCTGGGGTGGCCACAGGGGTGGCCAATGAGCTTTCAGGGGTGGCCCCGGCCACCCCAGGCCACCCCCTAGAATCGCCATTGCTTAACACCGAACAGTGCTGGAGAGCTTTAAATATGTGGCCATGCAAGAACTGCCCTCATGAGTTCTTGAAGAGTGTGCACTTTCACATGACCAGTTATTTGGTCTTGAAGTCCCCCTGTAGTCAATTTTATCCCTTAAAACTCATCTTTGATCAATAAAATGACGTTTAAACTTTTTTTTTTCGCTTGAAAAGTTCTTCATGCCTTAAAATTGCTTGAATGTAACTCTCCACCGTTGCCTCATTTAGTACTTGTGGTTCTATGAATATTCAAAAATTAGCCCTGCCTCAAATTGCTCACACCAGTTCAGAGATCCACTCGGTGATGTGTTTTAACAGTTTAGAGAAATAATGCTTTTGAGTGCTTTCATTGTGAAATCTGTTATTTGTATTTGTCCCACTGGAGACAAAGGTGATGGCAGCAGGTAAAATAGTTCCATAACATGTTTAGGTGAAGAGAAAAACTTTGGATGGAGACCATCCTCCTCTGACAAGACAATAAATGTGTATTTCAATAAATTTGGGGTATATTATCGCCTTATAATTTCAGGGCTAGCCTGCACCCTGCAACATAAAATGATAGGCTATACTGAAGGATCTTACGGTGCCTGTGGGATATTAAAAGCCTTTATTATAAAAATTACTGTACTTTATAATGAAAAATTTAAGAATAGAGAAGCTATGGCTGAGACAGGCTTACAATATGTGGCGTGGGGTGGTGTGGCGCAATGGATAAGACACATGCCTTTGGTGTGAGAGACCCGGGTTCGAATCCACTGTGAGACAACAATGTGTCCCTGAGCAAGACACTTAACCCCTAGTTGCTCCAGAGGCATGCGACCTCTGACATATATAGCAATTGTAAGTCGCTTTGGATAAAAGCGTCAGCTAAATGTAAAATGTAAATGTACAATATCATAGTAACATTACCCTTATGAAAAGAAAATAATTTTGAATGTCGGTAACCAAACCTTTGATGCACCCCATTGACTTCCATAGTATTTTTTTTATTCTACCATGGAAGTCAATGGGAAATTAACGGTCTTAAAAATTTTTTTTTTTTCTGAATTACATTTTTTTAAGTGAACTTTTCCTTTAAAGTTACAGCTATTTTAAGAAGCCATGGACACAATGAGAAAAAAAAACAAAACAAAAAAACACTTAAGTTGTTTGATGTAAAATAGTCTGTAATTTGTTGTAGAAGTAATTGAGAATTTTGCTCTTTTTTTTTTCTTTATTAAAATTCAATTATGCCCTTTTTTTACCAATTCCTAAATAATAACAACTCTAAACACACTTTTAACTAAATTCATCACTATTACAAATGACACTCATTTGCACTATTGTACGTTTCTTACAATGCATACATAAAGTACAATGAGTAATATCTGCCAGATAAATAAGAGTGAACACACAGGGCTGAAGTTATTTCTTTTTATTATTCACATAAAGTGCATTTTTCATGATTTGAGTTAGTCAGATGAATGTGAAAGTGCAGACAGGGCAAGTGAACACTATTATAATAAGGTTCAGATAGACGCAGGTTCAAAAGTACCACAGAAGCAGCAGCTGAAAGACATCGTACTACCTTGATGAAATTACTGGTCTGGATCGCTGTCAGTCATAAGGACTGACCATCTAATATGGCCCAGTGGTTTATCTAATGCTAATGAGGTCTAGAATACTGGTTCTCAACTGGTTTTGCTTCAGGACTATACACTTTTTTTACATCAGACGACCCAACACAGTGTGTGTTTACTGTCAAAAAAATAGTCCTTAACATCAAACACTCATCTTGCTATGAACTGCATATGCTCAACAATACACAAAACGCTTAACATATATTGGCTGAAGAAGACAATTCTCTTCAAAGCTTGAGGGGTTTCTAATTGTCTTTGAATTTCAATTGTTTCTCACCAGCCACATTATGGTTGTCACAAACCATTAAAAGTGAAAAGTGACAGTGGCCCTCCAGGACCGACGTTCCCCATACCTGCTTTAAATCGTTAATTTGGGGAAATTTGGGCAGCTTTGAGCAGCTCTTGAGGTTCTTATCCAGTATGTGATATGAATTCCTTGCTGATATAGCTGTGTTTACCGACATTGATGAGGCCGGCACTTATTCCTTTGCGCTGTCCATTTAGTGGGAAAACCTCTCTCTACTATTGCGTTGGTTGGTTGTTTATTTTCATAGCTAGAACATGACTGCTACACAAATAGATTTTGAATGCCAGTCACAATAAAAATTATAATACAAACATAACTGAAATGTGGGACAGTATGTCTTGCGGGACATGCCAATTTCGGGACTGTCACCCTATGTTAATTTTGACTTTTGTCATGAAAACTCCAAGATGTTTTACAGAAAAAAAATCCAGAATACCCAAAACATCAAATATAATATTTAGCTAATGAAGGATAAAACAAAGAATAGCACACTATTCTGAATTCAGCTCAATATGTGCTTTTGTGTATGTTCAAAAAAGGTAAAAAAAAAAAAAAAAAAAAAAAAAAACTTTAAGAAACCAATAGAATCACCCGTTTGCATAAACTCCCACTCATGCAAGTCTGGAGAATCATGACTGTTAATGAAGAGGGAGGGATTATCATTAATTAGCCAAAGTCTGTATTGTACAAAAAGACCATAGGGCAGCACCTCAATCGTGTGACTAACTGTTAAACAATGGCAGGAAGTTGGTGTGTTCTTCAGTCTCTGGCACTTTGTGTTTGGTTCTGTGCTTTCTGTCATGCTGTTCCACAGTGGAGTAATCTGCCCCAGAGTCCTCAAACTCTGATGTTCCAGCAAACTGACCAGCGGTTTCAACAGCAAGTTAGTCAACAGTTTCCTCGGCCAGTTCAACAGCAAGCTAGTCAACAGTTTCCTTGGCCGGTTCAACAGCAAGCTAGTCAACAGTTTCCTCGGCCGGTTCAACAGCAAGCTAGTCAACATTTTCCTCAGTCAGTTCAACAGCAAGCTAGTCAACAGTTTCCTCAGTCAGTTCAACAGCAAGCTAGTCAACAGTTTCCTCAGTCAGTTCAACAGCAAGCTAATCAACAGTTTCCTCAGTTAGTTCAACAGCAAGCTAATCAACAGTTTCCTCAGCAAGCTAATCAACAGTTTCTTCGGCCGGTTCAACAGCAAGCTAGTCAACCGTTTCCTCAGTCAGTTCAACAGCAAGCTAATCAACAGTTTCCTCAGCAAGCTAGTCAACAGTTTCCTCAGTCAGTTCAACAACAAGCTAATCAACAGTTTTCTCAGTCAGTTCAACAGCAAACTGGTCAACAGTTTCCTCAGTCAGTTCAACAACAAGCTAGTCAACAGTTTCCTCAGTCAGTTCAACAGCAAACTGGTCAACAGTTTCCTCAGCAAGCTAGTCAGTTTCCTCAGCAAGCTAGTCAACAGTTTTCTCAGCAGTTTCAGCCTAAGCAGCCATTGGCACAGGCAGAGCCCCTTGACAAATGTGCTGTAGCTGATTATGAGCAGGTCCAATGTGGACCCCCTGGTATCAGTGGTGCTGAGTGTGCAGCTATCAACTGCTGCTTTAACGGACAGCAGTGTTACTATGGGAAGGCAGGTAAGAGTGTTGATCCAATGCAGAGGTGTTCATGTTAAACTGATCTTCAGCAATAACCTGCTCTTGTAACTCGTTCCAGTGACTGTCCAGTGTATAAGAGATGGTCAGTTTGTGGTAGTGGTGGCTAGGGATGTTACGCTGCCTCGATTGAGCCTGGATTCAGTTCGGCTCCAGGATGGAAGTGACCCATCTTGCAGTCCTGTGGGATCCACACCTTTCTTTGTTATATACCAGTTCCCTGTCACTGCATGTGGCACGAGCATGATGGTGAGTAGCTGCTTGTGCTTTTCTTTTGCATGGCTTAGAATGGACTGGATGCCAACAATGTTACTATTTGCAGGAGGACAGTGGATATGTGGTGTATGAAAACAGAATGATCTCCTCATATGAAGTTGGTATCGGACCACTTGGTTCCATCACAAGGGACAGCCATTTTGAGTAGGTGACGTATGCTTTATCATAAATGTTAATCATTGACACATGCTACATGCTCATGGTTTGTCCAGGCTTCTCTTCCAGTGTAGGTACTCTGGTACTTCAGTGGAAGCTCTGGTTGTGGAGGTCAACACTGTTCCTCCACCTCCACCAGTGGCTGCTCCTGGACCCCTCAGGGTGGAGCTTAGACTAGCAAATGGTCAATGTGTCACTAAAGGCTGTGCAGAAGGTAAGTGTTTGGCCCAAGTATGCCTAAAGCCTCAAACTCCAGGTTGCATCAGTTTCTAGTTAAACACTGTATCCTCAGGGGATGAGGCGTACACCTCCTACTACAGTGACGCTGATTATCCAGTTACGAAAGTCCTGCGAGAACCCGTGTATGTTGAGGTGCGCATTTTGGAGAGGACCGACCCCAACATTGTCCTGATGCTGGGACATTGCTGGGCAACACAAACCCCCAATCCACTCAGTCTACCCCAATGGGACCTTCTGGTTGATGGGTGAGTAAGGCCAGTCTTTATCCATGTGCTGTAAGGCCAGTCTTTATCCATATACTGTAAGTCATTTCTGACTGCCTCTTTGCCTTTCAGATGCCCTTACCAGGATGATCGTTACCTGACCACATTGGTTCCAGTGGCTGGATCTTCTGGTCTTCAGTTTCCCACCCACTACAAGCGCTTTGTTGTGAAGATGTTCACATTTGTAGATTCAGCATCGCTGGCTCCTCTGCAGGAAACCGTATGCTCTGCAGCCTTACCTCAAGCTTTAATATTGGTGCTTTTTATAGTGAATTCTATGGTTTAACACTTTCCCCTCTGTTAGATCTTCATCCACTGTAGTACAGCGGTGTGCCATCCCTCTTTTGGCTCCTGTGAGCAAAGCTGCACTAGGAAAAGTGAGTGCTTGCTGTAAATTGACTTCAGGAACTGAATTTATTTTTGTTTTTAAATGCCCCTTACGCTTCTACCACTTTTTACAGGAAGAGACACGCACGTCAAGACCATCTCTAGTGGGCAAACTGTGGTGTCTAGTGGAGAAGTCATCCTGGTCAAGTGACTTTAGTTTAATAAACTTCATGAAACTCAACATTAGTTTCTCTTTGGTGTTTTCTGATTGGAGTTTGTTTCATAACTGTTCTCAGTTTGAGTTGTAGGGCAGCACTACTAAACGCTTTTCTTTTGTGCATTGAGGTTATAGGCTTGAACTAAATGGTCCAAGCTTCTGCCCAATCAATTCAACTTAACTATTTGCCAAGCTCTAGTTGCTAAATTGGGGCCCTGTTCATGTTTTACATGGTATCAAATGAATCCCTTAACGGTTACATCCCACTTAGGTTGCTGTCCAAGGCCTTTTTTTTACACCTGGTACTAAGCATTTTTGTAAATCCAATCACAAGTGGACTGATAAATGCATAAAGGGTTTAATATAAATCTTTAGCTTTATTTTGATTACTTCCAGAGGTAGTAAAACACATTTTAGGCAGATTGCTTTCATAACGTAGATGCTCATGTGTTTTGAACATCTACAAAACACGGCCTATTCTACTGCCTACTGACCTAATAAACATTATAGGAAGTGCGCTAGCAGACATGATTTAAACTCTGTTGGCTGAAGACCTAAGTTTGGTTTGAAAACAAATGTACCAAGTGTAACACAGGCCAGCTAGTAGTTGCTAAAACTTCACTTTCCTGAACTCAAGAGGCGCTCTAGCGACTGATGCTAGAGACTGCAGTCTTTAGTCTCCTTGCTCGAGTGCATAACTCCCACGCCGGAGACCCGCACAGAAGAGGGCAAATAGGACCTGGATGAGGGGTTACACGAGTTTCTCACCATTCCTGATTTTTAACATGCAATGTGTTCGGTGTGGTATTGCGACTGTCAGAGCAGAAATGAAAGCTGCTGCTCTCTGTATGTTTTTTTTTAAAAACGTCACAATAGCAAAACGTAGACCCTCCCCTTGAAGAAATTAGGACAGAAGTGAACAAAGGAGACCAATGTAAACAGGAATGTCTAATTGTGATCCAATCTACCAAAATTAATACCATCTTAACACCGAACAGTGCTTGAGAGCTTTAAATATGTGGCCATGCAAGAACTGCCCTCATGAGTTCTTGAAGAGTGTGCACTTTCACATGACCAGTTATTTGGTCTTGAAGTCCCCCTGTAGTCAATTTTATCCCTTAAAACTCATCTTTGATCAACAAAATGACATGTTTAAACTTTTTTTTTTCGCTTGAAAAGTTCTTCATGCCTTAAAATTGCTTGAATGTAACTCTCAATTGCTTGAATTTGTCTCCAATATGCAAAAATTAGCCCTGCCTCAAATTACTCACACCAGTTCAGAGATCCACTCGTTGATGTGTTTTAACAGTTTAGAGAAATAATGCTTTTGAGTGCTTTCATTGTGAAATCTGTTATTTGTATTTGTCCCACTGGAGACAAAGTTGATGGCAGCAGGTAAAATAGTTCCATAACATGTTTAGGTGAAGAGAAAAACTTTGGATGGAGACCATCCTCCTCTGACAAGATAATAAATGTGTATTTCAATAAATTTGGGGTATATTATCGCCTTATAATTTCAGGGCTAGCCTGCACCCTGCAACATAAAATGATAGGCTATATTGAAGGATCTTACGGTGCCTGCAGGATATTAAAAGCCTTTATTATAAAAATTACTGTATTTTATAATGAAAAATGTAAGAATAGAGAAGCTATGGCTGAGACAGGCTTACAATATCATAGTAACATTACCCTTATGAAAAGAAAATAATTTTGAATGTCGGTAACCAAACCTTTGATGCGCCCCATTGATTTCCATATTTTTTTTTTTCTACCATGGAAGTCAATGGGAAAATATAGCTGCGAGCAGCGATTGCGGGCCCAAGCCGGTGGCACCGCCAACCTGGTGCCTTTAGTTACACTAAAGGCACCGGGGTGGCGGTGTCACCGGCTTGGGCCCTCCATCGCTGCTCGCAGCTATATTTATATATATATATATATATATATATATATATATATATATATATATATATATATATATATATATATATATATATATATATATATATATCAGACAAGTAATATTCTTTGTCTTGTCACTTAAAAAAAAAATATATATATATATATATATATATATATAATTACCTTTTTTTGGATGCTAAACTATTGTTTATTATATGCTTTGTACTTCACTCACGTTCCAATATCGAAGGGAAAAATGATCCTCTTCACATGCGCAAAAATGTCCTTGGAAAATTCACAGTGGAGCGGTGCTTACTGTGATTGTACGAATTGTACTACTGACTATTTAGAGCAGTGTAATCTTTATATGTTAGGTTGACCATTTTATTATTATATTTTATTAAGTCTATAATGAACAGGCTGCAATGTCAAGATTGCAATGCTAGTGTGTGTGTGTGTGCGTGTGTGTGTGTGTGTGTGTGTGTGTGTGTGTGTGTGTGTGTGTGTGTGTGTGTGTGTGTGTGTGTGTGTGTGTGTGTGTGTGTGTGTGTGTGTTCATGTTTTTCTGTCCCGGTGGGGACTTTAACCTGAATGCACACAGACTCATGGGGACTCGTATCACAGTGGGGACCTAAATAGAGGTCCCCATGGGTAAACAAGCTTCATACAGAATGAGTTTTTTTGGAAATGTAAAAATGCAGAAAGTTTTCAGTGATGGGTAGGTTTAGGGGTAGGGTTAGTGTAAGGAGATAAAATATACAGTTTGTACAGTATAAAAATCATTAAATCTATGGAGAGTCCCCACACAGATAGTAAACCGTGTGTGTGTGGGTGGGTGTGTGTGTGTGGCGTGGGCGCGTTTGAACAGTGGACACATAAAAACATACTCCGTCATTATACAGGACGACATTCGAACTGCAAAGTGTTAACTTATATTTGTGTACAGTCGCAATAAAACACAACATTGTGCTTTTGTAAAATAATTTCAAGCAATCAACCCCCGAAAGGCGCTAATTTTAAAATTAAACTAAAATGCTCATGGCTGCACGGGCATTCATAACGGTGCACATCCACGGCGAGGAACGAGCAGAACAGAGTGAACGTTTTTCAGTTAATTCCTACTTCCATAGGAATTAATTTGAAACGCTCGCTCAACCACTATCAATGTCAGTGTGGACGAACATATTTTACTTTCGTTTTTAAGTTGGCGATTCAAAAGCCCCCAGCGGTGTCACATGTCGATTAACCGGTGGTAAAATATTCTCACCGTCACATACCTAGTATATTTTTAAGTAGATACAATAGGCCTACCTGATTTTGAACACAAGAGGGCAGTATAGCCCTATGTATGACTTGACTTTTATGGGACTAAATAGTACAATTACTATTTTTAAACTTATAAATATTTATTAAATTAAAAAAAAAAAGAATAAAATGGGTTTAGTTGTGATATTTTTATACTTTTATATAGAAATAAATGGTGTTTAATTACATTTTTAGAAGATGAGGCTTTAAGTGTTACTTTACTTTAGCCCCTCACTATAGCAAAACCGTTTGAGATGTTTAATATCCGTTCACAATTTAGCATCTTTAATGTATCTTTATCATTTTGAAAAAGTTTGGTGTGAATAAAATAAACCAGTTAGGAAGAGTAGCTAAAAACTCAGAGTCTGAAATATCCAAAAAATCCACATTCAAACCAAAATATCTGACTTCCTTTTGCTCTGAGCTAATAACTGTAAATTAGAAAGTTGTCCGGCTCGGTGAGACCAATATATATACTGATTTTTGTAACTGTTGGTAAAACTAACCCACCCACTTTTGTCAAACGCATGTTGAAAGTGACACACTTCCTGCTGCCAGTTGGTGGCGCTATAACTTTGACTCACGATAGTTACATCCATCTGATCTGCCTCTTACCACGAACACACTGCTAAAGTTTCATCAAGATCAGTTAATGTATGCAGAAGTTATAACACTTCGTCTCCTCTCTTTTCTCGCCATAAATTTGTTTCCTCGCCACGGCCAAACCGTTCGAGATATCAAAAATCCGTCCGCAATTTAGCATTCTCAATGTCTTGACTTCATACTGACTGAGTTTGGAGGTGATTGAATGAATTCTCTAGGAGGAGTACATCACATTCCACAGCAAGCGTTTTCCAAACAACCCATAATAGCCGACTTCCTGTTGGGCTGGCGTGAAACTTGACAGAGGGAAAGTTGTTCAGCCCGATGAAATCTATATGTGTACCGAGTTTCATATTAATTCATGCAAGCGTGTTTGATATATGAACCAAGTTTTCAGACCCTGTTCAAGAGGGCGCTGTTGAGCCCCCCTGCCACGCCCGTTTCTGAAACTTTTCACGTCTACTGGCTAATAAGTGTTATGTGTCTGTCGAGTTTCATCCAATTTCAAGCATGCTAAGAGTTTCAAACGCATCCGAAAAGAATATTAAAATTTGATGCGTTGCCACGGCAACAGTATCTAAGATATCAATAATCCTTTCACAGGTCTACATCTGCCGTGTGTTTACATTATACACATAAAGTTTGAAGCAAATCGGGTAAAAGAAAGAGGGTGACTTCAAAGCATTTTGAAAGTGACACACTTCCTGCTGCCAGTTGGTGGCGCTATAACTTTGACTCACAATAGTCACATCCATGTGATCGGCCTCTTACAACGAATACACTGCTGAAGTTTCATCAAGATCTGTCAATGTATGCAGAAGTTATAACACACTTCCTGTGTCCCATTATTCGCCATAAATTAGTTTCCTCGCCACGGCCAAACCGTTCGAGATATCAAAAATCTGTTCGCAAGAATTCATCCTCAATGTCTTGACTTTATTCTCACCGAGTTTGGTGGCGATCGGATGAAATCCCTAGGAGGAGTATTTCACATTCCATTGTATGCGTTTTCCAAACAACGTATAATAACCGACTTCCTGTTGGGCTTTTGTAAAACTTAGAGCACGAAAGTTGTTCGGCCCGATGAGATCTATATGTGTACTGAGTTTCATATTATTACATGCAAGCGTGTTTGATTTATGGACCAAGTTTTCGGACCCCATTCCAGGGGGCGCCGTCGAGCCCCCCTGCCACGCACCGGTACCAGCTTCAGCCCGGCCCTGATGGCCGCGGGTTCTGACGTGTGTGCAAAATTTCAAGAGTTTTTGAGCATGTTAAGGGCCCCAAAAGTGTCAAAAAGGCAAAAAAAAAATAATGAAGAAAAAAAAAAATAATGCTTACGGAAACAATAGGGCCTTCGCCCTTTCAGGGCTTGGGCCCTAATTAACTGTCTTAAAATATCTTTTTTTTTTCTGAATTACATTTTTTTAAGTGAACTATTCCTTTAAAGTTACAGCTATTTTAAGAAGCCATGGACACAATTAGAGAAAAACAAAACAAAAATATAGCTGCGAGCAGCGATTACGGGCCCAAGCCGGTGGCACCGCAACCCCGGTGCCTTTAGGGTGGCGGTGCCGCCGGCTTTGGCCCTTTATCGCTGCTCGCAGCTATATATATATATATATATATATATATATATATATATATATATACACATACATATATATATTTATTTATTTATTCATTCATTCATTCATTTTTTTTTTTTTATTATTCTTATTATTTTTTTATTCAGATTTTATGATACACTCAAAATATTCCACAACAAATCCTTTAAATTTAATGTAAAAGTAAAAATGAAAGTAAGCAGTGTTGGGCTCACGTAACCCTCTCATCAGAATCAAAATGTTTCAACATTTGCGATGTATTTGGATGCTAAACTATTCTTTATTATAGGCTTTGTTCTTCACTCGTGTTCCAATATTGATGGAAAAAATCATCCTCTTCACATGCGCAAAAATTTGCTTGGAAACATCACAGTGGAGCGAGCGGTGCTTACTGTGAATGTACGAATTGTACTACTGACTATTTAGAGCAGTGTAATTTTTATATGTTAGGTTGACTATTTTATTATTATATTTTATTAAGGCTATAATGAACAGGCTGCGATGTCAAGATTGTAATGCTGGTGTGTGTGTGTGTGTGTGTGTGTGTGTGTTCATGTTTTTCTATCCCGGTGGGGACTTTAACCTGAATGCACACAGACTCATGGGGACTCGTGTCACAGTGGGGACCTAAATAGAGGTCCCCATGGGTAAACAAGATTATAAATCATACAGAATGAGTTTTTTTGGAAATGTAAAAATGCAGAAAGTTTTATGGGATAGGTAGGTTTAGGGGTAGGGTTAGTGTGAGGAGATAGAATATACAGTTTGTTCAGTATAAAAACCATTAAGTCCATGGAGAGTACCCACAAAGATAGTAAACCGTGTGTGTGTGTGTGTGTGTGTGTGTGTGGCGTGGGCGCGATTGAACAGTAGACACATAAAAACATACTCCATCATTATACAGGACGACATTCAAACTGCAAAGTGTTAACTTATATTTGTGTACAGTTGCAATAAAACACAAAATTGTGCTTTTGTAAAATAATTTCAAGCAATCCACCCCCCGAAAGGCGCTAATTTTAAAATGAAACTAAAATGCTCATGGCTGCACGGGCATTCATAACGGTGCACATCCACGGCGAGGAACGAGCAGAACAGAGTGAACGTTTTTCAGTTAATTCCTACTTCCATAGGAATTCATTTGAAACGCTCGCTCAACCAATATAAATGTCAGTGCGGACGAACATATTTTACTTTAGTTTTTAAGTTAGCGATTAAAAAGCCCCCAGCGGTGTCACACGTCAGCTAACCGGTGGTAAAATATTCTCACCGTCACATACCTAGTATATTTATATATAGATATAATAGGCCTACCTGATTTTGAACACAAGAGGGCAGTATAGCACTATGTTTGACTTTATTTATGTATTGTTTAGACTAAACAACCATTCTGGCAGTTTTTAAACTTAAAATTCATTCTTAAATTGAAAAAAAAGAATAAAATGTTTAGTTGTGATGTTTGTATACTTTTATATAGAAATAAATGGTATATAATTACATTTTTAGAAAATTTGAGGCTTTTAGTTTTTCCTTTTTGGACATTACTTTAATCCCTCGCCATAGCAAAACCGTTTGAGATATTTATTATCCGTTCACAATTTAGCATATTTAATGTATTTTCATCATGTTGAAAAAGTTTGGTGGGAATAAAATAAATAGTTTAAGAGGAGTGGCTAAAAATTCATAGGCTGATTTTGCAAAAAAATCCACATTCAGACCAAAATATCTGACTTCCTTTTGCTCTGAGCTAATGAATGTAAATTAGAAAGTTGTCCGGCTTGATGAGAACAATATAAAAACATTTTTTTTTTACTGTATTTAAAACTAACCCCCCCACTTTTGTCAAAAGCATGTTGAAAGTGACACACTTCCTGCTGCCAGTTGGTGGCGCTATAACTTTGACTCACAATAGTCACATCCATCTGATCGGCCTCTTACCACGAACACACTGCTGAAGTTTCATCAAGATCAGTTGATGTATGCAGAAGTTATAACACTTCGTGTCTCTCTTTTCTCGCCATAAATTCGTTTCCTCACCACGGCCAAACCGTTCAAGATATCAAAAATCCGTCCGCAATTTAGCATCCTCAATGTCTTTACTTCATGCTGACTGAGTTTGGAGGTGATTGAATGAATTCTCTAGGAGGAGTACATCACATTCCACAGCAAGCGTTTTCCAAACAACCCATAATAGCTGACTTCCTGTTGGGCTGGCGTGAAACTTGTCAGAGGGAAAGTTGTTCGGCCCGACGAAATCTATATGTGTACCGAGTTTCATATTATTTCATGCAAGCGTGTTTGATATATGGACCAAGTTTTCAGACCCTGTTCAAGAGGGCGCTGTTGAGCCCCCCTGCCACGCCCGTTTCTGAAACTTTTCACATGTCTACTGGCTAATAAGTGTTATGTGTCTGTCGAGTTTCATCCAATTTCAAGCATGTTAAGAGTCTCAAACGCATCCGAAAAGAATATTAAAACTTGATGCGTTGCCACGGCAACAGTATCTAAGATATCAATAATCCTTTCACAGGTCTACATCTGCCCTGTGTTTACATTATACACATAAAGTTTGAAGCAAATCGGGTCAAATTAAGAGGGTGACTTCAAAGCATTTTGAAAGTGACACACTTCCTGCTGCCAGTTGGTGGCGCTATAACTTTGACTCACAATAGTCACATCCATGTGATCGGCCTCTTACAACGAACACACTGCTGAAGTTTCATCAAGATCAGTTAATGTATGCAGAAGTTATAACACACTTCCTGTGTCCCATTATTCGCCATAAATTCGTTTCCTCGCCACGGCCAAACCGTTCGAGATATCAAAAATCCGTTCGCAAGAATTCATCCTCAATGTCTTGACTTTATTCTCACCGAGTTTGGTGGCGATCGGATGAAATCCCTAGGAGGAGTATTTCACATTCCATTGTATGCGTTTTCCAAACAACGTATAATAACCGACTTCCTGTTGGGCTTTTGTAAAACTTAGAGCACGAAAGTTGTTCGGCCCGATGAGATCTATATGTGTACTGATTTTCATATTATTACATGCAAGCGTGTTTGATTTATGGACCAAGTTTTCGGACCCCATTCCAGGGGGCGCTGTCGAGCCCCCCTGCCACGCACCAGTACCAGCTTCAGCCCGGCCCTGATGGCCGCAGATTCTGACGTGTGTGCAAAATTTCAAGAGTTTTTGAGCATGTTAAGGGCCCCAAAAGTGGCAAAAAGGCAAAAAAAAAATAATGAAGAAAAAAAAGAAAAAAAAAATAATAATCCTTACGGAAACAATAGGGCCTTCGCCCTTTCAGGGCTTGGGCCCTAAAAACACTTAAGTTGTTTGATTAGATTGTAAAATAGTCTGTAATTTGTTGTAGAAGTAATTGAGAATTTTGCTCTTTTTTTTTCTTTATTAAAATTCAATTATGCCCTTTTTTTACCAATTCCTAAATAATAACAACTCTAAACACACTTTTAACTAAATTCATCACTATTACAAATGACACTCATTTGCACTATTGTACGTTCCTTACAATGCATACATAAAGTACAATGAGTAATATCTGCCAGATAAATAAGAGTGAACACACAGGGCTGAAGTTATTTCTTTTTATTATTCACATAAAGTGCATTTTTCATGATTTGAGTTAGTCAGATGAATGTGAAAGTGCAGACAGGGCAGGTGAACACTATTATAATAAGGTTCAGATAGACGCAGGTTCAAAAGTACCACAGAAGCAGCAGCTGAAAGACATCGTACTACCTTGATGAAATTACTGGTCTGGATCGCTGTCAGTCATAAGGACTGACCATCTAATATGGCCCAGTGGTTTATCTAATGCTAATGAGGTCTAGAATACTGGTTCTCAACTGGTTTTGCTTCAGGACTATACACTTTTTTTACATCAGACGACCCAACACAGTGTGTGTTTACTGTCAAAAAAATAGTCCTTAGCATCAAACACTCATCTTGCTATGAACTGCATATGCTCAACAATACACAAAACGATTAACATATATTGCCTGAAGAAGACAATTCTCTTCAAAGCTTGAGGGGTTTCTAATTGTCTTTGAATTTCAATTGTTTCTCACCAGCCACATTATGGTTGTCACAAACCATTAAAAGTGAAAAGTGACAGTGGCCCTCCAGGACCGACGTTCCCCATACCTGCTTTAAATTGTTCATTTGGGCAGCTTTGAGCAGCTCTTGAGGTTCTTATCCAGTATGTGATATGAATTCCTTGCTGATATAGCTGTGTTTACCGACTTTGATGAGGCCGGCACTTATTCCTTTGCGCTGTCCATTTAGTGGGAAAACCTCTCTCTACTATTGCGTTGGTTGGTTGTTTATTTTCATAGCTAGAACATGACTGCTACACAAATAGATTTTGAATGCCAGTCACAATAAAAATTATAATACAAACATAACTGAAATGTGGGACAGTATGTCTTGCGGGACATGCCAATTTCGGGACTGTCACCCTATGTTAATTTTGACTTTTGTCATGAAAACTCCAGATGTTTTACAGAAAAAAAATCCAGAATACCCAAAACATCAAATATAATATTTAGCTAATGAAGGATAAAACAAAGAATAGCACACTATTCTGAATTCAGCTCAATATGTGCTTTTGTGTATGTTCAAAAAAGGTGGAAAGAACAAAAAAAAAAAAAAAACTTTAAGAAACCAATAGAATCACCCGGTTGCATAAACTCCCACTCATGCGAGTCCGGAGAATCATGACTGTTAATGAAGAGGGAGGGATTATCATTAATTAGCCAAAGTCTGTATTGTACAAAAAGACCAAAGGGCAGCACCTCAATAGTGTGACTAACTGTTAAACAATGGCAGGAAGTTGGTGTGTTCTTCTGTCTCTGGCACTTTGTGTTTGGTTCTGTGCTTTCTGTCATGCTGTTCCACAGTGGAGTAATCTGCCCCAGAGTCCTCAAACTCTGATGTTCCAGCAAACTGACCAGCGGTTTCA
The DNA here is from genome assembly GCF_964197995.2 of Scardinius erythrophthalmus. Lineage (NCBI taxonomy): Eukaryota > Metazoa > Chordata > Actinopteri > Cypriniformes > Leuciscidae > Scardinius > Scardinius erythrophthalmus. The sequence goes on along the minus strand of NC_138221.1, from coordinate 62,313,022 downwards.
ACAGCAAGCTAGTCAACAGTTTCCTCTGCCAGTTCAACAGAAAGCTAGTCAACAGTTTCCTCGGCCGGTTCAACAGCAAGCTAGTCAACAGTTTCCTCTGCCAGTTCAACAGCAAGCTAATCAACAGTTTCTTCGGCCGGTTCAACAGCAAGCTGGTCAACAGTTTCCTCAGTTAGTTCAACAGCAAGCTAATCAACAGTTTCCTCAGCAAGCTAATCAACAGTTTCATCAGTCAGTTCAACAGCAAGCTAATCAACAGTTTCCTCAGCAAGCTAGTCAACAGTTTCCTCAGTCAGTTCAACAACAAGCTAATCAACAGTTTCCTCAGTCAGTTCAACAACAAGCTAATCAACAGTTTCCTCAGTCAGTTCAACAACAAGCTAATCAACAGTTTCCTCAGTCAGTTCAACAGCAAGCTAGTCAACAGTTTCCTCAGTCAGTTCAACAGCAAACTGGTCAACAGTTTCCTCAGCAAGCTAGTCAGTTTCCTCAGCAAGCTAGTCAACAGTTTTCTCAGCAGTTTCAGCCTAAGCAGCCATTGGCACAGGCAGAGCCCCTTGACAAATGTGCTGTAGCTGATTATGAGCAGGTCCAATGTGGACCCCCTGGTATCAGTGGTGCTGAGTGTGCAGCTATCAACTGCTGCTTTAACGGACAGCAGTGTTACTATGGGAAGGCAGGTAAGAGTGTTGATCCAATGCAAAGGTGTTCATGTTAAACTGATCTTCAGCAATAACCTGCTCTTGTAACTCGTTCCAGTGACTGTTCAGTGTATAAGAGATGGTCAGTTTGTGGTAGTGGTGGCTAGAGATGTTACACTGCCTCGATTGAGCCTGGATTCAGTTCGGCTCCAGGATGGAAGTGACCCATCTTGCAGTCCTGTGGGATCCACACCTTTCTTTGTTATATACCAGTTCCCTGTCACTGCATGTGGCACGAGCATGATGGTGAGTAGCTGCTTGTGCTTTTCTTTTGCATGGCTTAGAATGGACTGAATGCCAACAGTGTTACTATTTGCAGGAGGACAGTGGATATGTGGTGTATGAAAACAGAATGATCTCCTCGTATGAAGTTGGTATCGGACCACTTGGTTCCATCACAAGGGACAGCCATTTTGAGTAGGTGACGTATGCTTTATCATAAATATTAATCATTGACACATGCTACATGCTCATGGTTTGTCCAGGCTTCTCTTCCAGTGTAGGTACTCTGGTACTTCAGTGGAAGCTCTGGTTGTGGAGGTCAACACTGTTCCTCCACCTCCACCAGTAGCTGCTCCTGGACCCCTCAGGGTGGAGCTTAGACTAGCAAATGGTCAATGTGTCACTAAAGGCTGTGCAGAAGGTAAGTGTTTGGCCCAAGTATGCCTAAAGCCTCAAATTCCAGGTTGCATCAGTTTCTAGTTAAACACTGTATCCTCAGGGGATGAGGCGTACACCTCCTACTACAGTGACACTGATTATCCAGTTACGAAAGTCCTGCGAGAACCCGTGTATGTTGAGGTGCGCATTTTGGAGAGGACCGACCCCAACATTGTCCTGATGCTGGGACATTGCTGGGCAACACAAACCCCCAATCCACTCAGTCTACCCCAATGGGACCTTCTGGTTGATGGGTGAGTAAGGCCAGTCTTTATCCATATACTGTAAGTCATTTCTGACTGCCTCTTTGCCTTTCAGATGCCCTTACCAGGATGATCGTTACCTGACCACATTGGTTCCAGTGGCTGGATCTTCTGGTCTTCAGTTTCCCACCCACTACAAGCGCTTTGTTGTGAAGATGTTCACATTTGTAGATTCAGCATCGCTGGCTCCTCTGCAGGAAACCGTATGCTCTGCAGCCGTACCTCAAGCCTTAATATTGGTGCTTTATAGTGAATTCTATGGTTTAACCCTTTCCCCTCTGTTAGATCTTCATCCACTGTAGTACAGCGGTGTGCCATCCCTCTTTTGGCTCCTGTGAGCAAAGCTGCACTAGGAAAAGTGAGTGCTTGCTGTAAATTGACTTCAGGAACTGAATTTATTTTTTTTTAAATGCCCCTTACGCTTCTACCACTTTTTACAGGAAGAGACACACACGTCAAGACCATCTCTAGTGGGCAAACTGTGGTGTCTAGTGGAGAAGTCATCCTGGTCAAGTGACTTTAGTTTAATAAACTTCATGAAACTCAACATTAGTTTCTCTTTGGTGTTTTCTGACTGGAGTTTGTTTCATAACTGTTCTCAGTTTGAGTTGTAGGGCAGCACTACTAAACCCTTTTCTTTTGTGCATTGAGGTTATAGGCTTGAACTAAATGGGCCACGCTTCTGCCCAATCAATTCAACTTAACTATTTGCCAAGCTCTAGTTGCTAACTTGGGGCCCCTGTTCATGTTTTACATGGTATCAAATTAAGGGTTGTGTAACTTCTGTTTGTCTTTACATTTGACTTTATGGCTGGACACAACTGCACATTGATACTCAGGCATGCCCAAGGCCCTTTAAGGTCACTTGTTGGCTTTTTATTTTTCAAGATAGTCCCAGTAATGTTGAAGTAGACTGCTTATTAAGCATTAATCCCTTAACGGTTACATCCCACTTAGGTTGCTGTCCAAGGCTTTTTTTTTTTTTACACCTGGTACGAAGCATTTTTGTAAATCCAATCACAAGTGGACTGATACATGCATAAAGGGTTTAATATAAATCTTTAGCTTTATTTTGATTACTTCCAGAGGTAGTAAAACACATTTTAGGCAGATTGCTTTCATAACGTAGATGCTCATGTGTTTTGAACATCTACAAAACACGGCCTATTCTACTGCCTACTGACCTAATAATAAACATAGGAAGTGTGCTAGCAGACATGATTTAAACTCTGTCGGCTGAAGACCTAAGTTTGGTTTGAAAACAAATGTACCAAGTGTAACACAGGCCAGCTAGTAGTTGCTAAAACTTCACTTTCCTGAACTCAAGAGGCGCTCTAGCGACTGATGCTAGAGACTGCAGTCTTTAGCCTCCTTGCTCGAGTGCATAACTCCCACGCCGGAGACCCGCACAGAAGAGGATGAATAGGACCTGGATGAGGGGTTACATGAGTTTCTCACCATTCCTGATTTTTAACATGCATTGTGTTCGGTGTGGTATTGCGACTGTCAGAGCAGAAATGAAAGCTGCTGCTCTCTGTATGTTTTTTTTCAGAAACGTCACAATAGCAAAACGTCGACCCTCCCCTTGAAGAAATTAGGACAGAAGTGAACAAAGGAGACCAATTAAAACAGGTGTAAACAGGAATGTCTAATTGTGATCCAATCTACCAAAATTAATACCATCTTAACACCGAACAGTGCTGGAGAGCTTTACATATGTGGCCATGCAAGAACTGCCCTCATGAGTTCTTGAAGAGTGTGCACTTTCACATGACCAGTTATTTGGTCTTGAAGTCCCCCTGTAGTCAATTTTATCCCTTAAAACTCATCTTTGATCAATAAAATGACATGTTTAAACTTTTTTTTTTCGCTTAAAGTTCTTCATGCCTTAAAATTGCTTAAATGTAACTCTCCACCGTTGCCTCATTTAGTATTTGTGGTTCTATGAATATGCAAAAATTAGCCCTGCCTCAAATTACTCACACCAGTTCAGAGATCCACTCGTTGATGTGTTTTAACAGTTTAGAGAAATAATGCTTTTGAGTGCTTTCATTGTGAAATCTGTTATTTGTATTTGTCCCAATGGAGACAAAGGTGATGGCAGCAGGTAAAATAGTTCCATAACATGTTTAGGTGAAGAGAAAAACTTTGGATGGAGACCATCCTCCTCTGACAAGACAATAAATGTGTATTTCAATAAATTTGGGCTATATTATCGCCTTATAATTTCAGGGCTAGCCTGCACCCTGCAACATAAAATGATAGGCTATATTGAAGGATCTTATGGTGCCTGCAGGATATTAAAAGCCTTTATTATAAAAATTACTGTATTTTATAATGAAAAATTTAAGAATAGAGAAGCTATGGCTGAGACAGGCTTACAATATTATAGTAACATTACCCTTATGAAAAGAAAATAATTTTGAATGTCGGTAACCAAACCTTTGATGCGCCCCATTGACTTCCATAGTATTTTTTTTTTTATTCTACCATGGAAGTCAATGGGAAATTAACTGTCTTAAAATATCTTTTTTTCTGAATTACATTTTTTTAAGTGAACTATTCCTTTAAAGTTACAGCTATTTTAAGAAGCCATGGACACAATGAGAAAAAAACAAAACAAAAAAACACTTAAGTTGTTTGATTAGATTGTAAAATAGGCTGTAATTTGTTGTAGAAGTAATTGAGAATTTTGCTCTTCTTTCTTTCTTTATTAAAATTCAATTCAAATTAGAATTAAAATTCTATGTTCTAATTAATTCACTCAATTTAATTATGCCTTTTTTTAACAATTCCTAAATAATAACAACTCTAAACACACTTTTTACTAAATTCATCACTATTACAAATGACACTCATTTGCACTATTGTACGTTCCTTACAATGCATACATAAAGTACAATGAGTAATATCTGCCAGATAAATAAGAGTGAACACACAGGGCTGAAGTTATTTCTTTTTATTATTCACATAAAGTGCATTTTTCATGATTTGAGTTAGTCAGATGAATGTGAAAGTGCAGACAGGGCAAGTGAACACTATTATAATAAGGTTCAGATAGACGCAGGTTCAAAAGTACCACAGAAGCAGCAGCTGAAAGACATCGTACTACCTTGATGAAATTACTGGTCTGGATCGCTGTCAGTCATAAGGACTGACCATCTAATATGGCCCAGTGGTTTATCTAATGCTAATGAGGTCTAGAATACTGGTTCTCAACTGGTTTTGCTTCAGGACTATACACTTATTTTACATCAGACGACCAAACACAGTGTGTGTTTACTGTCAAAATAATAGTCCTTAGCATCAAACACTCATCTTGCTATGAACTGCATATGCTCAACAATACACAAAACGATCAATATATTTTCCTGAAGAAGACAATTCTCTTCAAAGCTTGAGGGGTTTGTAATTGTCTTTGAATTTCAATTGTTTCTCACCAGCCACATTATGGTTGTCACAAACCATTAAAAGTGAAAAGTGACAGTGGCCCTCCAGGACCGACGTTCCCAGTGCCGGCCCGAGCCTTTTGGGGGCCCTAAGCAGAATTAGATTTGGGGGCCCCCTCCAAACACGCGGAGTCACCTGTGCTTGACGATTATTGACACAATGTTACTCTATAATGCAGTGCCGCTGCTAGCCATTTTGGTGCCCTAAGCATAATTCCTTTATGATGCCCCCCACCCCGACCCCAAGAAAAAAAAAGTTTGTTTTTGCCAGTTTAACTTTTTTATTACCAAACATAAAACTCAATACCAATAACACAATAGCAGCATCACAGCATAAAACTTAAGAACACTAAAAAGAGAAAGTAAAATCTTCACAGCTTTACTGACTTTGTAAACATATATAGAATAGCCAACACACACTACACATTTGAAAGTGCAAACTTTTCTTCAGTAAACAGAATAGCAAAATAAAAAAATTCTCAAAATAATCCAGACATGTTTTTCCCAAATTCAATGTCACTTTGAATAAATTACATTTATTAGACAAAATATTCAAACAAAGAATCTCATACTGGAAAAAATTATAAACATTTAAAACTGAAAGCATGGCAGGCAGCCAAGGAGTTCTCCCCCTTTATTCCTTATGTATCAACTATTTGATAAAATTTAATCTAATATAATATAAAAGCAAAATAGAATGAGGTGCAATAATGCACACAATTAAAGAGTAGCCTACTGTTTGCTTTATATCATTCATAATGACATTTTATATTTTTTATATATTTAACAGGAATTGTTAGCCTACCATGTGCACTGCACTGACTGCTAATGTTAACTGTTACTGAGAAAGTATTAACCACCGTCACGTCAAAATAAACCATAAACTACTGCTCAATATCTAAAGAAAGATAGTAAAGAAAGTAACAGCTAGCTGGCGTCAGTTAGGCTATTTGTATTGCTTAATACAAATATGTATTGCTTTGTATTAGGTAATGTTTAACAGTAAAATCTCAATTTAGCTTGCACCGAAGTTATAAGTTATAATAACAGTTTGCTAACATTAACGTCAGCAAGTTCGAGGCGCGTTACGATTAGCAGCAGCACAGCACATTTCCCATATAAGAATGATTAAACATGGACTTACCTGCAAGTGATGTACGGGCATCATCTCGCAGTTTCTATTTATTATTTCTTTTCTCAGATCCTAACTCCTGCTGTCTTTTAGGGGCCATTTCCAAAAAAGTTGCCTACTGTCTGTCTGTCAAACTTCGTCCGCGCGAGCGCGATCCCGAACGCGTCCTTCGCAAAGGCACCCGCGCGAACAACCGGCACGGACCATCCAACGCGGGGGGGCGGTACTTTCTAGACTAGAGCAATTAAATTATCTTGTTCCCCCTTTTTTGTTACATATACATGGCTAAAATGTGCCTAATAATATTTCTATTGACTAATGAAATAATATCGGCATTATAATTTTTTTTTTTCATTAGGCTATTTTTGGTGCCCTCTCAGCACTTGGTGCCCTACGCACAGCGCGTGATGCGCGTGGTGGGAGCGGCGGCGCTGGACGTTCCCCATACCTGCTTTAAATCGTTAATTTGGGGAAATTTGGGCAGCTTTGAGCAGCTCTTGAGGTTCTTATCCAGTATGTGATATGAATTCCTTGCTGATATAGCTGTGTTTACCAACTTTGATGAGGCCGGCACTTATTCCTTTGCGCTGTCCATTTAGTGGGAAAACCTCTCTCTACTATTGCGTTGGTTGGTTGTTTATTTTCATAGCTAGAACATGACTGCTACACAAATAGATTTTGAATGCCAGTCACAATAAAAATTATAATACAAACATAACTGAAATGTGGGACAGTATGTCTTGCGGGACATGCCAATTTCGGGACTGTCACCCTATGTTAATTGTTGTTGTGTAAACATATCATGAATATACAGGACTTTTGTCATGAAAACTCCAAGATGTTTTACAGAAAAAACAATCCAGAATAGCCAAAACATCAAATATAATATTCAGCTAATGAAGGATAAAACAAAGAATAGCACACTATTCTGAATTCAGCTCAATATGTGCTTTTGTGTATGTTCAAAAAAGGTGAAAAAAAAAAAAAAAAAAAAAAACTTTAAGAAACCAATAGAATCACCCGGTTGCATAAACTCCCACTCATGCGAGTCTGGAGAATCATGACTGTTAATGAAGAGGGAGGGATTATCATTAATTAGCCAAAGTCTGTATTGTACAAAAAGACCATAGGGCAGCACCTCAATAGTGTGACTAACTGTTAAACAATGGCAGGAAGTTGGTGTGTTCTTCAGTCTCTGGCACTTTGTGTTTGGTTCTGTGCTTTCTGTCATGCTGTTCCACAGTGGAGTAATCTGCCCCAGAGTCCTCAAACTCTGATGTTCCAGCAAACTGACCAGCGGTTTCAACAGCAAGCTAGTCAACAGTTTCCTCTGCCAGTTCAACAGCAAGCTAGTCAACATTTTCCTCAGTCAGTTCAACAGCAAGCTAATCAACAGTTTCCTCGGCCGGTTCAACAGCAAGCTAGTCAACAGTTTCCTCAGTCAGTTCAACAGCAAGCTAGTCAACCGTTTCCTCGGCCAGTTCAACAGCAAGCTAGTCAACAGTTTCCTCAGTTAGTTCAACAGCAAGCTAATCAACAGTTTCCTCAGCAAGCTAATCAACAGTTTCTTCGGCCGGTTCAACAGCAAGCTAGTCAACAGTTTCCTCAGTCAGTTCAACAGCAAACTGGTCAACAGTTTCCTCAGCAAGCTAGTCAGTTTCCTCAGCAAGCTAGTCAACAGTTTTCTCAGCAGTTTCAGCCTAAGCAGCCATTGGCACAGGCAGAGCCCCTTGACAAATGTGCTGTAGCTGATTATGAGCAGGTCCAATGTGGACCCCCTGGTATCAGTGGTGCTGAGTGTGCAGCTATCAACTGCTGCTTTAACGGACAGCAGTGTTACTATGGGAAGGCAGGTAAGAGTGTTGATCCAATGCAAAGGTGTTCATGTTGAACTGATCTTCAGCAATAACCTGCTCTTGTAACTCGTTCCAGTGACTGTCCAGTGTATAAGAGATGGTCAGTTTGTGGTAGTGGTGGCTAGGGATGTTACGCTGCCTCGATTGAGCCTGGATTCAGTTCGGCTCCAGGATGGAAGTGACCCATCTTGCAGTCCTGTGGGATCCACACCTTTCTTTGTTATATACCAGTTCCCTGTCACTGCATGTGGCACGAGCATGATGGTGAGTAGCTGCTTGTGCTTTTCTTTTGCATGGCTTAGAATGGACTGGATGCCAACAGTGTTACTATTTGCAGGAGGACAGTGGATATGTGGTGTATGAAAACAGAATGATCTCCTCATATGAAGTTGGTATCGGACCACTTGGTTCCATCACAAGGGACAGCCATTTTGAGTAGGTGACGTATGCTTTATCATAAATGTTAATCATTGACACATGCTACATGCTCATGGTTTGTCCAGGCTTCTCTTCCAGTGTAGGTACTCTGGTACTTCAGTGGAAGCTCTGGTTGTGGAGGTCAACACTGTTCCTCCACCTCCACCAGTAGCTGCTCCTGGACCCCTCAGGGTGGAGCTTAGACTAGCAAATGGTCAATGTGTCACTAAAGGCTGTGCAGAAGGTAAGTGTTTGGCCCAAGTATGCCTAAAGCCTCAAATTCCAGGTTGCATCAGTTTCTAGTTAAACACTGTATCCTCAGGGGATGAGGCGTACACCTCCTACTACAGTGACGCTGATTATCCAGTTACGAAAGTCCTGCGAGAACCCGTGTATGTTGAGGTGCGCATTTTGGAGAGGACCGACCCCAACATTGTCCTGATGCTGGGACATTGCTGGGCAACACAAACCCCCAATCCACTCAGTCTACCCCAATGGGACCTTCTGGTTGATGGGTGAGTAAGGCCAGTCTTTATCCATGTGCTGTAAGGCCAGTCTTTATCCATATACTGTAAGTCATTTCTGACTGCCTCTTTGCCTTTCAGATGCCCTTACCAGGATGATCGTTACCTGACCACATTGGTTCCAGTGGCTGGATCTTCTGGTCTTCAGTTTCCCACCCACTACAAGCGCTTTGTTGTGAAGATGTTCACATTTGTAGATTCAGCATCGCTGGCTCCTCTGCAGGAAACCGTATGCTCTGCAGCCTTACCTCAAGCCTTAATATTGGTGCTTTATAGTGAATTCTATGGTTTAACCCTTTCCCCTCTGTTAGATCTTCATCCACTGTAGTACAGCGGTGTGCCATCCCTCTTTTGGCTCCTGTGAGCAAAGCTGCACTAGGAAAAGTGAGTGCTTGCTGTAAACTGACTTCAGGAACTGAATTTATTTTTGTTTTTATAATGCCCCTTACGCTTCTACCACTTTTTACAGGAAGAGACACACACGTCAAGACCATCTCTAGTGGGCAAACCGTGGTGTCTAGTGGAGAAGTCATCCTGGTCAAGTGACTTTAGTTTATTAAACTTCATGAAACTCAACATTAGTTTCTCTTTGGTGTTTTCTGACTGGAGTTTGTTTCATAACTGTTCTCAGTTTGAGTTGTAGGGCAGCACTACTAAACCCTTTTCTTTTGTGCATTGAGGTTATAGGCTTGAACTAAATGGGCCACGCTTCTGCCCAATCAATTCAACTTAACTATTTGCCAAGCTCTAGTTGCTAACTTGGGGCCCCTGTTCATGTTTTACATGGTATCAAATTAAGGGTTGTGTAACTTCTGTTTGTCTTTACATTTGACTTTATGGCTGGACACAACTGCACATTGATACTCAGGCATGCCCAAGGCCCTTTAAGGTCACTTGTTGGCTTTTTTTTTTTTTTTCAGGATAGTCCCAGTAATGTTGAAGTAGACTGCTTATTAAGCATTAATCCCTTAACGGTTACATCCCACTTAGGTTGCTGTCCAAGGCCTTTTTTTTTTTTTTTTTTTACACCTGGTACTAAGCATTTTTGTAAATCCAATCACAAGTGGACTGATACATGCATAAAGGGTTTAATATAAATCTTTAGCTTTATTTTGATTACTTCCAGAGGTAGTAAAACACATTTTAGGCAGATTGCTTTCATAACGTAGATGCTCATGTGTTTTGAACATCTACAAAACACGGCCTATTCTACTGCCTACTGACCTAATAATAAACATTATAGGAAGTGCGCTAGCAGACATGATTTAAACTCTGTCGGCTGAAGACCTAAGTTTGGTGTGAAGACAAATGTACCAAGTGTAACACACAGAGGTGGGTAGAGTACCCAAAAACTGTACTCAAGTACAAGTACTTATAGAAACATTTACTCAAAGTAAAAGTAATAATCTTAATAGTTACTTGAGTAAGAGTAAAAGTATCCAATGAAAAAACTACTCAAGTAGCGAGTAACTTACTTCGGATTATATATATGAAGACTTCAGATGCAAAAGCTTCTGAGTGCCATCTGAAACTTTCTTCTAAAACAAGCATTTTTATAAAGCTTGTATATTTAAGTACAGTAATTTCACTTTAATGACAATTAATAGGTACTTTTCATTGCCTTTTAAGTGAAATAACTGAACAAATGTACAAGCTTGATAAAAATGCTCTTTTAGAAGAAAATTTCAGATGGTACTTAGAGGCTTTTGCAGCTGAAGTTGTCATATATATAAAATTATATTATTTCAATTTTTTATTTTTATTTAAATGACTATTATTTTCATAAGTAGACTGTCATGGCTCTCTTTGCAACAAAAAGCATTTTCTCCCATCTGAAGCCCGAAAAAGAAAATCATTGCCTGTCCTTTGGTTTGTATAATAGTAATATAACTTATACAACTACATTTGGATTATTAGACAATGTTGAAATAAAGTGAATCTGTAGAGTGTTGCATTCAAAGGCATGCAATTGACACAGAGAAGAAAGAGTTAACGTTAAACTCTTCACATGTGCTCGCGCTCATGACTGCTACTGAATATCTGAACACACACACAAAAAAAAAGTACATCGACGAATCTTCTTCTGTCGGTTCTCCAAAATATAATCAAATGTATATTTCTGCAAGCATGTTTAAACTGGTTAACTGTGTCTACGGCAGGCAATTAAAGGCAATTGTTTTCAAGTCGAGTTCGCACGCCACTGCGCAACAATACACACTACCGCGGGATGGCGGGTGTTCATAAACTGTGGGCAATGGTAGATTATTTAATGTATAAATTAATGTATATGTCCAAAAAAACGGGTAATGTCATACTTTCTAGAAGTGCTATCATGGCGTAATAATCTGTTTGGTTGTAAAATGTATTACCTGAGTGAAATGAAATCGAATATATCGTCCTGTGGATTCATTCACAGACAGCTTACGAAGATGTTCAACTAATAAAGATCTTCATCGCTGGCAAATATATGATGCATTTGCAGATTTGCTCTCACTTGACTGTACTGTAGGTCCACGTCCACTTCATCTAACACTCTTGATGTCCTTAAATCTTCCTGTTACGACTCCGAGTCGAGTGTGAATTGAAATCGCTTCAGACGATTCAGTGCGTGCAGGAACTGAACAGTTCATTCAAACTGATTCGCGAACCGATTTAGACAGATCTGCCAACTTGTTTGATGAAGTCTTTGAACAGAATCGACTCAAAAGAGTGATTCATTTGTGAATTGAGCATCGCTCAAGCCCAGAAAAAAGATACATCGCACTTACGCATTTAACAACACATATTGCATTAAAATAAAGTAACGAGAGGAACGTCGCCCAACGTAACGAAGTAAAAGTACCGTTTTTTCATTAGAAATGTACTCGAGTAAAAGTAATACGTAGCCTACCCACATTCAAATCTACTCTTAAAAGTACAATTTTTCCAAAAAACTACTCAAGTAAATGTAACGAAGTAAATGTACTTCGTTACTACCCACCTCTGGTAACACAGGCCAGCTAGTAGTTGCTAAAACTTCACTTTCCTGAACTCAAGAGGCGCTCTAGCGACTGATGCTAGAGACCGCAGTCTTTAGTCTCCTTGCTCGAGTGCATAACTTCCATGCTGGAGACCCGCACAGAAGAGGGCGAATAGGACCTGGATGAGGGGTTACACGAGTTTCTCACCATTCCTGATTTTTAACATGCATTGTGTTCGGTGTGGTATTGCGACTGTCAGAGCAGAAATGAAAGCTGCTGCTCTCTGTATGTTTTTTCAAAAACGTCACAATAGCAAAACGCAGACCCTCCCCTTGAAGAAATTAGGACAGAAGTGAACAAAGGAGACCAATTAAAACAGGTGTAAACAGGAATGTCTAATTGTGATCCAATCTACCAAAATTAATACCATCTGAACACCGAACAGTGCTGGAGAGCTTTAAATATGTGGCCATGCAAGAACTGCCCTCATGAGTTCTTGAAGAGTGTGCACTTTCACATGACCAGTTATTTGGTCTTGAAGTCCCCCTGTAGTCAATTTTATCCCTTAAAACTCATCTTTGATCAACAAAATGACATGTTTAAACTTTTTTTTTTTGCTTGAAAAGTTCTTCATGCCTTAAAATTGCTTGAATGTAACTCTCCACCGTTGCCTCATTTAGTATTCGTGGTTCTATGAATATGCAAAAATTAGCCCTGCCTCAAATTACTCACACCAGTTCAGAGATCCACTCGTTGATGTGTTTTAACAGTTTAGAGAAATAATGCTTTTGAGTGCTTTCATTGTGAAATCTGTTATTTGTATTTGTCCCACTGGAGACAAAGGTGATGGCAGCAGGTAAAATAGTTCCATAACATGTTTAGGTGAAGAGAAAAACTTTGGATGGAGACCATCCTCCTCTGACAAGACAATAAATGTGTATTTCAATAAATTTGGGCTATATTATCGCCTTATAATTTCAGGGCTAGCCTGCACCCTGCAACATAAAATGATAGGCTATACTGAAGGATCTTATGGTGCCTGCAGGATATTAAAAGCCTTTATTATAAAAATTACTGTATTTTATAATGAAAAATTTAAGAATAGAGAAGCTATGGCTGAGACAGGCTTACAATATTATAGTAACATTACCCTTATGAAAAGAAAATAATTTTGAATGTCGGTAACCAAACCTTTGATGCGCCCCATTGACTTCCATAGTATTTTTTTTTTTTTATTCTACCATGGAAGTCAATGGGAAATTAACTGTCTTAAAATATCTTTTTTTTTTCTGAATTTAATTTTTTTAAGTGAACTATTCCTTTAACCCTTTCAGGCTCAAATTAAGTTTTAGTAACAGGAAAAATCTGATATTTGGGGGAAATTATCATATGGGGTAGTACAATAGAATCCTGACTTTTTTTTTAGAGAGACCTTCACATGCAAGGCGTTCTGGGATGTTGCAGATTTGCAACATTGGCCCAGTGTGGTAATTAGACACTGACAACTGAATATGATATGAACAATAACTTTTTATATACAACTTTTCAAACAAAGTGCTTTTCAGTGGCAGAACAACAACAAAAACAATATGGGATCCAAATCCAATATCTCAAATCCTCATTGAGTAGGGCATGTTTCCAAGTCACTTTGTCGTGTGGTACTCCAAGAAACAGTTTTTGTCTTTTGTAAAGCACAGAAGTACTTTGCACTTCAGGCAGGCCATTTGCGTGTAGCCACTCTTGCACAGTCTGCATCGTCCACGTTTCTCAGCATGGATGGGGAAATGATCGCATCGGTCTAATCTGACATCAACCGATGGTGCAGAGATCCTCTGAAGTGGAGGTGGAGGTGGGGCAGCCTGATGGGCGGTTGGATCATCTTCCAATGACGGTCGTCCTCTTTTCCTACTGTTCAAGTCAGCCTGTTTGCCAACCTTGATGAGGGCATCTGCAACTTGAACACGGAAGTCAAGAAGTGGCATATACTTCTTCTCCTGCTTCTGGGTGAGATGACGGCGATAGAGGAGCCAACCATTGACCAGTGATGGCTGGCTAAGGTTCATTGTCATCTGGGACCTCAGTGTCACTGTCTGCATGTATGTTATGAATTTCAACATCAAGGTGGTTGAGATTAGCGTTTGCCAGTGGCTCATCATCATCAAAGCTGGAGTCAGACTCGTATGCTTCAGGAGATTCCTCAAAATCTGGATCAGCAATTTTATCATCTGGAATGGATTCTGTGTCAGATAAAGCACCATCAGGAAGGCAAACGTACTCAATGACTTCCTTGACTGAGTAAATCTTTCGTCTGGCTGCCATAACACACTGGAAATCCTGCATAGAGAGTATTCTGTAAGGTAGTTTGCCAAAAAATGCTTTGACACAATGATCTGTACTAATAAAAGTGCCATGGAATTTAGGCTACATCAGTTTTCCTCACTGCACAGTCAAATGAACATGGTATTGTGCCATTGCTTTTGATCAAATCTGCCTCTGATTGTTTGTAACTTCACTCCAAATTATAACATTTTCCATATAGGAAAATAACCCTAGTATAAACTGTTGCTCAAAATATAGGCAAACTAGTAGATAAAGCATGTGGTATCCAGTGGTACCTATCTGGCCACACGTTGCAAATCTGCAACGTTGAAATAGAGCTGCACCAGGTGAAAAATCCAGAAGAGATCAAATCTACTAATTGGCATTTACTGTGTCTATATACACTTATGACTCTTCTTATGCAGTTTTAGTTTCAAATTAATGGAGGTTGATAGTGATACTTACACGAAATTGATGCCAAGAAAATCAGTTTCAGGGAATCCATGGAAACAAACATGCTGGAAGTGAGACTACACTGCCATCTGGTGAGCAAGTGGGAAACTGTTTGTTGCTAATGGACAACCAAGTCCTGCAGTGGTACTTCTGAGTAAAAAAAACTCATTAAATATGTATCTGGAAAAATAAGGTAGTTAATTTTTAACTGTTGCAAATTAGCAACGCCTGCCTTGAGAGGGTTAAAGTTACAGCTATTTTAAGAAGCCATGGACATAATGAAAAAAAAAACACTTAAGTTGTTTGATTAGATTGTAAAATAGGCTGTAATTTGTTGTAGAAGTAATTGAGAATTTTGCTCTTTCTTTCTTTATTAAAATTCAATTAAAATTAGAATTAAAATTCTATGTTCTAATTAATTCACTCAATTTAATTATGCCTTTTTTTAACAATTCCTAAATAATAACAACTCTAAACACACTTTTAACTAAATTCATCACTATTACAAATGACACTCATTTGCACTATTGTACGTTCCTTACAATGCATACATAAAGTACAATGAGTAATATCTGCCAGATAAATAAGAGTGAACACACAGGGCTGAAGTTATTTCTTTTTATTATTCACATAAAGTGCATTTTTCATGATTTGAGTTAGTCAGATGAATGTGAAAGTGCAGACAGGGCAGGTGAACACTATTATAATAAGGTTCAGATAGACGCAGGTTCAAAAGTACCACAGAAGCAGCAGCTGAAAGACATCGTACTACCTTGATGAAATTACTGGTCTGGATCGCTGTCAGTCATAAGGACTGACCATCTAATATGGCCCAGTGGTTTATCTAATGCTAATGAGGTCTAGAATACTGGTTCTCAACTGGTTTTGCTTCAGGACTATACACTTTATTTACATCCGACGACCAAACACAGTGTGTGTTTACTGTCAAAAAAATAGTCCTTAGCATCGAACACTCATCTTGCTATGAACTGCATATGCTCAACAATACACAAAACGATTAACATAATGGCTGAAGAAGACAATTCTCTCCAAAGCTTGAGGGGTTTCTAATTGTCTCTGAATTTCAATTGTTTCTCACCAGCCACATTATGGTTGTCACAAACCAAGTGAACCTGGGTTTAATGTAGTCTGCGTGACATTTTATTTTACGTTGCTTTATTTTGTTCATGGTTTCCGAGAATGAGGGGATGTCTGTCGACCAAGGGACGAATGTATTTGTGCCAAAATACCACTAGTGTTGTCTTCCCTTTTTAAAGGGGCTTTATGTAGAAACCCTTGTTTTTAGCGACACCGGTGGCCGTTAAGTGAACTGCAGCCAGCAACTTATTGCTTGTGCTTGCACTCGTGAACACGTAACGTACAAGAGACTGAATGTGATTCAAGGCAAAGTTTTTTTTTCCGTTCTTCGCTTAGAAGTAAAAAGACGTTGGAAACACCTCTGCAGTGATATACTGTTAGCGAACATCCCAACGCCGTCCACGCGTGCGAGAGCAACAGTTAGATGAATCTGTAAATATGTGCTGCACGCTTTCCTCTTAATAACACAATAAACACAACGAAAAATGATAGCAGTGAGAAAACAGCCGTTCAGAAAGCATCTGATCATAGAGATGTGGATGTTTGCACCAGCTCTGCGATTCACCGGCATCATGTCGACAGAGGAGGTCATTAAAATCACACTGTTATGATAGTTTGATTATCAGGCTATGTGAGACTATAGTTTGAATCAGAATCCCTTTTCTTTGCATGACATGTTGACTTTACAGTACAGAATGGCTCCTTCGGCATTATCCTGAACATAAGCATCATGTGTCATTGAACGGAAGAGAGGCTTTCGGGAGTGCGCATCTTTCGGATTTTAACAGGAAAAACGACCCGAGTCCTTCGCATAAATTCTAGGAAAGCTAGGAAGTCGGGCAAGATCTTGTTTTTTCATTTTCGTTACACGCTGGTCAGACATAGGCAATAAAAAAGCTAATAATACATGAAAATTCGTACATATAGCCCCTTTAAAAGTTGACAATCCCACTATCCCTCTTTTTTTCAATGTAAGAGGCTTGAATGTGCGAGGAGTCCGGTCTCGTCCGCGTCCAGTTATTTTACTTGTTCAAAAACAGTCCGTTATGCTGCTTAATATTGAACTTTCTTAATTTATTATCCTAATACTAAACTCATGGTTTGTATCGCAAATAGTTTTTACCTTATTTTCTAGTTATTTACCAATAGCGACTAATGAAGAGTCTCATTCACATTTGCTATGAGTGGGAAGCCCAAAGTATACTTCATAAAAACATATTTGTTGCACTTTTTTTGCATGTTTCTCCTGCTATCTCTCTGAACAAAACGTAACTTTTTCAGGCTGCGACCGGTTGAGAACCACTGCTCTAGAGATTAAGCACTGGGCTCTGGTTGGAGTCGATGGGACCTCAACCCCACAGGCACATCCCGGGACACAGGCAGTGGCTCCTGTTCCCCGGAGATCTGATCACCAGGTCCTTCACGATCTCCACCGTTCCGAAGAGCGGGAAGAGCTTCTCGTCAAATGTCTCGTTGTAGGTGTAGATGTGGGAGCGGTTCTCCACGTCATAGAAGGACAGCTGGCCCTGGCCGAAGTCAAGGTAGACGCCGACCTTTCGAGGAATTAAGGAGGCCGGCAGGCCGGTGAAGGGAACGGTGAGGGCCTTCAGCTCCGTGCCGCGCTCCAGCCGAAGGCTCAGGTATCCCGTGTCGGTGTTCAGGGACTTGAAGCCCTTACGCAAGGCCGACTCTTTCGCCACTCCGATTCGCCAGTCCATTTCTCCAACATCCACCTCCCAGTAATGGCGGCCAGAGGCGAAGCCTTCGGATCCGACCGCGCACCACCAACCGTCGAAGCGCTGGTGATAGTTGGGCACGTCTTTGCGCTTGAAACCACAGCGCATGCGCCTCTCATCCTCGGAGATCAGCAGGTCGGGATTGGCCGTGTCCAGGTCAAGGGTCACCTCCACTATGAAGGAATGAATGGAGGGTCAAGACAAATGAATCAAATTATAAACTATGAATCGTTCAAAATGGCTAAAGAGCAGCAAATGTAGGCCGCATTTTAAGACATCAAAGCCTTGCTTTCGATACAAAGTATGGTTTAAAGGATACCATTTTTAAGCCCGGGACACACCAAGCCAATGTCAAATAACTAGAGGTGATGAAAGCTGATACGTCAGTTGCGTCTCGGCCGAAAAGCTGCGCTTGAACACACTAAAAGGACTAAAGGTGACTGTCAGCTAGCACATGCGTTCTGCACCTACATGTAAGGAAAGAACTGTCTATATCAAAAGTCTATTTTTGTCATTCAAAAAGAAAAAACAAAACCAGGCCTGCTGATTTACAAACCGTAAAACAAAGCAGCTCTTGCTTACCATTTTGAATATCAATCATGCTGATCACTTTCTTCATTCCAGGCGGCTCATGTTATTATGAAAATATACATGAATGCTCAGGTAAGATGAACTAAAATTATACCGTCTTGACTTCTTTGCTTTGCTTTCATCACTTACGCTTTTGTTCTCATGCACTGACTCGTTACTAAGCTGAACAGCCAATCAGAGAACAGCTCTCGTTGAATCGGCCTAAAATCTCCCGCCGGTTTACGACTAGTGCCGACGGTGTGGAACACGCCACAAAAACTGGGCCGCTGACACTGGTCGACGGTCGGCCTGGTGTGTGAGGGCCTTTATACAAAATTACAATTCTAGAATACGTTTCAGACTCTGTTTATAAAATAATCAGTATACCAATATGTATATTTGTATGTGATGCTGTACTTGTAATCCCATAATGCTTTGCGACAAGATGGCAGATTACTTTTTGATATTAAATCGTATTTTATTATCTTTCGGTATAATTAAAAGTAAATAGCTCAAGAAATCTGAATTTTACTCAGTATTTGTCTGTGATGTGTATTTTTTTTAAAACACATTTAAAAGCAATATTTAAAAAACTGGAAGTTTTGAACATTCAGAAACAATGTTTTCATAACTTAATGGTAACATTTGCAAAATGATTTTAGAAAGTTTTCTGTTAGTTGCTTAAAAAATTAGCTCTGCCATCACAGGAATAAATGACATTTTAAACTATATTTAAATAATATTACTGATTTTTTGGTCAACATAGGATACTTCTTTTTTCTAAAACATAAAAAAAATCTTAACAACCCCAAACTTTTGAACGGTAGTGTATCTATTGAAGGCTCAAACTTGTCAAATGTGAGTTGAATCTCATATGAGAAACACTATTTGTGTGATGCTGGCCAATTATGTGGTTCTGTTACAGTAAGGATGATGCTTTAGAAGGGCAGCTGTCTTTGTAGTCATCAGAGCACATGTCTTACCTCCTGCATCACAGATCCAGTCCCACACTAAATACAACAAAAGCAACAATCAGCTCAAGTTCATACTTAATCTTAATAATCAGTCCACACTATAATTGCAAACTTCTTTCTGGAATATATTCAGAAGCACTAACATGTGACTCACCTATGTGAGGAATATATGGGGTGGCACCTAGTGAGTGAAAAACAACAACAAAAAAGAGAATTGAGCGCGAAAAATATTAAAAATAAAAGATTTGTTAATACCATGCATGACATATACCACATTAATATATTTTCATCAAAATAAATACACTGCAAGTGTTATATGGATGCTAAACTCTTGAATCCAATGACAATATTGTGTTTACATGTGCGTCACATGTCAGGGGAGCAGCACATTTTAGCCAATCAGAAACGCTCTCTGCCTTTAACCTTCATCCTTCCCTCGCACTTTGTAACAAATCTTTCCCTCGCAGGTCAAAATGACCAGAAGCCCTAAAATTATACTTTATTTATTTATTTATTTATTTATTTGTCCAGAAAGCTAATTTTATTTCATTTTAATAATATTTGTTCTATTTTTAATCTATTTGCTTTTTTTTTGTGTAGATTTTTTATTTTGTTATTTTATTTACCTTTAAATTACTAGATGCTATCAATAAATAATAAATAAATAATAATTTAAGTACATTCCTTTTAACTTAAATTCAAAATAACTCACAATTTCATGCATAAACCTTTTAATTCAGCTCAAAATATCTTACATTGGGTGTCTTTGCCGACCTCTTGTGGGAAAAAATTATATAACATATCTCTTTATAGCTCTATTTAGAGCAAATGAGTTTCTTTTGAGTTTCATTTCTCTTTCAATATGCATTCAGATACACATGTAGAAATTATAAAATATATTTTTTTTTGGTAAAGTTTTAGCATTTGTTTGTTTGAATTTTGAGCATTTTTAGGTTTTTCTATGATAACTGAAGCATTACATTCATTCCTAAGGGGATCAAATTGACCCGCGAGGGAAGGATTTGTTCCTTTTTAAAATTTAAACCACAAAACTCCTTGAATCCATTAAAAAAAATTGTGTGTGTGTGTGTGTATTCGTGGTTCAAGTGCAACAAAAGTCCTAGGGTCTTGGACCCCTAACATTTTTTTTAAAAATGAGTTTCGGGCCAAAATGACCAGAGGGAGGGATGAGAACAGATCCAGGTTTGTTGACAATGGCTAAAGTCGTTTATTGCACCTTTAACATCTTTTGTTTTTAGATTCATGATATTCAAGACACTGAAGAGAAGATCTGACCTATTTTCTGGCTCCTCTGTTTCCACATGAGCCACTTTTGGGGAATGTTTTCCTGAACACACAGATAAATCAGAAAGGTTTTGTGTTACTATGAAGCTGTTTGTCGGCTGAATTCCCTCTGAAGTTCCTGTGATGTGACTTGCTTCAAACCTTGTCTAGTTCTTTGTTGATGAGTGTCCAGAACACCAGCTCCACGGCCGACTGCAGGGTGGACATCCGCCCTCTTTTCCAGTGAGTCTCAAAGTCATCCAAAACCGCCACCACCTGCTCTCCAGGCCAGACACTTTGCTGCACAAGGAATGTTGCAAAGATGCACATGGATGCAATATGTCCATTTTTGTGAAATTGAACAGTTTATTGAACATTTAAAAAACATGTAAGTTTCTATATGTGTTTTATATCATATTTGATCCATTAGGCTTTTATGGAACATATACAGTGTAAACCCTAACTAAAAAAATCCTTAATTAATAGTTTTGAGAAGAGCCAACTAAAATTAAACAAGTTAGTTCAATCAAATTAACTTTTTTGAGTATTCAGAAATTTCACAAAACTGACACATTTTAAGTAATCTGAATTGTTTCACTGTTTTGTGTTTTGAACTTGAACTTTTTCATTTAGACAAATTTAAATTTAACTGAGACTGAGCTGGGACTTCTATTTCCCAGCATGCTTTGCCATGACACTCAAAAGGGAAAGTAAATGCTAAAATTAAGTGTTATATACTGTTTTTTTTTTTGTGCAAAATTAATGTTAAGTATGTTTAATGTTTTGTTATGCTAGTTTAGAAGAGTTTCTGTTGAAGTTTCTTGTTCAGCATGAGCTTAGTTTGTGAACAGATATATGTTAAATGTTTTATTTTGCTGTACTCATTCAGCAACTGCTATGCTACTGCTATCAAAGCATGGTGTTACCAATTAGCAAGGTAGCATTTATTGAATGTTTCCAATACTAAAAATATTTAAGTTGAGATTACATGACAATTTTAAGTATGTGTTGTGTATGTAATGTGTATGAATTAGCTGAAGTTCTGCTTGATAAATGTTTTAATTTATTAACTTAAAATTTTTGATGTAACTGATTACCTCAATTTTTTTGAGTTTTGCCAACTTATTCGGGTTTACAGTATGATATAGTGACAATATGGAGCTCATATTTAAAAGGGGGGCCAATTTCAGAGGCCCAAACTGAGCAAATATATGCAATTTGGTGCAGATGCTGATATTTTTATAGCCAAAAGGCAAGATAAAATTCTGATAGTTTGTATATTAAAAAAAAACATTTGTAATGTATGGATAATCACATAATCCTAAAAAAGTGTTCATCTTGAAATATTACCAACAATATAAAAGTTATTCTGAGGTTTACTGTATAAAAATCAGTAAATATTTCACAGCAGAAAAACACGTGAACTAAAGTTTGGCATTTTTACAATTATACTAAAAAGTTTTTACATGCTAAAAAACTATAAACTATCTATCAGATGACAGAAGGCATGTGGTAGATTGTGTGTTTTCCAGCAAAGTTTTGATCATGTCGATCATTTACTTTAGAGGCCTTAGAAACTTGCATATCAAATACCATACAGTAGGAGTTCTAGGGTTACACAGAAAGCCATGGATAAGGTATTTTTCAGGCAGATCCAGTGTGATGTGTGAGTACCTCAGGTTGGGCCCTCAGGTCTTTGGTCCAGGTGAGGATGAGTCTCTTGGCGTTCTCCATGTCCTGATCCTTCCAGTCGCTGCTCTCTGGCCAGCCGTCCGTCTGCATTGGTCTTTTCTGTTATAACAATATTTGGTGACAAAACCTAGTGATTTGCAGCATTTGGTTTCAGTGAGTGCAGAAAAATGTCAGTAAAGGTATAAATGTGTATCTCACCTTGCTCTCTAGCAGAGATGCCCACTCCAGAATGAAGGCCCTGCAGGTGAGAGTCGGCCAAACATCCTCACTATTTGAGACGTGATCCAAAACCTCAGACCTCTGTGACCAGCAGGAGAGAAGACACACACACACAACACACACATACACACGTGACACACATGAGCTCATCTCTGCATGACCAACATCATACTGAAAAATGTGAAACGACCCGGCCATATATATATATATATATACACACAGTATATATATATTTTTTGTGTAAATATGTCATTGAATTTGTCTTCCTGTCATTTAAATTCTACATTTCAAAATGGAAGCCAATTAAAAGATCATGACATGGATTTTTATTTTTATTTTAATATGTTCCTTGAGGTTCACTTATAATATTAATCAATTATATTGCGAACAAAAAATTACTTGTGTGGAAAAAAAAATTATTTTCAACCCTCATTCTGTCCCTCTGTCTGAAATTATGGGTTTTTAAGGTGCGGCTCCTTTAAGGCTTGTCAGCAAACGGCCACTGTTATGATTGGCTAACGTCTTTGCATAGGAAACAGTATCAACATAGCCTGGGAAAACCCAGACAACTTCCGGCAAATTTAGATTTGCTCTGCAAGTAGTCTGGCAAAGAGCTCATTCAAGCCCATTTCTAATCCGTCGAAATCGCGGCACCAATCAGAAACGTTGGGGCGGGCTTTACACAGTGACGATCGCTCTGATTGGTTTTAGGTCTATCCAATTGCGCCCAGAGGCATTTGAGCAACGTCTGTTGGTGAAGCGCAGCAACTTTTAAATGCATTATTATTATATTCAAATTGCAAACCCATGAGGACAGCCTCCATGAAAGACCCACTGGCAGATGAACGTGCTACTACATTTCTCTCCGAAACGGTAGGAAATTAAATTAGATTTAATAGAGGATTTTAACTGTGACAAGATGATTGACAGGGCAGTTTACATGACAGGATGCACGTGACAGATCCGTCCGATAAAGATGACGAAGTAGTATGTCCCAAAGTTTGCCTACTTTTTTGCGACACATTCAAAAGTAAATACCTTTTCTTCACAAAAAGAGTACATACTTTTATGGCGTAGTATAACTTAGGCGAATTGGGACGCAGCATATGGCTTTACACGATGACGATCGCTCTGATTGGTTTTAGGTCTATCCAATTGCGCCCATAGGCATTTGAGCGACGTCCGTTGGTGACGCCCCTTTGGAAATGAGTTATTAATGAAGCTTTGCCAGACCATAACTCAGTTAATACTGAGAATGGTCTGGTTTTAACCAGGCTAGTATCAACAGCCACTCGCTATTGAACGCGAGTATTGTTTTGAAAACACTATTAATATAAAATGTAATTTACAGACAAAGCATTATGAAATCATTTACTTGCGTTTTGTGATGCAGCTGTCAGATTAAATACATCTGACCACTTCATCTGTCAACAAAAGTTTCTTTGCGAACTCTCCATTTCACTGTGCCTCGTTTACAAAACAAAATGCTCCGAACAAACATATATTCCTCCAATGCGATTCAGGACGCCATTGTACAGAGACAAAATCCAGCTGTTGGACGTTCTTTCACTCTTCCATTTGTCCTGTTGTCAGCGGAGTCAGGCAATGTCGTAAGATAAACGCGCATCTGTAATCTGTGCACTGTCTATCAGTGTAGACAGCGTCAGTGATTATAATATCATCTAAGATGGCGGCGCGCAAGTGCATTGCCTATCCGCACTGTGGCAGAGAGAAAAGCTCTGCAGAGAGTCAGAGAATCGTCGGCTCAAGCTGCCTTCGAGGATATTTACAGCACCAGATGCCTACGGCGTGCCAGAAATATAATAAAGGATTCCTCTCATCCTTGCAATCATCTCTTCACTCTTCTGCCATCCGGAGAGCGCTGTCAGTCTCTTAGGACACGCACCTCCAGACTCCTGAACAGTTTTACCCACATGCCGTCAAGGAACTGAATTCTACTTAAAGGGGTCATATAATGCCATTTTTGTACAAGCTAATATGATTATTTAGGGTCTAAATTAAAAGTTTGTAATATACTTTAATTAAAAATTCTCATTCGTATTGTAAGAAAACACTAATTTTACCTGGTCAAAAACAGCTCTGTTTTCAGCACGCCGTTTCAGTGCATGTGTCTTTAAATGATAATGAGCTTTGCTCACCCCGCCCCTCTGTTCTGTGGGTACACCGTATTAGACATTCTCTGACCGTATCTAACACAATAACCACGTGTTATTCGTTATAAACGTGGGATTATGAATTATATTGAGAACGTCGTACATAGAAAACATGCCGTAATGTACCCTGAGTGTAAACCTTAGACGCATTCATTGTGAAGCCTGCAGCAAGGTTTGCAAATTTCGCAAAGATTAATATAAATACTAATATAAAGGTTAATAAAACATTGCACTCACATCTTCTGGAGGTTCAGCAGGAACACGTTGGTACCGATCCGTTTTTTCTCGTTTGTGAAGCTGTCTGGTGTGAAATGATTCGCGCAAACATGAAAGCACAGACGATCGTGGGGAATCCCCGTGAGGGAATCCCCGCGTCAATCCTTTGGGCATATCGCTTCAAAAACAAAACTCAGCCACTGCTTCTTCAACGGCTCGGATTTAGGAACAGGACTGCTGTGTTCCTTATTACATCTAAGAACTGAACACCACAATCGCTTAGACGCCATTCTACTCCAGCATATCAACAATGGCGGACCACTATGACGATGGCTGTCACAGCTTGCTCAGGGCGGGTCTTGTGTTGAAACACGGCTGTCAATCACAATAGCGGGAGTGCGTACGATCTTATGACGTCACAATATCGAACGGCTTGATTTCAGAGATGGTCAAACATATAAGGAGATTAAAACAAAACCACTGGATGGATTTTTATCATGATAGGATGGTTGTGTACAGGCACTGCCAACAGACATTTCAGTGCAATCAACTTGTAAAAGTGCATGTACCATTATATGACCCCTTTAAAAACGAGGACTGTACATTATAAGCTGCGGGGTTTTGCAATAATAATGTTTTATTTAATACATTTTTCTTATTGACTATATTTTACTATTTATACTTTTTTATGTTCTTCTTGTCTATATTTGTCTGTATACATGTTCTTATGTGAATGTACCACTGAGGAGAAGCACAAAACTTCATTGCAGTTGTGCAGTGACAATAAATCTATTCTATTCTATTCCATTCTATTCTATTCTATTCTATTCTATTCTATTCTATTCTATTCTATTCCATTCTATTCTATAATGGGCTCTATTCACTTGTGGGGATCACCTATGGTGCGATGAACATTGATGTCTTGCTCTGGAGGCGGTCATATGCAAATGTATTTGCCTGTGTGACATCACAGATCCCGTAATATCAAAACGAGCTGTTTTTGGAGCTTGATTAAATCAATTCTTTGTTTTATATGTCAAAAGATCAAGGTAAATTTGATTTCTCATGTCACGACCCCTTTAAATTCGGATTTTGCACAACCTTTTTCTGGTCATGTATCTGTGGCTGTACCTGACAGACCCGTCCCAGATCCTTGGCGAGGTCCACAATGAACTGCTGGCTCTCGTCCAGCGGTTCTCTCTTTTCATTCTTCGCCTTCTTACGAAACTCCTGTACACACACACACACACACACACACAAAAAAAACAACATTATTAAAGCTATTTAATTTCCAGTCTCAGTGACGGACTGTCCACAGGCACTGTCAGATTACTCAATCTGTGCATTTTCCTTATGATGAACAGAAATCCCCTTCCCCTAAACGACACATTAAAACAAAGCAAACTGTGACTGGCCTCTTTTCATGTCAGTCATATGGTCCATTCCTGTCGTGTGTGCGGTTCAGCGACACATGTTTGAAAACACACGTGTCGCTGTCCTACTCCATGTTCGTGGCCTCCTGGGATAGAAAAGTGTCCACCACACTTCAGAATCTGGACGGAGCCATCCGGGGATTCTCGCCTACTCTTTTATGAATACTGAGGATTCGGAAATACTACTCCTATCACATACTGTTTTCTCCTACTATAAAGTAGGGAAGTATGTGGTTTCAGACGCAGCCATGTTGTCATTTCAGACAGTTAATGTTGTTCATAAAGGCTACAGCAAACAATCAAGGACAGTGATTAAAATGCCGCTCATGCGTGATCTACTTCCTCTGTCTTAAGTCTCATGAGCAGCAAAAGACTCACCGTTATTGAAATCAGTTACAATGACCAGCCAAACGGGGCTTTTATCTCACTTTTGGACTTCAGGATAGACAAAAGGACGACAAACTTTAAGTTTGTTATTTTGTATTTGTATTTATTAGATTAATTTCAGACATGTTAACAAGTTCATACACTTTGTTTCTATCATATATAGCCAGTCTTTAACTCACACAAGAAATTGAGCACATATACACCTATGTGCATAGAAACCCACATCCATATCCATATGTACCTACATATATATATCCACACCTACCCCCACATACGTGCATACATACATACCCATATACATACACCCATATACAGGTACATAAACATACCTACATATACAAACGCTTACATATATACACAAATGCATACATATAAACACAACCACATATACACTCTGTAACATGTCTGAAAAGGGGTTGGAAGAAGTAAAACCTTATTTAATCCTACCCCTTCTCCAGTATTAAAAACTTACATTTCGTTAGCCTCATAGCATAATTGCCTAAGTCAAGTTATTTTAAATATAACTTAGGCAATTATGCTATGAGGCTAACGATTTGCTATAATCATCCTGTTTCCAAAGTCTTCTAATCTACGGGAAAAAAATAATAATAAATAAATAAAGGAAAAAAGAAAAGAAAAGAAAATGAATATAACCGTATATCAATAGAGAAGTAATCTAATATTATTCTTGTAGTAAATTCTAGAGCCTTGACTTCAAATCCTTATTCACATTCCCCTACCATACCCACATACATCGTACGAGACATCAATTCACCTCTGGCTTTCATCTCGGTACTTCACAAAAATCATCAGTCTAAACCTCTTTTTAAACAAACTCATGCTTGGACATTGCTTCAGTTCTTGGCTGAGTTTATTCCAAACCCTAACACCACAGACTGAAGTGCACATCCTCTTCATGGTTGTTCGAACACTCTTTATCCTGAAGTTGCACCTACCCCTGTAATCATAACCCCCTTTCCTATCCGTAAAAAGTTTCTGTATATTATCTGGTAGTTGTTTGTTTCTGGCTTTAAACATTAACTGAGCTGTTTGAAATTCTACCAGATCTGAAAGTTTTAGTAGGCAGGAGTTTCTGAATAAATCATTAGTGTGATCCTGGACACCTGCCTTATGTATTATCCGGATGGCTCTTTTCTGGAGTGTGCACAACGGTCGAAGTGAGGATTTGTAGGTGTTGCCCCAGACTTCCACGCAGTAATTTAAATAAGGCAGAATTAGTGAAAAGTATAATATATGTAATGCTTTTATATTCAAGAACTGTTTGGCTTTACCAAGGATGGAGATACTTCTGGATAATTTTGACTGAACATGATGAATGTGTGGCTTCCAGCTGATCTTGTGGTCGATCATCACCCCCAGAAACTTAATTTCTTTAACTCTATCTATATTTATACCATCTATGACCATTTTTACATCGCTGTTCCCCTTACGCTTCCCAAACAACATAAATTTAGTTTTATCCAAATTCAAAGACAGTTTATTTAAGTCACACCATTTCTTTACTTTGATCAGTTCTGAGGTGATGTCCTCCATAAGCTGTTGCAGGTTTTCCCCAGTACACAAAATATTTGTATCGTCAGCAAACAGAAAATATTGCAGTATTTTTGAGACCTTACATATATCATTTATGTATAAGATGAAGAGTTTAGGACCCAGCACTGACCCCTGGGGTACACCACAAACAATGTCCAAGCATGATGACTGAAAATCACTTATTTTCACAAATTGTTGCCTGTTACTTAAATAACTTTTCATCCATTGTAAAACAACACCCCTGATCCCATAACGCTCCAGTTTCTTAAATAATATTTCATGATTTATTGTGTCAAATGCTTTTTTAAGATCAATGAAGACTCCAACTGCAAATTTCTTTTGGTCTATGGAACTGGTGATTTCTTCTATTAATTCCAGAACTGCCAATGAAGTGGATCTTTGTGATCTGAATCCATATTGACTTTTAGCAAGTAATTTGTGTTTGTCAATAAATTTGTCTAATCTGTTAACAAACAGTTTTTCTAAGATTTTGGAAAACTGTGGTAGTAGGGAAACAGGCCTATAATTGGTGAAATGGTGTCTGTCCCCAGTTTTGTATAATGGGATGACTTTTGCGGTTTTCATGCTATTTGGAAATTTACCAGTTTGGAAAGAAAGATTACAGATATGTGTCAATGGTCGAACAATTGCTTCAATAACCTTTTTAACTATTGTCATATCAGTACCATCACAGTCAGTTGACATCTTGTTTTTACATTTAAGTACAGTATCAATGATTTCTTTCTGCTCCACTGCAGTGAGAAACATTGAATTTGGATTTCTACATATTAGTTTCTCGTTCCAATCATCTGCTGATCCAGGATCAATGATTTTTCCTGCCAGTTTAGGTCCAACACTTACAAAATACCTGTTGAAGTTATTAACCACATCGTTCAAATCATTTATGATTTCATCATTATCAATAAAATACTGTGGATAATTATTTTTTTCTAGAATGTTTCCTAATTACATTGTTTAATATATTCCAAATACTTTTAATGTTACTTTTATTCCTATCTAATAATTCGCTATAGTATTCCTGTTTTGAGATCCGTAATATAGTTGTCAATTTATTTTTATATTTTTTATATTTATTCTCAGCTTGTTCAGTTCTATTTTTTAGGAATTCTCTGTAGAGTGTATTCTTTTTTTTACAGGCATTTTTCAATCCTTTTGTGATCCATGGTGTATCTAAGTATTTATTTCTTTTGGTGATTTTCTTTATTGGACAATTTCTATCATATAATAATTTAAAGGTGTACAAAAAAGTTTCATATGCTTTATCAATGTTATCTTCATTTAATACCAACTCCCAGTTCTGATTCAATAACTCTTCTTTAAGTGAATTTATTGTCTCCTCAGTTCTTATTCTTTTAAATAGCTGTCCAGCATCCTGTTTATTTCTTGTATAGCAGCTGTCATATACTAAAAAAACAGGTAGATGGTCAGTGATATCATTAATTAATAGTCCGCTTATCATTTTGTTATCCAATAAGTTTGTAAAAATATTATCTATTAACGTGGCACTGTGAGATGTAATTCTACTGGGTTTGGTAATGGTAGGGTACAGAGTCAAACTGTACATTGTATCGATGAACTCTTTTGTTGGTCTGTGATTATTTGGGTTGAGTAAATCAACATTAAAGTCCCCACAGATAAATAAGGCCTTCTGAGTTGAAGCTGTGTATGTTTCCTCAAACCATTCCTTAAAGATTTCTAAGTTAGAACCTGGAGTTCTATAGATGCAGCTAACAATTACATTCTTTTTCTTTTCCATAAAAATTTCCACTGTTATACATTCAAATATATCATTCATCACCCTTGTCATGCTTTCCAACACTTTATACTGCAGGTATTTATTTACATACAAAGCTACACCTCCACCAGTCTTCCCCTCTCTGTTTATATAGCTGAATTCATAACCATCCAGTTCAAAGTCAGCTCCCTTCTCAGTGCTGATCCATGTCTCAGAGATGGCAATAATACTGAATGGTTGTTCGAACTGGTTTAAATAATGCTTGATTTTATTAAAGTTTGCATATAAACTTCTGCTATTGAAATGTATAATAGAAAGTTTATTTTCTGCTTTAATAATCCTGTTGTACTGATCCTCAGAGTGGTAGCAGCAATTATCAATGACGTCAGAGTAGAAGTTATTATCCGGGTCAACATCGATCTCCATATCCTGACATTTGTACTCTGTTATGCCAGCTAATGTCAAAGCTTTTAAAGTAACAGGTTCCCCTGATGTCCCTCTTTTATTCATCATTGTTTGTAAGCCACTCAGACTACCGAGATATTTTTGCAAGGTACCTTAAACTTCTCTGCAACATTCTTGGTGGGTTCGACCAAAAACTGAAGACACTGCATCATCATGGCTGGTGCTCACAGAAATCCCCCAAGAGAGCAAATAACACTGCAAAAAATAAAAAATAAAAATAAAAACAGGAAATTACAAAATTACTTCATAGCACAGAAAAGACAAGTGCTGATCTAGCAGACTGTGTGTTGACTTTCACAACAGATCAATGTTTAAACACTAAGCAGATTTATATGACTAACTTTTATGACCAAAACAGTCAGACCTTGCCCTTGACCTAAATAAAGCAAAGCTTCAGGAGTTCAGTGTTGATACGACCCTTGTGAAAAAGGAGTGCGCTTAATTGTACTCAGTGTGCACTTGTGGTGTACTTCAAATCCTAAAAGTATATTGTTTAAAAAACATTTAATTTGAAATACAACACTTAAGTACACTTAAAGAGAGACACTTTCATGACTGTATCTTAACACACTTAAGTAGACTTTTAAAAAGCGCACTTTGTAATAATGTCAAATTAATGATGTTAATGTTAATATGTTAAAAATATTTTGTCATGCTTTAAAGAAGTGCACTTATTTTGATGTGTTGACTAACATACTAAAGCACACGTAAAGTACTTGATTATGATTTTAACTGTAGTGTGTTGTTCGATATTACGTTTAAAGTTCAAATATTTTAAATGTACTAAATTTCAACTTAATCATTTTAAATGTAATCACAAATCTATTTAAATACATGACAAAGAAGTTTCAATAGAAATGACATTAAAGTGTCTTTTAGTTTATCATTTAAATGCTTGTCAGTTAATTAAGCAGTAACTTTAATTGTATTTCAAAGACAATAGTAGTGATTGTGAAATGTACTTCAATCCTACTTAAGTGGAACTGCTTTTAATATAAATGTAACTATATTATATTCTTTTAAAGTACATTATTTCCATAAAAATAACTCTTTTTATGATATTTTATCATTTTCTGAAAATAAAAAGTGTGCAAAATTCTCCAACATGATGCCAGTGTTGTTTAAAATTTAAAACAATGCATAATCAGCCTATTTTAGACCATTATGAAAAATAACTATCTATGCAAAAGCTACTTGTCCATCATTTGAATAGACTATAAATATCTGGGGATGAACGCACACGTGACGCAAAGCAGTCTGTAATTCAGTCTGGTGGAGGATTATCCGAACAAATCCTGTTGAAGACCTAACAGCCTGACTTATATTAATAAAACAAGGAAGAATATAGTTGCTAATTAACTGTTAACTAAATGAGCCATTAAATATAGCATAGATTCAGGAATTAATATCTC
The DNA here is from genome assembly GCF_964197995.2 of Scardinius erythrophthalmus. Taxonomy (NCBI): domain Eukaryota; kingdom Metazoa; phylum Chordata; class Actinopteri; order Cypriniformes; family Leuciscidae; genus Scardinius; species Scardinius erythrophthalmus. The sequence goes on along the minus strand of NC_138221.1, from coordinate 62,281,318 downwards.
AGTGGCAGAGTATTATACAAAGCAATCCTAAATGTATTGTGAAATATGACTAAATACCAATTATAATTATTTGTAGTTTCATTCCTGAAGACAGAAAAACAAAAGAGCATTTGCAGCTTATAATCAAAGGGCTCCTATACTGTAGCCTACATGCAATAATTTTGTCATGAGTTAAATATCTGGACTTCAAAAGGATTGTGAATATCATCAAGCATTTAACATAATGAACATCTTTGACTGCACTGTAACGCTGACGAGCGGTCTAGACCTGCTGAGTAAATGCTGGAAGAGACACATGACTTTGCTGCACTGCACAAGATCTTCCGTGTATATTGATGAGGTAATGCCCTTGAATGACATTCTCAAATCAGTCCGACACAACAGCATCTGCAGGAGATTCACTGCGAGAGTATGTAAACAACGCCATGCTATCGTTTCGTGACGTATATGAGAAAACAACATGCTGCAAAATATGAGCGAGAAATAACGAGACATGCAGAAAATAAATCAGCATGCGTAGCTGCATATGTCTATGCGTTCATCGCTGTACCTGCAGGAGGTGTGCTGTGTCGCTGGATGGGTCCTTCGCAGGAGAAAGTGTCAGAAAGTGTCTAGCGAGTGAAGTGGAGAATGAAGACTGCAGCGAACGCTTGACCTTGTTTACATACAGGCTTCCGAAGAGCCGAACACGAGCCGAACGTCCTTCGGGGGTTTCCGGAAACATCGATGCGGAATGAAAGCGACTCCATTATTGTGGTCCAAGGGAAGTGAGTTTTACTGTACTATGATTTAACATTTCCTTTTTTTTTATTTTTTTTTTACTTCGAATTTATAAAAAGCAGAACATATGTAACGAGATAAATATTGTAAATTGAGGTCCCTTTAAGTAAATCCTGCAATAATGGGATTGCGTTTCCTATTGGCTGCACCAGTGGCGCTATAGGACACTGTGTTCGAGTAATCTGCAGCAGAGCTAGAGAAAACTGCTGTGGGTGAGTCGGGTTTTGTGTTTGCTCCACACTAAAAGTAAAAAATATGTAATTTCATATAAGATGTTTGACACTGTATGCAAGGATTGCTCGCAGTAGATACTGATTGATATATAGAGCATGTTTTCTGTTCATATTTTTGAGTATTTTGATCGTTTCATGTCTGTTTGTATGCATTATACGATCTTTCTATCTGCGCCATTCTCCATGTGCTTTCTAATGAGGTGAAACGTATTTTGATTAGGTGGAGCTTGAACTGCATAAACGACTGCCTGTCTTTTCTCTTTGACTGCTCTGTATGCAGGTAAATGTTTATCATAGTGTTTAAAAATGTACTCTGTTAACTTAGTTGTATTCTTTGTGTTAAGAAATATTGACATTTAAAATATTGAGTAATGTTTACCGTGATATTAAGTGCAGCAGAGCTAGAGAAAACTGCTGTGGGTGGAGCTTGAACTGCATAACGACTGCCTGTCTTTTCTCTTTGACTGCTCTGTATGCAGAAAATAAAGAATCCTGATTTCATCTAAATTCTGAGTGTGTGTGCTGATGAGGGGTGAGACAAACCGGGTCACAGAGAGAAATAACCAAAGGTCACATTGGTGCCGTGACTCAGGACTTCAGTCGAGGTGGTCGAAGATCATCTGAACATCGGCCCGGCGGGCTTGTCTTCATTCTTCTCTACACAGGACTTTCAGCTAAGCTTTAAAGTTATCACGGGACAAAGAAAAAAAATGAAAAGAGACTTTTGAATGGACACTTTGAAGTGATTTTATTTTATTATTGAGTTCAGGAATATTTGCTATTATAGAATATATTTTGCATTTTTTTTCCCTTTCTTTTCTTACTTTTATGCTCTAATTGATTATGGAGAACGCAAGGTTAACTGAATCTCGCTACATGGGCACTCCAGTTAGTGTTGGTCGAGGGAGAGGTTTATTAACAACACCAATTCCCTTCCCAAACATTAGCAATGGTATGGGGTTAGAAGCTAATGTGAGTCCCGCTCCAAATGGTAATGAGAACCCTATTAGTGTAAATGGCAGCAGTTCTGAAACGTTGCAGCCAATTAGCACATCAACTCCAGTCCTTACCAGTGACATGATGAGTCAGATGGATATCATAGTGCAGCAAGTAGGCCTACAATTGGCGGACAGTATCCTTGAACGTTTGAATTTGCACAGTCAGACAGAAGTTACACCTAAGCATACTCAAAATAGCCACCATAGTAGATACATGCCTGAGCAGAGTTCCACGTCAAGTGCATCGCAGATTCAAGTAGTGCGTCAGAGGGAAGTTAAAGATCCTCCAATTTTCAGAGGCAACGCATCAGACACTGTTACACTTGATGAGTGGGTGGAGCTCATGAAAAACTTCATAAGAAAGGGATTTCTGCCTACTGAAGAGCGGGTGAAGAAATTTTAATCCACCTGAGAGGCAAAGCCAAAGATGTTGTTAAAGTGGGTATGCTGTCTAGCGGATTGAATATCAGAACAGATCCTGATGCAATCTACACCATTTTACGGAAGCATTTCAGTTGCCAACAGTATTCTCCTATCCCACTGCAAGATTTCTATACAACTCTTCCAGATCCTCAGGAGGATCCCTTTGATTACTGGTTGCGCCTGAACCATACTGCTGACATTACGGCTGAGTGTTTAAAACAGCAAGGCAAGGTTCTAGATAATCAACTGATTGAGGTTACACGTATGTTCATTAGAAATTGTCCAGATTCAGATCTAGCACTGACATTTCGTTCAAAAACCATTGAGAAATGGACGGCTTATGAAGTGCAAGAGATCCTGAACGAGTATCATTCAGAGAAAAGTCTCAGAGCCACGGGAAAAGGAAATAGGCCGAATGAATGTGGAAAAATTTCTATGAATGAGATGCGTGTAAGTCCTGGCCCATGCACGGTAAAAGATGAACAGGATTCTCTTCAGTCAAAACAGTCAGAAAATATGGCTTTGGAAAAGGTGATCGATATGCTGGAACGGGTTCTGATGAATAATAGTGGTAAAGCACTAGCAAGAAAGGAGTACAGGAAGAGAAGCAGCATGTCTAGAATACCAGGCTTGAATGAGGCGCCATGCTTGGTGTGCAAGGACACCTCACATTCTGCTTTTATTCACTGTAAAGACAACAGGCTCTGTTTCCAGTGTTTTTCACCTGACCATCCCAGAAGCCGGTGTCCAAAGGAAAGGAAGAGTGCTCCCTTGGCCAATCAGCAGTCAAACTGAGTGATCTACGTGTGAGGGAGGATCACGTAGATCTTGAGAGTGAAGCTCCCCTATCCAGTTTTGGTGAGATGAGAGATTATGAGTCCTTATGTGAAATGTTCAGTAATGTAACTTCAGACAAAACAGTCATCGTTCAGAGTGTTCAGAGAGTTCAAAAAGCTGATAGCTTGTTTTACACATCCGTTTCAGTTGAGACTGATCTCGTTTTCAAAGCTTTAATTGATAGTGGATCAATGGCATGTACTCTTAGTGAGTCTGCGGAAGAACGATTGTTGAAAAGTAACCCAGATATGACGAGACAGTCAGCACAAGATATTGTCATTGTTGGTTGTGGTGGCCATCATGTTTCCCCTACTGCAATCTATGATCTTAATGCTACAGTGTACGGCTGCTACATGACAATTCCTGTTTTGGTTGTGCCTGGACAGACTGAAGAGATGATTTTGGGCACGAACGTCATAAAGAGAGTCCTGATGCAATTAAGAGAAACTGACGGTTACTGGAGGCTCATGTCTAAGTCAAGTAACAATGAGAGTGATGAGTGCTGTATGTTTCTATCCCTTTTCTCAAATGCCGAGAGGTGGAGAGGTGAATCCATACCTGAGAAAGTCGGTACTGTAAAGTTGCAGAGGAGTGTGACGTTAGAGCCACAAACTGAACATCTAGTTTGGGGTAAGCTACCTCGGTCTTCTGTCTTGTCAGTTGGCAGCACTGTCATCGTGGAACCAACAGAGTCTAGATCGAGACCAAGGCAAATATTGGTCGGGAGGGTCATAACACCACTATGGGGAGATGGTTCTATCCCCTTGAAAGTCATCAACCCCACTAATCACAGAGTTGTGTTGAAGAGAAATGCAAAAATAGCTGACGTGTCACCTTGTATTGCTGTGCAAGATTTGCCGCTACCAAAACAGATTCAGTCAAATCTACAGTGTATTGAGGAACCCTTACCACCTAGATCCGGTGAAGAGATGAAGCGTGTTTTGAGTGAATTGAACCTTGGTGAACTTGATTTGGAGTCATGCGAAGTATCTGCCCACTGGAAAGACAAGTTGTTGCAGCTTATTGAGAAGCATGAGTCCGTTTTGTCAAGAGACAAAATGGACTGTGGAGAGGCCAAAGGCGTTGTCCATCGAATTAACCTCACAGATGACAGACCTTTCCGTTTTCCTTACAGACGCATACCACCGAGCCAATATGCTAAACTGAGGACAGCATTAAATGAGATGGAGGAAAAAGGTATCATCCGCAAGTCACATAGTGACTATGCGTCCCCTCTTGTACTAGTCTGGAAGAAGAATGGCGATCTCAGGATCTGCACTGACTTCAGGTGGTTAAATGCGAGGACTGTCAGAGATGCCTACCCGTTACCACATCAGTCCGATGTGTTGGCGGCATTGGGTGGCAACACATTCTTTTCCACCATGGATCTTACCTCAGGGTATTATAATGTCCCCTTAGAGGAAGAACACAAAAAGTACACTGCTTTCTCTTCGCCATTTGGTCTCCATGAGTACAATAGGCTTCCTCAGGGTCTCTCTAATAGCCCAGCCACTTTCATGAGAATGATGATGTCTATTTTCGGAGATGAGAATTTCAGTAGTGTTCTCTGTTACCTTGATGATTTGATGGTGTTTGCTCCTTCTGAGTCAGTAGCCCTTCAACGCCTTGAGATGGTCCTTTTGCGGTTGGCACATCACAATCTAAAGCTGGCTCCGAAAAAATGTTTTTTCTTGAGACGATCTGTGAAATTCCTTGGACACATTGTATGTGAAGAAGGGATTAAGACTGATCCTGGTAAAGTTGAGGCAATTAACGACATACAAGCTTCTGATTTGATGGAACCCGATGGAAAAACACCATGTCAGAAAAAGATCAGGTCCTTTCTTGGAATGGTTCTATATTATCAACATTTTATTGAAGGATGTTCAGCAAAAGCTAAGCCTCTTTTCAAGTTAACATCAGGTTCAATCAAACAGACTCCTATCACGAAAGGACGCAAACCAAGAAAGAAAATAAGTTACCTCAAACTTTCCCCAGCTGATTGGACAACTGATTGTGAGGAAGCTTTGCACACCCTAAAACTAGAACTGACAAGAAATGTGATATTGGCTCATCCAGACTTTGACCAACATTTCATTCTGGCTGTAGATGCATCTTTTGATGGAGTGGGAGCTGTTTTGTCGCAAGTTCTGCCAGGTGAAGAGATTGCCAGACCTGTAGCCTTTGCAAGTAGAACTCTGTCTCGCTCACAAATGAACTATCCAGCTCACAGATTAGAGTTCTTTGCCTTAAAGTGGGCTATCTGTGAGAAGTTTAGCCATTGGCTAAGAGGACGACACTTTACGGCATGGACCGATAATAACCCTCTTACATATATTCTGACTAAGCCACGGCTAGATGCATGTGAGCAGAGGTGGGTAGCAAAACTTGCCTCTTACAGTTTTGACCTGAAGTATGTCCCAGGAGCGAAAAATGTTGTTGCGGATGCTCTGAGTTCGTGAGCCATTTGTCCAGTCTTGTATAGGACATCGCCTTATCACTGAACCATACCTGTCTCTCTTGAAGGATGTCAGTGGTGTTGTTGACAACTCTGTCCAAAATGCTTTCAAGTGTACAAGTAATCATCAGGTGGTGCATAAGGGTGACAAAGCTTCTTGTGACCCAAACAGTGATGGACTGTTGCCTTCAGGTTCTTCCGGGAGCCAGGAAGTTTCTGCGGTGTTGGCAGCTCATTCTACTGGCGGCTTGAGTGAAGTCATGGGGACTGTACCAGTCATCTCACAACCGCAACAGTTAAGCCCTCCGCTACAGCACAGCAACATTGTTAACGAGCAGGAGCAGGACAGCACCTTGTGTCGGATTCGGTACTACATTGAAAGATGTTGGAAACCATCTAAGAAAGAACAAGCAAGAGAATCCAAAAGTGTGCGTAGATTGTTGAAACACCACGATAAACTTGTCATCTGCGATGGTGTACTGTACAAGGTGAAAAGAGATCCGAAGCTGAACAAGAAACTGTACCTGTTTGTTGTACCTGCTTCCTTAAAAGCACAAGTTATCCATGGAATCCATGATGCAGCAGGACATCAAGGACGTAGTAGAACACTGTCACTAGCAAGACAACGATTCTTCTGGATTGGAATGAGAAAAGATATTGATGATTACGTGAAGAATTGCTGCCGCTGTGTGGTTGGTAAAACCTCAGAACCCAATGCTTGTGCTCCGTTAGAAAGTATCCGAACATCAGAGCCACTGGAGCTGGTCTGCATCGACTTTTGGTCTGCAGAGCTCCGAGAAGGAAAGTCTGTGGACGTGCTAGTTGTAACAGATCATTTTACAAAAATGGCTCATGCTTTTCCATGCCAGAATCAGTCAGCCAAACAAGTTGCAAAAAGACTCTGGAATGACTTCTTTCTAGTTTATGGATTCCCCAAGAGAATTCACTCTGACCAGGGGGCTAATTTCGAAAGCAAGCTTATCAGGGAACTATTGACCATGGCGGGTGTTGACAAGTCACACACAACACCATACCACCCCATGGGTAATGGTATTGCTGAGAGGTTCAATAGGACTCTTGGAAGCATGATCAGAACATTGCCTCCTAAAGCAAAATCAAAATGGCCACAGATGCTACAGCAACTTACCTTCTGTTACAACTGCACAGAACATGAGACGACAGGTTTTGCACCATTCTTTCTTATGTTTGGCAGAGTTCCTCGTCTCCCAATTGACGTTCTGTTTCAGAATGTGCTTTTAAATGAGGATGTGGTGGATTTAAAGGATTTTGTGTCCAAGTTGAAGAATGACTTGCGTGAAGCAGCGCGTATAGCACAGGTACAGACCTTGAAAGAACAGGAACGACATGGCAGACTTTACAACAGAAAGGTGAAAGGATGTCCACTGGCTGTTGGTGATCGAGTGCTGGTTGCGAACAGAGGTGAAAAAGGGAGAAGAAAAGTTGCGAGTCATCTCCTTATGAAGTCATGATTGTGTACCCTGACATCAATGTTTACAGGATTAAGTCAATCAACTCCGACAAAGTGAGGGTAGTCCATAGGAATCTTTTGTTACCTGTGAATTTCCTACCGATTGATGAACCTCAGGAACAGGATCAAAGGAACGATGATGTGAATGAAATTGCTCAAAGGGATCCAGTTGACCATGATGATGAAATTGTTCAAGGAGATCTTGACCATGATGACAGAACTGCAAACTGGGTATTGAGTAATCCTGATGAACTTGTTGAGGAAGATGGTCATACCAACCGTACAGACTTACCTGATGTGTCGGATTGTGTGTCGGAAATCTTGGACTCCGTGAGTGTTGACACTGGGAACCTGAATGAAAGGAGTGAAGTCAAAGTGTTAAGTGATGTCAAAAGAAGTGATGAAAATGTAACAAGTGGTGTCAATTTACCTGAAGTGATTGGTCAAGACTCTGATTCGACTCAAGGAGGACAGTTCATGCATGAGGTTGAAATGGGACCTGTGGTGTACACGCAGCCAAGACATGTTGATGCTGCAGTAACTCAAACAAGACTTGGCAGAGTCATTAAGCCTCCTAAAAGACTGATTCATAAAATGAACAATCAATTCATACACAGTTCAGACTCTACAGTGAGTTCTTTTGTTTATTTCGTTAAAAGTATTTTCACATAAACAGTGACATTTGATTTCATACATAGCTGAGAACACAAAGGAAACATAGTGATACAGAGATTTGAAATCAAATTTGGAGTTAGTATATAATGAACCTTTGAGGTGTAACAGGCATCTCTTTAGTCTACTGTAAGATTGGGAGTCGGCGCCTTCCTTGTCTTTATGTACTCCTTATGGGAGAATCAATTGATTGACAGTTAATCATACTCCGTGTACATTTTCTTCTCTTCTTTATTGATTGAAAACATGAAGTGGGAGTTCAATACCCCGTTTTTTTTTTTTTTCTCTTTCCCTTTATTTGCTGTTGGTTTTTCTTCTTATTGTGTGTCCCCATTAAGCAGGATTTAAGGGGGGTGTATGTAACGAGATAAATATTGTAAATTGAGGTCCCTTTAAGTAAATCCTGCAATAATGGGATTGCGTTTCCTATTGGCTGCACCAGTGGCGCTATAGGACACTGTGTTCGAGTAATCTGCAGCAGAGCTAGAGAAAACTGCTGTGGGTGAGTCGGGTTTTGTGTTTGCTCCACACTAAAAGTAAAAAATATGTAATTTCATATAAGATGTTTGACACTGTATGCAAGGATTGCTCGCAGTAGATACTGATTGATTTATAGAGCATGTTTTCTGTTCATATTTTTGAGTATTTTGATCGTTTCATGTCTGTTTGTATGCATTATACGATCTTTCTATCTGCGTCATTCTCCATGTGCTTTCTAATGAAGTGAAACGTATTTTGATTAGGTGGAGCTTGAACTGCATAACGACTGCCTGTCTTTTCTCTTTGACTGCTCTGTATGCAGGTAAATGTTTATCATAGTGTTTAAAAATGTACTCTGTTAACTTAGTTGTATTCTTTGTGTTAAGAAATATTGACATTTAAAATATTGAGTAATGTTTACCGTGATATTAAGTGCAGCAGAGCTAGAGAAAACTGCTGTGGGTGGAGCTTGAACTGCATAACGACTTTCTTTTCTCTTTGACTGCTCTGTATGCAGAAAATAAAGAATCCTTATTTCATCTAAATTCTGAGTGTGTGTGCTGATGAGGGGTGAGACAAACCGGGTCACAGAGAGAAATAACCAAAGGTCACACATATATCTAAATAAAAATTAAAATAAATGTTAATAAAATCTAAATATACATTTGAGAATGTCAACAGACATTCCCAAAGTGCAGACTATTTTTTCAACTTTATGCATGCATGGTATTTGGATTTCATATATTCGTTTCTTATTCAAACAAAATCCTGCAATCCAGCCATCTCCTCCCTTCCTCTTTCATCCTCATCCTTTTCACCGAAAATGTGTTTTAGTACAAAGAACATAAAAAAATGTAGAACGTTGGAAAATAACATTGTCTTTTATGTTAGCCAAATGCTTTTTAATCTTAATCTCAGATTTAATAAATAAAAATAAGTTAATTTGTGTTCCGACGATGAACAAACGTCTTAAGGGGTTGGAACAACATAATTACTGACAGAATTTTTGGGTGAACTAACCCTTAAACATAAACTGAACATACTAAGGTTGATTAAACTGACTCTTAGCTGCTCAAGAAATGAAATGCTTGTTTTGTCTGTATACAGTAAAGCAAGCTGCAATCTAAATTAGAGCCTGGGTACTAATAATGTATTGCAAGAAACCATATTGCAATGTATTGTTTTATCAATTATTCGTCCCACCTCAACTAGAGTGTGGAGCAAGCACTAATATATCCTTTTGGAATTGAACTTTATTTCTATTTTTTTCTTTAATTAATAATTTTAAACATCTTTTGATGTACGCCTGATTTGCTGATGATTAAAAATGCTGACTGATATCAACAGCACTAATGAACAGCTAAACGCACTGTTCTTTTAATTGAAAGGCAACACAATGAGGGTTTATGCAAACCCATTCTAATATGTTCTGGCACTAATATTGTCTGTTCTGGGCCACTGCTGCAACATTATATCCAATAGAACATCAGATCTCAGAAAGGATCTAATCCTTGTAGTTTTCCCCTCTGTCCACATCCCCTGTATTTCACAGTCTTTGTAGAAAGAACTGCATTGAATGCAACAGGAGATTAAATACGGAGCTCTGTAGGTCCTTCGATGCTCCTCTGAAAATGTGTTCCAGTTTACCACACCTGATGACAAAAGAAGAGAAGCGTTCATGTGTAAAACATGTTCAGATTTTTATTTATTTTTTTATACGAAATTTTCTGGTAGCAGTGTTTCCTTAGTATTCATTTTAGTAGTGGTGTGCCAATTAAAATGTGAAATTAAAAGAAACACTTATTGTCTAACACAAAACATTAGTCTATTGTAGAAGTAATTATTATATTATGATGATTAAAATAATATTAGCACTAGAACCTGGACTTGAATCATAACTTAGGCCCAAACATGGACAGATAAAGGAAAATGAGGAATCGTCACTCAAAAGCTCCACAGCTGCACAAAAATCAAAGAGGAAACAGTCGTAAACTGGTATAGAAAACACTAAATTAGGCAACATCTATGCATTTACATCTATTAGGTGACATCTAACCCATGCATTTACATTTTAATCATGGCAAGTGATCACTCCAGGGCGATCTACTACTGTGAGTGCATCTCTCCATCATAAAAGTGCATCTATCCATCATAAAAGTGCATCTATCCATCATAAAAGTGCATCTATCCATCATAAAAGTGCATCTCTCCATCATAAAGTGCTCCACACGGCTCTGGTTAATAAAGGAAGCGAAACGATGCATTCATGTATGGAAATATTTACTAACCCTTTAACTAGCAGAATTTGTTTTCATATGAATTGTGAATGATTCATCATTTTTGAATTATCACACACACACTGTTAAAACTGTTTATAGTAATTTTATGAATAGCCTATATGTTTATGTATATGTTTATGTATAGTGTGCCTTTAGACAATGAAAGCTCTGATTTAATGATTCTTTTGCAGCATCACTCAACACTGACAACAACTTTATCAAACGTTGTGAAAGTCATTTATTTCTTGTAAAGAGTTCATGATCTCCATCCCTTGTGACCCAATATCTGAAATCTCAGAAAGTGCTTCTTCATCCCTCATCTTCTGCATCACAATCTTCCTCACATTTTGAACTGTGATTGTTTTCCAGCACTATTTTCTCCACTACTAATGTCATTTTCCACATCTTCACTCCTTACATTGTTCACTACCAGTTCTGTTATTTCATTATTCATTATTCCTTAATCTTTTCATTTTGTAATTCATTATTTCAACTGAAAGATACTTTTAATAGTAATATTAAAATGATTGTGTCACTACAATAACAACTAAATGAATATGATTTCCATTAATACAATTATAGCTTGATAAACACACACACACACACACACACACACACACCATTCTTATTGTCTCTATAAAGATTTTAATACACACATTTATTCTGTTCTTTCTGTGGCAGAAGTTAAGATATTAAAGAAAATTAAAATAAGAGTCTCTGTATCTCACTGTTACTGATTTATCGTGCAGCTCAAAGTATTATGGGTAAAATCTCTCTACAATCTGTTCTGAAACATCAACACAGTTTCACTGATGATCCACAACCAAACCAAAACCCAGGATAGAGCGTCTGAGTGAATGTGGTCTGGACTGTGTGGATGAGGCTCATTGTGTCAGAGACGCTGTAGAAGGACAGAGTTCCTGCACTGTGATCCACATACACTCCTATTCTTCTGCTGATGGACTTTACAGGGAGATCAGTGTGTGTGTTATTGTGCATGAATAAGTAACTGGAGGAAGAGCAGTACAAACTCCAGGACTGATCATTACGTCCAAATCCACACTCATTACCCCGTCCCTTCCTGCTGATGCTCTTATATGACACTGATATAAACACAACATTCCCAGTCCACTCAATCTCCCAGTAACAGCGTCCATACACACTCTCTCTACACAACACCTGACACCACTGATCAAATCTGTCTGGATGATCAGGATACGGCTGTTGTGTGTTAGTGTTAGTAATCACTCTGTTCCTCTCAGACAGACTGAGGTGTTTATTCACTGTGTTCAGATCCAGAGTCAGCTGATGGGAATCTGATGGAGAGAAAACACATCAGAAACAGGAATTATGAATCTGTCTGATCTTTTAATGTATCTGAACTCTTCATGAATCAATGTTCAGTGTATCATCAGTGTCTCAGTACAGCTGACCAAATATCCTGTGCAAATCATCATTTACATGATCAATTATAAAACTCTTCTATCATGATTTATTTCTCCTTCTACAGGAAGAACATGAACACATTCAGTGAGTTTTTCTGCTTGTTTTCTAGTGACTCACATTGTAGGAAGTCGTTCCTGGTCTTGGGATTCATGTTGGTGAAAGTGACTGTGGAAATAAACAGACGTGAACAGTGTGAAGAGAAATGACAAGATAAACTACATTCATTTCTGAGAAATTTATAATATGATGCTCTATAATATTAGATGGACTCATTTCTGAGAGCAGATTAATAATCTCCAGGGGCTTCATTTATAAAACACACACATCGGATTGATCCTAAATTCTATGGATTTCATCCTCCGTCATGTGTGTATAAACGCTTGTCCACGATGATGAGTCCGTATTTCTGAATCATCAAGAGATATTTGTGGCCGTTCTGTAGGAGGATTCGATGGACTTGAATTTAATTTATTAATAACTGTGATTTAAAACTGGGATGCATTTAAGGAGATTTTATGGATCGTAGGAACATTTCAGAAACGGATGTACGTTCAGATTTGGGATCTTTCTCCACACGTCTGTATAAACGAGGCGCAGGACTTTACCTCCGTCTGAGATCTTCTTGATCTCCTCTTTGCAGAAATCCTCCAGTTTGTCTCTCAGCTGACGGACAGATTCTCTCACGCCATCAAAAGAGGAGAGAGAACTGAAGGAAACGTCGGGTTCGTCTGTAGATTCAGGAGGTGCTGAGAGAGACTGGAAACTCTACAGAAAACAGAAATCAAAACTCATCATCTCCACACTTCAGCCAATAACCTGCACTATATCAGATCTGAGCGGCTCTTGTTGACTTGACTTCTCTTCAGTGACTCGCTTCAATCCAGCACTTTCACACAATCAGCACATTCTCCTCATATTCATCATTTAATGCTACAAACTCTAGTATTTCACACTTAATAATAATAAAAACTAAATATATGAAGAGTTCAGATGCAAAAGCCTCTAAGCATCTGAGATTTTCATTTTTATCAAGCTCGGAAATTTAAGTTCAGTTACAATAGGTAATTTTTATTGCCATTTAAGTGAACTCTTTTTATATATATATATATACTTAAGAGCAGATTGAATGTAATGCTTTCAGACACTTAATTTTTTTAATTAAATTAATGTCTTATAGATTAAATTTATATTAAATGCAATTAGCTAATATTTAGAGAGCTTTTTGGCCAACTTAAGTAGGATTTAAGTATCTTTATATGTAATTTAATAATTATTTCTATTGTCTTTGAAATATGGTTAAAGTTACTGCTGAATGAACTGACACACATTTATGATAAACTAAAATATACTCAATGTAATATCTATTGAAAATTGTTTGTTTAATTTTATCAACATCATCAATATGATCAACTTTGAAGATCACCTGATCCAATTTTGGTGCCAATTACTGAAAATATTTTAGTAGAAATAAAATATTTAATTAAAAGAGGATGAAAAAATCTAGTTGGCTGGATATTGATACCATCAAGTTCACTGATTTCATCAAGACAGAAGAAACCAGAAGGAAAAATGAGTTCATATTTAATGGTAAATTTCCCAGGGCTTTGTAAGTGTGTCTCTTTAAACAGAAGATGATCAGATGAGAGTCTGACTGATGATTATATGATAACACAACACTTGACTGAATCTGACTGAATTCCTGACAACATCTCAGTCAACGGCTCATTCTGCTCTCATGAAATGTTTCTCTGTCATAGCAGGATCTTGCTCAAGTCCACTATGATCCTGTTCTTCTAGATCTCTGTTACCTGCAGGAACTGGATGTGATCTTGTGTGTGTGAAAGCTGCTCCAGCTCAGCGTCTCTCCTCCTCAGATCATTGATCTCCTGCTCCAGTCGCTCCAGTCGTCCTTCAGCTCGACTCACTGCAGTCTTTTCCTGATCTCTGATCCGCTGTGTGACCTCAGAGCGGCTTCTCTCAATGGAGCGGATGATCTCAGTGAAGATCCTCTCACTGTCCTCCACTGCTGTCTGTGCAGAGCGCTGTTACACACACATCACAATCACACAGTGGCTTCAGCACGACTGACAGAGTCCAAACTGAGACGTCTCAAACTTCTCTTCTTCTCCAGACTCACCTTATGAGACTCCACAGCCTCTCTCAGATGCTGAAGATCTTTCTGTCTCTGCTGGATTCTCTGACGGATCTTCATCTGCGTCTCCTTCAGCTGTTTCTGGAGGACAAACCAATGACAGGGAATGACACATAAAACTACTGTCATACAAACATTAAAGTTACATGAATCCAGAGTTGGTGAAGTGGTTAAAGATCTTGCATGGTAAGTTTTTACTGTCTGGTTCAAACCACAGATTCATGGTTTCCTGAAATGAATGTCAGCAGTATTTCATCAGTGCCTAGTTTTATATCATTAGTATCATCATTTACTCTCCCTCATGTCGCTCCAAACCTGTATGACTTTCTGTCTATTGTGAGACACAACAGAAGATATTTAGAAGAATGTCTCAGCGGTTTACAGAGGCCAAATAAAATATGGTGACACATCAATAACATCAAACCTCATTGGTTCTTTCATGTCACAGTCACATGACTAAACACCATGATGTCATGACACAAACACCAGTGAAGTTTGATGTTCCTGATGTCATCATGTTTGATTTGGGCTCCACATACATGAGTTTATCAGGGATTTGATGTGATTTGATTTGTGAATAAAAATTTGGTTCTTTTGATAGTAACATATTTTAAAGACTGCACTTTTTTAGGAAATTATAAAAGAATATAATTGTTAATATAATTGCTGTTAAATGAAAATGTATTATAGTTTAAATGTAAATATAAAGCAATTAGCTGAACTTAAGAGTGACTTTTTGACCCACTTAAGATTTAAGTATGTAATGTAATTTCATAATTCTATTGAGTTCAATTGAAATATTAAATATTATTAAAATGTACTTTAAAGTAAAACTTTATTTTACACTATAAAAAAAGTGTACTTTATAAAGTGTACTTATGAAACACTCATGAAAGTTGACTCTCTTTAAGTGCACTTAAGTGGCCTTTCATTTCATTAATATTATATTATCTGCAAGTACAGTTTTATTTTATTTTTTATGTACTTGTAATTTGAAATACACTACAAGTGTTCTTTAACCACTAGTTGTTTAGATTACTTTTGTACTTTTCTCCTTTTTGGAGCTTGAAACTTTTTTACTCCATTGACTTTCAATGTATAAACTAAAATATATGAGACATTCTTCAAAATGTCATCTTTTATATTCCACAGAAGAAACTCAGTCAAACTGGTTTGGGACAACATGAGTAAATGAGTGAGTAAATAAAGACACTTTCATTTCTGTGTGATCAATCTCTCTCAGTTCATACCTGTTTCTCTGTCCTCTGTGCTGCAGTTGATACAGTGTTGTGGTTTTTATGTTCACTCTCCTTACACCACACACAGATGCACTGTTGATCAGTGATACAGAACATTTCTAGCTCTTTATCATGTTTACGGCAGATCATGTCCTGCAGTCGTCCAGTGGCATCAATCACTTTGTGTGGCTTACGAGAGTGAAATTCCTCATGACGGTCAAGATGAGTTTGACAGTAAGATTCCTGACACACCAGACAGGACTTGACGGCTTTGTATTTTCTTCCAGTACAGACGTCACACTCCACGTCTCCAGCTCCAGCGTAACAGTCAGCAGGAAGTTTAGTCTTCTTCAGTTTCTCCACCAGTTCAGCCAGAATGGTGTTTTTAGCTAAAGCAGGTCTTGGACTGAAGGTCTGTCTGCACTGAGGGCAGCTGTAGACTCTCTTCTCATCCTCCTGATCCCAGCAGTCTGTAATACAGATCTTACAGTAACTGTGACCACAGTGGATAGTCACTGGATCCTTCAGGAGATCCAGACACACTGGACACGTGAACTCATCCTGAGAAAATCTGGCTTCTGCCATTTTACTGCATGAATACAGAGAGACACAAACACACAACAGCTCAACAATACTTCAGTTTCTGTTTCTCTGAACTGAGGAGTTGAAATAGTTCCTGCTTCTGTGTTTGAGTGACGTGTGTAAAACAGGAGTGTCTGTAAAGCAGCTTCCTCATTCCTGGTGAAGGAGAGTCACTTCTGTGTTTATGTGCTCTTCTTGTGGAGTCAAAAACAACGTAATTACGAGATCCGAGCTCATGAACCATTCAATCCGTTAAATTCTGCGTTACAGTAAATTGACTCAACTCCGTCCGTGTTGGGCTTTACTTTCGGTTTTATTTGCGGTAGTTTGCGCGTTGGCTTGATGAAGAGATTCTCAGCTGATCTGATGTGATGCGTGTTGCAGAAGCGCGTCTGGCTATAACATGTCATAGCCTATAACACGTAGCCTACGTTCAATTTTTAGCATTGTTAGGGGAGGAGTAAAATGTACATAGCCTATGTAACTTTTACTATGGGGTTAGAATTGTTGCATTATTCCAAATAAATAGATTGAGATTCACAATCATGTATTGAGATTCACAAACAAATGTAAAGAGATTCACAAAAATGTATCAAATTCACAAATAAATAGATTAAGATCCACAAATAAATGTAAAGAGTTTCATAAAAAAATTATAAAACTCACAAATAAATAAAACGAGATTTGCAAATAAAATAAAAATATATTTAAAAATGTTTTTTTTTTTTTTTTATGTAACAAACACAACTCTGTTTGGCATTTATTTGTGAACCACATTCTGTGCATTTGTAAATAATTGCACGCATTTGTGAATTGCTTCTTGTGCATTTGTAAATCCCTTCATGTATCTGTGCATTTTGAAACAGTTCTAGCGTGCATGGCTGTTTTCCAGTCCACCTTTAGACGCACTTGCGAACTAAGCACTTCCCCTCGGGGGAATCCCTGCCGCCATTTTGAAGTGCAACGATGTAAGTTTATATGGACAGACCCTCGTTCCTTCAATTTTGTCAGAGGGAGCGAGTCTACTTCATATGTACACTTTAGGCACATATATGTCCCACAATGCAGTACGATTGTGACGTCACCATATATCTCATCTAATCACTGTTGTATATTGTGTTAACGTTGTTTATGTGACTACATTTCCTATAATGCACTTTGTACATGTGTTTCCAGATGTTCTGGTGTTATGTCAGTAATGTATGGGAGAGTTGTCACGGGCACACATGGGAAAATAGGAAGATCCAAGAGCAGTATGAAAGTGGTTGTTTATTAAAGGGTAATCCAACTCATAGTCGTCCAGGCAAGGTTCAAAATCCATGTTAGCAATCCAATACAAATAAACAAACAAGAAACATGCAAGAAAGACAGACCTCGGAAGTGTGGTGACAATATACAACGACTCCGTGACATGGACTGAAACAGACAGGGTATATATACACAGATACTAACAAGGTGGCGGGAAACAGCTGTGTGCAATGATCAATGATTAGGCAGAACAGGATGATGGGAAATGTAGTGCATGAGAGAATGACACTGTGGGGGACAATGACCTCTAGTGGACACCCGGGAAAACACAAACCAGACACTGTGACAAGAGTAAACAGAGCAGTCACGCTAAGCTTGTGTGTGTGTATGTGTGTGTGTGTGTGTGTCAAATTTGCCTGCATACGCCCTTTATACTCTTCTAAAAGATGGCGACGAGGATCTTGTTAATCCGCGTGTGTGGTGTAAATGTGAAAATGAAGCGGCTTGACGGCGAGATCGCTGGAAATGATAAATAATACGAGCCTGCTGCTAATCCACATCTTGACTGAAGAGGGGGAAGAAAGACGATTCAGATAAGTGACTTAATTGATTGAAAATGACAGAGAACGGCACAAAATAGCAGCAGTTTTTGGCAACATTGGTCCCTTTGATGAAAGTAGTGAGCAGTGGAGCTCTTACACAGAAAGATTTGAGTACTTTGTAGCAGCGAATGCTATTGAGAAAGTTGTACCCACTTTTTTAAGTGTGATGGGTCAAAAGACATATACACTACTGCGTAACCTCCTGCAGCCAGAAAAACCGGGAGAGAAAACGTATGATCAAAATAGTGGGCACTCTCAAAGCGCATTTCTCTCCAAAGCCCTTAGTAATTGCAGAGCGATTTCGATTTCACTGACGAAATCAGCTGGAAGGAGAAACTGTGACAATGTTTGTAGCAGTGCTAAAACAATTAGCTGAACACTGTGAATTTGGTGAAGTGCTAAATGACACACTTCGGGACAGATTAGTCTGCGGACTCCGCTGTGAAGGCATAAAAAAAGACTGTTAACGGAGAGCAACCTGACACTACAAAGAGCAACTGAGCTGAGTGTGTCTATGGAATTGGCTGAAGGAAGCACAGCAACTGAGCTCAAACATTAAAGTGTATAAGATGGAGACCGAAAAACAAACTGAAAATAAAGGCCCATGTTTTCGCTGTGGTAAGACGGGACACTCACCTGTTTCATGCTGGTTTAAAGATGTGGAGTGCCGCAGCTGCAAGAAAAAAAGGACACATTGAGCATGCATGTAAAAATAAAACAGAAAAGAGAAAAACGAAGCAGAAACCAGTATACAGAAGGAAGCAAAAGCAACGCGTGTTTGCAGTTGGGCAGGAAAACAAGGAGGTTACTGACACATCTGATGAGGAATTTCCTTTGCATGTGCTCACTGTCGCAGGTGAAAACAAGGCTTATAAGGTCACCGCGCTGCTGGAAGGACAGCCTGTAAAAATGGAGATTGACACTGGTGCTGCTGTGTCGCTCATGACGGATGCGGTATACAGCGAAATACTGAGCCACCTGCCACTCACACAACCTGATGTGGTTCTTAAGACTTACACTGGGGAAGCAGTGACCATGAAAGGACTCACTCAGGTAACAGTTGAACTGAATGGACAAACAAAAAAACTACCATTTTATGTGGTCTTGGGTGGTTACCCCTCGTTGATGGGACGTTCTTGGCTGGAGCAACTCAAGGTGGACTGGACAGTGTTGTCAGCAGAACAATACCCCTTGCCTCACATTAATGATATTTTTGCTGGGCTGACAGGAGGGCAAAAATTCAGCAAAATCGACTTTCAATCGGCGTTTCATTCCAAACATTGCTACGCTGCTGAAACCTCTGCACAAACTGTTATGTCATGACAGAAAAATGTCAGAAAAATTGGAGGTGGACCTCTGAATGCAATGAGGCATTCAAAAGAGCAAAGGAGACACTTTTAAGGTCAAATGCCCTCACTTATCTTGACCCTTCTCTTCTCATCCAGCTGGCCTGCGACGCTTCCCCATATGGTGTGGGAGCTGTCTTGTCCCACATCATGCCAAATGGTCAAGAGAGTCCGATCGCATTTGCTTCCAGGAGTCTGAGTAAAGCAGAAGCAAACTATGCTCAGATCGAGCGAGAAGCGTTGGTGTTTGGCGTTCACAAGTTTTATCAGTTCACGTTGCTGACCAAACATCGCCCACTCATTGCAATTTTTGGTCCACACCATGGCATTCCCTCTCTTGCCGCCAGTAGGATGCAAAGATGGGCTTTGTTGTTATCCACTCATACCTATGACATCAAATATCGGAAGTCAGAATTGCATGGGAATACGGACGGTCTGTCCAGATTGCCTCTTGCTGACAGGATAAAAGATGCACAGGTTGCGGAAATTTGTGGAATGGTCCGAATGAAAGAAATTGCCAAGAGTTACTCTGGTGGCCAGGAGTGGACGACCAAATTGAGGAAAAGGCAAGAACATGTACATCATGCCAACACATACGTAATACGTAAACTGGCACCGCTGCACCCATGGGAATATCCAGAGAAACCATGGCATCGCATTCATGTTGATTTTGCAGGCCCAGTCGAGGACAAAATGCTGCTGGTTGTCGTGGATGCACACAATAAGTGGCCTGAGGTGGCTATCATGAAATCTACCTCAGCTGAAAAGACAATTTAGAAACTGGGAGAAATTGTCTGTAGATTTGGACCTCCAGTGCAGCTTGTCTCAGATAATGGCCACAATTTACATCTCACATGATGGCCACATTTCTACAAGCAAACGGGGTGCAGCATATCACGCCATCACCTTACCATCCTGCAACAAATGGGTTAGCAGAAAGGTTTGTCCAAACCATGAAACATGTGTTGAAAGCTTCACTCGGGCAGGGGACATTTTATCAACGCCTTCTTAGCTTCTTGCTGTGCTATCGCAGTACTCCGCATGCAACTACCAAAGTGTCACCAGCGTCTTTGTTGTTCCACAGAGAGCTCAGGACAAGCTTTGAGCTGCTTAAACCAGCAACACTCAAAGAAACTGTGTTACGACAGCAAAAGAATCAGGTACAGCGACAGAACCTGTGAGCCAAGGACATGCTGAACCTTTTCGATAGGCTCACCAGTGCTGGCCCAGAACTATGGTAGTCGTCCGAAATGGGTTCCGGCTACTGTGGAGGCCCAGACGGGTCCAGTCTCGTATAAAGTCAAAACTGCTGGGAATTTTTCTTAGAGGAGACACACTGATCAGTTGCTTAATGGAGCAAACGCATTTACAGATCTTCCCGAAGTCGCGGATGTCACTGACCAAATTAGTGACAGTACGCCAGCTCCTGAAGTAACCATCACTGAGCCTACCAAGACCTCAAATTGTCCATCTGTAAAGGAACAGGCATTACCTGTTGTACCGACAGAAAATGGTAACCAAATAGGCCGCCGATACCCAGTTAGGGAGCGGCACCCACCTCAGTGTTTCTTGGATTATACTTAGTTAGGAGCTAGCCTTATTGCTTCGGGGCAGAATAATCCCCAAAAGGGTCAGCTAGGGTTTGAGGTAGTCTACCCTCACTCCCAGGGAATTAGTTGTGTTCATATACATAAGGAAATCACCAAGAAGACTGAATGATCTGAGTAAAAAAAAAAAAAAAAAAAAAAAAAATCACATGTGACAACTTGCCCCTGTACAAATAAACACATAGTGATATTGTAATTTATTTGCAATTGAAATGAGGTTTTTAAAGGAAGGAAAGAAAGGCAGGAATTAATGAAGGGAAGGAAGGAAGGAAGGAAGGAAGGAAGGAAGGAAGGAAGGAAGGAAGGAAGGAAGGAAGGAATTAATGAAGGGAAGGAAGGAAGAAAGAAAGAAAGAAAGAAAGAAAGAAAGAAAGAAAGAAAGAAAGAAAGAAAGAAAGAAAGAAAGAAAGAAAGAAAAGAAAGATGGTTAAAAATTATCAACGAAAGAAGAGCATGACAGTACACCACCTGACATGATATTAAAAGGCAGTCAGGCAGGTAAAGCTGCAGAACAAATCATCAGAAGTACAGTGAAGGATTTTGACATAAATTACTGTACTCTGACTCTGTATTGTCAAAAGATTAGCAGAGAAGAAATTGAAAGTCAGACAGCCATGCCATCAACAATGGTTGGTTATACAACGCCATGGAATATTTTTTCACCTGATTTGGAAAAGCAGCTTGTTGAGTATATTACTGGGTCAGCTGACATTTATTTTGGTCTCTCGCCAAGTTAGGTCAGAAAGCTTGTCTACCAGTTTGCTGTGGCACACCAGCTGAAGTTCGCGCCTTTGTGGCCAGAAAAAGAAAAAGCGAGCAAAGAGTGGTTTACAGGCTTCTTAAAGCGGCATACAATGCTGTCAATGAGAAAGCCAGAGGCAAATAGCCTTGCCAGGGCAAGTAGCTTCAACAGAGAGAATGTTAATGCTTTCTTTGACAACTTAGAGAAAGTGTTACACAAATATGAGTTTGGACCAGGAGACATTTGTAATGTTGATGAAACTGGGGTCACCACTGTAGATAAACCAGACAAAGTGGTGGCCAGACGTGGATTCAAACAAGTATGGTCACTGACCTCTGCTGAAAGGGGAACCCTTGTCACACTGGCCTGAGCTGTCTCAGCCACAGGGAATAGTATACCTCCATACTTTATTTTGCCCCGTGTCAACTTCTGCGATCATTTCCTAATCAACGGGCCACCTGGCAGCAAAGGAGAGGCAAATTCCTCTGGATGGATGAAAGACACACACTTTGTTGACTTCCTGAAACATTTCAGTGAACATACAAAGTACTCATAGGAGAAGCCCTGTTTACTACTTTTGGACAACCACGAGTCTCATCTGTCCATTGATGGACTCAATTATGCCAAAGAAAATGACATAATCATGCTGTCATTCCCACCCCACTGCTCACATCGGCTCCAACCAACAGGTCTGTCTACGGGCCACTAAAGAGGCACATCAACATTGTGTGATGCCTGGATGAGGAACAACCCCAGAAAGACAATGTTAAATTATGACAAATCTGGACCTACGAAGAACAAGGCAGCTAAAAGTAGAAAAATCATACAAGAGTCATCATAAGATGATGAAGAGTGTTTCTGCCTCGTCTGTATAGAGCTATTTTTAAACGGTCGTCCAAAGGAGACCAGGGTAAAATGTGTAAAATGCAACAATTGGGCCCATCATGCTTGCACCTCAGGCCAGGCAATTTATGTGTGTCAGAATTGTGAATCTGAAGATGAGTCTGATTAGTCAGATACAGGGCATCTGTTTTGTTCAGAGGTTAAACATGTTAAGTTAAGTGAGTTATCTGCAGCATTCCATTCAGTTATCATGGATCTATGTGCAAGCCAGAGAAGGATTGAGTTTAAAGTTCAAAGTAAAGTGGTCTTGCCACTGAAGGGTTAATGTGTTTGGATTGAAATAATTGTTTTTCCAGATTCTCTAGGCACGATTGTTTATATTTCCAGTTCTGTTTTGAATTTAAAAATTAAAATCAATATTCACAAATAAGTAGATGTGTTCTTATTTTTATATAATCTAGTGTGACAACTTACCTGCCAATGGGGCAACTTGTCACAAGTGCACACTCTCTATTCAACAGTCTACAACTCCATAATGAGATATTAAGATGTTATGAATACAACACGTGCCCAAGACTTCCTTCTTTCATTTGGTATGACATTTATACCATTGTGATGTATGGTGCTCAGTAAATGTTAGACAGTGTGAAAAGTGTGACAACATACCCCGCTCTCCCCCATTCAGTTTTTAGGACTCAATGCCGTCCGTGTTGGGCTTTACTTTCAGTTTTATTTGCTGTAGTTTGCGCGTTGGCTTGATGAAGAGATTCTCAGCTGATCATCTGATGTGATGCGTGTTGCAGACGCCGTCATATCTGGCTATAACATGTCATATAACACGCTATTACACATTTATTTTTAAGAATTGTTGGGAGGAGTAAAATTTACATATTTAGTTTCAACAACCAGATGCACAGAGGCAGTTTAGTCTGGAATGCGGCCCAGATCACCTCCTGATGTGGTTTGAGCGATCGGATTCAAATCTAAAACGTACTCTCTCACACAAACAAATTGGCAGCAATTCGTATACGCAATCTGTCAGGGCATATACTTGTGTTCATATTTGTTGAGCACATACGGAAAGTCAATATCGACTCAATAGATGGAGTGTAACCTTAATTAGAGGTCAAACCTAAACTCATTTGAATGATTTTCAATTCAGACATGTTTGGATTATGAGTATTTCTCTTTATCAACAGAAGGTAACAGCACAAGTGTGTGTCTATAGCAAAACATTAACAGTATCTGGGCAACATCGCTTGGACATGATTTGTTATAACTCTGAAACTGTGACAGTCTGTTTATGTAATACTATGCAAAACATATTTTTACCATATGCAAACAAGCACAGAGAAGGCAGTCATAAAGTAATCCTTAACCAATGACACCCGAATGCAATCCAACACAATGTTCCTCAGGCAGATTTTATTCCACTAGTAAGGATGCATTAGTTCTGACTTTGATTGCAGACATTTTATTCAGATGGGTTCCTCGTCTTACTGGGTCACTCTGTGTCTTGCCTCACGAAGAGCCTGCAGGGCGAGAAATTGAGGAGTTGATTAAAGTAAGTCAAATAATAGCAGAGCAACATGAAGAAATATGATATTAGAGCAACGGGATAGTTAAAAATTAAAATGTAAATATTACAATTATCAGTTCATATTATGACAACACAACTAGTATTGATGAGTATTCTGTCACCATGTACTAACTACGCATAACACAACAAGATTCCCAGTGACGTAATGAATGAATGTAACACCAGAACAGCTGTTTCCCTGGCATAACATTAAGACGTTTTTGTAACTTTTTATTTTCATGACTTCTAAAATGCTTCTCCAAGCATAATCTTTGCCATTGCTTTCCTTACGGAAGTCACGGTGGTTTTGTCATATAATATAAGCTAATATTTCTTAGCTTCCATAGTCAATCTCCTTATCTCCACTTTTAATGTTCAATATGCACAAGCCCCACAGGGTGATGCCATAGAAGTAGAAACTAAGCGAAAGACAAAATGTAGTGTGGCTTGACGGAGTTGCCTGACCATTTAAATGAGTGACTAACAGTGAGTAACAGTTTCAAGGGAATTCTACAGGATAGACATTGCAGAATATTACTACCCAGACTCTCAAGGTGTGAGGCTTTAGGTGTGCTCACATTAGTGAGATTTCGGCAAAATTTTGCTGGCAAAAAAGGTCCATTGTCAGTAGCAATGTATGAAGCATAGGCTCACACTTTCAAACCAAGCGTGACCAATATAAACCCAATGCAAAATCTGCATAGGGGAAATCATTTGCCTGCAAACATTTGCCGAACAATGGTAAATGTGACCGCACCTTTAGTCAAACTGACAATAACTTCCATATTGGTCCTCTGTGACATACACAGAAACAATAGCGCTCATCCTGTGTGATTCAGAATCTCAGTCTCAGTTTTAATGTTTGAAGGGGACTATAGAAAAGGCCGCGAGCGAGATGGATGGTGAGAGGGATGAGGGAGAGAGAGTGAGACCTTCTGGATGGCTTCGCTGGCGGAGTCGTCCTGCAGCAGTTTTGCCCGGTCCAGTGCTCTCTCAAAGTGTAACACACTGGCCTTGTAGTTACCCAGCTTCACTATGTAAGAGAGAAAGAGGATTTAAAGTGATGTAATCGCACAGCATGGCGTAGATCAAATATACATAACGACCACATTAACGTCCTATTGATTCTGAGCATTGTGGGAAATCAGATTATTCATGGTCACAGAGTGCATTCCTGGGATTCTGGGCGATGTAGTTTGGACTCACATTCGGCCTGCGCCATGAGAACACTGGCATTGAGCTGCCATTTCTCATCAGTGATGTCATCCGCTGCCGTGAGCGAGCGGGAGCCATAGTCTCGTGCTTCGCCATAGCGCTTCAGCTCAAGGTAACAGCGGCCGATCTCATGGAACAACCAGGCTTTCTCTAACCCGCCACATGCTAGAGGCACCTTCTCCTCCCAGCTATGCAAACACACACATAAACACACACAGAACAAAATCACTATTACAATAGACTTGTGTGTGTACATCAACACCAAAGTAAACATTAATTAAAGGCAAATGCACTTACACTTCTATAGCTTGTTGGAACTTGCCAATCCGTGCGTACACACGGCCAATGTTGTCCAGAGCCCTGGATTTACTGTCCGTCAGGTCGCTATGACACGAAGCACAAACCAAACACACCTGATGAATAGTAGTTTATTAAGTCAAGTCACCTTCATTTATATAGCGCTTTAACAATATGGATTGTTTCAAAGCAGCTTTACAGTGATAATAGGAAATTACCGTAACAGATTGTTTAGGCTCTACAACAGCTCTAGGATAAAGTTATAGTCCGGCTAAAGTTAGTTTTGATTGATTGATTCACTTCTCGAGATTGATTGATTGATTCACTTCTTCGTCTCGAGAACGCACTCCCTGAAATAGGTTCAAAGGTGCAAACGATTATCTATTATCTCTGCGCAAACCTCAAAAACGCAAACCCGCGAAAACGCAGACGTCGCGCACATGCACATTAAATATTCAGTCCAAAGGTATGCGCGTTTGAATATATATGTGCGCAGGCGTGCAGGCCTTCTTTACAAATCAACCCTCAATAAACTAATTGTCTACCTTAAACATTTATAATACAGACATTTTTTGTCGTGTCTGCGTAGCCACACGAACCGGAATTATCCCGACAACATTTTATCTGTACTGAGGAAAGAGAAGGGAAGGAGGCCTTCACAGGGAGGGACTGGTTGACACTTCAGGACTGCGTTGTCGTCGTGTCCAGGCGCAGGTCCTTCATCAGATCTAGATACGGGCTGGAACCGGCGGACTGCGGTAAACCTCGGATAAACTGAGAGACTAATATTGGCGTAGACGCCAGGATTTATGGGGAGTGTTCCCGGTTCTGTAGCTCAAACAGTAGAGCGTTGGTGCTTGCAACTCCAAGGTCATGGGTTCGATTCCCAGGGAAAGCAAGAACTGATAAGAATGTAAATGTGTATTTTGAAATGCAATGTAAGTTGCTTTGGATAAAAGCGTCTACCAAATGCATAAATGAAAATTAAATTAAATGAGAAGTCAATAATGTGTTATGTGTATGCTAGGCCAATTTAACCAACCAAGAAAAACAAAAGGTAGTTTTCCTGAGGTAGCTCACCCTTTCTTGGCCAGCTCCAGATCTTTCTCATGATGATGCAGAGCCTTGTCCATATTCCCAAGATCCATCAATGCATTGCCTACACAGGACATAAAAGAAAATGTTGTATCTCTGATTCTTGTGCTATTGATATTATATATTTAAGTATTGGGCCGATGAGATTCCCAGACTCTACCAATGCAGCTGTGCAGGTTCCCAAGCACTTCTCTCTTATTGGGCAGCGCCTGCTCAGACCATTCCTTCACCGCCTTCATGAGCTCACGGGCCTTCTTCAGGCCGCTTTCTGCATCGCCGGCACTCAAGGCTGCCAATTAAACAAATAACTCTCAATAAACCCAAAAACACACAGAACATTTTCTGAAAATGTTTGCCAATCCAAATGCGATACCAGAGTGTTGCTAAGATTGTTTCTATGAGTCTATAGGATTTTTTGGCCTGTTTTATTGTCCACCAGGAAAAAATCATGTGTCACCTAAAAATCTCTTAAGTTTTGGTAATTTTGGTAATATTTAACAGAAGTCATTTTCAAATCAAGCAGTTTTCTGTTGGTCAACTTGATGAACCCACGTGACAAATGTGAATCTCCTGTGAAATTTGTTTCGCCCTCATGTGAAATTCCAGAATGTGTGGACTGGATTCCCATTGAAAAGACTGGATTTCACCCACGAAAATCCATTGAACAACAGTAAATCTGCAGCAGCTTTATAAAAGTAATAACACTTCTCAACAAGTAGCAGAATTTGATGTATTGTTCATGTCCATGGCTAGCCTGGTTAAAACCAGACCCTTCTCAGTTGAAACTGAGTATAGGGTCTGGGGAAGCTATATATACAAATCATTTCCAAAGGGGCGTCACCAACTGACGTAGCTCAAATTCATCTGGGCGCAATTGTATAGTCTTAAAACCAATCAGATCTATGAAGGGGATGACGTATGCTTCGAGTGTTGTTCTTTGCTCCGGTTTTAACGAAAACGGTAAGTTTAAATCGCTCAAAACAGACGCGATAATTGATTCGTTTATATACTGTCTATGATTCAAACGAGTGATGTTTCACGGCGGCAACCGGCGTCACATGTTGACGCTAAAGGGTGCCCTTTGCGTCGGATATTAAAGAAATTTCAAAAGCGTCAGTATTATGACGCCCTAGGATGAGAATGCGTTGCATGTAAATCCCTCCCCAAACGTTTCTGATTGGTGCCGCGATTTCAGCGGCAGAGTAATGAGTTTGAATGGGCTCTTCTCCAGACTATCCTGAAGAGAGAATTAAAATTCGCCAGAAGTAGTCTGGGTTTTCCCAGGCTAGTCCATGGCACAAATGGTACACAGTTATGTGCCAAAGTTTCATAGTTATATTTAGGGGTTTGTTCAAATGTCCTTAACAAGCACTATTAACTTACATTTATAAAATGTAAATAATCAGCTGGGTGTGTTATATGTATCTGGTCTGCTAACACACACATTGTGGAGTGACCTAGAGAATAATTAGGATCATAATTCCAACATTATCTCCAAGTTGTCGTAGGTCAGTCACTCATCAGTTAGCTAATAATCATAGGCATACACTGCAGTTCAAAAGTTTGGGGTCGGTAAGATTTTTTATAGATAAGATAAATAAATGAATCTTTTATTCAGCAAGGATGCATTAAATTGATCAAAAGAGACATTTATAATGCCACAAAAATATTAAGCAGTCCAACTGTTTACAACATTGATAACAATAAGAAAAATTTCTTGAGCATCAAATTAGCATATCATAATGATTTCTGAAGGATCATGTGACACTGAAGACTGGGGTAATGATGCTGAAATTATTTTAAACCATAATAATATTTCCCAATATGATCAAACAAATGCAGCCTTGATGAGCATCAAATATTTATTTCAAAAACATTTAAAAAATCTTACTGACCCCCAACTCTGACAGTAGTTTATGATTTTGCATGTGCAACATGATTATGCAACTAATGCTAAACTTTGTTGTTATGAACCTAATGCTGTGAACTTTGAACTCTGCAGAGGTTCACCTTTGTCAATATCCTCCAGACTGGCGAGGACATATCGGGTCGGGTCTGAGGGTGGCTTGTGTTGAACCCGGCTCCACCGCTGCTGCACTAGTGTTCGGTCTCGTTGACGAGCATAGATGGGCTTCTGCTGCTGCCAGAATGCTGTCCGCGTGTCCAGATAGGAGATACAGCCCACGATCAGATCTTGCACACGCTCTCCAGTTCCAATCTTACCTTTTATAAGATCTGTATGGGAGCCGATTGCCATACTTTATATAGAATATACACCATCATAGATGCAAACTAACATCAAACAAGGCCTAAAAATACATGAAAACACACACCTTCATCTTGCAGAAGTTTATCTAAGAATTCTCTGTCACTGTACAGTTCTCCCAGAAGTTGCTTGGCCGCTTTGTCATATTTGCTCTTCTTCTGGCCATGCTTTTTGGATTCCTTCTTATGAGAATGATTCAAATGCTTGGGACGAACCTTTGGGAACGCATCAAACAAAAAATATCATTACTAACTGCTAAAATGAACATAAACGTACATTATAAACAATGGTGTGACGGTGTGGTATGAGTGACGGGGTAGGTGGCATAACGGAAGAGAGAGAACGAGCAAGAGATAGCTCACCCCGTTGTAGAAGAAAGACAGGTCTCCTTTACTTTCCAACTTCACAGAGGAAGGAGCTTTTAGGTCGGGGAGAGAGAGGCAGATGAGGGTTACTAACTTAAGTCACTTTGTTGTGGAACCAAAACATGAACTCTTCATTTCTCATCATGTTGTGTCTAAGGACTCACTGCCCACTGAGTTCTCGATTGCCTCTTGAGATTTCTGGATTCCCAGTCTGAACTCCTGTAGCTCTGGACGTAGCTTATGGCCTCTGTGATAGTAGACCAATGCAAACTCAAAATCCCCCATAGTGTAGAGGGCTTCAGCCTTCTGATACAGACCCTGCAGGACACAGGATGGAGAACCAGAGAGAATCAGGTGACTTGTTAAAACATCAGAAATACAGTAAAAACAGGAATATTGTGAACTATTATAAAAAAAATTGAATAGAATTGTCTTATATTTTAATAATTTTTGAAATGTAATTTTCAGCATCATTACTCCAGTCTTCATTCATTGTCACATGATCCTTCAGAAATCATTCTGATATTCTGAGATGCTGCTTTGGTGCTCAAGCATTTTTTTTATGATCAATGTTGAAAACAGTTGTGCTGCTTTAAGTCCCCCTGTAGTCAATCATTTTATCGCTTAAAACTCATCTCTGATCACCAAAATGACAAGTTTTTTTTTAACTCGACATCCTTGCTTCATTTAGTATACGCGTATTCATAAATATTTCATATTAGCCCCGCCTCCAGTCACTCACACCAGCTCAGAGACCCACTCAGTCAACTTACTGAGGGTAAACGCTACACAATGATATCGCTCTTGACTTTACAACATTTTTTATTTTATTATGTGAAAATTATGTATTTACTATCACTTTTGATCAATTTAATGCATCCTTTGTGAATGAATAGTGACCCCAAACCTTTGATAAACATCAGATCATTCAGATGTGCTTTTACTGTGCTTTTTAGAGAGCTTATATAGTGGATCCAAAAAAGCCACAGTTAAAGATTTATGAATTTAATTGGATTACATACAAAATACCAATCTAAGTGTCATGTGAAAAGCTAACGGTACACTTTCCACAGAACGAACCTCTCTTTTCAAGGCTATTTAGCATTTTAGTGGATGTTCCCCTCACAGGTAGAGTCATGTTTCACCAAGTGTCATTTTTGCCTTAAAATTGTTAGTGTTAATCCTAAACAGTATATTCATTCACAAAAGTTATATTTGTAATATTCTGTGTTATATATAAAGCTTGTGATATAAAGGTCACTTTTTCTGTAGTATCAGTAAATTCGCCCCCTTCAGGACAAGAGTCTTACTACAGGTACACATACAGTGACTCAGAGCTGTGGCTGCTGGGAACTTTTGGAACAAACAATGAGAGACAAAAGGAAAAAAGGTAAGCTAGGACGGATGAACACCTTGAAGTAGTTTTTGTTGTCTTTGAGGGAGGTCTCGGCGTCTTTCAGCGCGCTCTCTGCATCACCTAATTTCACATAACACCTGGATCTGGCGACCAGACAGCTCTTATCATCCGGCTGTAAACTTAAAGCCTGTTGGATAGCAGAGAAAACGCTTATTAAATGTAAAATATAATTAAATAACATGTAAATAATATTTATTAATATCATAAAAGCAAACTCACAACATATAAAGTTACCTGAATATTTTGTGTACAATGAAACTGTTATGAACAATAGCATTGATGTGGCCAATGAATTTAACTCATTTTTTATTAATATTGGGGAAAATATTGCCAAATCAATTGATATATCAAACCAAACTCAAAATGCTACGTGTAGAATGGAAAGTAGAATAATGCAGTCCATGTTCCTGTGTGAGGTTCAGGAAAATGAAATTGCGTCTATTGTTAGCAAATGTGAAACTTGACATGACCATTGTAAAAAGGACCATTGACTGTATTGTTAATCCACTGACTTTTATTTTTAATTTGTCTATACATTCGGGTGTCTTTCCTGAGAAGATGAAGGTCGCTAAAGTCTGAGAACTGAGAATAAGCAACACACAGTGGGGGTCTTCATCGACTTAAGCAAAGCATTCGACACCACAAATCACAGTCTGCTATTGTCAAAATCATACAACTATGGCATTAGGGGTCCAGCTCATCAATGGCTCAAAAGTTATCTCAACAATCGACAGCAGTTTGTTCAAATTAATGGTCAAAGATCTGAGTTAAAATATATAATATGTGGAGTTCCACAAGGGTCCGTTTTAGGCCCATTACTTTTTATTTTGTTCATTAATGACCTCTGCGAAGTGTCTAAAGTATTACAGTTTTAGTGTTTGCCGATGATACCAACATTTTTTATTCTGGAAATAATCTGTCAGGAATTACAGAAAATATAAATTCAGAACTGGGAAAAATTAAGAAATGGTTTGACAGAAACAAATTATGTTTAAATTGGGAGAAAACAAAATACATGATTTTTGGGAATTGTAAAAAGAAAGATAATGTAAGAATAGCAATTGAAGGAACTGATATTGAAAGAGTTAATGAGATAACATTTTTAGGTGTTATTTTGGATGATAAACTGAATTGGAAAGATCACAGTTTATATTAAGAGTAAAGTTTGTAAAAGTATTGGGGTCTTGTATAAAGTTAAAGATGTTTTAGACTATTCTTCATTGCATATGTTGTACAATTCCCTAATACTCCCATATTTTGGACACTGCACAGAAGTCTGGGGTAACACAAGATCTCTGTTTTTGTTACAGAAAAAAGCATTAAGGATTATCAACAAGACAGGCTACAGAGAACACACTAATAATTTATTTGTAAATTCTGGACTTCTAAAATTCAAAGATTTGGTTGATTTGAAGATTTAGATTTTTATGTTGAAAGCTAAGCAGAGAGTTCTGCCTATGGTTTTACAAAATGTATTCACTCTTGTATCAGAGGAAGATGGCCATAGAAGGCAATATCATTTAAAACTCTTTTCGCACGTACTACACAAACACAGATGTGTTTGTCTATTTACGGAGTTAAACTGTGGATCACCTTGGACTATGAACTGAAGTGATGCAAAAGTGTTTGTAAATTTGAGAATTTGTATAAGGAAAAAATACAGGATGTTACAAGAAAAATGATGACTAACACGCTTAAAAAAATGATAATTAGGCTAAGTGTAAAGATAGGTATTACTGAAAATGTTTGGTGTTTGGGGTGAGGATTGTAGGGGTTGATCCGTTCATAAAGCAGCTGTTTTTTTGTTTGTTTGTTTTTTTCTTTTGATGTGCACAAATAAGCGACAGGTTCCATAAGATTTTCTTCTTCCTGTTTCTTCTTCCTTCTTCCTTTTTTTTTTGAATGAATGAATAAACATGTATGTATGATTTGTGCAATAAATAAATAAAATAAAGCAATCAATTCAATTTCGTCTGAACGTAAGCAATGCAATGTGTGTGTGTTCGCATAGTTATTAGCTCACCGTGGAAAAGCACTCGATAGCTTTGACATACTCGCCCTTCTGAAACAGCTGGTCACCTTCAGACATATAGGTGGTAAAGGTACTCTTTGGCCCGGCTTGTTCTCCCTCGTTATCAGACATTTTAATCGTATTCTAAGCAGTATTAACGTTATATCATCAAAATCTTTCAGTACACATCAATAAGAGCGACAGTTCCGTCCGCTCGTATCCTAGAAACGCTCCTAACAAAACCCAGTGGAGCCAATGAACTGCGTTAGGAGCTTTGATTGACATGCCAACACATACTACGACATTCAATCCGAAACGTTTAGGTATAATGTAAATACATTATATATCGTTTATAAAACGTAAAAATATTATCTAAAATAATATTTAGTCCAACAAACGTTTCTTAAAAAATAAATAAATAAAAATGATATCTATATATAATAAAATGAGATTGAGAACATGCCTGGTGACAAAATAATCTGAAAAAAAAAAAAGTATTAATAGAGACAGAGAAGTTGAGTATTTGGTGAAGGGGAAAACAGAAAAGTAAGATTGCCGAGTACACTCTCCATCTGCTGTTAGTCAATCTCACCAGCAGGAGGTGCAGAAGCGCGTGTTGTTGACGAAGACCAGAGCAAGCCATTACTAATGGTAATATAATTCATAAAAAGTCATTGAAGTCATGGAGAATTGGGTTCGGCACAACATTTTAATTGTAAACCAGCTTATTGACAAGAATTTGCAATTTACACGTACCCTAATTTTATTTCAAAATATGATTTATTTGTAAATGAAAAAGAATTGAATAAAGTAATTAAGGCTATCCCTAATGGCATAATAATCTGAACCAAATTCCCGGATTTAGATATTAATAATACAACCTTACAAAATCCTCAACTTTTTGTAAATGGTCTCTCCTTATTTGATAAAGGTTTTAATAACAATTTTATAAGAAATTCCTTTAATGCCGGATCCAGTCCTCCATGTAAATCAAAATGGCTTAAACCTTATTGTATATCTTGGCACAGCATTTGGACATTACCCTATAAATATGCTATTTCTAATAAAGTAAAAGAAGTAATGAACAAAATGATTCATATCCTGTAAATGCAGCCATTAGTAGATATATTCATACTGTTTGTGATAAATGCACTTTTTGTAACACATCACTTGAAGATATCAAACATTTATTTTTGCCCTTTTTCTATTTCTTTCTGGACTGACTTTAAAATAGAAATGACAAAAAAATTAAACACAAATCTTAATTTAAAACCTCATGACATTTTACTTTGTTTTCAAAACCCATATTTTTCTGAAAAACAAAATTATATTATCAATCTTTTAATTATTTTGATGAAGTTTTATATTCATAAGACAAAAAATAACTCAAAAGAAACCCTCGTATATTACCTTTTATAACACCGATCTCACAATATACTTTGAAACTCTTTCAAACATTAGATCACAAAACACAAAGCTTATTAAAAACAAAACAAATGTTAAAGCTTTTCAAATTCATATAACTGCCCTGATAATATAAAGCACTTTTATTTCTGTATTTTATTACTATCATTTTTTTTATTATTATTATTTTACATACATGTTCATTTTATACTTTAGTTGTTGTTGTTATTCTTTGTTTTATACATTGTGAACTGTATTTACAATATTTGTCTTGTTTTTTGTTACAATTTACTAAATAAAATAAAAATAAAAAATACAAAAACGTTTTTTTAACCCTTGGGCTGCATTATATATTTGACACCGTTGAGTGCGTTAAGGGACAAAAATGTCCACTCTAAACACTGCCATAAAACTATTATATATTATTATTTTTTTCCACTTTGACTGAGTTCAATATTTTAACCAGCATCAGTCCTCATCATACATACCACATATTTATTCAATTTCAGGATTTTAACCCTTTAAATTCCAGTTTTGGTGACGGTACCCTCAATTTTATAAGAGGAAAAAACACAAAAATCTAATTATTTTCCATATAGTAAATGCAAATTTGTGTTGCCGCAAGATGAAAGTTGTTATGTCCAAGGACTGACTGCATGGCTGTGCTTGTGCCTACATTGTCCTATGTGAGAAATTATTAGTTACCTTTGAAACATAGACTGCTAAAAAACGAAGCCGTGTCAAAGGTTCATTGTCTGTGCGTAAATTACGCATGAATCAAACCGAAAGAAAACAATGCCGTGAGAAGCGCTTTCTCTCTCTCGTGCGCGAGCGCGCGCTCACACACACACACACACACACAGAGAGAGAGAGAGAGAGAGAGAGAGAGAGAGAGAGAGAGAGAGAGAGAGAGAGAGAGAGAGAGAGAGAGAGAGAGAGAGAGAGTAAAACATGACTTTCAGGATATTGTGATTTTTGTCACTCGCCTAAACACCATGCATTACGGCCCTACACACACACACACACACACACACACACACACACACACACACACACACACAGAGAGAGAGAGAGAGAGAGAGAGAGAGAGAGAGAGAGAGAGAGAGAGAGAGAGAGAGAGAGAGAGAGAGAGAGTAAAACATGACTTTCAGGATATTGTGATTTTTGTCACTCGCCTAAACACCATGCATTACGGCCCTACACACACACACACACACACACACACACACACACACACACACACACACACACACACAGAGAGAGAGAGAGAGAGAGAGAGAGAGAGAGAGAGAGAGAGAGAGAGAGAGAGAGAGAGTAAAACATGACTTTCAGGATATTGTGATTTTTGTCACTCGCCTAAACACCATGCATTACGGCCCTACACACACACACACACACACACACACACACACACACACACACACACAGAGAGAGAGAGAGAGAGAGAGAGAGAGAGAGAGAGAGAGAGAGAGAGAGAGAGAGAGAGAGAGAGAGAGAGAGAGAGAGAGAGAGAGAGAGAGAGTAAAAACATGACTTTCAGGATATTGTGATTTTTGTCACTCGCCTAAACACCATGCATTACGGCCCTACACACACACACACACACACACACACACACACACACACACACACAGAGAGAGAGAGAGAGAGAGAGAGAGAGAGAGAGAGAGAGAGAGAGAGAGAGAGAGAGAGAGAGAGAGAGAGAGAGAGAGAGAGAGAGAGAGTAAAACATGACTTTCAGGATATTGTGATTTTTGTCACTCGCCTAAACACCATGCATTACGGCCCTACACTGTAAAAACTAAAGGAGCCTCAAATATCCTGTCGGATACTCAAGGAACTTCAAAATGTAATTTAAGTGCCTCAAAGCTCTTTCTCATAGTAGGATTACTGGAGGAGCATTGACAATATTTGAGGTTCTTGCTGGAACTTATGGGATCCTTTAAGCACTTTGTATTTACTTCAGAGGTTCTGGAGTCACCTTTTCATTACTATGAGACCTCAAAGTGCTTTGGGGGAAAATAGAGGAACTTAAATGTGATAAAAGGGTTATTGGAAGATCTTTTAACATTTAAGTGGTTCCTGGAGGATCTCTTATGTTAAAGCCAGCATCTGGAGGAACCCAATGGTTCAGTGAGGCCAGAATGATATTATTATTATCCTATTATTACTTAAATTTGATTCAGTATACCCAGGTGAAAAATACGTAGGCTACTATTAAAAATGAACTTGAGTGTGTTGTTAGTAGGCCTTCAATACAAATATAACCTACTTTAATGCATTTTAATACATTTAACAGTAACTATAGTCTTTTTCACTTGGGTAGCTTACATTTATTTAGTATAGGCCTATTTTATTGATTAATTTAAACCTTAAACAACAACACTAAATAATAATAATATTAATAATAAAAATTAATTAATTATTATTGAATAAATAATAGTAATAAAATAATATTTTTTACTTCTTCATAAATTATTATTTGAAGAAGAAGAACCAGGAGGATAAAGGTTTTATTCAGTCACGAAACTACTGCTATTCCTCTGCTGTCGTCACTTCAGTGATGCTCGCGCTGCTCGCGCGCAACAAAGCTCAGCTGATCGACGTCATCGACTTTGAAAGTAACGGCTCTCCTCATCAAAGCCTGCCGCATCTTCCGCCGTTTGTTCGGCTTTCCGTTACAAGGTTTGTAAACTCACCAAAGAAATATAAATACTCACTATATATTCAAACACACACATATATAAACTAAATTTATTATACATTACTACGTTTTTACAGTGTTTACCACTCGTTTATTGACATGTACAGTATCTGGTATGACGTTTTAGCCGCGATGCTAACTACGTTGATCTAATGAACAAATGGAAATTATTGACTTATTGTCTTAGATTGATTTAAAGTTAGTCATTCAATTAAATATATTCTGTACAACTGTGTCTTCAAATTGCTGATATACAGCCTAACTAATTTAGCTGATTCCTGCTGTCGTCATTGGCGTTTGTTGTGAATAACAAAAGCAGGTTAATATAGTTTGGTCTGTTTTTGTTTAGCCTAACTTTACTTACTACAGGTGCCCTCATTCTCTCAAATACCATTTTAAAGCCATTTACTGGTCAATAAATACTATGTTGTGAATAATCAGCTTTGTTATTTTGTTTCCCCAGAACAACCATTACATTTCAATGTTTCAGTGGCAACATTGAATTACAGTAAGTACCTGCACCACATGCAAGTACTTTATTACTATGAACTTTCTCTGTGTGCAATTGTATTGTTTGACTGTGTACTTGTGTTTTTTAATCAGTTATTCTCTGAAAATCTTCTTCCCTCATGCTCTCAAATCTCATTCATGTTACATTCATGTAATATTACAGGTTTGGAGCCAATAATGCTATGCATTTTTTATAGGCTATACCTTAATCATATGCATTTGAATATAAGACATTTGAACCCTGAATTATAACTTCAAGTTTGGTCTTTTTCGACAAAAAAAAGAAAAAAGCTATTAAATGGCTTCATAAAACTTACAACACAAACCATAACACATGAGTTGTGAATTCATTGATTATTTTTAGGATCTTTTCTGGGACATTTTTGGAGCTTAACCATTTTTACATAAATTGTTGCATTGAATTGAACTAGACAAGTGTGCATAAGAATGGTTTCATGAATGATTTACACAATTTTTTTCTGCTTGTGATTCATGCAGTGAAAGCGGACGGTGACAGGGGTGGCATTATGCCTGAGATCTGCTTTGGGTTCCACAGACAGGAAGTCAAACAGGTTTGGAACGTCACAAGGCTGAGGAAATTATTTAAATTTCACAACTATCACTTTAATAACCTTACTAACAGTAAATTTTGTACTTTGCAGGGATCTCGGTAAGCTGAAATACAAGTTTGAACAGGAATAAAAATCCTCCTGTAGACCTGAAAATCACTGAAGTGCCTGGACCATCCACCAGAAAAGAGGAAAAACAAACGGAAAATGAAGCTGATGCACCTTTTCACTTTTCTAACTCGTTAAGTACCTCACATGTCCCTTGTGAAGATTTTATAATTGATTGCATTTTATGTTGCAGTGAGTAAAGGTGCGTCACATTTGTGAATTTTGTGAAATTACACTGGCAAAAAGGTCCATTGACCACTGTCAGCAGTGTAGCAATGTAATGTATGAAGCACCACACAAAATTGCTGATCGTGGATTCTTATTGAATTGACTGAATTCACCAGTGAACATTCACAGAACAACAGATAATTTTACTGCACCTTAACTCTGTTCAAATGGAAAATGTTTTCTGCTTGTTGTGACATAAGGAATACTGTTTCCGGGTCGAAGCCTCTACTCTACTTCCTTTATCTTGTTTCTAGATATTGAGAATACTCAACAACCATTTATGAACACTGTTGATTCAAGTCACACATTTAAGCTTTTCAAAAGCCATAGTGTACATTACAGTCTCCAGTCTCACGGCATCCCAGACTTCAACATTTTATGATTCAAAATATCTGAATAACTAAACCATCTGAGATTTCGGAATAGAGATAAAGGTTATAGGATCATAATTTTCAGGAATATTACAGAACAATGAGTGCATATTAGCACTTTTTGTTGTTTGTTTTTGGCATCTGAGAGAGCTTTTGGACTTGGAAACAGTTGCGTCAGACTTGAGCGAACTGAAACACGTTTTAAAATTAAGTGAACATGGACATTTTTAATTTGTTAATTTTAATTTTTTACATTGATTTATTACATGGAACATGTGTTTTCTATGCATTTTGTTGAGATGTCTTTTCTTGTGTAGCCTATTGTATACACATGATTGATTATTCATGTTACTTATGTATTATACAATTTTTTTTGTGTGTATTCATTGATATTAATCTATTACTAGCTTTTTTTCCCCAAGTGCATTGAAGTGTATGTATTAAAATGGATCTAAAATATGTAATAAACAATTCTTATTTTGTATTTGGTTCAGTTTGTTTATTATAATAGAAGTTAATGGTAACCGTAGTAACAAATGAAGTTCATTTAATACAAATAATAAAAAATAATAAAAAAAATGAAATTTGGTTCCTGGAGGCACCCACAGTGGTTCCACACAGTGCTTCATATAAGAGTTCCTCAGGAAACCTGTGTGGTTCCTCAGAGAACCGCCCCTTTTTAAAGGCAGAGGATCTACAGACGGTTCCGCCGGTGTGGCAAAGTGAAGAACCCCAAAAGGTTCCTCCAGGCACCTTTAATTTTTACAGTGTACACACACACACACACACACACACAATTTTTGTCAACGCAGACACACATCGCTCTCAGACATCCACACATACTCGGAAACATAATTTTTAGATCTTTGAACCATTCAAATCCTTCATGCACAGTCAAGTGCCCCTATAGTGGAAACCAGGAAAATAGCGTGCATTTCCCCCTATAGGGAAAACACATGTAGTGACGTCATCTGGTAAAATAGACTATATAATGCAAATATAATGCCTTTGCTTCAAAATGAAAGAATGTTTCAACATAAATCATGATTTATGTATTAATGACGGCCCCGGCTTTAAACGATGTTTTAATGGGTGTCAATGGGACATTTTTGTCCCTTATGGTACTGAATGGTGCTATTTGTTCTACACCGTGTGTGTTATACATATTTTAATTTTTTTTTTTTCAAAATTTGTAAATTTATGCAAAAAGTCACAACTTTGCCAAATTACATACCATTGGCATTAAAACAGCCAAAATGGTCAAAGAAATAAAAATGAAAAGGACAAAAATGTCCCTAATGCAGCCTAAGGGTTAAAAAAACAACAACAAAAAAAACAATGTCAGCAAGAGCTCTGTGTGAAATTGTCTCTGTCTATTTATTTGTTTGTGTCAAGCATATATATATATATATATATCAAGACAGGAGTATACTGGCGACCAAACAGCAGTTTGAATCATGTGTCTCTCGCTGCCCTCGCTACATCTACACAAAAATGCCCTGATTTTACACAGGTTTAATCATGTTCTCATGATGATCAGACTCTCCACACACTCATATAGAGAAGTAAGAAGAAGACAGAGAGAGAAAAGAAAAAGCACAGAGTAAAATATTTTCATGAATCTGCACTTTTCTTTACCTTTATTTCATTAGCAACTTTTCCAGCAGGAATCTTTTCTTTTTATCCAGAACTAGAGCTCACTGCTTTTTACAACAACACTGATATATTTCTCCATATCTGGAAAGAACTATTTTACATCAACAACTTTATCAAACGTTGTGAAAGTCATTTATTTCTTGTAAAGAGTTCATGATTTCCATCCCTTGTGACCCAATATCTGAAATCTCAGAAAGTGCTTCTTCATCCCTCATCTTCTGCATCACAATTTTCCTCACATTTTGAACTGATTGTTTTCCAGCACTATTTTCTCCACTACTAATGTCATTTTCCACATCTTCACTCCTTACATTGTTCACAACCATTTCTGTTAGTTCATTATTCATTATTCCTTAATCTTTTCATTTGGTTTGTGTTTAATAATTTCAAATGAAAGGTAATTTTAATAGTTATATTAAAATAATTATGTGTCACTACAATAACAACTAAAGGAATATGATTTCCATCAATACAATTATTGATAAACACAAACACACACACACATTCACACACACATACACACACACACACTGTTCTTACTGTCTCTGAGGATTTGGTACACACATTTATTCTGTTTAATTTCAGTGAAGTTCATCAGTAATAATGTAATGAAGAGGAAATAAGAGTCTCTGTATCTCACTGTTACTGATTTATCGTGCAGCTCAAAGTATTATGGGTAAAATCTCTCTACAATCTGTTCTGAAACATCAACACAGTTTCACTGATGATCCAGTGCAAACCCAAAACCCAGGATAGAGCGTCTGAGTGAATGTGGTCTGGACTGTGTGGATGAGGCTCATTGTGTCAGAGACGCTGTAGAAGGACAGAGTTCCTGCACTGTGATCCACACACACTCCTATTCTTCTGCTGATGGGCTTTACAGGGAGAACAGTGTGTGTGTTATTGTGCCAGAATGAGTAACTGGAGGAAAAGCAGTCCAACCTCCAGGACTGATCATTACCTCCAAATCCACACTCATGACCCCGATCCCTTCCTGCTGATGCTCTTATATGACACTGATATATACACACCATTCCCAGTCCACTCAATCTCCCAGTAACAGCGTCCACACACACTGTCTCTACACAACACTTGAGAATAATGATCAAATCTGTCTGGATGATCAGGATACGGCTGCTCTGTGTCAGTGACAGTAATCACTCTGTTCCTCTCAGACAGACTGAGGCGTTTATTCACTGTGTTCAGATCCAGAGTGATCTGATGGGAATCTGATGGAGAGAAAACACATCAGAATCAGGAATTATGAATCTGTCTGATCTTTTAATGTATCTGAACTCTTCATGAATCAATGTTCAGTGTATCATCAGTGTCTCAGTACAGCTGACCAAATATCCTGTGCAAATCATCATTTACATGATCAATTATAAAACTCTTCTATCATGTTTATTTCTCCTTCTACAGGAAGAACAGGAACACATTCAGTGAGTTTTTCTGCTTGTTTCTCAGTGACTTACATTGTAGGAAGTCGTTCCTGGTCTTGGGATTCATGTTGGTGAAAGTGACTGTGGAAATAAACAGACATGAACAGTGTGAAGAGAAATGACAAGATAAAATACATTCATTTCTGAGACATTTCTAATAAGACGTTCTATAATATTAGATGATGGACTCATTTCTGGGAGCAGATTAATAATCTCCAGAGGCTTCATTTATAAAACACACACATCAGATTGATCCTAAATTCCATGGATTTCATCCTCCGTCATGTGTGTATAAACGCTTGTCCACGATGATGAATCCGTATTTCTGAATCATCAATAGATATTTGTGGCCGTTCTGTAGGAGGATTTGATGGACTTGAATTTAATTTATTAATAACTGGGATTTAAAACTGGGATGCATTTAAGGACATTTTTGTGCAAATGGATGTTTTATAAATCATAGGAACATTTCAGAAACGGTTGTACGTTCAGATTTGGGATCTTTCTCCACACGTCTGTATAAACGAGGCGCAGGACTTTACCTCCGTCTGAGATCTTCTTGATCTCCTCTTTGCAGAAATCCTCCAGTTTGTCTCTCAGCTGACGGACAGATTCTCTCACGCCATCAAAAGAGGAGAGAGAACTGAAGGAAACGTCGGGTTCGTCTGTAGATTCAGGAGGTGCTGAGAGAGACTGGAAACTCTACAGAAAACAGAAATCAAAACTCATCATCTCCACACTTCAGCCAATAACCTGCACTATATCAGATCTGAGCGGCTCTTGTTGACTTGACTTCTCTTCAGTGACTCGCTTCAATCCAGCACTTTCACACAATCAGCACATTCTCCTCATATTCATCATTTAATGCTACAAACTCTAGTATTTCACACTTAATTATAATAATCATTTAAAATATATAAACTTCAGAGCAGATTGAATGTAATGCTTTCAGACACTTAATTATTTTTAAAATTATAATTAAAATACTTATATATAGACTTATAGTCTTAATTTATATTAAATGCAATTAGCTAATATTTAAAGAGCTTTTTGACCAACAATTTCATAATTACATAATTTCATAATTGACTATTGTCTTTGAAATATGGTTAAAGTTACTGCTGAATGAACTGACACACATTTATGATAAACTAAAATATTGTCAATGTAATTTCTATTGAAAATTGTTTGTTTAATTTCATCAACATAATCAATATTGTCAACTTTGAAGATCACCTGACCCAATTTTGGTGCCAATTACTGAAATTATTTTAGTAGAAATAAAAGATTTCATAAAAAGAGGATGAAAAATCTAGTTGGCTGGATATTGATACCATCAAGTTCACTGATTTCATCAAGACAGAAGAAACCAGAAGGAAAAATGAGTTCATATTTAATGGTAAATTTCCCAGGGCTTTGTAAGTGTGTCTCTTTAAACAGAAGATGATCATATGAGAGTCTGACTGATGATTATATGATAACACAACACTTGACTGAATCTGACTGAATTCCTGACAACATCTCAGTCAACGGCTCATTCTGCTCTCATGAAATGTTTCTCTGTCATAGCAGGATCTTGCTCAAGTCCACTATGATCCTGTTGTTCTAGATCTCTGTTACCTGCAGGAACTGGATGTGATCTTGTGTGTGTGAAAGCTGCTCCAGCTCAGCGTCTCTCCTCCTCAGATCATTGATCTCCTGCTCCAGTCGCTCCAGTCGTCCTTCAGCTCGACTCACTGCAGTCTTTTCCTGATCTCTGATCCGCTGTGTGACCTCAGAGCGGCTTCTCTCAATGGAGCGGATGATCTCAGTGAAGATCCTCTCACTGTCCTCCACTGCTGTCTGTGCAGAGCGCTGTTACACACAC
Source organism: Scardinius erythrophthalmus (assembly GCF_964197995.2). NCBI lineage: Eukaryota > Metazoa > Chordata > Actinopteri > Cypriniformes > Leuciscidae > Scardinius > Scardinius erythrophthalmus. The sequence continues at coordinate 62,237,759 of NC_138221.1, read as the reverse complement.
ATCACAATCACACAGTGGCTTCAGCACGACTGACAGAGTCCAAACTGAGACGTCTCAAACTTCTCTTCTTCTCCAGACTCACCTTATGAGACTTCACAGCCTCTCTCAGATGCTGAAGATCTTTCTGTCTCTGCTGGATTCTCTGACGGATCTTCATCTGCGTCTCCTTCAGCTGTTTCTGGAGGACAAACCAATGACAGGGAATGACACATAAAACTACTGTCATACAAACATTAAAGTTACATGAATCCAGAGTTGGTGAAGTGGTTAAAGATCTTGCATGGTAAGTTTTTACTGTCTGGTTCAAACCACAGATTCATGGTTTCCTGAAATGAATGTCAGCAGTATTTCATCAGTGCCTAGTTTTATATCATTAGTATCATCATTTACTCTCCCTCATGTCGCTCCAAACCTGTATGACTTTCTGTCTATTGTGAGACACAACAGAAGATATTTAGAAGAATGTCTCAGCGGTTTACAGAGGCCAAATAAAATATGGTGACACGTCAATAACATCAAACCTCATTGGTTCTTTCATGTCACAGTCACATGACTAAACACCATGATGTCATGACACAAACACCAGTGAAGTTTGATGTTTTTGATGTCATCATATTTGATTTTTACATGAGTTTATCAATGATTTGATTTGATTTGTGAATAAAAATTTGGCTCTTTTAAAAGTATCATATTTTAAAGACTGCACTTATTTAGGAAATTATATACTTTAAAAGAATATAATTGTGAAATAAGTGTGAACTGAATGCAATGTTTTCAGACACGACGTAATTGCATGTTAATTGCTATTAAATGAAAATGTATTATAGTTTAAATGTAAATATAAAGCAATTAGCTGAACTTAAGAGTGACTTTTTGACCCACTTAAGTAAGATTTAAGTATATAATGTCATTTCATAATTCTATTGAGTTCAATTGAAATATTAAATATTATTAAAATGTACTTTAAAGTAAAACTTTATTTTACACTATAAAAAAAGTGTACTAACAGTCATGAAAGTTGACTCTCTTTAAGCGCACCTTTCATTTCATTAATATTATATCTGCAAGTACAGTGTTTTTTTTTTTAAATATACTTTTAATTTGAAGTACACTAGTGCATGTCAATACACTTAAGCGTACTTCTTTCTTTAACCACTAGTTGTTTAGATTACTTTTATGCTTTTTCTCCTTTTTGGAGCTTGAAACTTTTTTACTGACTTTCAATGAATAAACTAAAATAGTCGAGACATTCTTCAAAATATCATCTTTTATATTCCACAGAAGAAACTCAGTCAAACCGGTTTGGGACAACATGAGTAAATGAGTGAGTAAATAAAGACACTTTCATTTCTGTGTGATCAATCCCTCTCAGTTCATACCTGTGTCTCTGTCCTCTGTGCTGCAGTTGATACAGTGTTGTGGTTTTTATGTTCATATTCCTTACACCACACACAGATGCACTGTTGATCAGTGACACAGAACATTTCTAGCTCTTTATCATGTTTACGGCAGATCATGTCCTGCAGTCGTCCAGTGGCATCAATCACTTTGTGTGGCTTACGAGAGTGAAATTCCTCATGACGGTCAAAATGAGTTTGACAGTAAGATTCCTGACACACCAGACAGGACTTGACGGCTTTGTATTTTCTTCCAGTACAGACGTCACACTGCACGTCTCCAGCTCCAGCGTAACAGTCAGCAGGAAGTTTAGTCTTCTTCAGTTTCTCCACCAGTTCAGCCAGAATGGTGTTTTTAGCTAAAGCAGGTCTTGGACTGAAGGTCTGTCTGCACTGAGGGCAGCTGTAGACTCTCTTCTCATCCTCCTGATCCCAGCAGTCTGTAATACAGATCTTACAGTAACTGTGTCCACAGTGGATAGCCACTGGTTCCTTCAGGAGATCCAGACACACTGGACACGTGAACTCATCCTGAGAAAATCTGGCTTCTGCCATTTTACTGCATGAATACAGAGAGACACGAACAAACAACAGCTCAACAATACTTCAGTTTCAGTTTCTGTTTCTCTGAACTGAGGAGTTGAAATAGTTCCTGCTTCTGTGTTTGGGTGACGTGTGTACAGTAAAACAGGAGTGTCTGTAAAGCAGCTTCCTCATTCCTGGCCAATGAGAGTCACTTTACTGCTGTGTTTACAGTATGTGCTCTTCAAGTGGAGTCGAAAACATTGAATTACGAGTTCAAAGCACATGAATAACAGAGAGAAGTTTTATTTATGAATGACAAACTCAAAATTCATGACTCTAGATGATGATCTTCTCCAGACTGGAAATTAGGGGTAAATATCTGGACAGAATTCATATATTGTATTTGCCTTTAGACTACAGCATTTTTAATTATTTTTAAAAAATGTATAGTTATTTATATAGCGCTTTTAACAATGGATATCTTTTCAAAGCACCTTTATAGAAAATGAATGATTCTACTCTGTATTACATTTATAAATGATACATGCACATATTTCTTAAATACATACACGAGTGTGTATTTATATATACAAAATAATTATGCACAGTACACACACGTAAACACAAACTTTTATTTTGGATGTGATTAACTGTTGCCCAGCCCTAAAAAAATGCAACAAATGTTTTAAGAAACTTGGTGATAAAGAATGGAATATTTTCATCCATTTTCTATTTTTAATGTCAAAATAGTATTAGTATTATCTTGTTTAAATGTGACATAAAAAAGTGCAATTGGTAAAAATAAACCTAAATAAAAGTCAGATAAATTTACCAAAAATGTGTTGTCAAAGATATTATATTACTATAAGTTTTATCATGTACTTAATATTTGCATTTAGCAATGGATTGCAATTTATGTTGTATTTGAATTTTTATTTTCACAAATTACATATCACAGTTCTTACACTCTTGCTCCTGTGGGTCCATGAAGAACCTTTAACATCCATGGAATCTTTCCATCTCATGTACAAGCATAGGCGTAATTTATGTACAGTACAAGCCTATAAGAGGATATTTACTCATGTGAACCAAGCCATGGACAGTAATATCAGAAACACAATAACAGTGGTTACGTACAGAAAAAAGAAGATAACATGTATTATTGTTGCCACTCTGGTCCAGCACAGGGGTTTCCTCTCCTGATGGTTTTGATGAGCCTGAAACTCCATGAGGATCTGCTTCAGAACGTTAAGAGTGTACAGCCGCTCTTCTCTGCTGTCTGCAACTGAGTCTGAAGGGTCCGTTGTGTCCTTTATGCTCTCTGTGAGAGGAATTATACATGTATTTATTTGAAATATAAGATGTTTGATCATGGATCAATTTCTTTTGAAGAACTCATAAAAGAGTTAAATTAATTTTAATTTATCCCTGCCTGCAGCAAAAAGTTCAGATATAGAAAGCTCAGATAGCATTTACAGCTCATGAACAATAAGTTCATGGAGCAAAGATGCCAACATCCAAATCACATTAAAGGGGGGGTGAAATGCTATTTCATGCATACTGAGTTTTTTACACTGTTAAAGAGTTGGATTCCCATGCTAAACATGGACAAAGTTTCAAAAACTAAGTTGTACGTTTCAAGGAGTATTTTTGTTCCAAAAATACTCCTTCCGGTTTGTCACAAGTTTCGGAAAGTTTTTTTTCGAGTATGGCTCTGTCTTACGTAAGATTGGGCGGAATTTCCTTATACGGGTCGTAAGGGCACTTTTTCGGTAAGATCGCGGCCGCGCGCGCACTCGTAGACCAGAGCAAGAGAGTGAAAGCAGTTCGCCATCAAAGCGCCCTGCCCGGCTTTTGGAAGTCAATGTAGCCAAAGAAGTGTGTTTTTGGTTGCCAGGGCAAGACAACCTTGCACAGATTCCCAAAGAACCCAGCGTTAAGGTACCAGTGGATGTAGTTTGTTTTTCCTGAGCATAAACGGAGTTGTGTAGACTGTTTGTTCCCTGCATTTCGACGATGATTGTTTTATAAACAAAGCCCAGATCTACGGATTTGCAGATCGTCTAATGCTTAAGGATCGAGCAGTCACAATGATAAAGGTTCGCGGTCGTGCGTTGGAACCGGACGGTGAGTAAAACTGTTGAACAAATGTCTCTGTGTGTTGTCACTAGCTCGGCGCGTTAGCACAGCTAAGCTTCGCCCACACGGCCCGCCCCCAGACGCTCGTTTTTTTCCGGAAAGACTCGGTACAGCCTATCTTTCTTTTAAAAATATAATAAAACAAAAGACTTTTTGGAGATATGAAGGATGCAATATTACTCTATAGGTACTCAAGATTAACAGGAGATTGAGTGAAAATGAGCATTTCACCCCCCCCTTTAAGATGAGTAATGGGAATGTGCATGGATAACTAACTAATAAAATGCTGCTCGTTATTAGATGTTGGGTGAATATTTACCAGAAAGAGCAGATGTGCTTTCCATTGCTGCTACTGAAACGGTCTGATTTCCTTTAGCCATCAGAAAATTCACAAAAATAGTCTCCAGAACACTGATGCCCATGAGAGTGAAGATGACAACACAATAAATCCCTGTAAAAACATTTTTTTTTTAAATAATTATAATAAAAAGTCAAATATTTTTGAAAGCAGTGTCTTATGCTCACCAAGGCTGCGTTTGCAATAAAAAGCAGTAATATATAAACTCACCAATCAGAGGGATATTACTGGCGGTCGAGGGCAGCATGTCTTTAAGAAGCAGCAGTAACACAGAAATAGACAGAAGCAAAGTTACTTTAAAAATAAGCTTCTCTCCTCCACTTGAATCGATGAAGAAGGAGGCCAAATCCAGCACAAGGAAGTACAATACTGGCATCAGAAAGATAATGACATACAGTACAGGTCTCCTCTGCATGGTGATCTGCAAGAACAGAAACTTCGTTAAATGCTTTATCAGAGCAGCTTTACATTAACATCGAAGACCGGAGCTAGTTGTTACAAGGTCTGTGTCTTATCTGTAAGGTATTAAGTCAAAAGTTCTATTACTGAAAACTTGTTTTCTCTAGCAGTGTTTTTTGTATTTTGTAATGGCTGTTAAATTAATGCTGTGAAGTTACACTGAGACTTCATAGACTTCACACAATTTTTATCTGAAAGGTGAAAAAGTATACTTTAGCATACTTTTAAAAATGATTATGGAAATAATATACTTTGAAAGAATAGACTTAAGTGTGATCTGAATGTAATGATTTTGGACACTTAACTGCGTGTTATTTAACAGTTAAATGACAATGTTGTCAGGGAATGTTCTGTCCCTCTATGTTCTATAGTATTGCATTAATTCGCTAGTGCATTTCTTTATTTTTCCCACTAGGGGTCAGTATCTCTTTTAGAGTTTTGGGGTTCTTCTTCTGTTTTACATTGCGTGCACGAGACGGCGCTCAGTGTTGAGGGAGCAGGCAAAAAGTTTGTCACACGCGGTGAGAATATCCAGAGGTGTTGATATGCCATAATCTGTAAGTAATTTAGTTGTCGATATTGTTCTCATTCTTTAAGAGGTTATTTTAACTCTTACTAACAAAAAAAGTCAGAAAAGAGAGAGGTCTTCAGTAAAGACACTTTAGAGGAAAACTGTGTCTTGTCGTTCCTGGAACCACCTTCTTTACTGCATGTTTAGCTCGCTGCATAGGCTGAGTAGACACACACTCAACCGAAGGCAGAAGAGTAAAAAGATTATCTACCTATCAAGCACCCAAGATGTCTCAGCCTGAAGCTACACCGCCTTTATCACAGATGGTGGCCCGGTCGGAGTGCTACTCGCGTTCTTCACGCCGTTCGTCCACCAGCCAAGCTGCAGCACAAGCCCGAGCAGAAGCAGAAGCCGCCCGCACCAGAGCACAGTACGCCAAACGCCAGATCGACATGGAGGTTGAGAAGGCTCGCATTGAGGCAACGCTTAACGCTCTGAAGAACGAGGGTGAGGCTGAAGCAGCGCTTGCTGCAGCTCATGTCCTGGAAGCGGCAGCTGACGAGGAGCACCACCCCATCGCCCTGATTGAGCAAGGCATCTCCCCAAAGACGCCTCCTTCCATCAGACGTGCTCAAGATTATGTAAATGCTCACTTCGCCAACTCCAGTTTGCAAGTGAAAGAAGAGAAGCCTGACACAGGACAACGGGTCAGTCATGACGACTCTTGCCATCTACAACCGAGCCAAACACCAGTCGCTTCCTCTCCAGGTGAACATCTCACTGATTTTGTAGACAGGGAACGGCTGACGTCCCCTCCTACACACATAAAAAATGACTTTTCACCCCAGCATAGACCCTCAGCGACTCCACGGACTGAACTGTCGGATCTAGCATCCTATCTAGCACGCCGTGATATGCTGACAGCGGGATTCAAGGTTTTCGACAACCTGAGTCCTACCTGTCCTGGAAGTCCATCTTCTTCAACGCCATAGGAGGCCTCAACCTCAAGCCTAGCGAAGAGCTTGACCTTCTTACCAAGTGGCTCAGCGGGGAGTCACTTCAACACGCTCTGAGGATCAGGGCGGTCCATGTCAACAACCCACAAGCAGGCCTCCAACGTTTGTGGCAACGCCTAGATAAGAGTTATGGCTCTCCCGAGGTTGTCGAAGCATCACTCTTCCAACGCTTACAGACTTTTCCAAAGGTATCCAATAAAGATACTCAACTGCTGCAAGAGCTTGTAGATCTTCTGTTAGAGTTAGAGTATGCACAAAGTGAAGGTTATCTGCCAGGCCTTAGCTTTCTTGACACCCCAAGGGGGATAAACCCGATAGTGGAAAAGCTCCCTTTCGGACTCCAGGAGTCATGGGTGAAACAAGGGACAAAATACAAAAGGGAAACTGGTGCAGTTTACCCACCTTTTTCATATTTTGTTCAGTTTGTAAATGACTATGCTGAAATGAAAACAGACCCTAGCTTTATGTTACAAAGTTCAAACATAGTAGCTCCAAGAGTTGACAAGACAGTGGTAAAACCAGCCAGATACAGAGTTCCTGTTGCAGTGAATAAAACAGATATCAGTCAAACAAACAGCACAGCTCAAACATCCGTTTTCAATCCAGACAAGCAATGTCCTATTCACCACAAGCCCCATTCACTTGCAAAGTGCAGGGGATTCAGGTCAAAAACACTGGACGAAAGAAAAGGTATTCTCAAAGAACACTCTATTTGTTATAAATGTTGTTCCTCCACAAGTCACAGAGCTAAGGACTGCAGAGCCATTATCCAATGCTCAGAATGTAATAGTGATGTGCACGTGTCCGCCATGCATGCTGGTCCACCTCCGTGGACACCTAAAGACTCTATCCATCTGCCTCAGAGCCACGGCGGGGAGTCCATTTCCCCAAGCTCTGTAACTACAACCAGTTGTACAGAAGTGTGTGGCCAAGGCCTCAAAGGTAAATCCTGCGCTAAGATTCGCTTAGTCAACGTTTACCCCCGCACATCCCCTGAAGAGAAAAGGAGGATGTACGCCATGTTAGATGATCAAAGCAATTCATCCTTAGCCAGGTCTGCCTTCTTTGACATGTTCAATGTAAAAGGTACCATACTTCCATACACCATGAAAACATGTGCTGGTTTATCAGAGACTGGTGGTCGCAGAGCGAGTGACTTTGTGATTGAGGATGTAAATGGAAAAGTGTCCATGCTGCTGCCCATACTGACAGAATGTGATCAGATTCCAGATAACAGGGACGAGATTCCCACCTCTGAGGCGGCGTCGGCTCACCCTCATCTACAGGCAATTGCTTCGCAGATTCCTCCTCTGGACCCATCAGCAGAAATTCTTCTCCTCTTGGGCAGGGACATCATTCAAGCTCACAAGGTCCGCACTCAGGTGAATGGTCCAAACAGTGCGCCTTATGCTCAACGCCTTGATTTGGGATGGGTAGTTATAGGTGAGGTCTGCCTCTCAAGTGCCCACAAACCCACAGTGAACGCTTGTAAGGCAAACATTCTTAGCAACGGCCGCCCCACTTTCCTCAGCCCCTGTGAAAACAAAATATATATCAAAGGCAAATACACAGAAAGCTGTCATACACTTGATAAGACACAAGTTGGATTAGGCAGACACATTTTCCAGCAAACAGCAAATGATGACAAAGTGGCACTTTCAGTAGAAGATGCTTTGTTCTTGGATATTATGCACAAAAACTTTGCAAAAGATGATGTGAATAATTGGGTAGCTCCACTTCCATTTCGCACCCCCAGACAGCGCTTGCCCAACAACAGGGACCAGGCCCTTAGTCGTTTAATGTCACTCTGCAAAATGCTGAAAAGGAAACCTGAAATGAGGGAGCATTATGTTGAGTTTATGGACAAAATCTTCAGTAAGGGCCACGCCGAACCAGCTCCTGCTCTTACGCCAGACCAAGAGTGCTGGTATCTCCCTAGTTTTGGAGTTTACCACCATCAAAAGCCAGGGAAAATCAGGGTAGTCTTTGATTCGAGCGCTCAGTGCAGCAATGTTTCTCTCAATGACGTTCTACTAAAAGGGCCAGATCTCAATAACACTCTTGTGGGAGTTCTGATGCGTTTCAGGTCCGACCCATACGCAGTCATGGCAGATGTGGAGCAAATGTTTCACAACTTTCTAGTCAGAGAGGACCACCGCAACTACCTCCGCTTTTTGTGGTTCAAAAACCATGATCTGGATGGAGAAGTGCAGGAATTCAGAATGAGAGTACATGTATTTGGGAACTGCCCCTCCCCATCAGTGGCCATCTATGGACTGAAACGTTCAGCGATGGAGGGAGAAAGGGAATACGGCAGTGATGCAAGAGAGTTCATTGAACGTCACTTTTATGTAGATGATGGACTAAAATCATTCTCTTCTACAGATGAGGCCATTGACATTCTCTGTAGAGCTCAGAAGATGCTGGCTCAGTGTAACATACGCTTGCACAAAATCTCATCCAACTGTCCTATCATCACAAGTGCTTTTCCATGTGAAGACCTTGCAACAGACATGCAGGGCCTTAACCTCGGTCAGACTACCCCACCCATACAACGCAGCTTAGGCTTGGGTTGGGACCTGTCCACAGACCTGTTCAAGTTTCAGGTAACAGTCAATGAAAAGCCCTTCACTAAACGGGGAGTGTTGTCAGTCATTAATAGTGTGTACGACCCGCTTGGCTTTGCTGTCCCAGTTATTGTAGAAGGCAGAATCATACTGAGAGACATTTCCACTGACATTTGCGAATGGGACACCGAACTGCCTAAAGACAAATTAGAACAGTGGCGACAATGAAAAGACTCCCTCAATTATCTACAACAACTTGAAATCCCCAGAATGTACACCTCAATACCACTATCAGCAGCCCTAACTAAGGAGATCCATGTCTTTTGTGATGCCTCCACTAAGGCAGTGGGCGCTGTTGCTTACCTCAAACTCACAGATAGAGATGGACACAGTGAAGTGGGTTTCCTTCTCGGCAAAGCACGGCTAGCTCCAAAACCAGATATCACTATACCCAGACTTGAACTTTGCGCAGCAGTCCTGGCTGTTGAGGTAGCTGAGTTAGTCCTGGAGGAGCTAGACATCGGAGTCGAACAAGTGAGCTTCTACACGGACTCCAAAGTAGTGCTCGGTTACATCTTTAACAAAAAGAGACGCTTTCATGTTTATGTGCACAACAGAGTGGAACGTATTAGGCGCTTTACACAAACTCATCAGTGGCATTACGTGCCCACTCATTTAAATCCTGCTGATCATGCCACACGAGGACTACCCGCTGAGCAGCTCTCTAACTCCACATGGATCAGTGGACCCGCTTTCTTTTCCAATTTAGGAAAAAGTCAAGCGCAGGCAGAGTTGTTTCATCTTGTAGATCCAGAGACTGACAAGGAACTGCGACTTGAGGTCACTACTTGTGCTGCCACTCTCTCAAAGGATAGACTCGGTAGTGTCAGATTTGAGAGGTTTTCGAGTTGGAATGTACTACTGAAAGCTATATCCAAACTTCAACACATTGCCCAGTCATTTAAGTTGAATGCAGAGAGCTGCTGTCATGGCTGGCACAGCTGTAATGAACATTTAACTGAAAAACAGCTCGACCTAGCCAAGAGCACTATCATTCACACTGTTCAAAGAGAAGTTTATGCAGAGGACATAAGACAACTTGAAAAAGGTCTCCCTCTAAAAAACTCAAGCCCACTTAGCAAGCTAAGCCCTATGGTCGACGATAATGGGATCCTCAGAGTGGGTGGGAGACTAAAACGTGCACAGTTAACATCGGACGAAACAAATCCCATAATCATCCCTGGAAAGCACCACCTTGCCCAGCTCATTATAAAACACTTCCACGAGAAAGTATGTCATCAGGGTAGACATTTTACTGAAGGAGCGGTCAGGTCTGCAGGTTTTTGGATTGTGGGAGGCAAAAGAGCTATAAGCAGAGTGATATTCAACTGCGTCACATGCCGTAAACTAAGGGGTAGACAACAGGAACAGATCATGGCTGAGCTACCAGAGGACAGGTTGTCCACGGACCCTCCGTTTACTCATGTAGGCCTCGATGTGTTTGGCCCCTGGCCTGTCATGGTCAGAAAAACACGTGGGGGGCAGTCGGATGCTAAGCGATGGGCAGTCATATTTACCTGTATGAGCACACGCGCCATTCATATTGAAACAATAGAATCAATGGAAACGTCATCATTCATCAATGCCCTGCGTCGTTTCTTTGCCATCAGGGGTGCAGTCAAACTTCTTAGATCCGATTGTGGGACGAATTTTGTGAGCGCCTGCAAAGAACTCCAAATAGACAAACAGGGCTGTCACAATGACAAACTTCACAGCTTTCTCAAAGACTCAGGCTGCAAATGGCATTTTAACCCCCCACATGCATCGCATATGGGTGGCTCCTGGGAGCGCATGATTGGGGTCACACGCAAAATCCTCGATGCAATGCTCCTGGAACATAAAAATGCAAAACTTACTCATGAGATTTTAGTGACATTAATGGCTGAAGTCACTGCTATAGTGAATGCACGTCCGCTCACAGCAGTTTCCACAGATCCAGAAAATCCAGCCATTCTTACCCCTGCCATGCTACTTACACAAAAGGTGGCAACCCCACCAGTCCCTCCAGGTCAGTTTGAAAGCAGGGATCTTTTCAAAGCACAATGGAGACGCGTACAATACCTTGCCGATGTTTTCTGGAGCCGATGGCGAAGGGAATATATCTCAGGACTTCAGAACCGCCGAAAATGGAAAACTGTAAAACCAAATCTACAAACAGGAGATGTTGTTCTGCTAAAGGAGGCACTTGAACATAGGAACAACTGGCCACTTGGACTCATAACCAAAATCTTCCCAAGCGAGGATGGACTTGTCAGGAAAATAGAGGTTAAGATTTTCCGCAAGGGTGAACTCCGATGTTACGTAAGACCTATAAGTGAGGTTGTATTATTGGTGTCTAAGGACAGTGCTTAGAATCGGGTACTTTGCTATGCTAGTTATGGATGACATTCTACAGATGTCAGGCGGGGAGTGTTCTGTCCCTCTATGTTCTATAGTATTGCATTAATTCGCTAGTGCATTTCTTTATTTTTCCCACTAGGGGTCAGTATCTCTTTTAGAGTTTTGGGGTTCTTCTTCTGTTTTACATTGCGTGCACGAGACGGCGCTCAGTGTTGAGGGAGCAGGCAAAAAGTTTGTCACACGCGGTGAGAATGTCCAGAGGTGTTGATATGCCATAATCTGTAAGTAATTTAGTTGTCGATATTGTTCTCATTCTTTAAGAGGTTATTTTAACTCTTACTAACAAAAAAAGTCAGAAAAGAGAGAGGTCTTCAGTAAAGACACTTAAGAGGAAAACTGTGTCTTGTCGTTCCTGGAACCACCTTCTTTACTGCATGTTTAGCTCGCTGCATAGGCTGAGTAGACACACACTCAACCGAAGGCAGAAGAGGGAATATACCAGACTCAGGTATCAGGTGAGAAGACAACACATATTGAACAGTGCAAGTGTCATTGTGTCCAAGCCTAATCGTCACAGTTACTTCATTGTTTTACTGTTGAGATTTAGCTGAAACCCCTATAGGCTGTTCAATGACAGGGTTCGGCTGTGACAACTTGCCCCATATACAGTATTGTGACTGCATGAGTCTTATTCTTACTGAAGTGCACCATTCACATTAATGATAATCTATAATTATGTGATTCTTATCGTTCTGCTCTGTACCGTATATATCAGCTGATCCTGTTCTTGTCCTAGAGGATTGGCACTGCCTTTAGAAATATTTATACTGAGGAGTTCCCACTCTCCCTGAGTCTGAAAGGCCTTCTTGGAGCTGAGGGTCAGGAATGATGCATCAGAGAAAGGGTTAATTAGGAGCTCCTTGCCTGAGAGAAAATCAACAACAGACATTACAATGACTTTCATTTCAAATATGCATTGGATGGGGTTTGTTTGTTTGCCTCACTACCACATGAATGCATAAAGGGGGTCAAACTGACCCGTATTCACCAGTTGACCTTCTGTTTCTGCCATGATTCTGATGGTCACATACAATGGACACTTTACTATCCATAGACCATGGGAGAGGAGTGGTGAAAGGCATGGAAGTGACATAAATCACTTTAGCTCACATGACAATGCTAACATGGTGGCGGATGATGTACAGTCAGACTGCATTCATACCACACACATTCATGCTTGATAATATTCACACTATGTATATTTTGTAACAGTTCTTCATCAAATGTAGGACCTACTCAGACAGTATATGAGTTGACTAGAGCAGTGGTTCCCAAACCTGTCAAACACACCTGATTCAACTCATTAGCTCATTAACCCATGTGATAATGAGCTGATGAGTTAAATCCGGTGTGTTTGATTAGGGAGACAAAGAAAACGTGCAGTGTTGGGGGTCCTTCAGGACAGGTTTGGGAACCACTGGACTAGAGAAAGGCTACAGAAAAGGCTATAAAAAACTTCCCAAAGGTTTTCTTAAAATATGCAAAGTTTGCTTAGAAATGTGCAAATTTTATTTAAAATGTTCTGTCTCTCTGAAAAGATCATTTTCACATGGTCTGTGGGAAACGTGGGGAGAAAAGTTTAAATGTTTGTAAAGTTAAATCTAAATGAGTTTGTTAAGAAAAAGTACAACTGCATTTTATAAAGAATACATTTCAGCTTTTGTAATGCATATATAGCCTACAAGGAAAGTGGACAAATAAACATGTTTAATATAACATTTGTGTATCTTCAATTATTTCATTAATAGGACACCTATTTTCAAAGAAAACCATTAATTTGAATACGGGTCATTTTGACCCTGTTTATGCATTTGTGTAATTTTTTAGTTTCACGCATTCTAGGGTTAATAATCATGTTTGCCAACATCAGGGTTGTGCACCAAAATGCATATTGTGTCCAAATTAATGATGTTTTTGATTGTTTAATTTCTCCTGAATTGTAATTTAGTATATTTCTCCTCCTTTATTTCAATTCAAATGCCAATTCAACATCCTGTGTGTGGGGCCAATTCCACTCAATTTCACGTTCATTAACTGAATTCTTCATTTTTTAATTTTGCCCAACCCTGATCATCATTGATTTTGGAGTTTCAGGTGTACTTAAATGTATTGGAGACTGAAGGGTGAAATTGCAGCTTTGGACGTCAAAGGGAAACCGGTGAAGGTCCATCTTGCAGGCCGAGGTCAGAGCTAAAGTGTTAGATGTGAGAACAATGCCTTGATAAAGCAACTGTACATGTTGATTCTCTAGTGTCGCAAACTCTGTCTTGATGCTATAGAAAGAAAAAGAAGAAAAGTAGTTTAACCCTCAGAGGTCGGAGATCACGCCGGCGTGATCTGCTCGCTTTTTTCCTTATGAGTTGAATTGAGACCCCAAATACTCTTTTGACTTTGATTTTATAAAACAAGTTTCATACATCAATCGATTCTGTTAAATGTGTATTATTTTTGTGTATACTCACAATAAAAACAAAATGTTGTGCTTTTTGCCAAATAAAGAAAAATAATCACGAAGCGAGTTCTGCCTTCTCTCTGTCCGTGTAGTCCATTCTGAAACGCGTCCGAAAATGAATCATAACTCAGCGAATACTTCTCACACAGGCACGTGAGATATGTCTTTATGAAGCTTGAAATCTCCTCTTTTAAATGAAGTAATTTATATAAAAAACAAATGTTTTTAACTCATGTAATCCCTTTGAAAGCAAGGAGAGGTACCGATTTTCCTTCTCCCTTCATTATCTCTAAATGAGCTGCAGCCGCCCCGCCCCCGGCGCGATTCACATGTAAATAGTTTACCTGATCTAGTATGCATCGCATACGCCCCCCGATCAATGCCATAAAAACACAGTTTGTTCATCAGACTTCAGACTGATAGTTCATCGCGTTTTGAGTATGACACGCTTCTCCGGTAATAAAGACTCCCTTCAGATGATTCTGGACAGCGAGGAAGAATGCACCTTTTCCTCAGAGGACGAACGGCAGCATTTTGAAGAGCGAATTCCGCCGAGAACACAATTTCAGAGTAAGTTTTACTTAAAAGTCTTTTGTCTTTTATTTTTCGTGTTCGCATTTATGAGGAAAAAACAATATTACGTGACAGTTCTCCATTATGGACGCGAGCGCTCTAAAAAAAGCACTAAAAGACTTTCAAACTTTCACAGAGACCTCAAAACAGAAAGTACAAATCCTTTCTTTAAAACGAATTTCGTTTTGTATCAATTGTATCTTAATTTTAATAATTTTTTCATTAACAAATTTCCTGGATTTAAAGTAAATATAGGCTAGCAATCACAACATAAGGTGCTTGAACTGGAGATCATCATGAACCAGACCGTAGCCTATTCTCGCCTCACATGTCTAAAAAATGTGAAATATATTTACAGAAAGCTGGTTCTAAACAAACCATCCAAAACACTAGCCTACTGCGAAGATCGCGAGTCAATAGCCTATCGTCAACTTCGTCTTTGCCAGAAGTTAAATTTAAATCGCGTGTGTGAATGAATGATGTTTTAGCAAACTGAATTGCTACTGAGATGAGTAAAAATCGACTGAAATATGAATACATAGATAAAATGTAGGCCTATAATCTTTTTTTTTTTTTACAAAGAAAGAGTACACTTGAAATATTGTTGAAATTGTAATTATTGTTGTAATTGTAACCTTTTTAATAAAATAGCAAAACATATTTACAAGATAGATGTAAGCAAAATCTGAAATGGTCAATATAAGTCTTCTAAATATATCTGTTGTTCTTGTATTGTGGCTCAGTCAGTTTCACACCTGAGTGAATGGCTCTACATTATGCAAAGTGGGTGGGACACTGTAATCTAAGGTGTAAACTACTCCTCCCCCTCGCATATTGGCTTTCCAAGCAAAACCTGTTTTACATCAATTTAAATCAATGTATGGTTTTATGTGAACGATAAAGCAAGACTATTTTCACATAATTTTGAAGAAAAAACACTAGGCGAGGACATCCATTTGTCAAAAGTCTTATTGACACATATTTACTATGTGTTTTGTGGCCTTATTTCAGAATTTTTATTTTTTATTTTTTTCAATAACCACGCATAAACATTATTCTCTCAAAAATGAAAACATGTACATACACATGGCTCACATATTATGGTAGCCCTGTTTGTGCTTTATATAGTGAATTTACACCTTTGCCATTAATATGTTTATAAGCAACTGAAAAAAGCACAAATGTCAGGGCATGTCAGAACATCTCAAGGGCCCCAAAAACAGCCCAGACCCCAGAGGGTTAAAAGGTATAGATCAACCAAAAAGTAAAAATGCTGGCATCCATTACTCAACCTCATGTTGTTCCAAATGCTTTCATTCATCTTCAAAACATAAATGAAGAATATTTTTTTATAGAATTTGAGATTTCTGTCCCTCAATAAAAAGTCCATTCTACCAAAATGTTCAAGCTTCATTAAAAGTCTCCATAAAATTAATCCATTTGATTCGAGCGGTTTAATCCAAGTCTTCTGAAGGAATATAACACCTTTAAATAATAAGCAGGTTTAATTTAGGCCTTTATTCACATGTATTCACTCTAAGGGAATGAAAGTATTGTGGGCTTAAGACAAAATAAGGGTGAGCAAATGATGCCTGAATTTTCATCTTTGGATGAACTAACCAACCCTTTAAAGACTATGGAGATTCAGAGCTTTTTTTCACTTATAATGTAATGGATCTTGTTAAAAACAGACATTGGTAGGTTCTACATGCAGCCAGGAAGTGCTTGGTTTCACTAAATGCTGGAAAGTTTTCAGTTCTGAAAGGTTTTGTAAAACCCTTCTTTCCTTCCTTCCTTCCTTACTTAGCAAACCACTTCCTTACTTAGCAAACCACTTCCTTACTTAGCAAACCATGCTGAATTACACAACATGTTTCATACCTTTCAATTATGTTGATGTCTGGAATCCAAACCATATCTTTTTTAATTGAAGAGACATTGATCCCACAAAATTCATCAGGATTCCATATTGTGAACTCATTGTACCAACCCTGCAAAGTTATGGGTATAACGTTAACAGTAATTAGAACTAGTGGTCAACTGACTTGGTCCAATGTAACTTTGATAAATGGCTTTTTAATTTATTTTTTATTTAAGTGTAACTTTGTTTTTATTTTTCAGTATGTACATATATAATACATGACTTAAAATAAATTAGACCTTTCAATGTCTTGCTTTGGTTCATCAGTCAAGTAGTTAATGGGCGACGCCAAAAAATTATGTTTAATTGGCCTGTTAATTATAGCTTGACAGTGTATCAACACATATTATTATCATCATTGTTTCCAGATAAAACATCTGATTACACATGTCATGGTTTTATAAGTTGAGTAAAACTGTGTGAAAAGGGTTCTGAAAACACTTACAATTATAACTGTGATTTGTGTTGAGATGCTCTGGGCTTTTTCATCCTTTAGAAAGAAAGAAATGTTGAGTGATGATAATACAACAGCGTGACGTCCGGTGTCATTGACATTCAAGTAAATCATGCTGGATTTATACCACTTCTTTGATGGAGGTCACAAGCAGGTTCATAAAAATATTGGTAGGAGTTGTCCAGTTATGCACGGGCCGTAGGGACGTCATCTGAACGTCACCGTTGTCCAAGCCGAGATGCTCGATAAGTGCCCTGTAACTGCAGTTTTCAGCAGCAGACACACACCCTGCACAGATGACACTTCATGTCCGTCATTTACACCCTTTTCTCTGTTCAACATTCATCCTTCCATAAATATACATCTCAACTAGTGTGCTTGTTCCAATAATAACAATGCTAAAATGAAGATATAAAAATGTAACTATGCTTATGACCTGTTCGGTGAACGTGGTTTCTCCAAGTAAAACATGTTTCTGCATCAACATCTTTGTTGATCCTGGAACAATAATCCAATCAACCAATCAGATGTGAGGATCGAGTTTACAGTTTATGTCAAGTTTAGGCTTACAGCCAGGGTTAGGTGCTTCAACATCAGTGTTATTCACCATCATTTCCCTCTGATTTTATGGATAAGTTATGGGTAGGGTTAGGTTTAGGGGTTGGGATAGGGTTATGAGTACATTTTCAGACAGGAATGTTGTTCCAGGATCAACAAAATCTGTTGAACCGAACATGTCTAACTCGGCAAAATCACAGTGACCATAACTGTTCTTAACTGTTGATGTTACCCTTGTAAAAAAAAAAAAAAAAAAAAAAAAGGTATACACTTTAGCATACTTTTTAAAGAGTACTGATTGCAGAAATAATACTTTCAAATAATATACTTAAGTGCAAACTGAATGTAATGTTTTCGAAAACTTAAATGCATGCTAACTGAAAATTAAATGAAAATGCATTATACTTTAAGCAGTTAGCTGAACTTAGTGTTTTGACCCACCTAAGTAGGACTTAAGTACATCCTTATATGTAATTGCATAATTACATCTACTGTCTTTAAAGGCACACTATGCATTTTTCCATTTTTGTCAAACAGCGACCCCTAGAGTCGCTGTGGAGTGCTTGTATTTAACGTTACTGTCGTAAATACCACTCGCGCAGAGCCGTCTCTGCAAAGGAAAAATGCATAGTGTGCCTTTAATGTATAAATAAAGTCACAGCTAAATGTACTGACAAGCATTTATGATAAACTAAAATAATGTAATTTCTATTTTATTCTATTTATGTCATGTATTTATCATGCTGTTGCTTAGATACCTATCATCACGTGCATGAACTCGACAATTGGTACTGTGCACAGACTCTTTGGACGTAATTAAAAGTATTCAGGCAGTAACATCAATAAGAGAGGATCTATTAATAGAACTTTTTAACAGTTTATTTAGATTACATCGGGGTGGTATAGATATTCAGTTTTGTTGGGTGCCAGCACATGAGGGGGTTAAAGGGAACGAGATGGCAGATAAACTGGCCAAAGAGGCACTGCTAAAAGTAATTATAATTACAATTCCACTAGGAAAAGGTGAAGGCAAAGCAGTGGTTAAAAGGAAAGGTCTTGAAATATGGCAGAAACGATGGGAGGAAGACAGGAAAGGTAGGAGATTTTATAAAATACAAAAAAGTGTCAGTATAAAGAATTACATGGAAAAGACCAGGTGTGAGGAAATTGTTATGACAAGATTGAGAGTGGATCACACAGGGCTGAATGGCACATTATTTTTAATGGGGAAAAGGAATAGTGAGAACTCTGAAAACTGTGGGGTTAAAGAAAATGTTGAACATGTAATATTGAACTGTACATTGAATGAAGTGGAAAGACAGGTGCTTAAAGATAAGGTTCAGGAGGCAGGAAGGGAGTGGAATCTGGTAGGGATACTGGGATCAGAAGGAGAAGGAATAAGAATCACTAGGAAGGCTTTATTTACTTTTTTAAAAGACTCAGGGTTATGGAGTAGAATTTAAAATGACATGATAATACACACTCCAGTACAGTAGGTGGCGGCATGCACCTAAACGTTGTTTGCAGTCCGCCATTAAATAAGAGAAGAAGAAGAAGAAGAAGAAGAAGAAGAAGAAGAAGAAGAAGAACTCCACAATTGACTACTGTGGACTTTGACCAAAAACAGGAAGTAAATACAGGTATGTGCGCTGGCTGAATTTTTAATATTAATATCTTTCACATTTACTGCAGTCAGATTCACCGTGTTCACTATGAAGGAATCACTCACATGGCTGGGCACTTGTAATGACACATCAAGGATGTTAAGAGGCTAAAAGCAGGTTTAAAACTTGCCCCATTGAAGTCAACAGGGTGCAGATTTTAAAAAAGAGGATAACACGGTGTAGGCAACACCGATTTTTGTCGTTGTTCTCTGTACTGACAGCACTCCAAATTGACCAAAAAATGACCGGAGTTCTCCTTTAAGTGTGTTAAGAAACATATGAGTCTCTCTTTAAGTGCACTTAAGTGGCCTTTTATTTTATTCATATTATATTATCAGCAAGTAGTTTTTTTTTTTTTCAAATATACTTAAGATCTGACATACACTACAAGTGAATGCAATTAAGCTCACTTCTTTTTCATAAGTGTAGATAGCAAAATTAAATATACATATCAAATCAAAAGGCTCTGGATCAAACCAAACTGCAGTATTTTTGTGCAAATTCATCTGTCATGTGACTACATGACATACACTCATCCTCTAACACCAGGGGCAAAACTGCACAACACAACAACAGAAAGAGTTAAACAGACATTTAAGAACCGACTTACCGACTGAGGCAAGATAAAATATTAGCCACCGGAGATCCATGGCAAATAGTCGAATAGAGATGCAGTATTGAACAGATGGCTGTCATTAGGTCACATTTATATAGTGTAAATGAAAAGCATGTCCAACCTCCTCTCGTGTTCTAGTGTGTGGCCAAAAAAAACCTATTCAAACTGCTGATGTCATAGCTATATGTCATTAATATACATGCTTTGTCTGATGTTGTGGATTTATAAGGGGTCTTTGTTCTAAACAGAATCATTTTGACACTATTCTTTTCCAGACTATTATTATTTAGTCTGCTTGAACAGAACTTGATCAGATTTAAATAAAGTTAATTGTCAGCCATGATTTATATGCTATATTCACCTGTGCATGTAACATCAAACAGACGGATAAGAGATGCAACAAAACCCACTGGTGCAAACGCAAACAAACCGCAGTGAGTGAGTCTAGACCTTTGTTCAATACTTCATTCAGAGCCCTTGTACCGTACAGTGTTGTTTGCATTTATTCATTTAGCAGATGCTTTTATCCTAAACGACTTACAATTGAGGAATACCACAAGCGATTTATCTTAAAGCAGTCCTTGATTGTGAATTCACTTTTTTAACTTTAGTTAGTGTGTAATTTTTGAGCATCAACAAAATCTGCAAAGTTCAATGCAAAGGGAGATATTTTCTTTTACAGAAGTCGCTTTTTAAGGACTACAACAAGCCACTGATAGGGACTACAACAAGCTTCTTCCTGGGTTGGTGACATCAAAAACCCTAACATTTACATAAACCCCTCCCCCGGGAACATGCAACAACCCCAGCAAACACAGAACACAACGTACCCAACCTTCTAACAACGTTTTAACAACATGGCCAAGGGGTTGCTATAAATACGTTGTGTGGTGAAGGTTGTTACAGCGTTGTCACAGTGTTGACATTGAACCACCGTTCAGGGACATTGCTTAAGGTTGTGTCTAGGGTGTCTGGACAACCACTGGATGACATGTGTACTCGTCACTGCCCTGAAGCGCGAATCAGACTTTTAAATTTCAAATGCCCTCATTTTTCATCGAGCAAGGATACGAGAGAATTGCGTTTAATTTACCTCAGCTAAATAAGATACCTAATTATTCAAACACAACCTACAACGTCATTGTCTAATGTGACTTCATCTTGATGGCAGTTTATGTCTCTGTACAATCCAAATTTATGCCTCCAAGTCAATGGTACCTTCACACAAATGCAAGATACCCATGCCATTTGCACTGATACACCCCAATACCATGACATATGTTTGCTTTTGCACCTGTCACTGATGAAAGTCTGAATGGCCCCTTTCGTCTTTGGGACTGAGAACTTGTCTGTTTTTCCCCAAAACAAGCTGAAACATGGACTCATCTGACCACAACACACATTTCCACTGTGTTTTAGACCATCTGAGATGAGCTCGGGCTCAGAGAACTCGCCGGCATCTCCACATAGAACTGATGTATATCTTACTCCTTACGTAACAGAGATTCAAGTGGCATTTCTTGATGCAGCGTCAGACTCCAAAGTACTCCTGAGCACATGTGGCTGCATTTAACAGAGTAGCATGATGGTTTCTCATGCAATGCCTTCTGATGGGTCAAAGGTAATGCACATTCAATGCATCTCCTGCCTTGCCCTTCACAGACTGAGATTTCTCTGGATTCCCTGAATCTTGTGACAATATGTGACCCTGGATCACAAAACCAGTCTTATGTTGCACGGGTATATTTGTGGCAATAGCCAAGAAAACATTGTATGGGTCAAAATTATAGATTTTTCTTTTATGCCAAAAATCATTAGGATATTAAGTAAAGATCATGTTCCCTGAAGATATTTTGTAAATTTTCCACCTTAAATATATAAAACATTTATTTTTGTGAATGGATGCAGCACTATCGCCAATAGAAATGGACAACTTTAAAGGCGATTTTCTCAATGTTTCGATTTTTCTGTACCCTCAGATTCCAAATTTTCAAATAGTTGTATGTATCTCGGCCAAATATTGTCCTATCCTAACAAACCATACATCAATGGAAAGATTATGTATTCAGCTTTCAGATGATGTATAAATCTCAATTTTAAAAAAATTACACATAAGACTGGTTTTGTGGTCCAGGGTCACATATTATGTATGGAAGATGGTGAAAGAAAAAAAAATTATTTGCAATCTTGCATTGAGAAATGTGATTTTTGAATTGTTTGACAATTCTCTCATAATATTTGGCACAGAGTAATGAGCCATCTTTGCTTACAAAGACTGAGAGGCTCTTTTACACCCAAACACCCTCAACTATTACCAGCTCACCTGCTCATTGTGGACTGTTTCTAAAGAGTTGGATAATCTAACCTGGATAATCTTTTCACTTTTATTTGGCCTCTGTCCCAACTATTTTGGAGTGTGTTGCAGCCATCAAAATCAAAATGTGTTCATATTTGCAAAATACAATTATGTTGGTCAGTGAAAACATTGGAAAACTTTTATTTGTACCTTTGTCAGTTAAATAAAAGTTAAAAACTATTTACAAATCACAGATTCTTGATTTTATTCTGTACAAAATGTCCCAACTTTTCTGGAATTGGGGTTGTAGTAAACTATTTTAAATTAATCATAATTTTAATATTCCTTGCAGGAATAACATTTATATGCTTTTGAAACCTAAATGTTTCCAAACACTTTGGTCAGAGTTAGTCAGCGTGTGTGTGAATCATCTCCGAATATAACAAAAGGGGAAATTAAACTATACAGATGTTTCAATATATAAACTCATGCCTCGAAGCCAGTTGTCGACTGTAGACGCAGTGCTAGAGTATTAATATTATTAAGTGTCGACTGTAGATGCTTGAGTGTCCACTGGAGACGCCCCAGGTAAACTTAAAGGGACACTAGGTAACTTTTTAACCTTAACTGAACAGCTTCGGAGTCAGTGGAATGGTTATATTCCTTATTTTGGGTTGAATGGTGGTGGTTTCGCACCCCCCTGGTGCCCGAGAGCGGAAAAAACTCACTTGCAACTTTGGGCTGGCGGGTCGGTGGCCTCGCCGTCAGGAAGTATTGCGTGATATCAGGTCTCGCGATGTAACGAATTGCTTTACGGCACTGCACACAAAGCTAGGAAAGCTTGTCGGAGCGGAGGACGAAAGAAAGAGGAAACGGCAGACTGACCGAGCAAGGAGTCAGACTCGAGTAAATATCGTTCTTGTTGATGGACTAGTAGACATCTTCAGAGGTTATCTGTGCCTGTTCGATGTCCGACGCTTTGTAACGCGTTCTGTCAGGAGGAGAAATAGGGATAGCTCACAGATGCAGTTATTATAGAGGCCAGACAGACTCACGGAGGCGATTGGCATCTCACAACTTGCACTTTATTCCCCAGTCGAACTCGTGTAACTGTCTGTCACCCGTTCTACCATCCACATCTTTACTTGATAAACAAAAGTAGGATAAGAATGAGCATCAAACTGAAATAACCCGCATACGGGTGTTCGAGGTGCACATACAACACAGACTGCCGACGACAGTTCAACAGGGCGTGCGCAGCTCTTAAAGGGGCCACACCTTATTTCCACTCATTACAGCTTCCATCCTATTGAACAGATAGCTGCTACCGGTATAGAGGGCGGAAGGGATCAGGCCGTGAGTGCAGAGACGGCTCTGCGCGAGTGGTATTTACGACAGTAACGTTAAATACAAGTACTCCACAGCGACTCTAGGGGTCGCTGTTTGACAAAAACGGAAAGCTGCATAGTGTGCCTTTAAGTCAGGTGCGTAGGGGAAAATCTACCTTTTCTAAGACTTTCTCTTCTGCTGACCTCCAAAGCAGACAATGCACTGCTCTGAGTCTCTAAAGCTGGTCATTGAAGAAGAGGGAGTACCTATGCGCATTTTTATTGCTTTAAAAATTGATACCCAATTATTGAGGGAATATACTGTAGGTTTGAGCGTCAGTCAATCCTTTGTCTCACCGCAACACTCAAGCCTTACATTGAGCACCAAACCCAAAGGAGTCGTGCACTCCCAGCACTGAAAGTTAATTGCTTTGCTTGCTGTACTTTTCAGTCTGTCCACTGTCAAATCGACTGTCTGCAGAGCTGTCCATCGAGCAGCCTTAGCCCTGTGTCGCCGAATTGACACATATGTGACATTATTGACACATATGTGAAATTACTTTTTTTTACTTTTGGGGAACAGTTGTTATCCCTGTCATTCGTGGCTTATGACACCTTTTAGGAATCAAGTAGGAGCTGCACAGGTAAAATTCCTTTAAATAACATCAGCTTAGCTATATTAGATGAATAAGTCTAACAAAAGCAGCGCATACTCAAAGCGCGAACTCCTAGACTGTGGCGAAAAGAGAGGGGTTTGGGAGTGAGGAAGCAGTGTGTCTCTCAACGCATGTCCCGAAGAGTGAGGAAACAGCTCTCTCTTTGATCATCGAAAAAGCAGTCTTTCAGGACCAAAACAAAAAATCCTACGCCCGCCCTCCTCAGGGAGGAGAGGTGCGTTCAACACCTCCTGGGAAACAGCAGTCCCCTCCATCTCCGGTCGCCCGTCTCAGGGCCGCTTCGTTGACCGTTGGGAAGCTTTAGTGGTGGCCTGGGGGATGGGCTGCATCATCTTCTTGTGGGGGGGCTCGACCCTCGGTCTGATTCTGGACTGCCGAGAGCTGCTGTGCAAAGTCCTCGACAGTGTCGCCGAAAAGGCCACCTTGCGAGATGGGAGCGTCGAGAAAGCGCACTCTGTCGACATTTCGCATGTCTGCAAGGTTTAGCCAGAGATGGCGCTCCTGGACCACCAAGGTGGACATTGTCTGCTCGAGGACCTGCACCGTGACTTTCGTCGCCCGGATGGAAAGGTCAGTCGCCGTGCACAGTTCCTGCATCAACCCCGGCTCAGAACTACCCTTGGCAATTATGAGTAGTCTGGTGGACTTGCAGGATGGCCATCGCATGCAAGGCGAAGGCGGCCTGTCCATCGGCACTGTAAACCCTAGCATATCAGCCAGAGCTGCCGTCGTCTCACAAGCGCTGAACAGGTGTTGTGGACAATTCCTCCAGGTGGCAGCACTTTGCAAGCATAAATGCACCACAATCGCACACTCCACCTGGGGAATCCCTAAGAATCCCCTTACCGTCCCACCGTCGAGGGTCGTGAGAGAGGAAGAACTTTTTGAAGCAGATTTTGGCAATGTTGTTTGGCAAAGAAAGGCGGCGGCCTGGGGCAAGCATGGCTGTCAACTCCGAATCTGATTCAGGATGAGCAAACACCGCTGAAGCTCAGCATCATCTTCCTCTCCAGAGAACAATACTGCCCTACAAAGGCAAAAGACCTTAAGTCGCTAGAGTGTGGAACTGAGAAAAATGACTTTAAAGATTTTTAGTTGTCCCGCTTAATTAATTATAGGTAGGACACTGGAAATTTGGCAAATAGATGTTTTAGTAATGGAAATTATATACATAAAAAAATCTTGAGCTCAAACTTGACTTTTGACCACTATTTTAAAGTTACTGTACTCTGCCTTTGTATTGTCAGCAAAAAGTGAGAGGTCATACCAAGGCAAAAGGCAGTAACTTCCACATTATCAATATTTAGTTGCTGATCACCATTAACAAAATCATTATAGTACACACCTGTATAAAATCTAGTGATCATGGCATTTATTTTGTATGATTTACAATTATTTATAGCCATCTACTTATTGCTATCCTGTGCTTTGGTTGCATTCTGATGGCATTATTAATACATTTGACATGACAAAATACCTCCTATTAGTCCAGCGTTGACTCGACCGCGTTTAGGGCGGGGCTGAAGGCGAAGTTTTGGCACTCTGCCAGCTAGTTTGCGAGCTTTAATTCATGGATGTATTCATCTGATACGGCAATGTGTAACGTTTTTCTGTCAACTCTGCATAATCCTTCGCGATCGTAATCGCACGTTTGTCGATGGAGCAGACCATACTAAATGTTCTGACCGCTCTGAGGACATCAGAAGTTAGAGCGACTGATGGCAGCTGTACAAAGTACACAGTGACAGGATACACCGTAATTTTAATTTTAATGGACATTAAAACAAAGGCAGATAACCTTACAATCTGGTAGGTAGCATTATTTGATTGAACACCGGCACCGTAACTTCATATTGACGTGCAGCTAAACAAAGGCAGAGCACCGTAACTCGTAATTTGAGCGTTCCAAAACAAAGCCAAAGAGCGGTAACTGATGTTACGGTGTTCTGCCTTGGTTTCTCATGGGCTTTTGGAAGTTACTGTTAGGACAAATCATTATTTTCTCGAAAAATAAACGGAATTGATTCAAGATACTTATCCACATGATAAAGAAGGTCTTGAATGTGCCAAAAATATAAATAACTCATTTTCGACCAAAAACGAAGTTACGGTCTTTTGCCTTTGCACGGCAGAATAGCCCTCTATCTGATGCAGCTATCGACATCTGATCCTCATCCAGAGCACCGAGTGGGTCGTCATGAGGGGAACCCACGCTGTCATCTGGCACATGACATGCCAGAGGAGTGGGAGGTAATGCAAATGCTGTTGAATAAGTTTAACTTGAATGGAACCTCTGAATATTCCTTTAACTATTAACGAGTAATTATCATTAACTAAAACCATAAAAAATCATTTTTATTACGTAAAATAAAATATAAAAGACACTTAAACTTACTTTATTTCAGCTAGTTGCTACTATAATAGTATGCTGTAATAGAAAAAACTATAATAGTATATCAATGATACTAAAATACCACCGCTATAAAAAAAAACAAAAAAAAACACTTGTTTTGTTGTTATTAAGAAACAACAAAATACAAATTATTTTTTTAATTATTAAAAATCGTATTGTTATGCATTATGTGACATGAGAATCACAGACACATGTGGTCAGTCTATTGTGCCAGCGTTTACGAGGATTATGAGTGTAATCTAATGCCTGATTCCTCTGAAACACAGTTCATGACACTGACAGATGAATGTGAAATGAGAAGTCTGCTTACTGACAACCTAATCAGCCATTCATATACAATCATGATGTAGATCTACCGTGATTCATATTCACCTGTATGACTCTGTCCATGCAGTGACATCAAAATGTACACAACTGTAATTGAATTCTATCTTATATCACCACTTCAGCTGTTGGTGTAGTGGGTAATGCTTTATTGACTCAGTACAGCTTTCCAAAGGCATACAGACGGAGTGAATAACTAGGGTAGAAGTGTCAGATAAGGTGGTGTGCAGTTTCACTGGGGCTTCAGTGCTAATAGCGCTTTACTATGTCAGTTTAAACTATTATGAGCGTATATGTGGGTAATTTAATTAATCAACATTTAACAAAATTAAATTGATTATCGTTTTTGGCCCCAATTTGTATCAGGTGTCTTTAACTACTATGGACTTACATAATAATTATTGTTGGGTACAATGCACTTATAGTGTTGATGTTGTTTTGTTAAACACTTGTGCTGCTATTGATCTAATACAGCCATGAGTCTTTTTGGGAAAGATGCAACAAGTGTTTCACACCTGGATTTGGGTATCCTCTGCCATTCCTCCTAGCAGATCCTCTCCAGTTCTGTCAGGTTGGATGGTAAACGTTGGTGGACAGCCATTTTCAGGTCTCTCCAGAGATGCTCAATTGGGTTTAAGTCAGGGCTCTGGCTGGGCCATTCAAGAACAGTCACTGAGTTGTTGTGAAGCCACTCCTTCGTTATTTTAGCTGTGTGCTTAGGGTCATTGTCTTGTTGGAAGGTGAACCTTCGGCCCAGTCTGAGGTCCAGAGCACTCTGGAGAAGGTTTTCGTCCAGGATATCCCTGTACTTGGCCGCATTCATCTTTCCCTCGATTGCAACCAGTCGTCCTGTCCATGCAGCTGCAAAACACCCCCCCAGCATGATGCTGCCACCACCATGCTTCACTGTTGAGACTGTATTGGACAGGTGATGAGCAGTGCCTGGTTTTCTCTACACATACCGCTTAGAATTAAGGCCAAAAAAGTTCTATCTTGGTCTCATCAGACCAGAGAATCTTATTTATCACCATCTTGGAGTCCTTCAGGTGTGCTTTCATGTGTCTTGCACTGAGGAGAGGCTTCCGTCGGGCCACTCTGCCATAAAGCCCCGACTGGTGGATGGCAGCAGTGATGGTTGACTTACTACAACTTTCTCCCATCTCCCGACTGCATCTCTGGAGCTCAGCCACAGTGATCTTTGGGTTCTTCTTTACCTCTCTCACCAAGGCTCTTCTCCCCCGATAGCTCAGTTTGGCCGGACGGCCAGCTCTAGGAAGGGTTCTGGTCGTCCCAAACGTCTTCCATTTAAGGATTATGGAGGCCACTGTGCTCTTAGGAACCTTAAGTGCAGCAGACATTTTTTTGTAACCTTGGCCAGATCTGTGCCTTGCCACAATTCTGTCTCTGAGCTCTTCAGGCAGTTCCTTTGACCTCATGATTCTCATTTGCTCTGACATGCACTGTGAGCTGTAGGGTCTTATATAGACAGGTGTGTGGCTTTCCTAATCAAGTCCAATCAGTATAATCAAACACAGCTGGACTCAAATGAAGGTGTAGAACCATCTCAAGGATGATCAGAAGAAATAGACAGCACCTGAGTTAAATATATGAGTGTCACAGCAAAGGGTCTGAATACTTAGGACCATGTGATATTTCAGTTTTTCTTTTTTAATAAATGTGCAAAAATGTCAACAATTCTGTGTTTTTCTGTCAATATGGGGTGCTGTGTGTACAATAATGAGGAAAAAAAATGATTTTAGCAAATGGCTGCAATATAACAAAGAGTGAAAAATTTAAGGGGGTCTGAATACTTTCCGTACCCACTGTATTTACACACACACAAATTATTTATAGATATTTACAAACTTTTAGGTTGATACGATTAATCGGTTTGACAGCACTAGTATTTACACAATAAGTGCATTGTCAAATGAGTAGTTTAGTACATACATAGTTTAAGACACTTAATATAAAGTGGGTCCCAATTTTTTATTGATTGACAGCTCTAGCTAAATAAACAGATCAAACTCAAAATGCAATTTTAACTTGGAAACTCATCCAAGAATGCAGATGCAGAGATATGGGTGTGTGGATTCACAAACATGGCAGGACCCAGATATACGCTGTTACTGATAAACATCAGATAACACAGATTGTTCTATTGAGTTATTCGTTTAAAGCTACACTGTGTAACTTTTTTAGTTGATTCTTAGCAAAAAACACTTAGTTCTTTCAAAAATATATGTGCTCATTAATGTATATTTACTTCTTTCAAGTAATAAAGTATTCTCTTAAGTTTATAATCTGCCATTGAAAGTACATACGGGTGAGGGGTTCAAATGCCGGTCGCCATGTTGCCCCTCCATCTTGAAACTACATTAGCCAAAGAGGGACATGCCTGTAAATTCAAGCTTCGCCTTTTGCGTTTTTCACTCAGTGACACCGTGACGAATGCGAGGGGGAGATTACTCGCGAGCTCGCGAGTGCCGGCAGATTTGAAAGATAGTGTGGTGTGTGTGTGTGTGTGTGTGTGTGTGTGTGTGTGTGTGTGCGCGTGCGCGTGCGTACTCACATTTGAAAGAGAGAATTAAAACGTCAACGCGACAGACAAATCAGCAAGACCATAGTCAATATCGGAGTAACTTTTCCCAGATGGAAAGAGCTCATGAGGAGAAAAGATTTTAAAACGGACGCCGAGGTTGCCTGCTTTCTTCTCGACAGGTAATTCAGCCTGTTGTAATTCATTTGTGTAACGTTAAATTCGAAGTTTTAGTTGCTTGTCTAACCATAGCATGGTTGTGCATAACGCCAGTACGACCTCTAGTATAACTTCATCCTCGCGTCAATGGTGAAAAAGTATTTTTTACCTTGTAACATAAATCTGTGCTGCGACGGATCACAGGTAATGAATAGTTTTAAAGGCGCAATTTTTTAAGCTATATAAAAAAAGGACACTGTAAATTTTAGTTATTTTTAATTGCTTTTACTTTGTACACATTGTAATGTTAGCCTAATCTGATTATGCTGGGATAGCCGATTCCAAGGGTGACGTTTACCTCCTGACATCTGTCCTGTAGTTTTATTCATTTTAGACGTATTGTTTATTATTGTCATGGACGAAGTGATAACTGGAAGCCATGTTAATCTTGGAATAATACGGCCACCGTAGGAGTTAAAACGCGCTCGGAATTGAGAGGAACAGAAAGTTATATTCACTGGGTAGTCATATACAATTTCACCGCTAGATGGGGGTAAAAATCACACAGTGTAGCTTTAATTCCAATGCCAAACTTTGACCATTTGAAATGCTCATCTATCTATCCCATTCTTAACAGAATATTTGTATTGTGGCGGCCTTTCCACTGAAGTACAGTAATGAATAAGCAGAGAATGATGAAGAACCACCATCACCAATATATGTGAACCAAGATATCCATATATTATTGCCAATATGGAGTACACAAACAAAGCCAAAAACAAAACTTAAACATGATACCCTGAAAGCTTTTTCAATGAAATGTTTCTTCAATAAAAAACAATTTTAATGAAATCCAACCAGTAGAGATGGTCCTGAAGACAATACATAATTAACCTACCAAAGTAGGCTTTAATGTTTTCTGTCCAAACAATAGACATTTTCATGACATAAATGCTGGTGTAGTTTCTGGCATAACTTGCACCTGAAAAACTCAACAGTTTTTTATTAAAATGTAATTAAAGGGTTAGTGCACCCAAAAATGTAAATTCTGCCACCATTTACTCACCCTCATGTCGTTCAAACCTGTGTGACTTTCTTTCCTCTGTGAAACACAAAAGAAGATATTTTGAAGAATGTTGTTAATCAAATAGTTTTTTGTTCCCATGGATTACCATTGTCCAGTGGAAATAAAACAATACAATGAAAGTCAATGGGAACCGCTTGATTACCAACATTCTTGGAGTGACATGAGGGTGAGCAAAAGATGACAGAATTTTCATTTTTGGGTGAACTAACTTTTAATACCCTGAGATAAATACCCATTTTTTTTTCAGTACAGTTTTAGAAATGCTCCTTTAATACACATCTGTTGGAAGTTTGAAATCCTTGAAGCAGTAAAAAGAGATGTCACCATGATCCACCACTGCAAACGTTACTGGGACATCTCCACTTTGGAAGGACAGCTGCTTCATGGCATGCAGATCAGGCACGGGACCGTCAAAACTGTCAATGAACGAAGACATAAAGTTGGCATGCTCAGATCAGGACCTTTTCAGACTAAACAAATTTCTTGTCACATGTTAATAATAATAAATATAGCCGAAAGCAGCAATTACGGGGCCAAGCACTTAATAAGGCCATTACTGACATTGATGGACATAGACTTTATTTAAGGAACTTTATGAACCTTGCAAAATTCACAAGGTTTAACACTTGCCATAGACTGGATTTGATCAAACAGTCTTTAAACCGCTAACCTGTTGCTTTACACAGCATGCCACTCATACACCGTGGATTGCTTAATTTAAAAGTGGTGCATTTTTTACATGAAAAAGTGATATTTTACTCTGGGCGACACAAGGAAGACATGCTTTTAACCAGCTGTTAAGGTTCAGAAAACAAAAGTTGGACAATGTTTTCAAAAGTTACGCGTTTTTTTGCAAAAATCCTTTTATCTCTGGAACACTAGGTGGCGCTGTGATCAAACTCCTCAGGTACCTTAAGGACATGCTGTCAATGATCCCTACCTAATTTGTTGCCGATAATGTCAAATCGGTTAAAAGATATTGCAATTTATGTCAAATTTCAAAATGGTGAACAGGCAATTTGTCTGATCTTGGCAAAATTGGTATCTTTGCAGACACCAAGATCTTGACTTTCTGATAAAGATTTCAAAAGTTATGAGTAAAAATAGCCATTTTCGAAATGTGCTAGTTTTTCCCAACTTACGCATATACCCTCAGATCTGGGTGCTGACAAAGTGCACCAAGTTTCATTTCGATTGATCAAAGTTTGGCCAGGATATAGCATCTAACTGGATTTTGGGTCAACATCGGTAACTTTTTTTTTTTTTGTGAAGAAAAAGGTACATCAAAATTCTGTTATTTTGGTAAGAATTGGACCAAATTTAAAGGCGGACTAGTGAAAAAACTGCATACAGTACATTTCAAAATGGCCACTACTGTAACGGGCGAAGTCTTAATGTAAGATATTGAATGTGATCAGCAAATTATGTGTACTAAGACAAAGGTTTCAAAAGTTATAGCCATTTCAAAAGTGATTTTTTTGCTATAGATTTGGCCTTAGAGACCCCAAAGTTGGTCAAATTACTATTCATGACCATCACTATAATATTTAAGAGGATTTAACAGCAAAATTGCAACGCATTTAGCATTTACATTATTTATTCTGTTAAATTCCCCCTATAATTACATTCCTTAAAATTCATCTTTGATCACCAAAATGACATTTAAACATAGACATATAAACAACATTAAAAGCTTGATTTTTGCCACAGGGGGACTTTAAAACTTTTGTATTTATTTGAGCTGTAAAAAAAAAAAAGTCCAGTTATCTCTAAATTTGTTATGTCTAATCCTAAAAAAAAATTGTAAAGGGTAAAAACACCAAATAGCATATTTCAAACATTTTTCTGACTTTATGCTTATTCCATGTCATTGTACTGCAAAATCATAAAACCAATTTTCCAGCATGAATCATCATCTGTGTGATCCAGACACTGTATAACTAAGGCAAAATAACAAAACCAACACAGCAGGAAAAAGACGATCACTAAAGCACGTAATGAATGACTGGACTAATTTCAGTGTATTGTGTATCAGTGTATGTTTACCTGCAGACACACATGCGGCTGTACGGCTTTCCAGGATGGCTCTTTTTGAACTCCGCCACCGTGTCCGGCTGGTAAACATCAAAACTAATCTGCCACTGGTCTGACGGGGACAATCTGACAAAAAAATATAGTTTGTTTAAAACAGCAGTTCAATCATCTCAAAGGCTTATTTGACTTCTCTGTCAATTTCAGGAGAAAGCTACCAGGTTTACTCTGACAGCGTTTAATTTCATCCCTGAATATGATCTGGCTACAGGACAGTAGATGTGGGCTTATTCACCTGGAAACTCCCTCCGACCAGCTCGAAGACTTGACAATGCTGATCTGGTCCAGCAGTTCACCTGCACCATGATAATACAAAACTGATGAATGTCACATGAGAGTGAGGCAATGACACGCATCTTTCACAAACATTACATTTTCTAACCACAAAAACCAAGATCATATATCAGACAAACCTAATCATCTAGTTTTTATCTGAAAGTACTTGGTTTCACTATTATGCTGGAAAGTTTTCAGTTCTGAAAGTTTTTGTAAAACCCTTCTTTCCTTCCTTGAGTTCCTTCCTTCTTTACTTACTTATCACTGTACCAACTACTGTTGTGGTTTAATTCTTTTCAGGGGAATGACTTCAGAGATATTTGATGCCAGAAAAAATTAGACTTTATTAACAAACAAAGCCGAGTGCCCCTCTGCAGAAAGACCCCTCCAGAAAGACCCTCCAGCAAACGTATATACCTACATCCTTCTCCCAAATATGGTAATGCATTCTATAGATTATTTTGAGAAATAGTTTGTACCATGTGACTTTACTGAAATAGAATTTTCTGCTGTAACAACACCTTGTGCTCTCAGGTTCCAAAGTCAGCCAAAGTCACCCACAGACAAGGAAATAATAGTGTACAAAAAACAGTTAAATTACTTATTTTCTAAATAATAAAATCTTCAACACTACTTAGCACTGTACCAACCCTGCAAAGTTATGGATATAATGTTAACAGTAATTAGATAGTGGTCAACCGACTTGGTCCAATGTAACTTTGATAAATGGCTTTTTTATTTTTAATTTTTTTTAAAAAAAAATTTAACAACTTTATTGAGTTTTTTCCTTATCACAATAAACAATAAAGACGTTTGACAAAGAAGAAAAATGACATTCTCAAAATGTACAATATAAATCTTATTGTATTATAAACTAAGAGTCACACCTCCTGCAAATCATCTGAAAAGACATTTTCTATACTGTTCACATGACAAGGGAGAACAAACTAGATTGAAAGAACTCAAAACAATAAAAATAAACTAAAACAAAATAAATAACATAAAACAAACCAAATAAGAGGGACTCAGCTCATCTGAAGTGTTATTAAACTTTTATGCAGTTTTTTAGCCTGGGCATTCTCAACCTTTATAAGACAGTTTTGAAACAGCAAAAGTTCATTTTTAAGTGCAGACCATGTGGGGGAGGACTTAGCAAATCGACATTTATGTATATAATATGTTGTTGCTATAATTAGATTATTGACCAAAAATTCATCATTTTTATTTTGTAGGATTACACCCATCTGAATGTTTTGATATGAAAAGAAATCTATGTTTATAGATATGGAGGACAACAGGTTGTGAAGAGATTTCCATAAATTCTGAGCCAGTTGACATTCATAAAACAGGTGTTCAGTTGTTTCAACATTAATGTTGCAGATATGACAATTGTCTACCTCAAACTTGAATCTTTTCTTTACAAACTCATTAGAGGGATATATATTATTTATTGTTTTAAAATGTACTTCCTTAAATTTAGGGGGAATTGGATATTTTAGGAATTTTGTTCTAATTGAAGATATTTCAGATTTGTTATAACCAAGAAAGAAGAGAGTGCTTCTTGTTCTACCCGGGTACAAAATGTTAACAAGAGTTTGCTTAAGGAATTTATTATTACATTTTGTATCTACCAGGTCCAAATAATCTATTTTAATTTTGTGTAGTCTTGGTGATGCAATGTTCAAAAGATTATTCTTTATTGCTTGAATAAGGACCTTTGGAATGTTCTGTGTTACTTTGTTGTAATCCACAATTGAGCAGTTAATATTATATTTAGAATTAAATTCCTCCAATTCAAGAATATTACCATTTTCATCCAATATATGAACAATTGACCATATTTGTTTTTCCCACCAGTCTTTCAGAAACATAGATTTCCTTCTACACAATATAACTCTGTTGTTCCATAATGGAACATTGTGGGGACTGAAGTTATGTTTGAACATCAGTTTCCACTGTAACAAAACCTGTTGATGAAAAGTTGAAAGTTTTATAGGCAATTTAGATATTTCAAAGTCACATGTTATTAAAAATGTAATACCTCCCACTTTATCAAAGATATATGCCGGTAAGGAGAACCATATCTCTTCGCCGTTCCTCAAAAAAGATTGGAGCCATTTAATTTTCAATATTCCATTCATAATTTCAAAGTCGATTGCCTTTATGCCACCTTCCTCATAATTTTTCAACAGATCCCCTTTTCTAATGTAGTGATGTTTATTTTTCCAAATAAAATTAAAATTGATTCTATTAATTTCTTTAATTAACTTTGGAGAAATAGCAAGAGAGTAGGATGGATATATCAGTCTGGAAATAGATTCAATCTTGGTCAACATCGTTCTTCCAAATAATGTTAAATCTCTTTGTAGCCAACTGTTTAATGTTTTTCCAAATTTATCAATATTATCTTGGATATTCTTTTTTTCACTTGTATCTGATGATTTGGTAATCCAAATACCTAGATATCTAATGTCATTTTTGACTGGTATATTATATAGTGAGGATTCGAGCAGTTATGAATGCTCATCAGTTCACATTTACTCAGATTCAGATATAGGCCCGATGCTAGTGAAAACCGCTCTATTACTTTTACAGCCACTGGTATTTGTTCCTTATTTTGTAAAAACAGAGTTGTATCGTCAGCGAGCTGACTTATGAGTAACTTGTGGTTGTTTATCTCTAAACCTTTAATATTTGAATTTTTGACCGCAATTGCTAGTAGTTCAGTCACTGCAATGAATAAAAGAGGAGAAATACTACAGCCCTGTCTTATTCCTCGTTCAACCGTAAATCTAGGACATGTACCTTCTGAGAGGGAAACACAGCTATAATATCCGTATGCAATATAGTATCAAGAAACTTATTTCCAAAGCCAAAGTGTCTCAGTGTGTTAACAATAAATAAATGTTCCACTGAATCGAATGCTTTATGGAAATCCCAAAAAAAAGATAAAACCATCTTCCTTAATTAAATAATTATAATCAATAAGATCCAGGACCAGGCGGATGTTATTATGGATGGATCTTCCTTTAAGAAAACCAGATTGTGTTGGGCTGATTAATTTAGATATACCTGTCTTTAATCTTGCTGCCAAAACTGTTGTTAGAATCTTGTAGTCTGTATTCAACAGTGTAATAGGTCTTAAATTGCTTAATATTTTCTTATCTTTTCCAGGTTTTGGAATCAATTTTATTATTCCTTGTTTCATAGTTTGCATCAGTTCTTTTTGATTAATACATTCATTTATAGCCTGAAACAATAGGTGTTTTAAGTCTTCCCAAAAGTGTTTATAAAAGTTAGATGTAATACCGTCTGGACCCGGAGAACGATCAGATGCCATTTTTTTTATAGCATAGTCAAATTCTACAATTCTTAGTTCCTCATCACAAACTTCTTTAAAATTTTCATCAATAACAGGAATCAAGTTGTTAATTTTATCAAAAAAAGATGAGGCATCTTGTTCTGAGTAGGAAGATTTATAAAGATTCCTATAAAAATTGAAAACTTCTTTTTCAATGCGTTTGTGTTCTGTACATTCCTCTCCATCAACTGTTAGACTACAAATCGAATTATATTCTTGTCTGCGTTTTTCTAATTTGCAGAAGTATGCAGTATTCTTTTCTCCTTCTTCAATCCACCGGGCCCTGGATCTAATATATGCACCTTTAGCTTTATCTATATACATTCTATCCAATTTGGATTGCAAATTACTTATTTTTTCTTTGTCCTCTTCACTCCAATCTGATTTACTATAAAGTGTCATGAGTTCTCTTACGAGAGGTCTCTCGTACTGCGTTGAAAACGCTATGGGGGAAAACTCTTTTTCACGAAATACTGAAGCAAAAAATTATCCTTTAATTTTAGAATTAATGTAAAGCGCGTTGCAGCAGCACACAGCCATGGGCGAGACGGCTCGCTCGCCCATTGGCTGCTCTGCGGCAACTGTATACGCCTATCGAGCGAGGCCTGCGGTGACGTCCTTGCCACTTCCCGCCGAAACGGGCGTGGCTTAGCCCTATAAAGGTAGCTCGAGAAGGCTGATTTACTGATTTTTCATCTCTTCAGCGAAGCTCACGCATCGTTGGATCACGAGAGAAGCAACGCGTCGTCTGAGAAGCACCTCAGCGGGACGAGCCACTCCAGAAGCTGCTGGCCAACGCCGCCTTCACCGCCGTACCTGCTACGCTATCCGGCGCCTATATCCTTTCTCTATATACTGTGTTTTTATGTGTATTATATATGCACTAAAAGAGCAGGGCGTCTTTTTCAAGATGCCCCCCTTTCCTAGAGGATCTCGCAGCTCTCGCGCTCGCTGACGGCGACAGGCAAAACACTCACGCTTGCCAGCAACGCCGATGAATACATTATGACGCTCAACGCATCCAAAAGCCTGTATCCCCCTGTGGCTCAGTGGTGGAATTATAGGCTTTTTGCACGGGAGACCGGGGTTCGATTCCAGGTCTAGCCGCATATATTTATGCCGCCAATGCTTCGCTCTGTCAGTCCCCTGAGGGCGACTGCAGGGGTGCATTTTGCAGCCAGCAAGCGCGTAGTACCCGCTTGCCTGCAACCGAACACCGTTTCTACGGTTCCCGTGCGTCACTGGCAAAGGAGAATGGAGTGTTTTTAGCCCCGCTGAAAACCGGGCGATATCCACTCTTCTCACATTCTGGCATTTTCAGGCGTCTGAAAATGTCAGTATTGCATGTTGTGCCTGCAAACAAACGCCAGTGTGGATAATACTCGCGCTAACCGAATTCTAATCCCGGGTCTACCGGCAGAAAATATTTATGCTGCCAAATGCAAATCACTCTGTCAGTTCCCTGAGAGGCAGCTGCAGATGTGTTTTTTGCAGCCGACGAGCACGTGGTACAGCCCGCGCTCGACTAGCCGCTCGTTCAGTCCCAAGAATTGTGACTGCTCCAGTGTATTCTGCAGTGCAGAGCTGCCCGCTTGCCTGAAAAAAAAAAAAGCCTTTTACGGCTACCCAGATAAATCCCACGGGATGTATCGTCTGGTGTCCCGGCCACGGCCGATGGTGCTATACGTGTAGAGAGATGCCTACTGCCTAGTGCCCATCCCTACACACAAGCACAGCCCGCGCTCATAAACTCGACTCAGGTCGATCACGCACACAACATAGTAAACGTGCCCACTACCTAGTGCCCACAAACACTATGTTCTGCATATCTCATGGTTTCTGTAAAGACGAAACATGTGTGCATTCACTCTGCTCAGGCAGACAGTGCGCTCACTGCAGTAAATGTGCCCACTCTTCCGAGCCCACATTCACTCACAGACATTACATGTCCTACGGGACTCGCCCAGCCCTCCCTCACTCGGTTAAACACCGCAGCGAGGTCGAGTGCGTCTGAAAATGTCAATATTGCATGTTATGTTAGTCTGCACGCTTGCAGACAAACACTCGCGCTAACTGAAAGCCAATGTGTCTTCCCCTGTGGCCCAGTGGTAGATTCTCAGGCTTTCGCGCGGGAGATCCGAGTTCGAATCCCGGGTCTACCGGCAGAAAAAATTATGCCGTCAAATAGCACAGCCCTTCACACAGGGCCCCATAAAATCGACTCAGGTCGATCGCGCACCCAACATAGTAAATGTGCCCACTTCTCAGTGCCCACAAACACTGTAGCTGTGTCCCAATGTGAAGACTGCATCCTTCGAAGGCTGCGGACTTCAAACGATGCAGCCGATGCGTCCTCCGAACGACACACCATGTAGCCTTCATAGGATTTCCTAATTGTGCAGCCAGGTGTTCCCGATTATCGCTCCAGGTGCCAAGCAACGGTGCGAGAGTATGCTGCCATCCTGACAATTCATTTGATATAATTGACCCTTTGCTAAGCCACGCCCGAAAACCGCCACAGGCCAATCGTGGCTTAGCAACCGTAACTACGCGCGGGAGGTCTGGCAAGCTTTCGAGCGAGAGAGACATGCCGAAGCGTTGAGCGTATGGATTGTGCAAATCTGATACCCGGTATCCTAAAAGTTTGGAC
This sequence comes from Scardinius erythrophthalmus, assembly GCF_964197995.2. Classification (NCBI taxonomy): domain Eukaryota; kingdom Metazoa; phylum Chordata; class Actinopteri; order Cypriniformes; family Leuciscidae; genus Scardinius; species Scardinius erythrophthalmus. The sequence goes on along the minus strand of NC_138221.1, from coordinate 62,198,888 downwards.
GGGATGGTGGATTTTGTTCCCTTCCCGAAACCTAAAACCCAAGGGGAAAAAATGCCGGGCGTCATCTTCATTTATATAGCGCTTTTAACAATGTAGATTGTTCCAAAGCAGCTTTACATTGATAATAGGAAATTAAAAGTAAAGTGTTTTGGCTTTATAGCAGCTCTAGAATAAGTTATTGTCCAGCTCGTGGATCAAGCAGTGTGATTAAAGGCCTTTTAGTGAGACGGAGGCTCACTGACATAACTTAACGTTAACTTACTTAAAAATATATTTCAGCATTTTGTTAATCGACGGCCAAACCAGTAACGAATCCGATCGCGACTCTCCCGATGTTAGTTCTAGTAAAAGTAAAAGGTAGTTAGTAAAAGGAGGGAACATCAGGGGGCTTTCCGGAGATCTCCAAGGAAAAGTTTGGTATGCAAACTTAATAAGTTCATAACAGTAAGTTAGTCACTTATGTGACCCACGACGTGTGAGCAGTAACGTTAGCCTGGCGCGCTAAAAATATAAGCGGGAGAATGTTATCATTGCAAAGTGGTCAGGCTAATGTCTTGTGTTTATTCCACAATACTTATGGATAAGCTGTTTGATTTATAAATATTAGAATATTTTCAAATTTCACTTACCCTGCTGTGTATGCACATAGCTGTTCCTCAAATTTGTGTTTCCCATTTGAATGGTCAGCGTATGAGGCGGCTGCTGCTTGCGCTGGGACCTAACGTTATGCTTTATGTAGCAGGCTACAGCTGTCTGGCCCAAATGGCAATTCATTTGCAGTGCTGTGAGTGGTGCTGGGCAGTGAACAGTGAGCCAACCGCGATGGTCGAGTCCCTATATAAATCGGGACCTTTCGTTTGACAAGCTACGTCATTGACATGCGACTGTTGTCCTGTCTACCTGCCGGCCTATCCGTCTGATGTCTGTCTTGGTCTGCCTTGGTCATTTATTCTATCCTAGCGTTACAGGTAGGAAAAGCTCTGGTTCTTTGTTTCCACTCTTTTAACTTTATGACTGGGGCTTATAGGGAATGTTTTAATTTTAGAATCCCCGTTGCTGTAGTAGCCCTGTTAGCAGCTAAAGTTGTGCCCGGTTATTGGATCAGAGCCTGGGGCCGTGACTGGATGCTGTTTAGCAAAGGTATGTGACTACGATAATTAATAGATAAATGTTACGGTGAGATGCGTTTATAAGTAGACATTTTTTGTATTTCAGGGAAGGCTTTATAGCCGGGGTGTAGCGGCCAGTGGGCGACATCAGCGCCGAACGCCTGCTGCTTTGCTTACGTTTTTTGTCACGATTTGTTTGCGGATATAATACGCTCATGTCAACAACTGCGGCTGCCTTTTTCACCCGGGACCTAGATTAAGTGGAACCGTGGTTTGCTCACGTTAATCGGCAGCTTCCTGGTGATCTTGTTCCTCCTGTTATACCGTGAATTGGTTTCATTCAGCATCATATGGCCAGTTTCATGGTTTAAGTGGGGAGTGTTGGATGGACTGACACCACTAACTGTAATTATTTTGGTCTATATTTTATAGGCTCAGTGTTGTTTTGTTTGTTTATTTAAACTCTTGTAGGGAGGCTTTTGTCTGCTGCTGATATACAAGAGCATTATTCTGATTTATTTGGGTTGATTATTTATTTGTTTTGCTTTGTCTACCCCGACCAAAGATCGTTAAGCCAGAGGGCATTTTTGCCCCATTGTGCTGGATGGGCTATGATATTTTGTTTGTTTAATTTGTATTTTGATTTGTGATTTAATTGCTACCCATATCTTTAACTCTAGTACCATCTTGGGTTTAACAGTGTTTTGCAATTGTTGTGTTTAGTTTTGGTTGATTTTCACGTGTTTGTCTTTTGTCTAGGTGCTGAAGACCGCCAGTGGGAGCAGTGCCCCTTGTGGTGGTGGGTCCCTTGGTGTGTGCAGTGGCGGTGCGTTCACCAAATGTGATCATTTCCCTTGTGGTGCGTGTGTGTGAAATTTATCACGTGTGAGTGGGGTGTTGTGTTATGGATGTTCATTGCTCGGGCCACTAGCCTCCCACTGGTAAGTTTCAGCCCTAGCTTCACCTTGTGTGTGTGTGTGTGTGTGTGTGTGTGTGTGTGTGTGTGTGTGTGTGTGTGTGTACATTGTGACCAGAGTATATTGTGTGTTTGTTATTTGATTTGGTGTCAATTACATTCTATTTGCTGTGAAATTCGTACTATATGTTTGTTGTGAAATCTTGAATTTTTGGAGTGACTTTGGTGTGTATGGCTCCATTGGTCGTACATTTTTATAAAAAGTAAAAGAAGAGAAATTAATAATTGTAATAGCAATTTTATCTCACTAGGAAAACACAGCATCAGAGGGTTAAAGAACACTCAAGAGGCAAAATTGTAATAAAGAAGGTAAAGGTTTATTCACTGAGGATGAGTTACAGAGCCGCAGCCACCCGGCTTGTAAGTTACAATCCCGTAGACTCCATAAAATACAAACATTTTATACAGTTTCTTGGCAAAAACTCCTCCTTCCCCGGCTCCTTGTAAATTTCCAGAATGATATCCTCTATCTTGAGCTGGTTTGGACTGGTTTTCTACCCCCTGGTGCAGATCACCCTGTTCTTTGTCCCTGAGACACCAAAAGGCCTTCACTTATGACCTAAATTGCCTCCTCTTCCCTCAGGAGAGGGCCTGGTGCTTCGTTTATTAGTTAAATAACCCTGTATTCTTCTAACCAAACTCTTTCTCATGCTCAGGTATAAGTATTTTTATTACCCTGTCTTCCTGTCCCTGCTTCAGCTATTAGAAAACCCTCACAGAAGCATACGGTCAGATGCTATCACATAGTTAAAATGAAATCAACAAGTTTAAATGAATAAAACACAAGAACAATGAATTTTTCATTTACAATAATAATAAAATTATATTTTTGTATTTGACCACTGTCTCTGGCTGATCCCTTCACGAACCTGAGTGCCTTGTTAGCGAAAAACCATTAAGTCTTTGGGTGTAAGTCCCATCGTGGCGTAGTCTGCTATTTGTCTGGGTCTAAGCCCAGCTATATATATTCCACCTGCCACATTTAGCTTCAATTTTGATGAAATTATTCTCTAATCGTTTGCATATTATGTCGTGGATGTAGCCCTTGAATGCATACTGCAGTCTTGCTCTCTCAGATTTTCACCTGTTCGCCAAAAATGACTAATCTCCTTAGGAATGTCTGAAACCAGTGCATACATACTGTAATAGACGTGCCAGGCGCAAAAGCTTGACAGGCGTAGCAACAGTAACTAAGGAGGGCGGGGCTTAGCGAAGGGTCAATTAAGTAAACAGCTATGGAGCCAGAATTGGCTATTGTCATTTTTATGTTTTATATTTTACTGGAGGACCAGGCTTAGCCGAAGATTCAAATGTTCATTTATATCTTACCTTGATGCGATTTTGTAGGCTAGTGTATTCTTTTTATTATGCACATAAATGGACCATGGTAAATATATTTACACAGGTTTTCAACCCTATTTGAATATAAAACTCAGTTGAATATAAAAAAGTCCAGTGCGATGTTATTCCCGCTCGTCCTCGGCAGCTGTCAGTCACTGTTGCTAGGCGACAAGAACAATCCTCTGTAGGCTAGACCGGTCCGAGCGCTTCAGATGCGCCCTTTGAAATGGGACGGAGCTGTAGTTAGCAACAATTTGTTAATATTGTGACAATAAGCCTACATTTTGTTAGTTTAATTTTCAAAATAACCATGGTGGTATGTAAGGAACTAGGCTACATCGTTAATACTCGAAGTGATTTTCCCACACAGGACAGCAACACTACAAAATTATGTTATTTTACAATATGATGCATTGTTTTACAATAAACTACACAAAAGTATATAGTTTAAATGTATCAACCTTGAAAATATTCAGAAGTAAAATGCAACATATGCAGTAATATAAAAGCAGAACCATCATAAAAACCCTGACAAGGTTTTTTTCCTCCAGAATTCCTTTACTTTTACTCTTGATACCTTAAGTACATTGGAGTATGCAAGATAAGTTTGCTTAACTAAGGTTTGAAATATATGACTAGTAGTTTTTCGCCAAAGCGGTATTAGTGGTTATTAAAAGTACTTCAGTGTAATAAAGTATCTCAATATTTATTCCATGAGTCAGCCCTGCAAACCTGTTGGTAGACGTGGATAGTGTAAATATGCAGTCAAACACTCTGGAGACCATCCCAGATGATGTCCCACCAGCAGGAGGCCTTACCAGGGTCTCTATTGTGGAGCCCCCATCCCGGTCCAGCAGCACACCAGGGTCTCCCACTCAGCTGAATAAAAGTCTACATAATTTTTTCTTATTTTATGTACTGTAAATGTAAATGTTTATGTTGATTTTGATATGTTTAAAGTATGTTGTAAATAGTTGGGGGAAAAAAGTTATAGAAGAATTTGTTTCATGTAGAAATTATGACTGTCATTACAAAAATAAACAATGTCCCGAGCAATGAATTATCTTTTATTTACACATTTAAAGTTGCAGAATTTTTTTTCCTTTTAAAAAATATAAGTGAAAAAAATATATATATACATATTTCTCAATCATTCTTTCAAGAGGAGATAACAGCCTGTCCATTCTCTCCAGTGCTCTCCTCGCCTCTGCAGTCCCATGTCTTCTCTAATCAAGTCCAAAAACTCGTCCTCTCTGTCTTGCCTTCATCGTGGTGCTGGTGCTGGTGCTGGTGCTGGTGCTGCTGCCCCTGGCTCCTCCTCTTCTTGGTCACACACTGCTGAACTCGGCCCTGGTGTGTCCTCAGGGATTGAGGCAATGAGGGTGCAATGCCTCTGTCCCAACATCTCATCCATGAGGACAAACCAGGGCCAAGTTTCAGCAGTGGGTTTCCCACTCACACTCTCTCCTGTCCCAGGACACGTGCAATCCTAAGGCAGAGCAAATTAACCATGGCTTGTTAATAACAACAGCACAATACATTTCAGCAAAGATGTGATCTCAACTTTCTTACTTTGTATTTTTAAAATCATATTCATGAATACTCAAATTTGGTTAAAACCTTTGTAGACATAGCTTGCATGACAGTACAAAAACACATAAAAGTGAAACCCCATTGCCTCATCTACTGCTTTTCTTATTGTTGTGGGCTTTATATGGTGAGTGATATTTCTTATTTACACAAGTTAGACAGACTAGTGCAAATATTACAATAAAATTTAATTTAATTTATTTAGTTTATTTATTTTTTTAATTGCAGTTTAATAAATTGAGCTGTCTGCTCCTTGCTCCCTGAAACAATTATTAAACTAATATTAGCACAAGTTTTGCCTCAGACCACCTGACAAATGAAGCCACGCAATGGTGATGGAGTTAAGATGAAGTTGTGGCTTTAACTGTGGTTTCACTAGCTATTTGAGTAAATGAAAACATAATACTTACATTTAAATGTGAATTTGCCGTCCACCAGCGAACTCTCGGCCGTCTTTTTTTTTTTATATAAAAATGCTGTCGTCACCGACGCGCGATGACTTAAGGGGTAGGATAGTCCGCTAAGTGTCCATTTATGTATCCTTCCTTTCACGGGGAAACGAAGGGTGCATTTGGCGTCGCTTAAGCCTTCATCGCGCCGCAATGACACAACCGGCCTTCGAATACGGACTTCGGAGGATGCAGAATTGAATTGGGACAGCCTTCATCGCGCCGCGGTGACGCAATCGGCCTTCAAATGCGACCTCCGAAGTGTGCAGCTTTTGAATTGGGACATCCTTCGTCGCTCCGCTGTGACGTTTCGACGCGCCGCTGTGACGCAATCGGCCTTCAAATACGGCCTTCGGAGGATGCAGACTTCACATTGGGACACAGCTTATGTCACACATGTCACATGGTTTCTGTAAAAACGAAACCTGTGCGCGCTCGCTCTGCTCAGGCAGACAGCGCGTCCAAAGCAGTAAATGTGCCTGCTCCCCCGCGCCCACACTTACTCACAGACACCATGAGTCCTACGAGACTCGCTCAGCCCTCCCTCACTCGGTTAAGCACTGTAGTTGGGTCGAGGACGAGCGCTCTGCCCGCTGTGATCAGCGCACTCCCCGCCTCGAATGTCACAGGCATGACGCCTATGTTACAGCACACCGAAGTGCTTCTGTCGCCCAGCGAACAGGGCGCGCTTCGCATCCAACCCTTAGCCGTCCATGCAGCCGCATGGGCAGCGCTTCCAGGGGTTTCGGAGTGGGTGCTAGATATTATAAAGAGAGGCTACTCGCTACAGTTTTGTCGACGCCCTCGCCGCTTCTCAGACCCATACTGGATCTAAGACAGCTGAACAAAGCATTAATGAAACGCAGTTTCAAAATGCTCACGACCAGAAAAATCCTCGCGCATATTCGCAGAGGAGACTGATTCATGTCGATAGATCTGAAGGACACGTATTTTCAAATACAGATAGCGTCACATCACAGGCGATACTTGAGATTCGCCTTCGAGGGCCAGACATACCAGTATACAGTCCTGCCGTTCGGCTTATCCCTGGCACCTCGTACATTTACGAGGTGCATGGACGCAGCGCTCGCACCTCTCAGACTCAGAGGCATGCGAGTGCTGAACTATTTGGACGACTGGCTGATTCTAGCTCAATCACGATCAGAGCTCGTGGAGCACAGGGCCATTTTACTCGATCACCTCGAGAATCTTGGTCTCAGAGTCAATTGGACGAAGAGTTCGCTGAACCCCAGTCAATCGATTTCGTTTCTGGGCACAGTTCTGGACCCACAGTCTATGATAGCACGGCTGTCACCACAGCGCGTGCTAGACATTCAGCGCACAGCGAGCCTTTTCCGCTGTGGCGCGACCGTCACGTTCAGGATATTTCAGAAGATGCTAGGTCTTATGGCCTCAGCATCGTCAGTTCTCCAGCTGGGCTTGCTCTGCATGCGCCCTCTGCAGTTCTGGTTGAAAGCGTGAGTACCGCGCAGAGCGTGGACATCCGGTCAGCTGCGTCTCAAGGTCAATCAGAGCTGTGTGGAAGCTCTAAAACCTTGGATGACGAGCGACTGGTACCAATCAGGTGTAAGCCTGGGGACTTCCTCGAGAGTGAAAGTGGTGTCGACAGACGCCTCCACATCGGGATGGGGAGCGCTGCTCGAGGGCAGGTCGTTCTTCGGCCTGTGGTCAGAACGGGAAAAGCTCCAACATATCAACTGCCTGGAAATGTTGACAGTGGACAACGCGCTGACGCGTTTTCGTCCCCGAATCAAGGACCAACACGTCTTAGTCCGTTCGGACAACATGTCTGTGGTGTCCTATATAAATCGCCAGGGTGGTCTCACATCCCTAAACCTGTACAGGCTGGCAGAACGCCTCCTGTTATGGGCTCAGCGCAACTTGCGTTCGCTGAGAGCAGTGCATGTGCCAGGAATTCAGAATCTGGGTCCAGACAGACTGTCCAGGAACAATGTTCCTATGAGCGAATGGTCTCTACACCCCCAAACAGTCCAGCTGTTGTGGGAGAGATTCGGCAGAGCGGAGGTGGATCTGTTCGCGTCCCACGAAAACGCTCACTGCCCCGCGTTCTTTTCCAAGAGCGAGAGCGCGCTGCCCCAAGCGTGGCCGCGCTGTCCGCTCTACGCCTTTCCCCCCGTCTCCCTCCTGCCTCAGGTGTTAGAACGGATCAGGGAAACGAAATGCTCAGTGCTGCTTGTAGCGCCGCTCTGGATGAACCAGCCATGGTTCCCAGTTCTGATGCAGTTATCAGACACTGCCCCGTGGTCAGTGCCATTGAGGAGGGACCTCCTCTCGCAGGCCAGGGGTTCGATTTGGCATCCTCACCCGGAATTGTGGTCCCTCCACGTGTGGACGCTCAACGGGTACCCGCAGATCTCCCAGCGGGAGTGCTAAATACTATCACTCAGGCCAGAGCTCCGTCAACTAGACGGCTTTACGCCTCGAAGTGGTCAGTATTCTCTAGCTGGTGCACAGCTCGGGGTCGTTCACCCCTCGATTGTTAGGTGACGGAGGTTCTCTCCTTCCTGCAGGAGCTATTGGATAAGGGCAGAGCCCCTTCCACGCTCAAAGTCTATGTGGCAGCTATCGCAGCGTTCTCTGAAACAACGCTCGGTCAGTCATTAGGAAGGAATAATTTAGTCATCCGCTTCCTCAGGGGAGCTAGGAGGCTGAATCCTCCCAGACCTCCCTCAGTCCCTACGTGGGACCTCTCTACGGTTTTGGAGGCCATGAAAGGTCCCCCTTTCGAGCCCATCCAAACGATTAGCCTCAAACATCTGTCATTCATAACAGTGTTTTTGTTGGCTCTCGCTTCAGTGAAGCGCATAGGTGACCTGCACGCGCTCTCGGTGAGCGCAGCGTGCTTAGATTTTGGGCCAGGTGACTCAAGAGTCATACTCAAACCTAGGCATGGTTACGTGCCAAAACCCCTCAACACACCGTTTCGGGCTCAGGTTATCTCCCTGTCCGCCCTGCCGGTGTCAGGAGAGGAAGGGGACTCAAGTTTTCTCTGCCCTGTTAGGGCTCTGAGAGCTTATGTGTCTCGCTCTTCTGTTTTTAGACAGACTGAGCAGCTATTTGTCTCGTTCAGTGGACGTTCCAAGGGAATGGCTGTTTCGAAACAAAGCCTATCCAGATGTATAGTAGATGCTATAGCGCTAGCATACACTACCAGGGGTCTTCAGTGCCCGTTGGGTGTCAGAGCGCATTCCACGAGAGGCGTTGCCTCGTCGTGGGCTTGGTCTAGTGGGATTTCCTTACAGGACATATGTATGGCGGCAGGCTGGGCCTCGCCGTCTACATTTATTAGGTTTTATAACCTAGAGGGTCCCGCCCTACAGGCTAAGCCGGTATAGCCGAATCAGTGGTCTGATTAGGACTCTGAGATCGTGAGCGCAGTGCGCTGCCGACTGTCATATGGGCAGTATTGCGTAAGACTCACAATTTCCCACATTAGTTCAGGCTCTCCGCCTTGTCTATGTGATGTCATGTTATTGTGTCTGTGGACGTCACCATATAGGGGCAGAAGGGTTCCCTTCCTGTTCCAGGACTCTCTGTGAGTCCCTCTAGTGATTATGCATGATAAACCCTGGGTTTCCAGGTTTATGGTGTTTGATTACAGCACGCACGGCGTTTTGCAATGGGTCCCCATAGCGTTTTCAACGTAGTACGAGAGACCTCTCGTAAGAGAACGTACTCGGTTACTAACGTAACCTCGGTTCTCTCTAGAAGAGGGAACGAGTACTGCGTTTCTTGCCGTGCGCGCGGTTCACTCTGGTTCGCTTCGCCAGGGCTAAGCCACGCCCGTTTCGGCCTGACGTCACCGCAGGCCTCGCTCGATAGGCTTATGCAGTTGCCGCAGAGCAGCCAATGGGCGAGCGAGCCGTCTCGCCCACGGCTGTGTGCTGCTGCAACGCGCTTTACATTAATTCAAAAATTAAAGGATAATTTTTTGCTTCAGTATTTCGTGAAAAAGAGTTTTTCCCCATAGCGTTTTCAACGCAGTACTCGTTCCCTCTTCTAGAGAGAACCGAGGTTACGTTAGTAACCGAGTACGTTCTTTAACCACTGTTACTTCTTGAGCTGCGTTTCCCGTACTCTTTTTTCATAAATGTGATGAATATGATCGAACACAGACTGAATGGGCCAGTAGCTAACACTGATGCTAACTGGCGCTCAAGGTCGAGCAGACAGCGGCACTCAGCTCAGAGTGCAGCCGAGCCCAGGACTCTGATAGTGGGGGACCCCATAATCAGAAACATTAGCGGCAGGGATACAACTACATGCTGCCTTCCACAAGCAACAACTTTTGATGTAAACAGGGAACTTCAGAACATTCTGATGAAACATAAGACTGCAAATCGACTCATCATACATGTGGGGAAGAATGATATTCATAAAGAGCAGTCAGAACTCCTTAAGAAGGAATTCAATGAACTTTTTGAAACACTTAAAAGACTGAAAGTTCAAACATTCATCAGTGGACCACTCCCAGCAAGAGGAACAAACAGGTTCTCATGGTTGCTTGGGCTAAATACATGGCTGCAAAAAACCTGCAATATAAAAGGAGTGAACTTCATTGACAATTTCAATCTTTTCTGGAGTCAGAGACAACTGTTTCATCGGGATGGCCATCACCCAAACAAACTTGGTTCAAGAGTGTTAAAGGACAATTTCTACTTCTCCCTCAATCATCCTTCTGCAGTTTGTGCCAATCCACTCAATCTGAACGGCACACACACACATGGACACAGTATGAATGACCACGGGACTTCACTTCAGCAGCAAAATGGACATGCGGTTGACATATCACACAAGGACAATGATAACACCAATCCGCCACAACAACCTCTGCTCACGGACACAATCTCAGCTGAGCCCTACCCACAGAGAGACATATCAGAACTGCTTGAAGATTCAGCACCCAAGGACGACTTCCTGGAAAACAGCCAGGGAAGCCAGGACAGCATATCACAGCCTCCTATAACACCAGAGCAACACCCCCTTTCACCAGACACTTTCTCCCTCTCTCCAGCATCGCCACTACTGTGTTTCTCACAGAAAATGGAAGAACTGGTGTATGCTGGAACCAGACTATCCCACTCTTTTGCTGCAAGCCCCCAGATACCAACCAAAAAACGACAGGCACCCTTACCACCCGCACCAAAGCCTGCGGGCCCAGCTCGCCCTCCCCCTCCTGTGAGAGCTCTTCGGCCTCTGCCACAACGCCAGGGCCCACACCATCCTCCTTCTGCTCGAGGTGAACCAAAAACAACTGATACCAGCTCTCAGTGATGTGTTTTGGGTCCCCGCTCTGATAACAGTAACTTTCTCAAATGCTTACAGAACAAGCGGGAACCCAGTGTGCCTGTATCTTTCTCTATTGCTGCTCTATTACAAGATAGAAAGTCTAAGGCCTTCAATAGCCGTGCAGCAAACCTAACTAATCTGGTGCCTATTACACGTCAAACTAAGATTGATGTGGGGACAAAAAGTAAGACTGTTAAGTTAGCACTTTTAAACATTCGTTCACTTAAAAATAAATCACTTCTAGTCAACGATTTAATAACCACAAACAACCTGGATTTTATGCTTCTAAATGAAATCTGGCTAGAAGACAGCTGCAGTGCAACAGTCCTCAATGAAACAGCCCCTCCGAACTTTACTTTTATGAGTCTCTGCAGAGCTGTTAAGAGAGGTGGGGGTCTAGCTGCTCTTTTTAAAGATATCTATCAATGTAAGCAAATATCATTTGGGAATTACCCTTCTTTCGAATATCTGGGTATTGTGTTGAAAGGTGCTCCACGCATTTTACTTATCATTATTTACAGGCCTCCAAAATACTCTCCAGCCTTTGCTGAGGACTTAACAGAACTGTTATCAGCAATTACCTCAGAGTTTGACTGTTTTGCCATTGCTGGAGATTTTAACATTCACATAGATAATGCAGAAAACAATATGGCAAAAGAAATCAAAACTGTTTTAAAAACTTTTGATCTGACTCAGCATGTACATGGACCCACACACAATCGTGGACACACTCTAGATTTACTTATCAGTAAGGGTCTAAACATTTCATTAATTGTTATTAAGGATGTAGCACTGTCTGATCATTTCTGTATTTTCTTTGATATATTGATCTCTCCTGCCATTGAAGCTAAATCTGTGTCTGTCAAGAAGAGATGCTTAAATGAGAACACCAGTGTACTATTTATGAAGGCTATATCCTTAACACCAAGTATATCTGCTGACTCTGTTGATTTTCTCCTTGATTCTTTTAACTCAAAAGTTAAAGGTATGATTGATGATATTGCTCCTGTTAAAGTCAGGAAAAAGAGTGGCAGACAAAAAGCACCTTGGAGAAACTCAACAGCAGTGCAAAATATGAAAAGACAATGCAGAAAAGCAGAGCGCATGTGGCGGAAGACTAAACTTGTAGTCCATTATAACATCTACAAAGACAGCCTTCATGCTTTCAATATGGAACTAGGCAAAGCTAGACAGACTTTCTTCTCAAATATTATAAACAGTAATTTAAACAACACACGCACTCTTTTTGCTACTGTAGAGAGACTGACAAACCCTCCAAGCCAGATTCCCAGTGAAATGCTCTCAGAGAACAAGTGTAGTGAGTTTGCTTCTTTCTTCTCTGAGAAAATCAATAATATCAGAAAGGTGATCAGCACATCCTTGAGTTGCACTGAGGTCAGACAGATCAAACCACCTGAGAAAGTAGTTACTATGTCTGATTTCAAAGAAATTAATGGCAAAATTTTGGAAGAAACTGTACAGCACCTTAAAACATCAACCTGTGCTCTTGACACACTTCCCACATCATTTTTCAAAAGTGTGTTAAACAGTTTAGAAGCAGATCTTCTAGAAGTGGTAAATGCCTCACTTCTCTCTGGGAGTTTTCAAAACTCCCTGAAAACTGCAGTTGTCAAGCCCCTCCTGAAAAAGAACAATCTGGATAAGACCATATTAAGCAACTATAGACCGATCTCAAATCTTCCTTTCATAGGCAGATCATTGAAAACGTTGTCTTCAATCAGCTGAACAAATTCTTGAGCTTGAATGGATACTTTGACAATTTTCAATCTGGTTTCCGACCGCACCACAGCACAGAGACAGCGCTCATAAAGATAATAAACGATATTCGCTTAAATACTGATTCAGGCAAATTATCAGTGCTGGTACTACTCGACCTCAGTGCTGCATTTGACGCTGTTGATCATAACATACTTCTTGACAGGCTGGAAAACTGGGTGGGGCTTTCTGGGATAGTCCTAAAATGGTTCAGGTCATACTTAGATGGGAGAGGTTATTATGTGAGTATAGGTGACCATAAGTCTGAGTGGACATCCATGACATGCGGAGTACCTCAAGGCTCAATTCTTGCACCACTCCTGTTCAACCTGTATATGCTCCCAATGAGCCAAATAATGAGAAAGAACCAAATTGCTTACCACAGCTATGCAGACGACACACAGCTCTACTTAGCCCTATCGCCTAACGATTACAGCCCCATTGACTCCCTGTGCCAATGCATTGACGAAGTCAACAGTTGGATGTGTCAAAAATTTCTTCAGTTAAACAAAGACAAAACTGAAGTCATTGCGTTTGGAAACAAAGATGAAGTTCTCAAGGTGAATGCATACCTTCACTCTAGGGGTCAAACAACTAAAAATCAAGTAAGGAATCTCGGTGTGTCCCTAGAGTCAGACCTTAGTTTCAGTAGTCATGTCAAAGCAATAACTAAATCAGCATACTATCATCTGAAAAATATTGCAAGAATTAGATGCTTTGTTTCCAGACAAGACTTAGAGAAACTTGTGCATGCTTTCATCACCAGCAGGGTGGATTATTGTAATGGACTCCTCACTGGCCTTCCCAAAAAGACCATAAGACAGTTGCAGCTCATACAGAACGCTGCCGCCAGGATTCTGAGCAGAACCAGAAAACATGAACACATCACACCAGTCCTCAGGTCTTTACACTGGCTCCCAGTTACATTTAGGATTGATTTTAAAGTATTATTACTGGTATATAAATCATTCAATGGCCTAGGACCTCAATACATTGCAGATATGCTCACTGAATATAAGCCCAACAGATCACTCAGATCATTAGGATCACATCAGCTAGAAATACCAAGGGTTCACTCTAAGCATGGCGAGTCCGATTTTAGCTATTAGGCCAGCCGCAGCTGGAACCAGCTTCCAGAGGAGATCAGATGTGCTCCTACAGTAGTCACATTCAAAGGGGGACAGAGGTCCACTCAGCAGTGGATTCAAAAATTGCCAAAATTGTTGCTGCATACCCCTCTGACACTGGGTAGTTGCGCCCCTGTTTATGTCCAAACAGCATGCAAAAGTGAATTTTGCATAATAGGTCCCCTTTAAGGGAACATAATATTATAGTTATAGTTTACTATTTATTATTTTTACACTTGCAGTATACTACTATGTTCAAATGTAGATATTATTTGTTTATACTTGGAAAAAAAAACCCTTTAACTGTACTTTAATTTGAAAAACATTTTATTAGCTTCATGCATCCTTTTTTATCAAACAAACGATTCATTCAGTTCTTAAAACAGACACATTTCTCAAAACAAAAATGTATTTCACCTGTTTTCACACACATTACAATTTTCTTAATGATTTCTGCAAAACTCTACACAAAAATGCCCTGATTTTACACGAGTTTAATCATGTTCTCATGATGATCACTCTCCACACACTCATATGAAGCAAGAAGAAGACAGACAGAAAAGAAAAAGCACAGAGTAACTATTTTCATATTTTGCATCCTTTATAAGAATTATTTCATCAACAACTTTATCAAACGTTGTGAAAGTAATTTATTTCTTGTAAAGAGTTCATGATTTCCATCCCTTGTGACCCAATATCTGAAATCTCAGAAAGTGCTTCTTCATCCCTCATCTTCTGCATCACAATTTTCCTCACATTTTGAACTGATTGTTTTCCAGCACTATTTTCTCCACTACTAATGTCATTTTCCACATCTTCACTCCTTACATTGTTCACAACCATTTCTGTTATTTCATTATTCACAACCACACTATCCTCAATCTGTTCATTTTGTAATGAAAGATACTTTTTGTACTACTATTACTGTTTTAATCATTATTCCTTAATCTTTTCATTTTGTTTGTGTTTAAAATTTTCAAATGAAAGGTACTTTTAAATAGTAATATTACAATGATTATGTGTGACTACAATAACAACTAAAGGAATAAGATTTCCATCAATACAATTATAGCTTGATAAACACACACAAACACGCACACACACTCACACACACACACACACACACACACACACTGTTCTTACTGTCTCTATGAGGATTTGATACACACATTTATTCTGTTTTATTTCAGTGAAGTTCATCAGTATTAATGTAATGAAGAGGAAATAAGAGTCTCTGTATCTCACTGTTACTGATTTATCGTGCAGCTCAAGTATTATGGGTAAAATCTCTCTACAGTCTGTTCTGAAATATCAACACAGTTTCACTGATGATCCATAATTAACCCAATACCCAGGATAGAGCGTCTGAGTGAATGTGGTCTGGACTGTGTGGATGAGGCTCATTGTGTCAGAGACGCTGTAGAAGGACAGAGTTCCTGCACTGGGATCCACATACACTCCTATTCTTCTGCTGATGGGCATTACAGGGAGAGAAGTGAGTATGTTATTGTGTATGAAAGAGTAACTGGAGGAAGAGCAGATCAAACTCCAGGACTGATCATTATATCCAAACAAATGCTCAATACCCGATCCCTTCCTGCTGATGCTCTTATATGACACTGATATATACACACAACTCCCACTCCACTCAATCTCCCAGTAACAGCATCCACACACTCTCTCTCTACACAACACCTGCCACTTCTGATCAAATCTGTCTGGATGTTCAGGATACGGCTGCTCTGTGTCAGCGACAGTAATCACTCTGTCCCTCTCAGACAGACTGAGGCGTTTATTCACTGTGTTCAGATCCAGAGTGAGCTGATGGGAATCTGATGG
The DNA here is from genome assembly GCF_964197995.2 of Scardinius erythrophthalmus. Classification (NCBI taxonomy): domain Eukaryota; kingdom Metazoa; phylum Chordata; class Actinopteri; order Cypriniformes; family Leuciscidae; genus Scardinius; species Scardinius erythrophthalmus. The sequence goes on along the minus strand of NC_138221.1, from coordinate 62,183,350 downwards.
AGAGAAAACACATCAGAAACAGGAATTATGAATCTGTCTGATCTTTTAATGCATCTGAACTCTTCATGAATCAATGTTCAATGTATCATCAGTGACTCAGTACAGCTGACCAAATATCCTGTGCAAATCATCATTTACATGATCAATTATAAAACTCTTCTATCATGATTTATTTCTCCTTCTACAGGAAGAACATGAACACATTCAGTGAGTTTTTCTGCTTGTTTTCTAGTGACTCACATTGTAGGAAGTCGTTCCTGGTCTTGGGATTCATGTTGATGAAAGTGACTGTGGAAATAAACAGACATGAACAGTGTGAAGAGAAATGACAAGATAAAATACATTCATTTCTGAGACATTTCTAAAATGCCCTCACGAAAAAGAAGTATACTTAAAGTTCATTTTATGAAGTATACTTAAGTAATGTTCAAGTATATTTTTAAGTATACTTTATGTAGTAAGTATACTAATGTCAATATGTACTAGTAGTAAACTTGTAAGTGTACTATTTTAATACTGCTTGGGACTAAATTGGCCCACTTTTAGTATATAAAAGTATATGTTAAGTGTACTATAAGTGTAACAGTAGTAAACTTTAAATGCACAACTAGTTCATAATTACGTTTCTCATTTGTACTGCAAGTGAACTTATGGGTATACTAGAAGTTTACTATTTTAATACTTGTAGCAACTTTGAAGTATACTCTCAGTAAACTACTAGTTTAGTAGTTTTATACTACAAGTTTTCTTTAAGTGAATTTAACATCATACTTATAGTTTACCATTTATATATTATTTTTGCTCTTTTAGTGTACTCTCAGTAAACTACTAGTTCCCTTTCAGTCGCTCAGGGAGCCCAATCACTTCAGGGAGCCCTTTGTTTTGACTTCTGAAAAATACAGACTGCCTTTGAGAACGAGAGGACTCTCCTTCGTGTTGGTGTGGCGGCGTGATCAGCGGTGGCCGCGAGCATTGCAGCTCACTGCTGTTTTCACAGCACTGCTGTTTTGTGTATTGTCTGTGTGTCGGTTCGGTGGGCGTTTCCCTCTGTGTGTTATTCACACTGCGGCTAGCCCTGGGTGCCTCAACACTGAGAGAGTTATTTCAAACCTTTTTTGTTTTCACTAAAAGAGCAACACAAGCGTGACCCTGCGTCTTTTTCAAGATGTCATTCCGCTTGTGCGTTTCTGGATGTCGTCGTTCCCTGGCGCCAGCAGATGGCCACAGTAGTTGCCTTTCGTGTTTGGGCATTCAACACGCTGAGGCAGCTTTTGTGGATAGTTCATGTTCCCATTGCAGGAATGTGACTATCTCAGCGCTTAGATCGAGACTCGCTTACCTCAAGGGAGGTGTAGATCCCTCGCCTATGCCCCGATCTAGTGTTTATTGACAAGGGTGATCTGAGGATTACCGTGAGGGCTTCCCCGCCGAGACAACCTCCGCGGGCCCCTCACGCCTCACAAGCGCTGTTGCCATTGGAGTCCCTTAGTGAACGTCTTGGTCCTTCTCCGGAACGACCAACCGTTTCCTTTGGGGCTCCAGCTGACAATCAGATGTCGATCGCAGCATCGGAGGGGGAGCTTCAGTTCTCTGGAAATGACGACTCGGCTGCGTTACCCCCCTCGGGGCGTGTAGCGTTGCCCGAGTCCTATCCAGAATGGACGGCTATGCTTTCCCGGGCCGCCAAGAAGGTTGGGCTTGCGTGGAACCCTCCACCATGCCTCAAACCTTCTCAGTTGGACGATTGGTTTCTCGGCTGGACCTTTCTTTCCGGAGGTGCATGAGGAGCTTTCTAGCATGTGGACGGCGTATAGTGCCAGAAGCCGTTCTAGTGGCTCCTCCCCCCTAAGCTAAGGGGGTAGCTAAGGGGTATGTGGATATCCCCCCAGTGGAGCGGGATGTCGCGATGCAACTGTTTCCGGTGTCTGCCTCCTCTTGGCGGGGTAATCCACGCCTCCCGTCCAAGGCCTGTAAGTTTTCGTCCGGTCTAACGGCGAAGGCTTACAAGGTCTGTGGACAGGCTGCTTCCGCCCTCCATGCCATGGCACTCTTGCAGGTCCACCAGGCCCAGAAACTCATGGACATGAACGAGGGTGGTTCTGACCCAGAGCTCCTCCGGGAGCTACGAATGGCACCCTCCGGGTGACTAAGGAAACTGTACGTTCAGTCGGTCAGGCGATGCCCACCTTAGTGGTCCAGGAGCGCCACCTTTGGCTCAACCTGACGGATATGAGGGACACCGATAAATATCGGTTCCTGGATGCCCCTCTTTCCCAGGTTGGGTTGTTTGGCGACGCGGTCGAGAGCTTTGCCCAACAGTTCTCGGCCACACAGAAGCAGATGAAGGCCATCCGACACATCCTGCCCCAGCGGACCGCTGCTCCCACCCGTCCGCCGGCTGCAGATCCTCTGTCTACTCGTCGCCGAGGTCGGCCTTCTGCGGCATCCTCCACTCCCACTAAGCCCCAGCAGCAGCAACCATCTAGGCCTCAGTGTGGAGCAAGCTGTAGGAAGCCGACCCCGCCCATCCAGGCCGCTGCCAAACCAAGAGGCAAGCGACGGTGCAAACGACCCTGAGACAGGCGGCCCAGAGGTGGATCAAGTTGCTCTTCAGGATGCTATGCTACGCCTTGTCACCCCCAAGCCCTTCTTTCATCGCCAGCGGGCAGCAGTGGCTGTGTTCCGGACGCACTGATGCCTCCACACACTCATTCTGCCCTTCGACGGAAGCAGGTATGTGTTGCACCACACACTCAGACCCCACTTCGGGCCGCTGTGCCATCCGCACATGGGTCCCGGGTTGAAAGCCCACTCCACTAGGGGTGTCGCTCCCTCTTGGGCGCTGGCACACGGCGCCTCACTGACAGACATCTGTAGAGCTGTGGGCTGGGCGACACCTAACACGTTCGCTAGGTTTTATAGCCTACGTGTTGAGCCGGTTTCTTCCTGTGTGCTCGCTTCAAGTAGCCGGTAACACCAAAGTTTGCGCTCTAGTGTTGGCTTACTGTGCCACTCCCTTCCTTGGAACGGATACGTGCGCTTTTTGCTCCAGTCGAGTTCCCCACTTAGGCGAACCCTGTGAGTTCCTCTGCACCCCTCCGGCAGTCGGACGTTGCGGAGCGTCCGACGCCAGGCCTAGTGCTCGTATGCTTGTGTAACTTGTGCTAGGCTGGCCTGCTAGGCTGGGTTCCATATGTGTGATCCCTGCTGCGATACCATATGCATATTCTTCCACGACCAGCTCCCTGTGGTGAGCCCGTGTCTTTCCCTTGGCAGAGTCTGCTCTGCCGTCACTGTCCAGTGTAGCCTCCCCCTTCGGGCTGGAGCCACCCCAGTGACATTCCATATGTTGCACTGCCCCTTTGGCCAGTCCATATGTGTATTCTCCACATGTTACCTCCCTTCGGGCAGGATGTGGCTCCGCAGCGTCCTTACTTAATTATACTTTTAAGAATATCTCGATCAACAAGTATAGGCCAAATATACTTAGACTTTTCTGTCAGTATAAGTCAAGTATACTTAAAGGAGAACTCCGGGCAATTTTTAAGTTAATCTTGATCGTTAGACCTTTGTGAGTACTGTCTATAGGAAAAAAAACGAACCGGATCGGAGCTTGCAACACGGAGCTGTTACAGCTAATGCCCCGAGCTCCCACTCAGCTAAAACGGCAGTTATGGGGGCATATGCATAAAGAGTGTCTTTGTGCCTCTTAACAGACACAACATGCTATTAAAATGTCTGTCAAACATGAACAGGGCCCTTACATGACAACAATATGCGTTTAGCAACTTAGCCATTGTTTAAATTCACCTAAATAGTGTTTTAGACAGCTAGCTGTAGTCTCGCGCTGAAGTCCCGTGGGAACTCAGTTGTAGCCGGAAAAAGGTAAACAGCACACAGTGGGGAGGAGCGTAGTGTGAAGAGTGATGATCGGAGTTGCTCGCAAGTGAAGAAGAAATGGTTCGCGTTTGTGCCGTTCCAAATTGTGGCAACAGAATGTGAAAATACAAGAACTTACATTTTCATCGTCTTCCTTTCCATGACCTCGAGATTCTGCAGTTGTGGCTAGTTGTACTTCAACTTGATGTGCAAACTCCCATACAAGTACTACGCGCTAAAGATTACCGCATTTACTTTTAATAGCATTTTGTGTCTGTTAAGAGGCACAAAGACACTCTTTATGCATATGCCACCATAACTGCCGTTTTAGCTGAGTGGGAGCTCGGGGCATTAGCTGTAACAGCTCCGTGTTTCAAGCTCCGATCCGGTTTGTTTTTTTTCCTATAGACAGTACTCACAAAGGTCTAACGATCAAGATTAACTTAAAAATTGCCTGGAGTTCTCCTTTAAGTGCAATTTGAAGTATATTTCTGAGAAGTTCATAAAAAGTTTTAGTTTAAAAGAAGTATTCTAATAGCACACTTGAATAAACTTCTTTTTCGTAAGGGTGATGTTCTATAATATTAGATGATGGACTCATTTCTTAGTGCAGATTAATAATCTCCAGGGGCTTCATTTTTAAAACACACACATCGGATTGATCCTAAATTCCATGGATTTCACCCTCCGTCATGTGTATATAAACGCTTGTCCACGATGATGAGTCCGTATTTCTGAACCATCAAGAGATATTTGTGGTCGTTCTGTAGGAGGATTTGATGGACTTGAATTTAATTTATTAATAACTGTGATTTAAAACTGGGATGCATTTAAGGACATTTTGTGCAAATGGACATTTTATAAATCATAGAAACATTTCGGAAACGGTTGTACGTTTAGATTTTGGATCTTTCTCCACACGTCTGTATAACGAGGCGCAGGACTTTACCTCCATCTGAGATCTTCTTGATCTCCTCTTTGCAGAAATCCTCCAGTTTGTCTCTCAGCTGACGGACAGATTCTCTCACGCCATCAAAAGAGGAGAGAGAACTGAAGGAAACATCGGGTTTGTTTGTAGATTCAGGAGGTGCTGAGAGAGACTGGAAACTCTACAGAAAACAGAAATCAAAACTCATCATCTCCACACTTCAGCCAATAACCTGCACTATATCAGATCTGAGCGGCTCTTGTTGACTTGACTTCTCTTCAGTGACTCGCTTCAATCCAGCACTTTCACACAATCAGCACATTCTTCTCATATTCATCATTTAATGCTACACACTCTAGTATTTGACACTTAAATAAGAGTATAATTTAAAATATATATATACTTAAGAGCAGATTGAATGTAATGCTTTCAGACACTTACATATTTTTAAAATTATAATTAAAATAATTATTTTAATTAAATGAATGTCTTATAGTCTAAATTTAAATTAAATGCAATTAGCTCAAATTTAGAGAGCTTTTTGACCAACTTAAGTAGGATTTAAGTATCTTTATATGTAATTTCAGAATTACCTCTATTTTCTTTGAAATATGGTTAGTTACTGCTGAATGAACTGACACACATTTATGATAAACTAAAATATACTCAATGTAATTTCTATTGAAAATTGTTTGTTTAATTTTAGCAACATTATCAATATTATCAACTTTGAAGATCACCTGACCCAATTTTGGTGCCAATTACTGAAAATATTTTAGTAGAAATAAAAGATTTCATTAAAAGAGGATGAAAAATCTAGTTGGCTGGATATTGATACCATCAAGTTCACTGATTTCATCAAGACAGAAGAAACCAGAAGGAAAAATGAGTTAATATTTAATGGTAAATTTCCCAGGGCTTTGTAAGTGTGTCTCTTTAAACAGAAGATGATCATATGAGAGTCTGACTGATGATTATATGATAACACAACACTTGACTGAATCTGACTGAATTCCTGACAACATCTCAGTCAACGGCTCATTCTGCTCTCATGAAATGTTTCTCTGTCATAGCAGGATCTTGCTCAAGTCCACTATGATCCTGTTCTTCTAGATCTCTGTTACCTGCAGGAACTGGATGTGATCTTGTGTGTGTGAAAGCTGCTCCAGCTCAGCGTCTCTCCTCCTCAGATCATTGATCTCCTGCTCCAGTCGCTCCAGTCGTCCTTCAGCTCGACTCACTGCAGTCTTTTCCTGATCTCTGATCCGCTGTGTGATCTCAGATCGGCTTCTCTCAATGGAGCGGATGATCTCAGTGAAGATCCTCTCACTGTCCTCCACTGCTGTCTGTGCAGAGCGCTGTTACACACACATCACAATCACACAGTGGCTTCAGCACGACTGACAGAGTCCAAACTGAGACGTCTCAAACTTCTCTTCTTCTCCAGACTCACCTTATGAGACTTCACACCCTCTCTCAGATGCTGAAGATCTTTCTGTCTCTGCTGGATTCTCTGACGGATCTTCATCTGCGTCTCCTTCAGCTGTTTCTGGAGGACAAACCAATGACAGGGAATGACACATAAAACTACTGTCATACAAACATTAAAGTTACATGAATCCAGAGTTGGTGAAGTGGTTAAAGATCTTGCATGGTAAGTTTTTACTGTCTGGTTCAAGCCACAGATTCATGGTTTCCTGAAATGTCAGCATTATTTCATAAATTCCTAGTTTTATATGAATTCTTAACCCTAAAGTTTTAATTCTGTCATCATTTACTCATGTTGCTCCAAACCTGTATGACTTTCTGTCTATTGTGAGACACAACAGAAGATATTTAGAAGAATGTCTCAGCGGTTTACAGAGGCCAAATAAAATATGGTGACGCGCCAATAACACGTCTTTCATGTCACAGTCACATGACTAAACACCATGATGTCATGACACAAACACCAGTGAAGTTTGATGTTTTTGATGTCATCATATTTGATTTGGGCTCCACATACATAAGTTTATTAATTATTTGATTTCTTATTAAAGATTTTGCTCTTTTAAAAGTAGCATATTTTCAAAAGTGCACTTATTTTGGAAATTATATACTTTAAAAGAATATAATCGTGAAATAAGTGTGAACTGAGCGTAATGTTTTCAGATACGTAATTGCATGTTAATTGCTATTAAATGAAAATGTATATAGTTTAAATGTACTTTTTGACCCACTTAAGTAAGATTTAAGTATATAATGTAATTTCATAATTCTATTGAGTTACATGGACATTTTAAATATTATTAAAATATACTTTGAAGTGAAACTTTTAATTTAAATTATAAAAAAGTGTACATTATAAAGTGTACTTATGAAACTGTCATGAATTTTTTTCTTAATATACTTTTAATTTGAAGTACACTACAAGTGCATGTCAATACACTTAAGCGTACTTCTTTCTTTAACCACTAGTTGTTTAGATTACTTTTATGTTTTTTCTCCTTTTTGGAGCTTGAAACTTTTTTACTCCATTGACTTAAAATTACTTTCAATGTATAAACTAAAATAGACGAGACATTCTTCAAAATGTCATCTTTTATATTCCACAGAAGAAACTCAGTCAAACTGGTTTGGAACAACATGAGTAAATGAGTGAGTAAATAAAGACACTTTCATTTCTGTGTGATCAATCCCTCTCAGTTCATACCTGTGTCTCTGTCCTCTGTGCTGCAGTTGATACAGTGTTGTGGTTTTTATGTTCATATTCCTTACACCACACACAGATGCACACTTGATCAGTGATACAGAACATTTCTAGCTCTTTATCATGTTTACGGCAGATCATGTCCTGCAGTCGTCCAGTGGCATCAATCACTTTGTGTGGCTTACGAGAGGGAAATTCCTCATGACGGTCTAAATGAGTTTGACAGTAAGATTCCTGACACACCAGACAAGACTTGACGGCTTTGTATTTTCTTCCAGTACAGACGTCACACTCCACGTCTCCAGCTCCAGCGTAACAGTCAGCAGGAAGTTTAGTCTTCTTCAGTTTCTCCACCACTTCAGCCAGAATGGTGTGTTTAGCTAAAGCAGGTCTTGGACTGAAGGTCTGTCTGCACTGAGGGCAGCTGTAGACTCTCTTCTCATCCTCCTGATCCCAGCAGTCTGTAATACAGATCTTACAGTAACTGTGTCCACAGGGAATGGCCACTGGATCCTTCAGGAGATCCAGACACACTGGACACATGAACTCATCCTGAGAAAATCTGGCTTCTGCCATTTTATTGCATGAATACAGAGAGACACAAACACACAGCAGCTCAACAATACTTCAGTTTCTGTTTCTCTGAACTGAGGAGTTGAAATCGTTTCCTGCTTCTGTGTTTGAGTGACATGTGTAAAACAGGAGTGTCTGTAAAGCAGCTTCCTCATTCCTGGCCAATAAGAGTCACTTTACTGCTGTTTTTATGTGCCCTAGTGGAGTCAAAAACATTGAATTACGAGTTCAAAGCACATGAATAACAGAGAGAAGTTTTATTTATGAATGACAAACTCAAAATTCATGACTCTAGATGACAATCTTCTCCAGACTGGAAATTAGGGGGAAATATCTGGACAAAAGTCATGTAGTGTATTCACCTTAAGACTACAGCATTTTTAATTATTTTTTAAAAATGTATAGTTATTTATATAGCGCTTTTAACAATGGATATTGTTTCAAAGCACCTTTATAGAAAATGATTGATTCTACTGTGTCAAAGCAATGTCCATTTGTCAGAATCTACAGTTCTAAGATAATATAGATCATGTAGTTAGCTAACATCATGTATTAATTTAGGCAGAAACCTAAATTCCAAATTTTATTATAGCTTCATGTATTATTTATTTTTATCAACACCTGAATGTTGGTTCGAAAGTTTGAAGTAAAAAAATGTAGCATTCAATTTGGAAAAAAAAAAATGCCTATGGAAAAAAGAACACGTATTCAAGACATAATTAGAGAGATTTCAAATTTAACTCAAACTTCTACCCACCCATCCAATAACGATGTTTTAGAAAATTTGCAGAAAGAATTAGACCACATTTATCAAGAAAAAGCCTAAGGTGCTTTTGTAAGATCTAGAAGAAAATGGCTGGAAGAAGGTGAAAGTACTTGTTTAGTCTCGAGAAAAGGAAGTAATCAGTAATCGTACTAGGTTACTTACGTAACCTCGGTTCCCTTAGAGAAAAGGGAACGAGTACTGCGTTGCAAACGCTGTGGGAAAACTCATTTTCTCAAGAATATTGAAGCCTTTATTTTAAAACGCATTGCAGCTGCATAGTGAGAGCATCATAGCTTGCAAAGCGAGCTGATTGGCTGTGCTGCGGCAACTGCACAAACCTATGGCAAGTGAGCAGGAGCGCGCAATTCCAATAGGAGTGCTTGGCGCCCTGCCAGACTTGAGCGCGCCAAATTGGACGCGTCAGGAGAGTATAAATTCGGAGAAAACTCGCCATATGACAGGTCTATATCGACTGAAGCGAAACACCTGATATGAGCGAATAGCACGGCAAGGCAACGCAGTACTCGTTCCCATATCTCTAAGGGAACCGAGGTTACGTAAGTAACCTAGTACGTTCCCTTACGAGAACGTTCTCGCATACTGCGTTGCAAACGCTGTGGGAGCCCCATTTAAAACGCTGTGCTATTTGCCTGTGACTATTCTGAGAATCCAGGGAGTCCCGGGACTATAACAGAGCACTCTGAATATCACAGACCAGAATGTCGTGTCTAAGATGATATGTAAGCATGTAGTGAAGCACAAAGGCCACTAAAGTATGTATAGACCCGGGTCGAAGAGCCAGGGACATAGAATACCATTCCCACATAAAATAGTGAAGTCACAACAAGTGTCTGAGTTATACACTGGCCTGGGTCCATAGAGCCAGTCTCTCCAGCGTGTCCTAGGTCTTCCCCGGGGTCTCCTCCCAGTGGGACGTGCCCGGAACACCTTCCCGGGAAGGCGTCCAGGAGGCATCCGGAACAGATGCCCAAGACACCTCAGCTGACCCCTCTCGATGTGGAGGAGCAGCGGCTCTACTCTGAACTCCTCCCGAGTGACCGAGCTTCTCACCCTATCTCTAAGGGATCGCCCAGCCACCCTGCGGAGAAAGCTCATTTTGGCCGCCTGTATCCGGGATCTTGTCCTTTAAGTCATGACCCAAAGCTCATGACCATAGGTGAGAGTAGGAACGTAGATTGACTGGTAAATCGAGAGCTTCGCCTTGCGGCTCAGCTCTTTCTTCACCACGACAGACCGGTACATAAAAATTATGAACAGAACTGGCGACAAAGGGCAGCCCTGCCAGAGTCCAACATGCACCGGGAAGAAGTCTGACTTACTGCCAGCAATGCGAACCAAGCTCCTGCTTCGGTCGTACAGGGACCGGACAGCCCTTAGCAAAGGACCCCGGACCCCATACTCCCGGAGCACCCTCCACAGGCCGCCGCGAGGGACACAGTTGAATGCCTTCTCCAAATCCACAAAGCACATGTGGATTGGTTGGGCAAACTCCCATGAACCCTCCTGCACCCTGTAGAGGGTATAGAGCTGGTCCAGTGTTCCACGGCCTGGACGAAAACCACACTGTTCCTCCTGAATCCATCCCAGAGGCACTGTCCCCGAGGCTGCAGAGGCGTGTCAGCCAAGACAGCCCCACAACATCCAGAGACTTGAGGTACTCAGGGCGGATCTCATCCACCCCCGGTGCCTTGCCACCGAGGAGTTTCTTGACTACCTCTGTGACTTCAGCTTGGGTGATGGACAAGTCCACCTCTGAGCCCTCAGCCTCTGCTTCCTCAATGGAAGACGTGACGGCGGGATTGAGGAGATCCTCGAAGTATTCCTTCCACCGTCCAACGACATCCCCAGTTGAGGTCAACAGCTGCCCACCTTCACTGTAGACAGCGTTGGTAGGGCACTGCTTCCCTCTCCTGAAGCACCAGATGGTTTGCCAGAATCTCTTTGAGGCCAGCCGATAGTCCTTCTCCATGGCCTCACCGAACTCCTCCCATGCCCGAGTTTTTGCCTCCACAACCACACGGGCTGCAGTTCGCTTGGCCTGCCGGTACCCGTCAGCTGCCTCAGGAGTCCCACAAGCCAGCCAGGCCCGATAGGACTCCTTCTTCAGCTTGACGGCATCCTTTACTTCCGGTGTCCACCACCGGGTTCGGGGATTGCCGCCTCGACAGGCACCGGAGACCTTACGGCCACAGCTCCGAGCGGCTCGGACTCGAGTCCACTCGGACTCAATATCTCCAGCCTCCCTCGGGATCCGGTCGAAGCTCCGCCGGAGGTGGGAGTTGAAGATCTTTCTGACAGGAGACTCGGCCAAAGCAGACCCTTACAGTACGCTTGGGTCTGCCGAGTCTGTCTAGCTTCCTCCCCCACCATCGGATCCAACTCACCACCAGGTTGTGATCAGTTGACAGCTCCGCCCCTCTCTTTACCCGAGTGTCCAAGACATACGGCTGCAAGACAAATGAAACAACCACAAAGTTGGCCTAGGGTGTCCTGGTGCCACGTGCACTGATGGACACCCTTATGCTTGAACATGGTGTCCGTTATGGACAAACTGTAACTAGCCCAGAAGTCCAATAACTGAACATCGCTCTGGTTCAGATCTGGGGGGCCGTTCCTCCCAATCACGCCTCTCCAGGTGTCACTGTCGTTGCCCACGTGGGCGTTGAAGTCCCCCAGTAGAACGACGGAGTCCCCAGTCGGAGCACTTTCCAGAACCCCTCCCAGAGACTCCAAGAAGGCCGGGTACTCTGTACTGCCGTTTGGCCCGTAGGCACACACGACAGTGAGAGACCTATCCCCGACCCGTAGGCACAGGGAAACGACCCTCTCGTTCACCGGGGTAAACTCTAACACATGGCGGCTGAGCTGGGGGGCTATAAGCAAACCCACACCAGCCCGCCGCCTCACACCATGGGCAACTTCAGAGTGGTGAAGAGTCCATCCTCTCTCAAGGAGTGTGGTTTCAGAGCCCAAGCCGTGCATAGAGGTGATCCCGACTATCTCTAGTTGGAACCTCTCAACCTCACGCACAATCTCAGGCTCCTTCCCCGCCAGCGAGGTGACATTCCACGTCCCTAGAGCTAGTTTCCGTGTCCAGGGATCGGGTTGTCGACACCCCCGCCTTTGACTGCCGCCCGATCCTCTCAGCACCGGCCCCTTACGGTCCGTCCTATAGGTGGTGAGCCCACAGGAAGGCGGCCCCACGTCGCTCCTTCGGGCTGAGCCCGGCCGGACCCCATTGGGGAGGCCCGGCCACCAGGCGCTCGCATACGAGCCCCAACCCTGGGTCTGGCTCCAGGGTGGTGCCCCGGCTGCACCATACCGGGCGACGTCACGGTCCTCGATTTAATATTATTCATAAAGGGCTTTTTGAACCACTCTTAGTCTGACCCGTCGCCTAGGACCTGTTTGCCTTGGGAGACCCTACCAGGGGCATATAGCCCCGGACAACATAGCTCCTAGGGTCATTCGGGTACTCAAACCCCTCCACCATGTTAAGGTGGCAGTTCAAGGAGGGGTAAATTAAAATTCGAGTTAACTAATTTCACTTGCAGAAATCGACTGCCTTAAACTGACCAACTATCTTTTAAATGTATTAGCATTCACAATGCACTAATAATGTGGGCAAAGTATTAATGTGAACTTATTTAATCTGAAACCACTAAAAAATATTGTAAATAAAGAGATTTCCACTGGACCAGCAACTACACAGTCACCACCTGTTAACCCCCTGGGGTCGACAATCGCGCCAGCGCGATAGGCGCGTTTTTTTTTTATATCAGTGCAAAAGAGATTCAAAATACTCTGTTGACTTTGATCTTGCATACCAGTTTCATACATCAATCGATCCTGTTAAGTGTGTATTATTTTTGTGTATACTCACAATAAAAAACAGCGTGTTGTGCTTTTTGCCAAATAAAGAAAAATAAACATGATGCGAGATCTGCTTTCTCTCTGTCAGTGAACTCCATTCTGAAACGCGTCCGAAAATGAACTGTAACTCAGCGAATACTCAGTCAAACAGGCATACAGACACACAGGCATGAAGCTTGAATTCTCTTCTTTTAAATGAAGTAATTTTTATAAAAAAAACAAATATTCACAGTTTATGTAATACGTATGAAAAGAGAGAGATGTCAGTCGTTCTCATCTCAGCTCATTATGTTTTAATGTGACTCCGCGCGCACTATTCAAACGCAAATGATCTGAGGACGCAAACCTGTGAACGCCCACATCAGCTGGATAACACACACCGCAAGTTCACTTTCAGACTCATGTACTTTACGACGCTGTGAGGAATAATACTATTTTAATAATAATCCTGGAAAATTTACCTCAGAAGTGCTGGAAGTTTCATTTCGAGGATCAACGGATCCAGGAAAAGGTCAGTTGCATATTTGCTTTGTTCTAATCCCAATAGTGTCTGTACACGTAAAAATACTGTTTAAATATGAATCGCGTTTCTGTGTGTGAATGAATGAACGCACAGATGCGCGCTGTTGTGTAGCTACTACAGCTGGAAAAATACTGTTTCAAAATGAATCGTTTTTGTGTGTGAATGAATGAACAGCTTTTACCAAACTCTATTGCTATACTGAGATGAGTAAAAATCGACTATAAAAAATCGGATAGATTATAAAGTTTTTACTGTAAAATAGCATCAAATAAAATTTGATCATCAAATAAAATTTGATGTGTGGTCTACTGCCACACATCAAATAAGCTTATAATGTTGCCAATTTCTGCTCATGTTAAATATATATATAGCCTATATTATGTTTTGTCAAAAATAAAGTAATCAACTAAGATGTTATTATAGTGTTTCAATGTAGGCTATATTCAAACTAATGAATCCTTAACTTTGAAATACGTATAATAAAATGTATACTTTAGTTTTTACAAAGAAAGATTACATTGGAAATATTGTTAAAATTTTTATTGTTGTTGTAATTGTATAACCTTTTTAATGAAATAGCAAAAAAATATATATACAAGGATAGATGTAAACAAAATCTTAAAATGTCAATATAAACCTTCTCTTTAAATTATTTTTATTGTGTTTTATTAGTGACACATTTGGGTAGAAAATATATTCAAAAACTTTCTGAAAATAGAGTATGGGAACAATTAACTACACTATTACTAGAAATGGTTACCTTGGATATTATACAATTTGCAAGCACAATTTGTGGAAAAAAAACAACAACTGTGAACCAATATTGTATATATATAGAGAGAGAGAGATAGAGAGAGAGATAGTCCTTGCATTCTTTCTTGTGGCTCAGTCACACACCTGAATGAAAGGCTCATTATGCGGGCCCCATTGTCTCCTCAGGTGTGAACTACTCAATATGCATGATGGTGTCATTGGATCATTCACGCCCACTCGCATATTGCCTTTCCAAACAAAAAGTGTCTTACAAAATTTAAATCAGTGTATTGTTTTATGTGAATGATTAGGCAGGATGATTTTCACATCATTTTGAAGAAAAAACTCTAGGCGACAAAATGCATTATTCAGAAGTCTTGTGGACACATATTTAGTATGTGTTTTGTGGCCTTATTTCAGAAACTTTCGTTTTTATTTTTTTTCAATAACCATGCATAAACATTATTCTCTCAAAAATACAAACCATGTACATACATGTTGCTCACATATTATGGTAGCCCTGTTTGTGCCAAATAGAGTGTAATGACGCCTTTGCCATTAATATGTTTATAAGCAACTGAAAAAAGCACAAATGTCAGGGCATGTCAGAACATCTCAAGGACCCCAAAAACACCTCAGACCCCTGAGGGTTAAAAAAAGCAACTTGCAGCAAATCATCAATGTTTCTAGATGTTCTCCTGGACTGAAGCACAGGCTCTACTCTTCAGCACAATGGTAACCCCAAAATGACATTTTACAGTAAACTACTGGCAACAGTGTTGCCAGTATATACCTGTTTTATAACTTACAGTTTATTACTGTTAAAATGTTTTGTGGGTGTCTTTTTATCTTGCACTGTTAACCCTTACAACCCCACAGGAAAATCCACACTACAAAGAGTAAAAACTAACATTGATGCAGTGTTGCAGTGAGATAATTAAGTGAATATGTAAGTGATTGTTGAGCATTAGTGATGAACACCTGCTGTTAACAAGCAGATTCACTGAAGAAAAGAGGAACACACAAATAGAAAATAGGGCAACACAAGAACTACAAATGACTTCCAGTCATTACACATTATTACACTTATTGTTAACTAGTATACCTTTATTTCTGTCATACATCTACAGAAGTTGTTATTGAGATGTTTTATTGAAAATGCTTGGGTTGAAGTTACCATTATGGAGATCAGTGTTAGCTTTAGTTGGGATGCTGATTCTCTTTCTGCTTGAACAGTGCTTCTGCAAGCCACACTTGTGCACACACACGGTTTGTGAATGATTGCGGTTATATTGATTATGATGACGATATCATCATATAGCCGTTAATTCACTAATCTCAATCAGAGTTTAATCCATTATCAAAACTGTTACATTACCACCACTGTGAAACTACAGCAATGAGTTACAATGACGAATTTTTTAACACATCATGCGCAACCAAAGAAACAGAGCTACACTGTCTTGTAGAAACATAGATAAAAAAAAAAAAAATCAACACCTCTCTCAACAATGGTGGCAAATAATGATTTATTTATTTATTCATGCAGCAGTGCACACGTAAACACAAATTTTTATTTTGGATGTGATCACCTGTTGCTCAGCCCTAAAAAAAAATGCAGCAAATGTTTTAAGAATAATAATAATAATAATAAAGAATGGAATATTTTCAACCTTTTTCTATTTTTATGTCAAAATAGTATAATTATCTTGTTTACATGTGACATCAAAAAATGCAATTGGTAAAAATAAACCTAAATAAAAGTCAGATAAATTTACCAAAAATGTGTTATCAAAGATATTATATTACTATAATTTTTATCATGTACATAAAATTTGCATTTAGCAAGGGATTGCAGTTTATTTAAGTTGTATTTGATTTTTTCTTTTCACAAATTACATATCACAGTCTTACACTCTTGCACCTGTGGGTCCATGAAGAACCTTTAACATCCATGGAATCTTTCCATTTCCCAGGTTCTTTATATAGCGGAAAAAAAGGTTCTTCAGATTATTAAAATGATCTTCACACTAAGAAAATGGCATTGCTGCAAAAATCCCCTTTTGGAGCCTTTATTTTCAAGTTAATGTACTTCAGTAGAATGTACAGTACAGCAACTAAAAAGGAAAACTATTGGCTATCTATATTTTAATATTTCAAATGAAACATGCAGAAGTTATGAAAGCCTGCATCTCATGTACAGGCCTATAAGAGGATATTTACTCATGTGAACCAAGCCATGGACAGTGATATCAGAAACACAATAACAGAGGTTACGTACAGAAAAAAGAAGATAACATGTATTATTGTTGCCACTCTGGTCCAGCACAGGGGTTTCCCCTCTTGATGGTTTTGATGAGCCTGAAACTCCATGAGGATCTGCTTCAGAACATTAAGAGTGTACAGCCGCTCTTCACTGCTGTCTGCAACAGAGTCTGAAGGGCCCGTTGTGTCCTTTACGCTCTCTGTGAGAGGAATTATACATGTATTTATTTGAAATATAAGATGTTTTATCAATGATTAATTTCTTTTAAAGAACTCATAAAAGAGTGAAATAAATTTTCATTGTTCCCTGCCTAATGCAAAAAGTTCTGATATAGAAAGCTCAGATAGCATTTATAGCTCTTGAACAATAACTTCATGGAGCAAAGATGCCAACCTCCAAATCACATTAAGATGAGTAATGGGAATGTGCATAGATAACTAACTAATAAAATGCCCCTCGTTATTAGATGTTGGGTGAATATTTACCAGAAAGAGCAGATGTGCTTTCCATTGCTGCTACTGAAACGGTCTGATTTCCTTTAGCCATCAGAAAATTCACAAAAATAGTCTCCAGAACACTGATGCCCATGAGAGTGAAGATGACAACACAATAAATCCCTGTAAAAAAACATTTTAAAAAAATAGTCAAAACTTTTTTTTGAAAGCAGTGTCTTATGCTCACCAAGGCTGCATTTGCAATAAAAAGCAGTAATATTGTGAAATATTACAATTTAAAAGAACTGTTTTCTGTTTTAATATATATAATAAAATATATTAATTTATTCTGTTATAGATATACTGACTTTTCAACATCATTACTTCAGTCAGTGTCACAAGATCCTTCAGAAATAATAAGAATATTTTGATTTGCTACACACACACTCTACTCTAATGAACTCACCAATCAGAGGGATATTACTGGCAGTCGAGGGCAGCATGTCTTTAAGAAGCAGCAGTAACACAGAAATAGCCAGAAGCAAAGTTACTTTAAAACCAAGCTTCTCTCCTCCACTTGAATTGATGAAGAATGAGGCCAAATCCAGCACAAGGAAGTACAATACTGGCATCAGAAAAATAATGACATACAGTACAGGTCTCCTCTGCATGGTGATCTGCAAGAACAGAAACATTTTTAAATGCTTCAACAGAGCCATGGCTGGACTGGCCATTGGGCATACCGGGCAAATGCCCGGTGGGCCGACGTGCTTTTTGGGCCGATATATCTCATACTCATACTTTTTTTTTTTTTTTTTTTTTTTTTAACGGCCCATAAAATTTGTACATCTGCGGCCCATTCGTTTTGTTTTGTTTTGCTTAATTGGCGGCGCTGGGTTTGTGCCGGTTTAATGCATTGGTCAAAGTCAGTGTTAGTTTTTTTTTTCTGACAGACCAGCCCATGAAACACGTAGATCAGCGGCCCATTGGCTCTTTTCTTGATTGACACTGGGCTGGCCCTATCATAACTTTAAACGAGTGAGCGAGCGTGCAGCAGTGTCAGTGTGTATCTGTCAAAATAGTCAGCGAGATGGAGAAGAAACGCAAGGAATGTGCAGAGAAATAGCGTGAAAAAATAGAACCAGGCCCTTAAAGCAGACACTGTAAACTGTGTCAAAATATATGTTTTCTGACCTTCATCAGCTCCTGTGGCAGATGATAGTGAGGACGGAGGATCAGGAGAGAGATGAGAGAGTGTAAAGTCCGCGGTAAGCAGCATTACTTTCAAAACACTTAAGGCGGGCGTACACGGTGCGAGTTCGGACCAGGATCGGACACTCGGGAGGTCGTGAGATATTGCACACGTTGCGAGTCAGTTTAACTGATAATCGCGTCAATGCAGCTGGTACACGGCACGACTGTCCTGCACGAATTTTATCCCGAGCCGGCAGCAATCACGTGAGCTTTCGCGCTAAACACAGAGACCGTCAATATTGCATGCAGGCAAAGCTTCAGATAGAAAAAATGACAGAAATGTGTGTGCAAATGATTTGTTGTAAAGCAGAGAACAGTAGCCATTCAACGTAAAAACTAGAGAGAGAGAGAATTATTATTTTTATTTTATTATTTTTATTTAATATTATTATTATTATTTTCTGTAGTACAATGTTCAAAATAATTTTCTATGCTGTTTTGATGCTTTGGCAATACAATTGTATTTTTGTCATGCCAATAAAGCTTTATTGAATTGAACAGAATTGAATTGAGAGAAGTGTGTGTGTGTGTGTGTGTGTGTGTGTGCATGTGTGGACATGTTTTTCTACACCGGTGGGGACTTAAACCTGAATGCACACAGACTCATGGGGACTCGTGTCACCGTGGGGACCTAAATTGAGGTCCCCATGGGTACAAAAGCTTATAAATCATACAGAATTAGTTTTTTTGAAAATGTAAAAATGCAGAATGTCTCCTGTGATGGGTAGGTTTAGGGATAGGGGCAGTGTAAGGGGATAGAACAGTTTGTACAGTATAAAAACCATTACGTCTATGGAGAGTCCCCACAAAGATAGTGCACCAGACATGTGTGTGTGTGTGTGTGTGTGTGTGTATGAGAGAGGGAGAGAGACAGTGTATGCGCACGCTGTATGGTTGCTGCCACTGAGGTATAGCCCCACGTGGTTGTGTATAATTTGGAAATAGGAGACAGCTGGTGAAAATCGGGCCGACTCCCCGAATTTTTTAAACATGTTTAAAGATGATCGGGAGGTCGGGGAGGTGCTTATAACGTGCTCGGCTCGGCTCGGCTCGTAATTCCTCTCACACGCTGCGAGCCGCGAGCATGCGAGCATCACCGATTCCACTCGATTTCTCCCGAGTGAAAAAAATCATCTGCGAGCTCGTAAAAAAAGCAAAAATCGCACCGTGTACGCCCGCCTTTAGGCCATGTCATGAGTGTAGATTATTTCCACATCTGCATAGTTGACGATTACCGCAATTCACTAGAAATTTAATAAGAGGCGTTTGTAAACCATGTTTTCCGCCAAAATAAAAGCTCATGTGCTTATCTCTTTCAAATATAGAAATTGGTACAACACTAATTATGAAAGTTTCCTTTATTTTTTAGTGCATTTGTTTTACAAAATATGGCTATTACTGTCATTGGATTAATATTATAACTATTATTATGTAGTAGGTGTAATGCAAATAGACACTAATAGACCAACTAAAAGAGGTTTGAATTTTTCTTTGTTTAATTTGCACACTGAATATGGGTTGGAGCTTTTAATTTTGAACTCTCAAAGTGCACCAGCCCTGATCAGAGCAGCTTTACATTAATACTGGAAACCGGAGCTAGTTGTTACAAAGTCAAAAGTTCTATGACTGAAAACTTGTTTTCTCTAGCAGTGGTTTTCGTATTTTGTAATAGCTGTTAAATGAATGCTATGAAGTTACACTGAGATACATGAACTATATAATGAAGGAAATTTTTATCTGAAAGGTGAAAAACTTTAGCATATTTTTTAAAAAAAGAGTACTTATTATGGAAATAATATACTTTGAAAGAATATACTTTGAAAGTGTGATCTGAATGTAATGATTTTGGACACTTAACTGCATGTTATTTAACAGTTAAATGACAATGTTGTCAGGGAATATACCAGACTCAGGTATCAGGTGAGAAGACCAGTGCTCGAATTGAGGGGGGGCTGGGGGGATCCGGGACCCCCCATAAGGTATTAGGGACCCCCCATAAGAAGTAGAAAATAGAATTAGGGGGGTCCCTCGGAAATTTTTATTTTAGTAAAAATAATAATGACAAATCAAAATAAATGCATGCAAAGGATACGGTAAATATCGTGATTCGTGAACTGATTATTTACAATAATTTATTTTAAGTGAGTTTATAGGCTAGTTGTAGTGTCTCTTTAAAATGTAAACGCCCCGCCTAAAGAGCGCTGTGCGCGCGCATGACATCGTCGACTGACAGGACTGTTTGTTTGGCGCCGCTCCGGTGAAGGAAGCTAATTTTAGATTTTAAAATATGGAGAAAAATAAACCTCCACTCGCAGTCGGGAAGAGAAAGCTTCTTACTGACTTTTTTGAGGGGTAATTGTCTCTCGCTATATATCTTTCTACTTTATATCTATCCACTCCATGTCGGGGCTTTTATATAGCATAAATTGGAAACATTTAGGCTCAAGTTACTATTTTTTTTTCATAATTAATAGTCCTGGTTCTATAGGAGTGCTAGAGATCTCGATGAAGATAACAGCTTTTTAGTAATTATAAAGGGAGCGCTCGTTGTGCGCTTTCTATGCTTTCTAATATCCATTCTTTGTATTTATTTGTAACTGTTAGCGCTAACTGTTATATGACTTGTTTTTCATGCTGCTAGGACCAAAGGCTGTATAAACACGGCAAAATTTTGGGAATTACATACGCATTTATGCGGGATTCACTCTTGAAATAGCAATGATTTATTTTGATTGCAATAGTATTGTTTGTTTATGAATAAAGCAGCCTTTTTCACTGAAATGGTTGAATAGTCTGCTGACTCACTCACTCATGACAGTGCTTTGCCGCCACCCCAACTAGCTGCTAACGTTACTGGACGTAACTATTTAAAAATCATATGTGCTGAAATAGTTGAAAAATCCCAACCAACACACAGGCTGACAGCCTGTTTTGTCACAATTTATAATAAACAAGTTTCATGCATTTAATCAAGTCTTTTGGAACAAACATTATCACAGTGTCACATCAATCATCCAGTTGTTTTTAGGGTAAATACTACATTGGTAAATAAAGCTAGAATCATTCTGTTGGATGTACAAAATTCAAAAGTCTCTTCTGTTCACCAAGCCTGCATTGATTTGATCCAAAATACAGTAAAAACTAATATATTGAAATATTATTACAATGTAAAATAATAATACAATAAAATATAATTTATTTCTGTGATCAAAGCTGAATTTTCACCATCGTTACTCCAGTGTTCATCACATGATCCTTCAGAAATCCTTCTAATATGATGACTTGATGCTCAACAAACATTTATGATTAATATCAATGTTGAAAACAGTTATTTACAGTATTTTTTTTATTTATTTATTAGTTTGATGAATAGAAAGTTTATCTGAAATATAAACTTTTGTAACATTTTACACACTACCATTCAAAAGCTTGCGGTTATAATTTATAAAAAAATGTTGGGAAAGAAATTAATACTTTTATTCAGTACGGTTGCATTAAATTGATCAAAAGTGACAGTAAAGACTGAAGATTATGTTTCAAATAAATGCTGTTCTTTTGAACTTTCTATTCATCAAAAAATCCTGAAAAATAAAATGTATGATGGTTTCCACACAAATATGAACTGTTTCCAACATTAATAATCATAACTGTTCATCAAACCATCATATTAGAGTGATTTCTGAAGGATCATGTGACACTGAAGACTGGAGTAATGATGCTGAAAATTCAGCTTTGATCACAAGATATAAATTACACTTTTCTATATAAGTAATTTAAAAGAATTATATATATATATATATATATATATATATACAGTATATATATGAATTCAAGCGTTTTTAATACATAGTATATATTTATGCATATTCAAATATATTGTATATTTTGTATAAAGTGTATATTGCGAGACTAACCAACCCCCCGCCCAAAAAAACTTGGGGACCCCCCATAAGACTTGACTCAATTCGAGCACTGGAGAAGACAACACATATTGAACAGTGCAAGTGTCATTGTGTCCAAGCCTAATCGTCACAGTTACATCATTGTTTTACTGTTGAGATTTGGCTGAAACCCCTTTAGGCTATTCAATGACAGGGTTCTGCTGTGACAACTTGCCCCATATACAGGATTGTGACTGCATGAGTCTTATTCTTACTGAAGTGAACCATTCACATTAATGATAATCTATAATTATGTGATTCTTATCGTTCTGCTCTGTACCGTATATATCAGCTGATCCTGGTCTTGTCCTAGAGGATTGGCACGGCCTTTAGAAATATTTATACTGAGGAGTTCCCACTCTCCCTGAGTCTGAAAGGCCTTCTTGGAGCTGAGGGTCAGGAATGATGCATCAGAGAAAGGGTTAATTAGGAGCTCCTTGCCTGAGAGAAAATCAACAACAGACATTACAATGACTTTCATTTCAAATATGCATTGGATGGGGTTTGTTTGTTTGCCTCACTACCACATGAATGCATAAAGGGGGTCAAACTGACCCGTATTCACCAGATGACCTTCTGTTTCTGCCATGATTCTGAAGGTCACATACAATGGACACTTTACTATCCATAAATCATGGGAGAGGAGTGGTGAAAGACATGGAAATTACATAAATCACTTCAGCTCACATGACAATGCTAACATGGTGGCGGATGATGTACAGTCAGACTGCATTCATACCACACACATTCATGCTTGATAATATTCACACTATGTATATTTTGTAACAGTTCTTCATCAAATGTAGGACCTAGTCAGACAGTATATGAGTTGACTAGAGCAGTGGTTCCCAAACCTGTCAAACACACCTGATTCAACTCATTAGCTCATTAACCCATGTGATAATGAGCTGATGAGTTAAATCCGGTGTGTTTGATTAGGGAAACTTGATTAGTTTCAGATGTACTTAAATGTATTGGAGACTGAAGGGTGAAATTGCAGCTTTGGACGTCAAAGGGAAACCGGTGAAGGTCCATCTTGCAGGCCGAGGTCAGAGCTAAAGTGTTAGATGTGAGAACAATGCCTTGATAAAGCAACTGCACATGTTGATTCTCTTGTGTCGCAAACTCTGTCTTGATGCCAAATAGATAGAAAAAGAAGAAACGTAGTTCAATAAAATCAAATGCAAACTTTAAAAGGTATAGATCAACCAAAAAGTAAAAATGCTGGCATCCATTACTCAACCTCATGTTGTTCCAAATGCTTTCATTCATCTTCAAAACATAAATGAAGAATATATTTTTATAGAATTTGAGATTTCTGTCCCTCAATAAAAAGTCCATTCTACCAAAATGTTCAAGCTTCATTAAAAGTCTTCATAAAATTAATCCATTTGATTCGAGCGGTGTAATCCAAGTCTTCTGAAGGAATATAACACCTTTAAATAATAAGCAGGTTTAATTTAGGCTTTTATTCACATTTATTCACTCTAAGGGAATGAAAGTATTGTGGGTTTAAGACAAAATAAGGGTGAGCAAATGATGCCTGAATTTTCATCTTTGGATGAACTAACCAACCCTTTAAAGGGGGGGTGAAATGCTCATTTTCACTCAATCTCCTGTTAATCTTGAGTACCTATAGAGTAGTATTGCATCCTTCATATCTCCAAAAAGTCTTTAGTTTTATTATATTTATAAGTGAAAGATAGACTGTACCGAGTCTTTCCGGAAAAAACCGAGCGGCTGGGGGCGGGCCGTGTGGGCGATGTGCTAAAGCTGTGCTAACGCGCCGAGCTAGTAACGTTAACAACACACAGAAACATTTGTTCAACAGTTTTACTCACCGTCCGGTTCCAACGCACGACTGCGGACCTTTATCATTGTGACTGCTCGATCCTTAAGCATTAGACGATCTGCAAATCCGTGATCTGGGCTTTGTTTATAAAACAATCATCGTCGAAATGCAGGGAAACAGTCTTGCTCAACTCGTTTTTGCCCCGGAAAAACAAACTGCATCCACTATTCCCTTAACGCTGGGTTCTTTGGGAATCTGTGCAGGTTTGTCTTGCCCTGGCAACCAAAAACCCACTTCTTTGGTGACACTGACTTCCCTAAAGCCGAGCAGAGCGCTTAGATGAGGTACTGCTTTCGCTCTCTTGCTCTGGTGTACGAGTGCGCGCGCGCCCGCGATCTTACTGGAGAAGTGCCCTTAGGACCCGTATAAGGAAATTCCGTTACATCTGACGTCACACATGCCCATACTCGAAAAAAACTTTCCGAAACTTGTGACAAACCGGAAGGACAATTTTTGGCACAGAAATACTCCTTTAAACGTACAATTTAATTTTTGAAACTTTGTCCATGTTTAGCATGGGAATCCAACTCTTTAACAGTGTAAAAAACTCAGTATGCATGAAATAGCATTTCACCCCCCCTTTAAAGACTATGGAGATTCAGAGCTTTTTTTCACTTATAATGTAATGGATCTTGTTAAAAACAGACATTGGTAGGTTCTACATGCAGCCAGGAAGTGCTTGGTTTCACTAAATGCTGGAAAGTTTTCAGTTCTGAAAGTTTTTGTAAAACCCTTCTTTCCTTCCTTCCTTACTTACTTAGCAAACCACTTACTCACTTAGCAAATCATGCTGAATTACACAAAATGTTTCATACCTTTCAATTATGTTGATGTCTGGAATCCAAACCATATCTTTTTTAATTGAAGAGACATTGATCCCACAAAATTCATCAGGATTCCATATTGTGAACTCATTGTACCAACCCTGCAAAGTTATGGGTATAACGTTAACAGTAATTAGAACTAGTGGTCAACTGACTTGGTCCAATGTAACTTTGATAAATGGCTTTTTAATTTATTTTTTATTTAAGTGTAACTTTGTTTTTATTTTTCAGTATCTACATATATAATACATGACTTAAAATAAATTAGACCTTTCAATGTCTTGCTTTGGTTCATCATTCAAGTAGTTAATGGCCGACGCCAAAAAATTGTTTAATTGGCCTGTTATTTAATTTGACAGTGTATCAACACATATTATTATCATCATTGTTTCCAGATAAAACATCTGATTACACATGTCATGGTTTTATAAGTTGAGTAAAACTGTGAGTGAAAAGGGTTCTGAAAACACTTACAATTATAACTGTGATTTGTGTTGAGATGCTCTGGGCTTTTTCATCCTTTAGAAAGAAAGAAATGTTGAGTGATGATAATACATCCGGTGTCATTGACATTCAAGTAAATCATGCTGGATTTATACCACTTCTTTGATGGAGGTCACAAGCAGGTTCATAAAAATATTGGTAGGAGTTGTCCAGTTATGCACGGGCCGTAGGGACGTCATCTGAACGTCACTGTTGTCCAAGCCGAGATGCTCGTTAAGTGCCCTGTAACTGCAGTTTTCAGCAGCAGACACACACCCTGCACAGATGACACTTCATGTCCGTCATTTACACCTTTTTCTCTGTTCAACATTCATCCTTCCATAAATATACTTCTCAACTAGTGTGCTTGTTCCAATAATAACAATGCTAAAATGAAGATATAAAAATGCAACTATGCTTATAACCTGTTCGATGAACGTGGTTTCTCCAAGTAAAACAAGTTTCTGCATCAACATCTTTGTTGATCCTGGAACAATAATCCAATCAACCAATCAGATTACAATCAGTTTACAGTTTATGTCAAGTTTAGGCTTACAGCCAGGGTTAGGTGCTTCAACATCAGCGTTATTCACCATCATTTCCCTCTGGTTTTAGGGATAAGTTATGGGTAGGGTTAGGTTTAGGGGTTGGGATAGGGTTATGAGTACATTTTCAGACAGGAATGTTGTTCCAGGATCAACAAAATCTGTTGAACCGAACATGTCTAACTCGGCAAAATCACAGTGACCATAACTGTTCTTAACTGTTGATGTTACCCTTGGAAAAAAAAAAGGTATACACTTTAGCATACTTTTTAAAGAGTACTGATTGCAGAAATAATACTTTCAAAGAATATACTTAAGTGCAAACTGAATGTAATGTTTTCGAAAACTTAAATGCATGCTAACTGAAAATTAAATGAAAATGCATTATACTTTAAGCAGTTAGCTGAACTTAAGAGTGTTTTGACCCACTTAAGTAGGACTTAAGTACATCCTTATATGTAATTGCATAATTACATCTACTGTCTTTAAAGGCACACCATGCATTTTTCCATTTTTGTCAAACAGCGACCCCTAGAGTCGCTGTGGAGTGCTTGTATTTAACGTTACTGTCGTAAATACCACTTGTGCAGAGCCGTCTCTGCAACGAAAAAATGCATAGTGTGCCTTTAATATATAAATAAAGTCACAGCTAAATGTACTGACAAGCATATGATAAACTAAAATAATGTAATTTCTATTCTATTCTATTTATGTCATGTATTTATCATGCTGTTGCTTAGATACCTATCATCACGCGCATGAACTCGACAATTGACTACTGTGGACTTCGACCAAAAACAGGAAGTAAATACAGGTATGTGCGGTGGCTGAATTAACATCAATTTTATTAATATTTTTAATATTAATATCTTTCACATCTACTGCAGTCAGATTCACCGTGTTCACTCTGAAGGAATCACTCACATTGCTGTGCACTTGTAATGACACATCAAGGATGTTAAGAGGCTAAAAGCAGGTTTAAAACTTGCCCCATTGAAGTCAACAGGGTGCAAATTTTAAAAAAGAGGATAACACGGTGGCAACACCGATTTCTGTCGTTGTTCTCTGTACTGACAGCACTCCAAATTTACAGAAAAAATATGACCGGAGTTCTCCTTTAAGTGTGTTAAGAAACATATGAGTCTCTCTTTAAGTGCACTTAAGTGGCCTTTTATTTTATTCATATTATATTATCAGCAAGTAGTTTTTTTTTCAAATATACTTAAGATCTGACATACACTACAAGTGAATGCAATTAAGCTCACTTCTTTTTCATAAGTGTAGATAGCAAATTAAATATACATATCAAATCAAAAGGCTCTGGATCAAACCAAACTGCAGTATTTTTGTGCAAATTCATCTGTCATGTGACTACATGACATACACTCATCCTCAAACACCAGGGGCAAAACTGCACAACACAACAACAGAAACTGTTAAACAGACATTTAAGAATCGACTTACCGACTGAGGCAAGATAAAATATTAGCCACCGGAGATCCATGGCAAATAGTCGAATAGAGATGCAGTATTGAACAGATGGCTGTCATTTGGTCACATTTATATAGTGTAAATGAAAAGCATGTCCAACCTCCTCTCCTGTTTTAGTGTGTGGCAAAAAAAAAAATTAAAAACCTATTCAAACTGCTGATGTCATAGCTATATGTCATTAATATACATGCTTTGTATGATGTTGTGGATTTATAAGGGGTCTTTGTTCTAAACAGAATCATTTTGACACTATTCTTTTCCAGACCATTATTATTTAGTCTGCTTGAACAGAACTTGATCAGATTTAAATAAAGTTAATTGTCAGCCATGATTTATATGCTATATTTACCTGTGCATGTGACATCAAACAGACGGATAAGAGATGCCACAAAACCCACTGGTGCAAACGCAAACAAACCGTAGTGAGTGAGTCTAGACCTTTGTTCAATACTTCATTCAGAGCCCTTGTACCGTACAGTGTTGTTTGCATTTATTCATTAAGCAGATGCTTTTATCCAAAACGACTTACAATTGAGGAATACCACAAGCGATTTATCTTAAAGCGGTTGTCACGGTGTGACAAATAGTATGCGGAACTTATTTCCCCTAAAGTAGTGTTTCCGCTGGGACACTTTTGAGCGTAACACCGCCCCCAGGCCTGTGTGTGCGTCTGTTGCCATGACAACCTCAAATGACAGATTGTCAACAGGTTTGAGGAATTTATTCTGAGAGTTCGGGTGAGGCTCTGCCAGCGTTTGAGAGAGTATAAAAAGGAAGAGAGAGAGGCTGTTGGCGTTGGTCTTTCTCCCCCGTGAGAAGTCGTTTTATTTGGGCGGTTGCAGTTATTGGAGTACCGGTGAACGAAGAGGAGAGTGTGGGCTTGATGAGAGACTTGAGGACAACAGAGGGAGAGTGAAATACCCCGTTTGCATTGGAGAAGAGCTAAGTAACTGAGAACTGAGTCTCGTAATTGCAGGTATTTGACACTGAATTGGATGTGGCTGGGAGTGTTTGGATCACGATCATAAATATCACTGAGTGGATTGTATTGATTCATTACTGGTCTTTTATCTCTCCCTCCATTAAAAATGGTGATGTGAACTCTGCCAGTGTATGTGAAGAAAAATATCCCAAAGCATCCTCAGCAGTATTGATGATTATGGCCCCCCTCGCACAGAGACCCAAGGGTGAGTGCTGGCTTTAAATTGCACTTTGTGAAGTGAGTTTGCAGTGCCTAAGATTGACGTTTCCCCCACATTATATGCTTGAAGTGGAATTGCTGTGTGTGTGTGGAAGATACATTCCCTTTGCCGTGCACTCTCCCTGTGCTATGCTGGTCTACTGTCAATAGTGAGTTCTGTGACATTGATCTGTTCTAACTGTTTGGATGTTGAAGAATTATCATCTGGGATTTGAATTAACCCCTCTGTTTGCGCTAATAGGAGAGGAGATGCCCTGTTGCAATGTTCACGGTCTGTCCCAGTAAAAGCTTCGTGCAGCCTGTCGATTTTGAGTCTGCTGTATCCTTGTAGCCCATCTGTGTTGGGAGAAGTGACTGTTTCTCCATCACGAACGTAAGGCTGGCACGCTCTGTCTGAAATATCCATTCTGTCTGTCTCAGTAGAAGCCCCGTTCAGCCCGTCGACTTCGAGTCTGCTGTATTCCTGCAACTCATCTGTATTGTGAGAAGTGTTCGCTCCTTTCCATGCATGTGAACTGTATACTTTGTTTGAAGCACCCATTCTGTCTGTTTCAGTAGAAGCCCTGTGCAGCCTGTCGACTTCGAGTCTGCTGTATCCTTGTAGCCAATCCTGTGCTGGGAGAAGTGACTGTCCCTCTGCCACGAACGTAAGGCTGGCACGCTCTGTCTGAAATATCCACTCCGTCTATGTCAGAAGAAGCCCCGTTCAGCCCGTCGACTTCGAGTCTGCTATATCCCTGCAACTCATCTGTATTGTGAGAAGTGTTCGCTCCTTTCCACGCATGTGAACTGTATACTTTGTTTGAAGCATCCATTCTGTCTGTTTCGGTAGAAGCCCGGTGCAGCCTGTCGACTTCGAGTCTGCTGTATCCTTGTAGCCAATCCTGTGCTGGGAGAAGTGACTGTCCCTCTGCCACGAACGTAAGGCTGGCACGCTCTGTCTGAAATATCCACTCCGTCTATGTCAGAAGAAGCCCCGTTCAGCCTGTCGACTTCGAGTCTGCTGTATCCCTGCAACTCATCTGTATTGTGAGAAGTGTTCGCTCCTTTCCACGCATGTGAACTGTATACTTTGTTTGAAGCATCCATTCTGTCTGTTTCGGTAGAAGCCCGGTGCAGCCTGTCGACTTCGAGTCTGCTGTATCCTTGTAGCCAATCCTGTGCTGGGAGAAGTGACTGTCCCTCTGCCACGAACGTAAGGCTGGCACGCTCTGTCTGAAATATCCACTTCGTCTATGTCAGAAGAAGCCTTGTTCAGCCCGTCGACTTCGAGTCTGCTGTATCCCTGTAACTCATCTGCATTGTGAGAAGTGTTCGTTCCTTTCGGCGCATGTGAACTGTAAACCTGTCTGCAGCATCTATTCTGTCTGTCTCAGTAGGAGCCCCGTGCAGCCCATCGACTTCAAGTCTGCTGCATCCTTATAGTCACCTGTGCTGGGAGAAGTGGCTGTCCCCCTGTCACGAACGTGAGGCTGGCACACTCTGTCTGGAATATCCACTCTGTCGGTGTCAGAAGAAGCCCCGTTCAGCAATCGACGTGGAGTCCGTTACCACTTTGTAACCCCCTTGTACTGGAGAAGTGTCTACCCCCGCGGTAAGCAAGCGTGGGAACAGTGTGCCGTGTTGGAGCCACCATTTAGTGTGCCCCCCTACTTAGTTACTTACCGGCTCGCCGTGTACCTGCTGAAGGCCCTGCTCTGGTGTTGCAAAGAAAGTAGAAGAACCTGATCACACCTTACCCAAGGAAGACTCCCCTAGCCACCCCACCATAAGACCGTGTACCTGCCGTATACGTACCTGACTGATATCCATCTGCTCCAGATTCCGTACCTGTGAAGGAAGGAAGGTTGGAATTATTTACTTACCCACAGAAGACTCCCCAGCCACCCCACCATAAGACCGTGTACCTGCCGTATACGTACCTGACTGATATCCATCTGCTCCAGATTCCGTACCTGTGAAGGAAGGAAGGTTGGAATTACTTATTTACCCAAGGAAGACTCCCCAGCCACCCCACCATAAGACCGTGTACCTGCCGTATACGTACCTGACTGATCTCCACTCGCCCCAGAACTTTGCATCTGTGAAAGAAGGGAGGAAGGTTGGAGGTACCTACTTACCAGAGGAGACTTATCGGACCGCTAACTTGCTAACCGCATCCCCACCTGTGAAAGACCTACCTGACCACTTACCTGTTCACTGTCCCATCCACTACAGGGCCCGCACTGAGGAAGAGAGCGGGAGAGACCCCGGCTGTTGCACCGTTCACCTTCGATCCCTGAAGGAAGAAGATTTTAGATTAGGATTTTTAAATTGCTTTTACTTCTAAATAAAATTTGTTGAATTTATCCTCTGTCTCCGACTCCTCCCTCTGACACGCTCCTCGAGGTGGTCCTGGTTCAGGGGTGGGCGCAGTCTGGCTTGGCCCATCCCGACCTGTGACACGGTCCTTGATTATGATTTCACTTTTTTAACTTTAGTTAAGTGTTTAATGTTGCTGTTTGAGCATCAACAAAATCTGCAAAGTTACGACGCTCAAAGTTCAATACAAAGGGAGATATTTTCTTTTACAGAAATCGCTTTTTAAGGACTACAAGAAACTGCTGATAGGGACTACAGTGAGCAAGGATACGAGAGAATTGCGTTTAATTTACCTCAGCTAAATAAGATACCTAATTATTCAAACACAACTTACAACTTCATTGTCTAATGTGACTTGTCTTGCTTCCCAGGAAAGATGTCATCTTGATGGCAGTTTATGTCTCTGTACAATCCAAATTTATGCCTCCAAGTCGATGGTACCTTCACACAAATGCAAGATACCCATGCCATTTGCACTGATACACCCCAATACCATGACATATGTTTGCTTTTGCACCTATCACTGATGAAAGTCTGGATGGTCCCTTTCGTCTTTGGGACTGAGAACTCGTCTGGTTTTCCCCAAAACAAGCTGAAACATGGAATCATCTGACCACAGCACACATTTCCAGTGGTTTAGACCATCTGAGATGACCTTGGGCTCAGAGAACTTGCCGGCATGTCCACAAGGAACTGATGTATAGCTTTCTCCTTACGTAACAGAGATTCAAGTGGCATTTCTTGATGCAGCGTCAGACTCCAAAGTACTCCTGAGCACATGTGGCTGCATTTAACAGAGTAGCATGATGGTTTCTCATGCAATGCCTTCTGATGGGTCAAAGGTAATGCACATTCAACAGAGGTTTCCTGCCTTGCCCTTCACAGACTGAGATTTCTCTGGACTCCCTGAATCTTGTGGCAATATTATGTATGGAAGATGGTGAAAGACATGAATTCTTTGCAATCTTGCATTGAGAAATGTGATTTTTGAATTGTTTGACAATTCTCTCATGATATTTGGCACAAAGTGATGAGCCATCTTTGCTTACAAAGACTGAGAGGCTCTTTTACACCCAAACACTATACCCTCAACTATTACCAGTTCACCTGCTCATTGTGGACTGTTTCTAAAGAGTTGGTAAGAAATGTGGAGAAATATGTGCTCATATTTTGTGTCAGTGAAAACAATGGAACACTTTTCTTTGTACTTTTGTCAGTTAAATAAAGGTTTAAAAAATATTTACAAATAACAGATTCTTGATTTTATTGTGTTTTACAAAATGCCCCAACTTTTCTGGAAATGGGGTTATAGTAAATTATTTTAAATTAATCAAAATTTTAATAACTAACATTTATTTTCCTTGCAGGAATAACATTTATATGCTTTTGAAACCTAAATGTTTCCAAACACTTTGGTTAAAGTTAGTCAGCATGTGTGTGAATCATCTCTGAATATAACAAAAGGGGAAAGGAAACTATACAGATGTTTCAGTATATAAACTCATGGCTTGTCGTCCGACTCGAAGCCAGTTGTCGACTGTAGACGCAGTGAGTATAAATATTAAGTGTCGACTGTAGATGTTTGGGTGTCCACTGGAGACGCCCCAGGTAAACTTAAGTCAGATGCGTAGGGGTAAATCTATACCTTTTCTAAGACTTTCTCTTCTTCTGACCCCCAAAGCAGACAATGCGCTGCTCTGAGCTTCTAAAGCTGGTCATTGAAGAAGAGGGAGTACCTAGGTGCATTTTTATTGCTTTAATAATTGATACCCAATTATTGAGGGAATATAGGTTTGAGCGTCAGTCGATCCTTTGTCTCACCGCAACACTCAAGCCTTACATTGAGCACCAAACCCAAAGGAGTCATGCACTCCCAGCACTGCTTCAATTGCTTTGCTTGCTGTACTTTTCAGTTTGTCCACTGTCAAATCCACTGTCTGCAGAGCTGTCCATCGAGCAGCCTTAGCCCTGTGTCGCCGAATTGATACCTATGAGAAATTACGTTTTTTCTACTTTTGGGAGACAGTGGTTATCTCTGTCATTTATGGCTTATGACACCTTTTAGGAATCAAGTAGGAGCTGCAAAAGTAAAATTCATTTAAATAACATCAGCTTAGCTATTTAGATGAATAAGTCTAAAGCAGTGCATACTCAAAGCGTGAACTCCTAGCCTGTGGTGAAAAGAGGGGGGTTTGGGAGTGAGGAAGCAGTGCGTCTCTCACTGCCAACGCACACCCTGTTTGTCCCAAAGAGTGAGGAAACAGCTCTCTCTTTGATCATTGAAACAGCAGTCCCCTCCATCTCTGGTCGCCCATCTCAGGGCCGCTTCGTTGACCGTTGGGAAGTAGTGTTGGCATGAGGGATGGGCTGCATCATCTTCTTGTGGGGGGGCTCAACGCCTCAGTCTGCTTCTGAACTGCTGTGCAAAGTCCTCGACAGTGTCGCCGAAAAAGCCACCTTGCAATTGGGAGCGTTGAGAAAGCGCACTCTGTCGACTTTTCGCATGTCTGCAAGGTTTAGTCAGAGATGGCACTTCTGGACCATCAAGGTGGACATTGTCTGGCCGAGGACCTGCACCGTGACTTTCGTCGCCCGGAGGACAAGGTCAGTCGCTGTGCACAGTTCCTGCATCAACCCCGGCTCAGAACTACCCTTGTGCATTATGAGTGGTCTGGTGGACTTGCAGGATGGCCATCGCATGCAAGGCGAAGGCGGCCTGTCCAACGGCACTGTAAACCCTAGCATAGCAGCCAGAGCTGCCGTCGTCTCACAGGAGCCTTGGACAAGTGCGATTCGTCCAGGTGGCAGCACTTTACAAGCATAAATGCACCACAATCGCACATTTCACCTGGGGAATCCCTAAGAATCCCCTTACCGGCCCCCCGTCGAGGGTCGTGAGAGAGGAAGAACTTTTTGAAGCGGATTTTGGCCATGCCGTTTGCCAAAGAAAGGCGGCGGCCCGCAAGCTCTGAATCTGATTCAGGATGAGCAAACACCGCTGAAGCTCAGCATCATCTTCCTCTCCAGAGAGCAATAGCCCTCTATATCTGATGCAGCTATCGACATCTGATCCTCATCCAGAGCGCCGAGTGTGTCGTCATGAGGGGAACCCACGCTGTCATCTGGCACATGACATGCCAGAGGAGTGGGAGGTGTGGCAAATGCTGATGATTAAGTTTAACTTGAATGAAACCTCTGAATATTTCTTTAACTATTAACAGAGTAACTATCATTAATTAAAACCATAAAAAATCATTTTCATTACTTAAAATAAAATATAAAGACACTTAAACTTACTTTATTTCAGCTAGTTGTCACTATAATAGTATACTATAATAGAAAAAAACTATAATAGTATATCAGTGATACTAAAATACCACTGCTGTAAAAAAACAAAAATAACACTTGTTTTGTTGTTATTAAGAAACAACAAAATACAGTACAATACAAAGACAGTTTTATTATTAAAAATATTATTATGTGACATGAGAATCACAGACACATGTGGTCAGTCTATTGTGCCAGCGTTTACGAGGATTATGAGTGTAATCTAATGCCTGATTCCTCTGAAACACAGTTCATGACACTGACAGATGAATGTGAAATGAGAAGTCTGCTTACTGACAACCTAATCAGCCATTCATATACAATCATGATGTAGATCTACTGTGATTCATATTCACCTGTATGACTCTGTCCATGCAGTGACATCAAAATGTACACAACTGTAATTGAATCTTATATCACCACTTCAGCTGTCGATGTAGTGGGTATTATGCTTTATTGACTCAGTATAGCTTTCCAAAGGCATAGAGACGGAGCGAATAACTAGCGTAGAAGTGTCAGATAAGGTGGTGTGCAGTTTCACTGAGACTTCAACGCTAATCTAATTAACACTTTACTATGTCAGTTTAAAGTATTATGAGCGTATATGTGGGTAATTTAATTAAACAACATTTAACAAAATTAAATTGATTATCGTTTTTGGTCCCAATTTGTATCAGGTGTCTTTAACTACTATGGACTTACATAATAATAATTGTTGGTTACAATGTACTTATAGTGTTGATGTAAGGCTAGGTTTAAGTGTGGGTTAAGGTGTAA
The DNA here is from genome assembly GCF_964197995.2 of Scardinius erythrophthalmus. Classification (NCBI taxonomy): domain Eukaryota; kingdom Metazoa; phylum Chordata; class Actinopteri; order Cypriniformes; family Leuciscidae; genus Scardinius; species Scardinius erythrophthalmus. The sequence goes on along the minus strand of NC_138221.1, from coordinate 62,148,589 downwards.
GGTAAGGGTCAACAGTGTAATTAGATGTGATTACAGAAATTAATTACTGCTGTAATTACATGCAGGAATTTAACCACAAAACTATAAAAAGATAAAGAAATTACTAGTGCTGTCAAATCAATAATTCATGATCAATTGCATCTAACAAAAGTTTGTAAAAACAAATGGTAACACTTTATATTACGACCCGCAAACAACTGCGTAAGTAAACCGAAATTACGGTGTACGTTTCTGTAATTATAGTGTACTTCCGTGTAGGTATAAGGGAACAATATGTTAAGTTTTGGATAATAAAGGGGTAACAAGCAGATATACAACCTGCAAAGAACTTCGTAAGTAAACCGAAATTACGGTGTACGTTTCTGTAATTATAGTGTACCTCCGTGTAGGTATAAGGGAACAATATGTTAAGTTTTGGGTAATAAAGGGGTACAACCAGATATACAAGCAAATTATTTATAATGTAATTATTTTAAAACTAACAGGTACCTATTCTGTTAATATATCCCAGGCAAAAATTGTACGTCTGTTGTATATAAAAGTTTTTATCACATTTCTGGAAAAATATGTCTTTGTGCAATGTAGTTACAGGGTAATTTTGACATCTGTGGGTTGTAAATTAAACTTTTTGGCAATGCTATTTATTGGCTTTTCTTACTAAACTACTTAACGTTAAGCGAAAAAAAATTTGTTTTTGCTATGATTTTAATTTAAAACGTACCATGTAGTACTTAGTACTTACCTTATCACATTGTATTGCAATAACACTTAAATGTCAGGGCAAATATACTGTGTAATTAAAAGTTTTTTGTTTAGTTTTTTTAATAAGAGTACCTTTCTCTGTAATTACTGTGCAAATAGTGTTGTTTCGTATTGTTACATAGTAAGTAGTGTTTGTTACCCGTTTCAACTGTGTAGTTACAGGGTAAGTGTAACTCCTGCGGGCTGTAAATTAAAGTGGCGCTTGTTACCCCCTTGTTCTGTGTATTTACAGGGTAAGTGTAACTCCTGCGGGCTGTAAATTAAAGTGGCGCTTGTTACCTCCTTGTTCTGTGTAGTTACAGGGTAAGTGCAGTAAATATACAATAAAGGATCCAATTTAATTTCTGACTTTTATTTTACAAAAAAATGTCAAAACATTTTTTCATCTTAATAAAACATTGTCTTTTCTACAGTATACTCAAACAACAAAGTAACACATTATACCCCCCCCCCCCTTTATTTGCGTCCCTTGCTTTTCTTCTTTCTTTTCTTGCTCTTCTTTTTCTTAACTTCCACAGGGGACTCTGAAGTTGAGGAGTTGATGGAGTCCCATTGGTCTTGCTGCACTGCAAAAATATGAATATACAGTATATACATGCTCTTAGCAAGCTACACCTTCAATTTTAAGTTGTCGAACAATCCTCCGCTCTAAACATTTTGTGCCACCTGATATTACTGTAGTAACTGTAATTTTGAAGAAAACACATTTTGGTGAAGTTTGAGGCAGATCATGGGGGGGTTGTGATATTTTATAGTGATAATGACTGTAGTGCAGCAGAAAATGTTTTTTAAAAAGGCATAGTTGTTCTGACAGCAACAAAAAAACAAAAAAGCATGAAACACAAACCTGAGGGCTGTGGCAATAGTTCTATCTAGTAATAATTCTGATGAATATGAATAGTAGTTCAAATAGTATTGCCGGCACAGGCGTGACCGTTCAACGTGATGACGTAGTTCCCTGTCCGTTTGTTGATCAGCTCAATCCGAACTATTGAAGGTAAAAAGTCTATAAATTATATATTCCTTTTTTTTTAAATGACCTATCGTTTCGCTAGATAACAACCTCTTCTTCAGCTGTGATCACGTACAGCCCGTTTAAACACTTAAAATACTTTTGAAACTGCATTGATTTGGACTTAACGATGGTGACCAATGTTTGTTACCGTTGTCCATTGTAAATTTTCATTTTGGGGTGAACTAATCCTTTAACAAGTGCATTTATAATGTACAGTACCAGTGATGTTTAGTTCTTCAATTTGATGTTTTAAAAAATAGGAAAGTGGTCACAAGTATAAGCCCTGGAGTAGGGCAGGAGTAAAATTTAAACGTCTAACTTTCTTTCTTTCTTTCTTTCTTTCTTTCTTTCTTTCTTTCTTTCTTTCTTTCTTTCAAAGATAAGATTATCACTCTTAAAGCAGAGATCACCTTGCTCAAAGATGAGTGTGATTTTTTGAAAAAGGAAATTGAAAAGATGAAGTCTGCTGTCCCAATGACACAAAGATATGCTGTTCCTATAGTGCCACAGCCCTCATGTTTGTGTTTCATGCTTTTTTTTTTTTTTTGTTGCTGTCAGAACTATGCCTTTTTAAAAAACATTTTCTGCTGCACTACAGTCATTATCACTATAAAATATCACAACCCCCCCATGATCTGCCTCAAACTTCACCAAAATGTGTTTTCTTCAAAATTACAGTTACTACAGTAATATCAGGTGGCACAAAATGTTTTAGAGTGGAGGATTGTTCGACAACTTTAAATTGAAGGTGTAGCTTGCTAAGAGCATGTATATATATTCATATTTTTGCAGTGCAGCAAGACCAATGGGACTCCATCAACTCCTCAACTTCAGAGTCCCCTGTGGAAGTTAAGAAAAAGAAGAGCAAGAAAAGAAAGAAGAAGAAAAGCAAGAGAAGCAAATAAAGGGGTTGGGGGGTATAATGTGTTACTTTGTTGTTTGAGTATACTGTAGAAAAGACAATGTTTTATTAAGATGAAAAAGTGTTTTGAAATGTTTTTGTAAAATAAAAGTCAGAAATTAAATTGGATCCTTTATTGTATATTTACTGCACTTACCCTGTAACTACACAGAACAAGGGGGTAACAAGCGCCACTTTAATTTACAGTTATTACAAACTTTGACCATTTGAAATGCTCATCCATCTTTCCCAATCTTAAGAGAATATTTGTATTGTGGCAGCCTTTTCTACTGAAGCGCAGTAATGAATAAGCAGAGAATGATGAAGAACCACCATCACCAATATATGTGAACCAAGATATCCATATATTACTGTATTTCCAATATGGAGTACACAAACAAAGCCAAAAACAAAACTTAAACATGATACCCTGAAAGCTTTTTCAATGAAATGTTTCTTCAATAAAAAACAATTTTAATGAAATCCAACCAGTAGAGATGGTCCTGAAGGCAATACATAATTAACCTACCAAAGTAGGCTTTAATATTTTCTGTCCAAACAATAGACATTTTTGATGACATAAATGCTGGTGTAGTTTCTGGCATAACTTGCACATGGCAAATTCTTAACAGTTTTTTATTAAAATGTAATTAAAGGGTTAGTTCACCCAAAAATGTAAATTCTGCCACCATTTACTCACCCTCATGTTGTTCAAACCTGTATGACTTTCTTTCTTCTGTGAAACACAAAAGAAGATATTTTGAAGAATGTTGTTAATCAAACGTTTTTTTGTTCCCATGTATTACCATTGTCCAGTGGAAATCAAAAAATACAATGAAAGTCAATGGGAACCGAGGGTGACATGAGGGTGAGCAAAAGATGACCGAATTTTCATTTTTGGGTGAACTAACTTTTAATACCCTGAGATAAATACCCTTTTTTTTCAGTAGTTTTAGAAATGCTCCTTTAATACACATCTGTTGGAAGTTTGAAATCCTTGAAGCAGTAAAAAGAGATGTCACCATGATCCACCACTGCAAACGTTACTGGGACATCTCCACTTTGGAAGGACAGCTGCTTCATGGCATGCAGATCTGGCACGGGACCGTCAAAACTGTCAATGAATGAAGACATAAATCAGTTGGCATGCTCAGATTAGGACCTTTTCAGATTGTACAAATTTCTTGTCACATGTTAATAATAATAAATATAGCCGAAAGCAGCAATTACAGGACCAAGCACTTAATAAGGCCATTATTGACATAGACTTTGGCCGTTTCTCAATACCAAGTACGCAAACTTCGGACTTGCGTCCTTGGTAGTTCGGACTTGCCAAGTTCGACTCAGGAGAACGAACTCCCGAGGACGAGAGGACGCAAGTCCGGTTATTCTGCAAATGGAACAGCAGCGTTCTTGATCGCGGCGCTCGCTCTGGCTACTCCGGTCATCTCTTTATGTTTATTTTAGTCAACAATAAAACGAAATATGGTATAAAATACAACTCTGCCTCTTTTCGTCAACAATAAAACGAAATATGTAATAAAACACCACTCTGCCTCTTTTCATTTAAAAAAAACTTTAACATATTAATGGCCACATAAATGTGGTTCACGCAAACGCGTACATTGATTATCTTCACTGCATATATTTATAACAACACGAAATATAAAACACAACCCTGCTTATTTTTGTTTTCATTTTAAAAATATGAAACATATTGATCATTAAAACTAATATTTAACAAACAGAGACAGGGTTGTGTCATTTTATTTTATTATACATGTACAAACAGTGAAGAGAATGTACTAAAATAAATATAAAAAATATTCTAAAAATATATAAAATAAAATTACACAACCCTGTCTCTTTTTGTTAAATGTCAGTTTTAATGATTAATAATATCCAGTATAAAAGTACAAGTAGCGTAAAAGGTATAAGAAGCTATACAATGAGAAATAAAGCAAACAAGCAATAAAAACTCAGTGAGTGTTTTAGCGCAATCAACTAAGAGATAGTAAATCTTTTCCTGGATTTTTTTTGTGCGTTCCCGAGATTAGACCTTCCTTAACATAATGCCGAAAACCCGAAGTCTCTAGGTGGTCTGGTTGAGGAGTAGATAGAAGTGCAAGTTTGGTGCGCACAAAAAAGTGCAAGTTTTGTCCGGTGGAAAATTGCGCTAAAAATTCAGTCATAAGTCAGTTCTCTAATAGGCAACAAAGTTAAAGTTAAATAGCCTAAATATATAAAGTTGTGAAACTTCACTTTGCCATGGAACAAACTATAGATTAATGAGACCAAAGATCGACTTATAAGACGAATTATATCTCATGTTTAACCAACAGACTAGAGACATCAGAGCCAGCGGCAAACATCAGAAGGACTAGCCGAGGAAAAGCTGTTCCAGTCGGGGTTAATGAGCGTTGAACGCCCGGTGTTCGCCTGGATCTCACAACTCCGAAAACGTCAGATGCATTTTTCAAATAGGCGCTATCTTTTTTTAAATAAACCACAGATTTGAGCTTTAAACAACTACATTCTCGCCTGAAACACTCAAAATTACATTTTGTGACACAATAACAGTAGTATTTTGATATTACGCGGGTTTTCTCCTTTGCTATTGACGCTTGCTAGTTGGTGCGACATGCATTCTGGGATACCTGGCTGTCTCAAGTCCGCACAAGTCACGTCTCGATGCATCCTCGGTAAAAGGGGCGGATCAAGAACACATCTGGGGATTTGAACTGGACTTGGCTAGATGTGAACTCTGAATTGGAACAGTACTTGGGCAGCGACTGATGACGTTTCAGAAGTCCACAAGAACACAAGTACAGACAAGAACGCATATTGAGAAACGGCCTTTATTTAGGGAACTTTATGAACCTTGCAAAATTCACAAGGCTTAACACTTGCCATAGACTGGATTTGATCAAACAGCCTTTAAACCGCTAACCTGTTGCTTTACACATCATGCCACTCATACACCGTGGTTTGCTTAATTTAAAAGTAGTGAATTTTTTACAGGAAAAAGTGATATTTTACTTGGTGCTTGTCACTTGTCACTGGGCGACACAAGGAAGACATGTTTTTAACCAGCTGTCAAGGTTCAGAATACAAAAGTTGGACAATGTTTTCAAAAGTTACGCGTTTTTTGCAAAAATCCTTTTATCTCTGGAACACTAGGTGGCGCTGTGATCAAACTCCTCAGGTACCTTAAGGACATGCTGTCAATGATCCCTACCTAATTTGTTGCCGATAATGTCAAATCGGTTAAAAGATATCGTAATTTATGTCAAATTTCAAAATGGTGGACAGAATATTTGTCTGATCTCGGCAAAATTGGTATCTCGAGGGATTCGAATATGCAGACACCAAGATCTTGACTTTCTGATAAAGATTTCAAAAGTTGTGAGCAAAAATAGCCATTTTCGTAATGTGCTAGTTTTTCCCAACTTACACATATACCCTCTCAGATCTGGGTGCTGACAAAGTGCACCAAGTTTCATTTCGATTGATCAAAGTTTGGCCAGGATATAGCATCTTACTGGATTTTGGGTCAACATCGTTAACTTTTTTTGTTGTTTTTTTTGTGAAGAAAAAGGTACATCAAAATTATGTCATTTTGGTAAGAATTGGACCAAATTTAAAGGTGGAGTAGTGAAAAAACTGCATACAGCACATTTCAAAATGGCCACTACTGTAACGAGTGAAGTCTTAATGTAAGATTTTGAATGTGATCAGCAAATTACGTGAACTAAGACTTTTGTTTCTATGACAAAGGTTTCAAAAGTTATAGCCATTTCAAAAGTGATTTCTTGCTATAGATTTGGCCTTAGAGACCCCAAAGTTGGTCAAATTACTATTCATGATTATCACTATACTATTTGAGAGGATTTAACAGCAAAATTGCAAAGCTAATAATTAGCATTTAGCATTTACAGTATTTCTTCTGTTAAAGTCCCCCTGTAGTCTTTAATTATATCCATTTAAAAAATTAAAATTTAAGCTTGATTTTTGCCACAGGGGGACTTTAAAACTTTTGTATTTATTGGAGCTGTAAAAAAAAAAAAAAAAAAAATTCAGTATCTATCTCCGGTTATTACTAAATTTGTTATGTCTAATTCTAAAAAAAAAATTGTAGAGGGTGAAACCATCACAGACGGGTCATATTATGAGGCCAAATAGTGTATTTCAAACATTTTTATGACTTTATGCTTATTCCATGTCGTTGCTAAGTACTGCAAAATCATAAAACCAGTTTTCCAGCATGAATCAGCAGTCTGTGTAATCCAGACACTGTATAACTAAGGCAAAATAACAAAACCAACACAGCAGGAAAAAGACGACCATTAAAGCTAATTTCAGTGTATTGTGTATCAGTGTATGTTTACCTGCAGACACACATGCGGCTGTACGGCTTTCCAGGATGGCTCTTTTTAAACTCCGCCACCGTGTCCGGCTGGTAAACATCAAAACGTACTCGGTTACTAATGTAACCTCGGTTCTCTCTAGAAGAGGGAACGAGTATTGCGTAAGGTTAGCTTACGCATCGGGAAAGTCTTCTTTCTTCGAGATCTGAAGCCAAAAAATTATCCTTAATTTTGTATACATTGTCAACGCAGTGCAGCAGCCGACAGACCTAGGCAGGCTGTATAAGCGTGCTCATTGGCTGCTCGGCGGCAACTGCTTAAGCCTATCGGTGAGCGCTCTGAACGCGGCAACCAACCAGCTTCGCGCCCTCCACACCCTTCTAACCGTCAGAATGGGTGTGGCCAGCCATATATTCAGCGCTCATAGGCTAAAATTCTGGTTTTCGCAGTCTGAAGCGCAAAAGCTCGTGGCGTGACACGGCAGGTTACGCAATACTTGTTCCCTCTTCTAGAGAGAACCGAGGTTACATCAGTAACCGAGTACGTTCTCTTACGAGAGGTCTCTCGTATTGCGTAAGGTTAGCTTACGCATCGGGAACCCTTTGTCAACGCCGTGTGCGCCGAGCATCCAGCCCATGAATCCCAGGGAAACCGGGGAAAACACTCTGCTGGGAAATGTGGCCGGTCGGAGAGACGGGCCAGCGCAGTACAGGCACTTATGCAGCATATGAAATAGAGCGGCGCGGCCGGTCTATAAACATATAACAGTACAAATAGTAGGGCCGGCAGAGCGAGCCCATACAGTACATAAGCACTCATAAGGGTAGGAGAAAAACGACATAGTCGGTCTCACATGAAGGGAAAAATTCCCGCGCGACAGAGAATAACACGGGCGGCCAGCAGCGCGGGCCAGCACCGACAACAGCGCGTAACGGGAAATAGGAAACAGAGCGGATCAGCCGGTCTGAGTCAAACACTTCACCCTGAGTATAGTACCAGAATAGCGCCAGCATATGAACGTAGTCTGCACACGAGAAATGGGCAGAGCATACATGTCACTTATGCTGACAGTATTTTTGCCTGTAGGGCAGGAACTTCCAGGTTATAAAACCTCACGAATGTTGACGGGGAGGCCCAGCCCGCCGCCATACAAATACCGTGATTAGAAATTCCGCTGGACCAGGCCCACGACGAGGCCATGCCTCTAGTGGAGTGGGCTCTGATGCCCAGAGGGCACTGCAGGTGTCTGGAGGCATAAGCTGCTGCTATCGCGTCCACTATCCACCTGGACAAGCTCTGTTTCGAGGCGGCAAGACCCTTGGTGCGTCCGCCGAAGGAAACAAAGAGCTGCTCTGAACGCCTGAAAGCGGCGGAGCGCGTGATGTAAACTCTCAGCGCCCGGACAGGGCATAGGAGGTTATCACTGTCCCCACTGTCGGATGCTGGCAGAGCCGAGAGGGACATAACTTGTGGCCTAAACGGGGTTCCAATCGCTTTGGGGATGTAACCGTGTCTCGGTCTGAGAATGACTTTCGAGTCATTCGGCCCGAACTCAAGACATGCAGGGCTAACAGATAGCGTGTGCAAATCACCCACTCGTTTGACTGAAGACAGAGCTATCAGAAAAACGGTTTTAAGCGACAGATACTTTAGATCCGCGGATTCAAGCGGTTCAAAGGGAAAAGCCTCTAGGGCCGCTAGGACCAAGGACAGATCCCACGAGGGAACCGAGGGGGGCCGCGGGGGATTCATCTGTCTAGCTCCTCTGAGGAAGCGGATAATGAGCTCATTCCTTCCCATTGCCCGGCCGCGCGTCGTCTCAGCGAACGCTGCAATAGCGGCCACATATACTTTGAGCGTGGAAGGGGATCTGCCCTTTTCCAACAGCTCTTGTAAGAAGGAGAGCACCCGTCGCGGGGCTATAAGCAGCACTGAGTGGTGCGTTTCTCTGATCCTCGAAATGACCTGTGGCAACAGGGAGATCGGAGGAAAAGCATACAGCGGGAGGCTGGGCCATGTCTGGGACAGCGCGTCCTCGCTCTTCGAATAAAACTTCGGGCATTGAGCATTGTCTTTCGACGCAAAGAGGTCGATTTCCGCTCTGCCGAATAGGCGCCAGAGAAACTGGACTGTCTGGGGGTGCAGAGACCATTCTCCCGGGGGAATGTTGTCCCTGGACAGTCTGTCTGGACCGACATTCAGGTGGCCCGGCACGTGCGCGGCTCTCAGCGAGCGGTAAGCCCACACGAGAAGGCGTTCTGTCAGCCTGCACAGATTCCTGGATCTGACACCGCCCTGTCGGTTCACATAGGATACCACGGACGTGTTGTCCGAGCGGACTAGCACATGGTGATCCCGTATGAATGGGAGGAAGCGCCTGAGTGCGTTCTTGACCGCTATCATCTCCAAACAGTTTATGTGGAGGCATTTTTCCCGGTCTGACCACAGGCCAAAAGCCGGTTTGCCCTCGAACAGAGCGCCCCAGCCTGAGGTGGAAGCGTCCGTCGAGATAACTTTGCGGTGTGAGATAGCTCCCATTGTCACTCCCCGCTGGTACCAGTCGGCCGATAACCAGGGCTTCAGAGCTGAAACGCAGCTCTGAGTCACTCTGATGCGGATACCGCCGGAAGCCCATGCTCTGTGAGGCACTCGGGCATTCAGCCAGCGTTGTAGCGGGCGCATTCGTAAAAGACCCAGCCGAAGCACTGCTGCGGCTGAGGCCATACAACCCAGTAACCTCTGAAATGTTTTGAGAGGTACGGTGCTGCCCGGCCGGAGGGACGCGGCCAGGCGTCGAATGCAGCGCACGCGCTGTGTCGACAGGCAGGCCGTGTACTGATATACCTGACCGTCGAAGGCGAATCTCAAGAATGGCCTGTGACGGGGTATTATCAGGATCTGAAAAGCACGCGTCTTTTAGATCGAGAGATATAAACCAGTCCCTCGGGCGAATTTGCGCGAGAATTTGTCTGGTTGTGAGCATTTTGAACGGTCTTCTCATAAGAGCCTCGTTCAAACGTCTCAGATCCAAAATTGGTCTGAGAGCTCCGTCCTTCTTGGGAACGAGGAAATAACGGCTGTAAAAGCCCGACTCGCTCATGGAAGGGGAAACCGGTTCTATAGCCCTTTTGCACAGAAGTGTAGCTATTTCTGCTCGAAGTAGATGTGCTACTTCCCCATTCACTCTGGTCTCGATACGCGCTTGAAAGCGCGGAGGGCGGCGAGCGAACTGCAGAGTATAGCCCTGTTTTACTGTGCTTAGCACCCGTTCTGATGCGCCTGGAATAGTTTCCCACGCTTTTGCGTGTGCAGCCAGGGGCAGAATGGCCTCCGGGCTCCGATCGCCGCGCATCGCGGGCTCGAGAGCTCGAAACGGAGGGGCGGGCGCGGCGCGCGTGCTCTTGGTGATTAGATACGGCGGATCGCACGCAGCGATAGCTGGCCGTTTTACACACAGTGTCCCGGTGGCTTTAGACGGGGAACATAAAGTGTGAGGCGCGACGCGCGATGGCGGCGTCGGGGGTGAAAATGTTCGTTAGTATGTGTGAGCGCTCGAGGGCGGGCACAGGACTTACATTTAAAACATGACCGGTCGTGCGAGCATATAAAAAGCGACCTCATGTGTCGCGTCGGCGTTTGTTTGCAGGCGTGCGTGTGTTTAAAACAGGCTTGTTTACTGCAATAGTAATATTTCCAGTCGCCTGAACTTAAGAGGGGACTGAAAAATGTGTGAGGATTGGCGGTTGTCCAGCCGTAGCGAGACTAACACACTCTCTTCTCTTTTCGCCGGTGAGTGAGGCGCGCACGCTGAACGCTGCTCGTGACCGTCCGCTTTGTCATCCCTTGAACGGCGCAATCTGCGCGGCCCAACGAGGGAGAGAGCGGGCTTGTTTTCTGTATGTAAGAAAAACTGGCCGCGAGCTCGGAGAAGCGAACAGCATAAACTTTAACTGCCGCGAGAGCGGGGACCGAACCCCGGTCTCTAGCTTGACAGTCTAGGATTCCGCCACTGAGCCACAGGGGAGAATACATTAGTATCATGTCTTGTGACGGTGTTTGCTTGCAGGCGAGCGTGTTTTTATAACAGGCTCGTATACTGCAATAGTAACAATTCCAGTCGCCTGAACTTAAGAGGGGACTGAGAAATGTGTGAGAATGGAGGTTATAGTCCAGGCCACGGCGGGACGAAAACACTCTGTTCCCCTTTCACCGGTGAGTGACGCGCGAGGACGGAGTAGCTTTCTTGTAACGTAAAGAGAGCTCCAAGACCGTCCGCTCCTGCCATCCCTTGTGAGCGGCGCAGTTTGCGCGGCTCGAACAGAGGGAGAGGAAACTCGCTCCGAGACCGTCCGCTCCTGCCATCCCTCGTAAGCGGCTCAGTTTGCACGGCTCGAACAGAGGGAGAGGAAACTCGCTCCGAGACCGTCCGCTTCTGCCATCCCTTGTGAGCGGCGTAGTTGCACGGCTCGAACAGAGGGAGAGTACGGGTATCTATCACATTCGCCTCATCTCCTGACGCGGCGGCGGCGCGGGCAGAGCCGGTGGTTGAGCGGCCGGGAGGGAGAGGGCGAGAGAGAGCTCGAGGGAGAGGTTCCGGCGAGCTCCTCAGTCACAACAGTCTCCGGTGGTCACTGCGAGCGGCGCTTCTTATTGCGCGGCCCGGCAGGGACAGGCGGAGCGACAGCTTGGTCGAAAGCTTCAAGTCGAGCCCGCAGGGTCGACATTGAAAGCTCTTCGCACTCGGAGAGTGCGGTGGCGGCGTGCCCGCGGCCCAGGCGGAGAGCGCAGAGAGGTGGCGGTCTCCGTTGCTGAGCGGGGCGCGGCACGAGCCGCAAAAACGAGGCGTTTTTACAAAAACGCCTCGTGCTCTTTTAGAGTACACACAGAAACAGTAATAATGTAAAGGATATGTCGCCGGATAGCGTAGCAGGCACGGATGGCTGAAGGCGGCGAAGACGGCCGGCTTCCTCAGGCGCTGTCCTAAGCTTGCTGGTCGCTGGTTTCAACGGCGGCGGCTCTCAAGATCCAGCGATGCGAAGAGCGTCGCTGAAGACAAGAAAATCAGAATTTTAGCCTATGAGCGCTGAATATATACACGCTGGCCACACCCATTCTGACGGTTAGAAGGGTGTGGAGGGCGCTCACCGATAGGCTTAAGCAGTTGCCGCTGAGCAGCCAATGAGCACGCTTATACAGCCTGCCTAGGTCTGTCGGCTGCTGCACTGCGTTGACAATGTATACAAAATTAAGGATCATTTTTTGGCTTCAGATCTCGAAGAAAGAAGACTTTCCCGATGCGTAAGCTAACCTTACGCAATACGAGAGACCTCTCGTAAGAGAACCGAACCGTCCCGTGTTGCTCCCAATGCTCCAGTAACATTACATTATGTAAACTGCAACGCATTTATGACAAAGAACTGCACCGATGCAGATGTAGGCTAATATCATAGCTATCTATCAATAAATGCACTCACGACACACCTTGTACTCTCTGATGTTCGCTCTGCTCAGCGCCCCTGCAGATTGAAAAATGCGCTAACTCCAAGCAGACTCAGATAAGGGGAGGAGCCGGAACTTGACGCAGCTTGCCGCCGTTTCAAATGAGTTTTTTAAAAGGGGACTGAAGCGATCAAAAATGTATTAATCAAATATTTTTTAGGGGGGCTGGGCAGAAGGGCTGAAGCCCCCCTAAAAAGGGCCTAGTGACGCCCCTGGTGATTTCACTTTTTTAACTTTAGTTAGTGTGTAATTTTTGAGCATCAACAAAATCTGCAAAGTTCAATGCAAAGGGAGATATTTTCTTTTACAGAAGTCGCTTTTTAAGGACTCCAACAAGCCGCTGATAGGGACTACAACGAGCTTCTTCCCGGGTTGGTGACATCAAAAACCCTAACATTTACATAAACCCCTCCCCCGGGAACATGCAACAACCCCAGCAAACACAGAACACAATGTTTTAACAACATGGCCAAGAGGTTGCTATAAATACGTTGTGTGGTGAAGGTTGTTACAGCGTTGTCACAGTGTTGACATTGAACCACCGTTCAGGGCCATTGCTTAAGGTTGTGTCTAGGGTGTCTGGACAACCACTGGATGACATATGTACTCGTCACTGCCCTGAAGCGCGAATCAGCCTTTTAAATTTCAAGTGCCCTCATTTTTCATCGAGCAAGGATACGAGAGAATTGCGTTTAATTTACCTCAGCAAAATAAGATACCTAATTATTCAAACACAACCTACAACGTCATTGTCTAATGTGACTTCATCTTGATGGCAGTTTATGTCTCTGTACAATCCAAATTTATGCCTCCAAGTCGATGGTACCTTCACACAAATGCAAGATACCCATGCCATTTGCACTGATACACCCCAATACCATGACATATGTTTGCTTTTGCACCTGTCACTGATGAAAGTTTGGATGGTCCCTTTCGTCTTTGGGACTGAGAACTCGTCTGTTTTTCCCCAAAACAAGCTGAAACATGGACTCATCTGACCAAAGCACACATCTCCACTGTGTTTTAGACCATCTGAGATGAGCTCGGGCTCAGAGAACTCGCCGGCATCTCCACAAGGAACTGATGTATAGCTTTCTCCTTACGTAACAGAGATTCAAGTGGCATTTCTTGATGCAGCGTCAGACTCCAAAGTACTCCTGAGCACATGTGGCTGCATTTAACAGAGTAGCATGATGGTTTCTCATGCAATGCCTTCTGATGGGTCAAAGGTAATGCACATTCAACAGAGGTCTCCTGCCTTGCCCCTCACAGACTGAGATTTCTCTGGATTCCCTGAATCTTGTGAAAATATTATGTATGGAAGATGGTGAAAGAAAAAAATTCTTTGCAATCTTGCATTGAGAAATGTGATTTTTGAATTGTTTGACAATTCTCTCATAATATTTGGCACAAAGTGATGAGCCATCTTTGCTTACAAAGTCTGAGAGGCTCTTTTACACCCAAACACCCTCAACTATTACCAGCTCACCTGCTCATTGTGGACTGTTTCTAAAGAGTTGGATAATCTAACCTGGATAATCTTTTCACTTTTATTTGGCCTCTGTCCCAACTATTTTGGAGTGTGTTGCAGCCATCAAAATCAAAATGTGTTCATATTTACAAATACAATTATGTTGGTCAGTGAAAACATTGGAAAACTTTTATTTGTACCTTTGTCAGTTAAATAAAAGTTGATTTTATTCTGTACAAAATGTCCCAACTTTTCTGGAATTTGGGGTTGTAGTAAACTATTTTAAATTAATCATAATTTTAATATTCCTTGCAGGAATAACATTTATATGCTTTTGAAACCTAAATGTTTCCAAACACTTTGGTCAGAGTTAGTCAGCGTGTGTGTGAATCATCTCCGAATATAACAAAAGTGGGAAATTAAACTATACAGATGTTTCAATATATAAACTCATGCCTCGAAGCCAGTTGTCGACTGTAGACGCAGTGCTAGAGTATTAATATTATTAAGTGTGGACTGTAGATGTTTGGGTGTCCACTGGAGACGCCGCAGGTAAACTTAAGTCAGGTGCGTAGGGGAAAATCTACCTTTTCTAAGACTTTCTCTTCTGCTGACCTCCAAAGCAGACAATGCGCTGCTCTGAGCTTCTAAAGCTGGGCATTGAAGAAGAGGGAGTAGCTAGGCGCATTTTTATTGCTTTAATAATTGATACCCAATTATTGAGGGAATATACTGTAGGTTTGAGCGTCAGTCAATCCTTTGTCTCACCGCAACACTCAAGCCTTACATTGAGCACCAAACCCAAAGGAGTCATGCACTCCCAGCACTGAAAGTTATTTGCTTTGCTTGCTGTACTTTTCAGTCTGTCCACTGTCAAATCCACTGTCTGCAGAGCTGTCCATCGAGCAGCCTTAGCCCTCTGTCGCCGAATTAACACATATGTGACATTATTGACACATATGTGAAATGACTTTTTTTTACTTTTGGGGAACAGTGGTTATCCCTGTCATTCGTGGCTTATGACACCTTTTAGGAATCAAGTAGGAGCTGCACAGGTAAAATTCCTTTAAATAACATCAGCTTAGCTATTTAGATGAATAAGTCTAACAAAAGCAGCGCATACTCAAAGCGCAAACTCCTAGACTGTGGCGAAAAGAGAGGGGTTTGGGAGTGAGGAAGCAGTGTGTCTCTCAACACATGTCCCGAAGAGTGAGGAAACAGCTCTCTCTTTGATCATTGAAAAAGCAGTCTTTCAGGACCAAAACAAAAAATCCTATGCCCGCCCTCCTCAGGGAGGAGAGGTGCGTTCAACACCTCCTGGGAAACAGCAGTCCCCTCCATCTCCGGTCGCCCGTCTCAGGGCCGCTTCGTTGACCGTTGGGAAGCTTTAGTGGTGGCCTGGGGGATGGGCTGCATCATCTTCTTGTGGGGGGGCTCGACCCTCGGTCTGATTCTGGACTGCCGAGAGCTGCTGTGCAAAGTCCTCGACAGTGTCGCCGAAAAGGTCACTTTGCGAGATGGGAGCGTCGAGAAAGCGCACTCTGTCGACATTTCGCATGTCTGCAAGGTTAGGCCAGAGATGGCGCTCCTGGACCATCAAGGTGGACATTGTCTGCTCGAGGACCTGCGCCATGACTTTCGTCACACGGAGGACAAGGTCAGTCGCCGTGCACAGTTCCTACATCAACCCCGGCTCAGAACTACCCTTGTGCATTATGAGTGGTCTGGTGGACTTGCAGGATGGCCATCGCCTGCAAGGCGAAGGCGGCCTGTCCAACGGCACTGTAAACCCTAGCATAGCAGCCAGAGTTGCCGTCGTCTCACAGGCGCCTTGGACAAGTGCGATTTGTCCAGGTGGCAGCACTTTACAAGCATAAATGGCTAGCATGGCTGTCAACTCCGAATCTGATTCAGCATGAGCAAACACCGCTGAAGCTCAGCATCATCTTCCTCTCCAGAGAACAATAGCCCTCTATCTGATGCAGCTATCGACATCTGATCCTCATCAGAGTGGGTCGTCGTGAGGGGAACCCAGGAGTGGGAGTTAATGCAAATGCTGTTGATTAAGTTTAACTTGAATGGAACCTCTGAATATTCCTTTAACTATTAACAGAGTAATTATCATTAACTAAAACCATAAAAAATCATTTTCATTACTTAAAATAAAATATAAAGACACTTAAACTTACTTTATTTCAGCTAGTTGCCACTATAATAGTATACTACAGGGTTCACCAATCTCGGTCCTGGAGGGCCGCTGTCCTGCAGAGTTTAGCTCCAACCCCAATTAAACACACCTGAACCAGCTAATCAAGGTCTCACTAGGCATACTAGAACTTTCAAACAGGTGTGTTGGAGCTGGTTGGAGCTAAACTCTGCAGGACAGCGATTGGTGAACCCTGGTATACTATAATAGGAAAAAAAAACTATAATAGTATATCAATGATACTAAAATACCACTGCTGTACAAAAAAAAAACAGTTGTTTTGTTTTTATTAAGAAACAACAAAATACAAATGATTTTTTTTATTATTAAAAATCTTACTGAATTATGCATTATGTGACATAAGAATCACAGACACATGTGGTCAGTCTATTGTGCCAGCGTTACGAGTATTATGAGTGTAATCTAATGCCTGATTCCTCTGAAACAGCAGTTCATGACACTGACAGATGAATGTGAAATGAGAAGTCTGCTTACTGACAACCTAATCAGCCATTCATATACAATCATGATGTAGATCTACTGTGATTCATATTCACCTGTATGACTCTGTCCATGCAGTGACATCAAAATGTACACAACTGTAATTAAATCTTATATCAGCACTTCAGCTGTAGATGTAGTGGGTATTTGCTTTATTGACTCAGTACAGCTTTCCAAAGGCATAGAGACGGAGCGAATAACTAGGGTAGAAGTGTCAGATAAGGTGGTGCGCAGTTTCACTGGGGCTTCAACGCTAATCTAATTAACGCTTTACTATGTCAGTTTAAACTATTATGAGCGTATATGTGGGTAATTTAAATAATCAACATTTAACAAAATTAAATTGATTATCGTTTTTGGTCCCAATTTGTATCAGGTGTCTTTAACTACTATGGACTTACATAATAATAATTGTTGGTTACAATGTACTTATAGTGTTGATGTAAGGCTAGGTTTAAGTGTGGGTTAAGGTGTAAGGTAAGGGTCAACAGTGTAATTAGATGTGATTACAGATATTAATTACAGCTGTAATTACATGCAGGAATTTAACCACAAAACTATAAAAAGATAAAGAAATTACTAGTGCTGTCAAATCAATAATTCATGATCAATTGCATCTAACAAAAGTTTGTAAAAACAAATTATACAGTATATATATATATATATATATATATATATATATATATATATATATATATATATATATATATATATATATATATATATATACAGGTGCTGGTCATAAAATTAGAATATCATCAAAAAGTTGATTTATTTCAAGAATTCAACTTAACAGGTGAAACTAATATATTATATAGACTCATTACATGCAAAGTGAGATATTTCAAGCCTTTATTTGTTATAATTTTGATGATTATGGTTTACAGCTTATGAAACCCACGAAATCAAAATCCCAGAAAATTAGAATATTACATAAAATCACACAGTAATTACACAGTGATAAATGGTCATTGAACCAGGTTTTGGTTCTTTTGGCAGTGTGGGCAGGTGCAAATCCTGCTGGAAAATAAATATATAAACGTTGTGAAAGTCATTTATTTCTTGTAAAGAGTTTATGATTTCCATCCCTTGTGACCCAATATCTGAAATCTCAGAAAGTGCTTCTTCATCCCTCATCTTCTGCATCACAATTTTCCTCACATTTTGAACTGTGATTGTTTTCCAGCACTATTTTCTCCACTACTAATGTCATTTTCCACATCTTCACTCCTTACATTGTTCACAACCATTTCTGTTATTTCATTATAAATTATTCCTTAATCTTTTCATTTTGTTTGTGTTTCATAATTTCAAATTAAAGGTACTTTTAATAGTAATATTAAAATGATTATGTGTCACTACAATAAAAACTAAATAATTATAATTTGCATCAATACAATTATAGCTTGATAAACACACACACACACCAACCCTGTATCACATGAAATACGTTCTGAGGAAACTATTTTGCAAATCGCAATTACGTTACATGCCAACATATAAGCAGTGCTATTACGTTGGTCCTTAACCTATTAAAATATAAGCAGTGCTATTACGTTGGTCCTGTGAACATAATACATCCAAAGCGGGTTTCTTTTCACACGTAGCAGCCAATGCTGTATATTTAACTTATATTAAAATCGTGGCATTAATGTTTTGACTCTATTGCATTCAATTGTCTTATCAATTAAATTTCCAGTCGCATTAATTAATACAGTTTAACGTTACTCATAAATAATAACATTTCGCTCTGTTCGTGCCTTCTGCTGCAAACTCGTTTCGGAGGATTAGCCTAACTTACATGGTGTTAAACAATACACTTTAAAACCTTAAAAATGCCTTCTTTAATCGTTTAACCATTTTGTAATATTTGGTTTATTTACCGTGAGACACAAAAGGCGTTTTCTCCTAGACCCATAATATACTAAAACACAACATAAATTCACAAAAGACATCAATTTTATTAGCTTGGTGTAATCCAAATCATTAGAATCCATGCGTTGTTTGCAAGAAACAGATCCAAATTCAGCCCTTTATCCAGTGATCTTCATAATTTCTCAGCAGCAGCGACCGTAAACGTCAAATCCCGGCATCCCGCACTTGTGAATTCAAATTCAAAAATTGCGCCCGAAGCATTATGAAGCGGCAACCTATAGCCGCTGAGAGGCTAAGCAGCAGGAAAGATTCGTGACGCGTTTTCATCCGTAACATCCAATGGTTTATTCTTACAGGTAACAGATTGTCCACACTCGAACCATTAAAGTACGTACTAACACAAATCCATGTAAACAAATAACCATACAGACGTGCAAACGGTCAACTGAAAGTGAGCACTCCTTGCCACTCACCCCCTCTCTACACAGTGTTCCCCAAGACAGGGAGCGCTACCAGGTAAATACCCACTAATACCCATGTGACCAAACACCTGGAAATGTACGCGCAAAATACAAAATAAAAGACACACGTTTTCTGCACTTACATTCCAGCCCCTGATTATTACACAATACACCTGTAATAATCAAAGACATAATAAAGATATGAAGAATACATTACATAATAGTCATACATGATTTTCGCTTTTTTTTTTTTTACAAAGTGCTTAAATGTGAAAAATGTATGCATGTGAAAATGTCCAATCACACAAGTGTTCATTTAGTTCATCCTCGTAGCCGAGTAAAGTTAATGTAAAAGTCTAGTCTAAGTCAGTAAAGTCAGTAATTCAATCAAGTCAAAGTCAACAAGTCAAGTCAAAAGGGTCAGTTGAGAGCTCTCAAATGTCAGTCATAGTTAATCTTTAAATTCCTCGGCTTCAAGAAGACGACAAATCTTGGTAATTGGCCTGGTCAAGCAGGTACTCATAGTCTTGATCTTAACTTGCCGTGTGAATCCTTTTTTGTCCTCTATCGTGTGGATAATTTTGCCCATGATCCAGGAACTTCTAGGTGCGTTTTCATCCATTATCAGAACAACATCTCCCAACTGATAGTTCCGTGTCTTTGCCACCCACTTTTGGCGTTCCTGTAATAGAGGTAGATATTCGCCAATCCATCTTTTCCAAAACTGGTTGGCCAAATACTGAACTTGACGCCATCGCCGACGAGCATACAAATCTTCTTTCTCAAACAATCCGGGTGGTAATGTAAACTTTGTTTTTAGAAGGAGAAGATGATTAGGTGTTAAAGCTTCCATGTCGTCAGGATCCAAAGATGATCTAGTTATGGGTCGGTTGTTAAGTATAGACTCTACTTCACACAAGAGAGTATGAAGATCTTCTTCATTCAAACTTTGCCCTCGAAGGATGGAGTTGAGTATTTTCTTTATCGATCTGATGAGTCTTTCCCAGATCCCTCCGTGGTGTGAACCGGTAGGAGGATTGAAAGTCCATTTTATCTTCTTTTGTAGAAGAAAATCGTTTATCTGACTGTGGTTCCAATTTTGTATCGCCTCCTTTAATTCACGATCAGCCCCGACGAAGTTCGTTCCATTATCTGAACGTATTTCGGCCACTTGTCCTCGTCGAGCGATAAAACGTCTGAGTGCATGAATGAATGAGTCGGTGTCCAGTGATGCAATCATTTCAATGTGAACAGCTCTAATGGTCAAGCAGGTGAAAATGACTCCGTAGCGCTTTAGAGTGGTTCTTCCTCTCTTTACCTCAAAAGGGCCGAAACAATCCAGTCCAACATGAGTAAAGGGTGGTTTGTCTGCAGAGACTCGATCGTGAGGCAAATCAGCCATCTGTTGATGACCTACAATTGCGTTGAACCTTCGACACACGACACATTTTGATAGAAACGTTCTGATGGCTACGCTAGCTCCAGGGATCCAATATTGTTGTCTAAGACTCGCCAACATGAAGTTACGTCCACTATGTCCCACTTCCTCATGAATTTGACGCAGGATTAGGTTGGAAATGTGTAAGTCCTTTGCCAATATGATTTGGTGTTTAGAGTGTTCAGGGATCAATGCGTTATCAAGGCGTCCACCAACCTTGATAATAGGAGAACAGAATATTGGACATGCTTATGGGTCAAGACCAAGTTTTCAAAATGATGTGAGCCACGCAAGCATGCTTCAGCTTATGGGTAAGCAAAATGAAATTGCTAATTTATTGGTTAAACAGCATAACTTGTCTTCACTTCCACCCAGAGAAATACAGTATTTTGATGGAGACCCATTGCGCTTTTATGAGTTTATGCGCACATTTGAGGAAGTGGTGGAAAAGAAGGCAGACAATCTGGGAGATTGCCTGCACTACCTGGAGCAATATACACGAGGACAGCCGAAAGAACTTGTTAGAAGTTGCCAGCTCATGACCCCTTCACAAGGTTACTTAAGAGCAAAAGCATTGCTTAAGGAGAACTTTGGTAATGAGGTAAAAATAGCTTCATCATATATGGAGAAAGCTCTTTCGTGGAAAGCTATAAAATCTGAAGATGCTAAGTCCCTACAAGAGTATGGTCTTTTCTTAAGGAGTTGTTGCAACGCTATGCAAGACATTCACTATATGAACGAGTTGAATCTTACAACTAACATGCAAGTCATTCTCTCAAAGCTTCCTTATAAACTTAAAGATAAATGGAGAGTCGTTGCATATGAGTTAAAGGAGCGACGCCACATTCAAACCACCTTTTCTGATGTTGTTGATTTCATTGAGAGACAAGTAAAAATTCTATCTGATCCTGTGTTTGGTAATATTCAGGATGTCTTGCCTGCTGGAGGTAGGAAGATGAACATCAAGTGGCAAGGAGTGCTCATTTTCAGTTGACTAAGTGAAGCGGCAACCTATAGCCGCTGAGAGGCTAAGCAGCAGGAAAGATTCGTGACGCGTTTTCATCCGTAACATCCAATGGTTTATTCTTACAGGTAACAGATTGTCCACACTCGAACCATTAAAGTACGTACTAACACAAATCCATGTAAACAAATAACCATACAGACGTGCAAACGGTCAACTGAAAGTGCAGACTGATCTCATGAAATGGCGTATGTATGACACGCCAATTCGATTTCCATTTTTGGCGTGCTATCAACACGCATAATCGCTTTTTAGCGTGTTTATCAACGCCGTTGACTTAACGTTACATTACTGTATAAATATGACCTACCCCAACTCCGTCCCTAAACCTACCCGTCACTGGGGTTAATAGCATGTATAGATTATAAATGTAAGATCCCTTAACTGTACTCCCACACCTAAACATACCCATTTTATGGACAATATTAAAATGATAAAACGTAATGGACAGGTATGTAGGAAAATGGCATTTTTATGAACAATATGGCATTAAAACATAGTTTGAGCCACGAATCCTACCCCTAAACCTAACCATAACCATTTTTAAAAACTAACTAGGCAACAATTATAAAGAAAAACAACAGACAGACGAGTATAATCACAATAATTTAATATAACCTTACAACACAACATCGATTCACAAAATACACCAATTTTATTAGCTTGATGTAATCCAAACCTTCAGAATCCATTATTTGCAAGAAAAAGATCCAAACTCAGCCCTTTTATCCAGTAATCGTCATCTTGACCGTAAACGTCAAACCCCGCACTTGTTATGAATTCAAATTCAAAAATTGCGCCCTCAAGAAGTGTTATGACAGGTTACTATGGTTACGGCAGTAATATCAAACGCTCATTGGCTCTCGCCTCGCCTTCTTCGTCACAGATTGCGTCATGCACATTTGAAATGAAATGAAGCGCGCACTGCCGCAGCCGCGCAGCCCTCAGAGCAGCGAACCGAACCGAAGACGGATTAACATTTTCATGGATTTGAATTAATAACTTAAATTCTGCTTTGTTACCTCATATACAAAACCACTGCCAGAGAGGACTGCGACACATCGTCACGTGAACAACTTTTGGTACCGATTTTGACATTTTCTCATTAAATAAATTATTGTGATTATACTTGTCTGTCAGTTGTTTTTCTTTATAATTGTAGCCTACGTAGTTTTAAGAAATGATTATGATTAGATTTTGTTTATTGGCGTAGACATACACGCGGAAGATGACGGTTCGTTTCGGCGTAAACATACACGCGGATAGCTCAAAATGCGTATAAATAACACGCCACTTTTGACTTGAAAGTGGCGTGTATGATTACGCAAAGTCATGATGCCATGTTGGAAAGTGAGCACTCCTTGCCACTCACCCCCTCTCTACACAGTGTTCCCCAAGACAGGGAGCGCTACCAGGTAAATACCCACTAATACCCATGTGACCAAACACCTGGAAATGTACGCGCAAAATACAAAATAAAAGACACACGTTTTCTGCACTTACACATTACGACATGTTTTACTGCAGTGATATCAAACGCTCATTGGCTCTCGCATGCTTCGTCACAGATTGCGACATGCCGTGTTTAAGTTGGTGTACTACATTTTCAAATGGAGAAGCGCGCGCGCCTTCAAGTTCACAGAGCGAACAACGAACCGAAACCGGATTAACATTTTCATGGATTAATAATTTAAATTCTGCTCTGTAACGTTACCTTATACAAAACTATTATATCTGCCAGAGAGGACTTCGACACATCGTCATGTGAACGACTTTTGGTACCGGTTTTGACATTTTCTCACTAAATAAATTATTGTGATTAAACGTGTATGTCTGTTGTTTTTCTTTATAATTGTAGCCTAACGTTACGTAGTTTTAAGAAATTGTTAGGTTTAGGGGTAGGGGTAGGATTAGTGGCTCAAACTATCTTTTAATGCTATATTGTTGATAAAACTGCCATTTCCCTACACATATGTCCATTACGTTTTATCCTTTTAATATTGTCTATAAAATGGGTATGTTTAGGTGTGGGAGTAGGGTTAAGGGATCTTACATTTATAATCTATAAAATGGTAAAAGGGGAAATATACAGATATCTTTATGATATGAAATATTCGTAAATAGTTTACGTTTTTTAGCTGTAAAATTACGTATTAATACCTACGTATTAACAATGAGACCAGGCTGAATGAACAGCATTGGCTGCTACGTGTGAAAAGAAACCCGCTTTGGATGTATTATGTTCAGGACCAACGTAATAGCACTGCTTATATGTTGGCATGTAACGTAATTGCGATTTGCAAAATAGTTTCCTCGCAACGTATTTCGACACACACACACACACACACATACACACACACTCACCATTCGTACTGTCTCTATAAAGGATTTAATACACACATTTATTCTGTTATTTCTGTGGCAGAAGTTAAGATATTAAAGAAAATTAAAATAAGAGTCTCTGTATTTCACTGTCACTGATTTATCGTGCAGCTCAAAGTATTATGGGTAAAATCTCTCTACAATCTGTTCTGAAACATCAACACAGTTTCACTGATGATCCAGACCAACTAACCCAAAACCCAGGATAGAGCGTCTGAGTGAATGTGGTCTGGACTGTGTGGATGAGGCTCATTGTGTCAGAGACGCTGTAGAAGGACAGAGTTCCTGCACTGTGATCCACATACACTCCTATTCTTCTGCTGATGGGCTTTACAGGGAGATCAGTCTCTATGTCATTGTCTATGAATGTGTAACTGGAGGATGAGCAGTACAAACTCCAGGACTGATCATTAAATCCAAACCAACACTCATAACCCCCTCCCTTCCTGCTGATGCTCTTATATGACACTGATGACACACCACTATTCCCAGTCCACTCAATCTCCCAGTAACAGCGTCCACACACACTTTCTCTACACAACACCTGACACCTCTGATCAAATCTGTCTGGATGATCAGGATACGGCTGCTCTGTGTCAGTGTAAGTAATCACTCTGTTCCTCTCAGACAGACTGAGGTGTTTATTCACTGTGTTCAGATCCAGAGTCAGCTGATGGGAATCTGATGGAGAGAAAACACATCAGAAACAGGAATTATGAATCTGTCTGATCTTTTAATGTATCTGAACTCTTCATGAATCAATGTTCAGTGTATCATCAGTGTCTCAGTACAGCTGACCAAATATCCTGTGCAAATCATCATTTACATGATCAATTATAAAACTCTTCTATCATGATTTATTTCTCCTTCTACAGGAAGAACATGAACACATTCAGTGAGTTTTTCTGCTTGTTTTCTAGTGACTCACATTGTAGGAAGTCGTTCCTGGTATGCATTTAAGGACATTTTTGTGCAAATGGACGTTTTATAAATCGTAGGAACATTTCAGAAACGGTTGTACGTTCAGATTTGGGATCTTTCTCCACACGTCTGTATAAACGAGGCGCAGGACTTTACCTCCGTCTGAGATCTTCTTGATCTCCTCTTTGCAGAAATCCTCCAGTTTGTCTCTCAGCTGACGGACAGATTCTCTCACGCCATCAAAAGAGGAGAGAGAACTGAAGGAAATGTCGGGTTCGTCTGTAGATTCAGGAGGTGCTGAGAGAGACTGGAAACTCTACAGAAAACAGAAATCATAACTCATCATCTCCACACTTCAGCCAATAACCTGCACTATATCAGATCTGAGCGGCTCTTGTTGACTTCACTTCTCTTCAGTGACTCGCTTCAATCCAGCACTTTCACACAATCAGCACATTCTCCTCATATTCATCATTTAATGCTACGAACTCTAGTATTTGACACTTAATAATAATAATATAAATGTATATACTTAAGAGCAGATTAAATTTAATGCTTTCAGACATTTTATTATTTTTAAAATTATAATTAAAACAATTATTTTAATTAAATGAATGTCTTATAGCCTAAATTCATATTAATTAACTCCAAACCAACACTCATTATTAGCTAAATGCAATTAGCTAATATTTAGAGAGCTTTTTGACCAACATTTTTTTAGAATTACTTCTATTGTCTTTGAAACTAAAATATACTCAATGTAATTTCTATTGAAATGTGTTTAATTTTATCAACATTATATCAATTATATATATATCAATATTATCAACTTTGAAGATCACCTGACCCAATTTTGGTGACCGAAAATATTTTAGTAGAAATAAAAGATTTCATTTAAAAGAGGATGAAAAATCTAGTTGGCTGGATATTGTTATCATCAAGTTCACTGATTTCATCAAGACAGAAGAAACCAGAAGGAAAAATGAGTTCATATTTAATGGTAAATTTCCCAGGGCTTTGTAAGTGTGTCTCTTTAAACAGAAGATGATCAGATGAGAGTCTGACTGATGATTATATGATAACACAACACTTGACTGAATCTGACTGAATTCCTGACAACATCTCAGTCAACGGCTCATTCTGCTCTCATGAAATGTTTCTCTGTCATAGCAGGATCTTGCTCAAGTCCACTATGACCCTGTTCTTCTAGATCTCTGTTACCTGCAGGAACTGGATGTGATCTTGTGTGTGTGAAAGCTGCTCCAGCTCAGCGTCTCTCCTCCTCAGATCATTGATCTCCTGCTCCAGTCGCTCCAGTCGTCCTTCAGCTCGACTCACTGCAGTCTTTTCCTGATCTCTGATCCGCTGTGTGACCTCAGAGCGGCTTCTCTCAATGGAGCGGATGATCTCAGTGAAGATCCTCTCACTGTCCTCCACTGCTGTCTGTGCAGAGCGCTGTTACACACACATCACAATCACACAGTGGCTTCAGCACGACTGACAGAGTCCAAACTGAGACGTCTCAAACTTCTCTTCTTCTCCAGACTCACCTTATGAGACTTCACAGCCTCTCTCAGATGCTGAAGATCTTTCTGTCTCTGCTGGATTCTCTGACGGATCTTCATCTGCGTCTCCTTCAGCTGTTTCTGGAGGACAAACCAATGACAGGGAATGACACATAAAACTACTGTCATACAAACATTAAAGTTACATGAATCCAGAGTTGGTGAAGTGGTTAAAGATCTTGCATGGTAAGTTTTTACTGTCTGGTTCAAACCACAGATTCATGGTTTCCTGAAATGAATGTCAGCAGTATTTCATCAGTGCCTAGTTTTATATCATTAGTGTCATCATTTACTCTCCCTCATGTCGCTCCAAACCTGTATGACTTTCTGTCTATTGTGAGACACAACAGAAGATATTTAGAAGAATGTCTCAGCGGTTTACAGAGGCCAAATAAAATATGGTGACACGTCAATAACATCAAACCTCATTGGTTCTTTCATGTCACAGTCACATGACTAAACACCATGATGTCATGACACAAACACCAGTGAAGTTTGATGTTTTTAATGTCATCGTATTCGTATAAAAGGCTCTTTTAAAAGTAGCATATTTTAAAAAGTGAAATTATATACTTTAAAAGAATATAATTGTGAAATAAGTGTGAAGTGAACAAAATGTTTTCAGACACGTAATTGCATGTTAATTGCTATTAAATGAAAATGTATTATAGTTTAAATGTAAATATAAAATTTGAACTTATGAACTTATTATAATGAACTTATGAGTGCCTTTTTGACCCACTTAAGTAAGATTTAAGTATATCATGTAATTTCATAATTCTACTGAGTTAAATTGAAATATTAAATATTAATTAAATGTACTTTAAAGTAAATCTTTTAATTTTACATTATACAAAAGTGTACTTTATAAAGTGTACTTATGAGACAGTCATGAAAGTTGACTCTCTTTAAGCGCACTTAAGTGGCCTTTCATTTCTATAATATTATATTATCTGCAAGTACAGTTTTATATATATATATATATATATATATATACTTTTAATTTGAAGTGCATGTCAATACACTTAAGTGTACTTCTTTCTTTAACCACTGGTTGTTTAGATTACTTTTATGCTTTTTATCCTTTTTGGAGCTTGAAACTTTTTTACTCCATTGAAATAGATCAGACATTCTTCAAAATGTCATCTTTTATATTCCACAGAAGAAACTCAGTCAAACCGGTTTGGAACAACATGAGTAAATGAGTGAGTAAATGAAGACACTTTCATTTCTGTGTGATCAATCCCTCTCAGTTCATACCTGTTTCTCTGTCCTCTGTGCTGCAGTTGATACAGTGTTGTGGTTTTTATGTTCACTCTCCTTACACCACACACAGATGCACTGTTGATCAGTGATACAGAACATTTCTAGCTCTTTATCATGTTTATGGCAGATCATGTCCTGCAGTCGTCCAGTGGCATCAATCACTTTGTGTGGCTTACGAGAGTGAAATTCCTCATGACGGTCAAAATGAGTTTGACAGTAAGATTCCTGACACACCAGACAGGACTTGACGGCTTTGTATTTTCTTCCAGTACAGACGTCACACTGCACGTCTCCAGATCCAGCGTAACAGTCAGCAGGAAGTTTAGTCTTCTTCAGTTTCTCCACCAGTTCAGCCAGAATGGTGTTTTTAGCTAAAGCAGGTCTTGGACTGAAGGTCTGTCTGCACTGAGGGCAGCTGTAGACTCTCTTCTCATCCTCCTGATCCCAGCAGTCTGTAATCAGTGTTGTGCCAGTTCACAGCTTTTCTGAACTAGTTCAAGTTCAGTTCATACATGCTCAAAGTGAACAGTTCACGTTCAAAGTTCACAATTTTAATTCTGAACTAGTTCAAAGTTCAGTTCATTTTACTTTTTTCGTGAGATATTCAAATAAATACTTTTTTTCACACTACGAGCTAGAAATCACTATACGTTCTTTGAAGCTGCTCATTGTAGACATTTGCTCATGACACTGCAATTGTGGGTTTCTTACCAGGTGATGAAACTTGCAGCAGTACAGACAAGGTAGACCAGTTCTATACTTAGTGCAATGAAATGTACCAGCATTTAATTAAAAAAAGAATATATAATATGAAATATGTATATATTATTTGATATATATGATATTATATATACATATGTGTGTGTATGAAATGAGCAAAACTCTTGAATGAAGGTAATGAAGGCAAAACTCAAAGGCACAAAAAACTTTATTTTTAAGGAAACTGCGTATCTTTATGGTTGATACAGTGATTTTTAAGATGTAACTTTGTGTAAGATGGAACTTTATGCAACTTTAGGTAGGTAACTTCAACTTTCATACAGTAGTTGGTGACCTTTTCAATTCAGTGCTGGGGACATGATCTACAGGAACATGGTTACACTAGTGCGAACTGAAAACTGAACCCCACCCCCTGGATACTTCTTTCTCCCCTCAGGTCAGTCCAAAGAGTTTTTTGTTTGCATTCAACACCAACTGTTTTTCGAAGTTGGCATCTCCCAATCGGTTTCTCCTGGGCCTAAATATCTGGCCACCAGTGCTGAACAGCCTCTCCACTGGAGCACTTGACGGGATTGCTGTGTTGTACTTCACAAACAGCTTTTTCAGCTTGGGTAGGACTGTGTACTCATTGAAGTTGTCAGCAGTTGGGGCATCCAGGTACATGTCCACCTTGGACTTGGTGACTGTTACTGGGCTTCGACTGAATTTAAAAAAGGAGGAAGCACTGCTTTTTCTCTCTGTTGCAGAGGTTTGCGCTTGTTCAGACTCCACCACAGAGATAGATTGCACTTCTTGCTTCAGCATCACTCTGTACTGCAAGCGCTGAATGTCATCCGACACCCAGTCCAACTTGAACATTGGGAGTAGTACAGCTGCCAGGATGTTCTCTTTTTCTTCAAGCCTGTCATCCAATCTTTTGCAGATTGCCTGAATCATGGTTTGGATGAGAGGACGACATGCAGCCAGACCTTCTGTAGCTGTAGGCTTTGAGCTCTCATCCAGCAGCCCTCTCAAGTCATTTTTCAGCTGCACAATTGTAGGCACCAGGTACCCAAGGAATGTGTTTTTCTCCCCTTGAAGAATGTTTAGTGCAGCGGCTAAGGGATGCATCACACTCACAAAGTTATGGATGAAATCAATCTCCTGTGGGGAAAACCGCCGAAGGCCGAACTCATCACAGACGTTGTGCAGAAGCAGCCTGTCATATTCAGGAGCTGGATCACCTGGCGCTATCAGGTCGCTGGCCTGTGGAGTCAATGTGGCTATGTGACTCAGGCGCTGCATGGAGAGGAACATTGAGTTCCATCGTGTGTTATTTGGAGTGACAAAGCCAATCTTTAGCTTTTCCTCAACCAAATCTGAGGCTTTTGAGCTCCGTTTAACTCTGTTCCACAGAGCGCATGCTTTGGAAAACACAGGCCTCGCCAGTGTGTTGTACTGCCTGTCAGTTACATTCTTTGTGTCGGCAGCAACAAGATTTAAGGTGTGGGCCATGCACCTTCTGTGAGGGGGGAGGCAGGGATCCTCTAACACTGAGAGGGGTGCTGGCTCAAGCCCATCATCATCATCATCATCACCATCACCATCATCCAAACTGTCAATTGCCTGGACAGAAGCCTCTTCCACTGTTTCATCAGCAGCTGCAGCCGCAGCTGTAATAGCAACACCCTCTCCAAAACAGTTAAATGCCTTAACAAAATTTGAGGCATTGTCTGTCACTGTGCACACAATTTTGTTCTGGATTTTAAATTCCTTGTACACCTCTGCCAGTACTTTTGCCAGTACATCATATGTGTGTGACCCCCTGACACGACGGCATGCAAGTGCAGCTGATTTCCTGAGTGATGGATCATGTTTGTCAAGCCAATGAACTGTAATGCCCATGAATCCCTTGTTGACAGCTGACCAGCAATCAGCTGTTGTGCAAACAAAATCAAGCTCGGCAAGTTCACTTTTTAATTTATTGATAACCTCCTTAAATTCTCTATTCAGTAGTCCCTGCACTTGCTTTCTTGAAGGCACATGTCTGGTTGGTTGCAAACCTGTCACTAGTCTGATGAACGAGGGTTTCTCAACTTTGCTTAGAGGTTGTAAATCTTCCACAATGTAGTCGATAGTCAGTTTATCTACCTGCTCCTGTGAGACCACCACGGACCTCTTGAAGGCTGCTGGCAGTGTCATTTGCGTTTGGGGTTGGCAGGGGGTCTTTTTTCCCTTTCCTCCCTTATGACCCTCGAGGGCGTGCATATATGCATTTACACTGGATGGATGTTTTAACTCAATGTGCCGTTTCAAATTCGAGAAGGACGTTGTTGATGTCCTAACTTGTTTTTGCTGCGCAGGTGGACATATCTTACACAGAAAGGTAAGATTTTTGCCGTCGGGGTCTTGGTTTGCAAGAGTGTAAAATTGTTTTAAATGTTCATAAGGAGAATCGGTGTCCGTCTCCGTGCCATCACTTCCACTAGCCATTTTTTTTTAAATTGCAGCGCTTTCTCTCACTCTCGTCTTTGGTCTGTCTCTCTCTCTCTCGCTCCTCTAGCCCTCCGCGCTCTCGTCGTTGCCTGCTACGCGGCGTTGCTATGCCTACCCCGCTCTGCTGCAATTCATCACGGGTAACGTTGTGCGGAAGCCAGTATGCTATTCAACTATTCTCAGCCGGACACTACGTTGCCCGCAATGCATTGCGCACACAATGTCAAAACCATTTCTGTCTGGTGATACATGATTTAAGCGGCACCAGCGAGAATACAGGAGGGAGGAACTTTCTCTCGTTGCGTTTCAAAAGAGAAAACAGATGTCACTCAGTTTTCAATGTAAAAAAAAAATTCCGACGTTCATTTACAGTGATGTCTGCCGTTCATGACACATAATGTGAACTAATTCACGTTCAAGTTCTTTATTAAAAAATGTGTTGCGTTCAGTTCAACGTTCACGAAAAAATGAGCGTGTTCAATGAACGCGTTCTTTTGAACTCGTTCACGCACAACACTGTCTGTAATACAGATCTTACAGTAACTGTGACCACAGTGGATAGCCACTGGATCCTTCAGGAGATCCAGACACACTGGACACGTGAACTCATCCTGAGAAAATCTGGCTTCTGCCATTTTACTGCATGAATACAGAGAGACACAAACACACAACAGCTCAACAATACTTCAGTTTCTGTTTCTCTGAACTGAGGAGTTGTAATAGTTCCTGCTTCTGTGTTTGAGTGACGTGTGTAAAACAGGAGTGTCTGTAAAGCAGCTTCCTCATTCTTGGTGAAGGAGAGTCACTTTACTGCTGTGTTTATGTGCCCTAGTCGAGTCAAAAACTTTAAGTATACGAGTTCCAAGCACATGAATAAATCAATACCTTAAATTCTGCGTTATACAGTAGGGAGAGTGGGGTAAGTTATCACATGGGTAAATTGTCACACTGTTCATAACTCCAACACTAGAGGCTCTATCTCAAAAATCAAATACCGGTAGCCACTTTGTGTGACTTCTTCTTCTATAGTCAACTTGCTGTTCATATGGGGTCAAGATCACTCTAATCTGAGGTTAATTTTCTGCTTAAAAAGTAAAACATTTGCACTTTACATTTTATGCAATACAACTTTGTTAGGTATGAATTATTATTTTGCACAAAATAGAGGAGACAATAACGTTTCTTTTGATACTTTAACTAAAGTGCTATGTTGAGCTAACCTTGAGATTTAGCCAACATTAGCACACATGTCAGTTTGGGGCAAGTTGTCTCAATGACTTTGGGGCAAGTCGTCACATGTGACATACAAAACAAACACATAGAACTTGCTCAAAAAATATTGTGATATTGTAATTTATTTGTGATTGCAATAAGGTTTTTAAAGGAAGGAAAGAAAGGCAGGAATTAAGGAAGAAAGCTTGCCTACCAGTTTGCTGTGGCACACCAGCTGAAGTTCGCGCCTTTGTGGGCAGAAAAAGAAAAGGCAAGCAAAGAGTGGTTTACAGGCTTCTTAAAGCAGCATACAACACTGTCACTGAGAAAGCCAGAGCCAACTAGCCTTGCCAGGGCAAGTAGCTTCAACAGAGAGAATGTTAATGCTTTCTTTGACAACTTAGAGAAAGTGTTACGCAAATATGAGTTTGGACCAGGAGACATTTGTAATGTTGATGAAACTGGGGTCACCACTGTAGATAAACCAGACAAAGTGGTGGCCAGATGTGGATTCAAACAAGTAGGGTCACTGACCTCTGCTGAAAGGGGAACCCTTGTCACACTGGCCTGTGCTGTCTCAGCCACAGGGAATAGTATACCTCCATACTTTATTTTCCCCCTGTATCAACTTCTGCGATCATTTCCTGATCAACGGGCCGCCTAGCAGAAAAGGAGGGGCAAATTCCTCTGGATGGATGCAAGACATGCACTTTGTTCACTTCCTGAAACATTTCAGTGAACATACAATGTACTCATAGGAGAAGCCTTGTTTACTCCTTTTGGACAACCATGACTCTCATCTGTCCATTGATGGACTCAATTATGCCAAAGAAAATGGCATAATCATGCAGTCATTCCCACCCTACTGCTCACATTGGCTCAAACCATTAGACAGGTCTGTCTACGGGCTACTAAAGAGGCACATCAACATTGGCTTTAGGGTGGCTGGGGTTCAACCTTACAACAGAGATGCATTTCTGGAAACCGAGTTTGCACCATCTTACGTCATTCAGAACCCTTCCCTGCCAGGCTCCAGCACCAACTCTGCCCTGCCAGCCCTTATGAAAAAGAAGTTTATTCAAGTGTGCTATTAGTATACTTCCTTTTAACTAAAAATAAGAAAGTATACTTTCAGTCTACATTTTATGTAGGCCTACTTCTCAGAAATATACTTTATGTACTTCTCAGAAATATACTTCAAATTCCACTTAAGTATACTTGACTTATACTGACAGAAAAGTTTAAGTATAATTAAGTATTCTAAGTATTCTTGGCTTGTACTTGTGTTTACTATTTTGATTGAGTAGCTTATTAAATACTTTTTTTAAAAACATAATAATACACACAGTCTTATAAACTAACATGTTCAGCTTTATATTGTAACAAACTTTCTGGTGGAATAACTTATAGAGTAAATAAAATAATCATGGAAAATAAGTTTATTCAAGTGTCCTATTAGTATACTTTTTTTCAACTAAAAAGAAGAAAGTATACTTTCAGTCTACATTTGATATACTTCTCAAACATATACTTTATGTACTTCTCAGAAATATACTTAATTACACTTTAGTGTACTTGACTTATACTGAGAGAAAAGTCCAAGTATATTTGGCCTATACTTGTACTCAATCTTTTGATCGAGATATACTTAAAAGTTTAATTATTCAAAGTATACTTCGCTTGTAGTTGTGTTAACTCTTTTGATCGAGTAGCCTATTAAATATACTTTTTTTTTTTACATAGTTTTTCATATACAATCTTATGAAACTTTGTTTGAAAATATTGATTAAAATAATTAAATAAAACAGATATGTTTCTAATTCTGCATATCTGAATTTTTGGATAGGCTAGTTCACTGGTAGTGTATAGGAATTTACTCTAATTCTACTTTACTCTTTCCCCACCATTGACTGAATTTTCCAGCTATCCATTATACGGTAGGGGGCGCTATGACATCTTCTAGTGCAGAATCTCCGAACAAGCTGAAACAAGTGATAGAAGATTGCTCACTCAAATGTAAAATAATGTGATCATCAAACATTAAACAGCTTGTAAATCAAAACTACTTAATGTTTCCAAATGAAATGAAGCGTAGCCTAACCCATGAAGAGAAAACGACTGAAGCTGTGGGGGTGTTGGACTCGATCTACTCCATCTGTGTTTGATCATCGTTCTGAATCTGATCAAGGCGTAGTCTTTGACAAAAATGTGATTTTCTCAACTATTTTGTTTAAAATGTTGCCTTTCTTTATGAAACTTACCGACATTCAAGTGTGGATAAAAATGATGGATGAAGCAAATAAAATGTTTTTAAAATTAAAGTAGAGTTAAGGGCATTTTTCAAGTATAAAAAATAACATTTGAACATAGTAGTATAGGCCTACTGCAACTGCAAAAATTGTATAAAAATAGTAAACTATAAGTATAATGTTAAGTTCACTTAAAGAAAACTTGTAGTATAAAACTACTAAACTAGTAGTTTACTGAGAGTATACTTCAAAGTTGCTACAAGTATTAAAATAGTAAACTACTAGTACACTCATAAGTTAACTTGCAGTACAAATGAGAAACATAATTTTGAACTAGTTGTGCACTTAAAGTTTACTACTGTTACACTTATAGTACACTTAAACATATACTTTTATATACTTCAAGTGGGCCAATTTAGTCCCAAGCCGTATTAAAATAGTACACTTACAAGTTTACTACTAGTACATATTGACATTAGTATACTTACTACATAAAGTATACTTAAAAATATACTTGAACATTACTCAAGTATACTTCATAAAATGAACTTGAAGTATAATTTTTTTCGTAAGGGAGGCCCCAGCACCAACTCTGCTCTGCCTAGCATGCCCAGTTATGAGAGTCATCATAAGATGATGAAGAGTGCTTCTGCCTCGTCTGTATATAGCCAATTTTAAACAGTCGTACAAAGGAGACCTGGGTAAAATGTGTAAAATACAACAATTGGGCTCATGATACCTGCTCCTCGAGTCTGATTAGTCAGATACAGGGCATCTGTTTTGTTCAGAGGTTAAACATGTTAAGCGAGTTATCTGCAGCATTCCATTCAGTTATCATGGATCTATGTGCAAGCAAACTCTCATTCAACAGTCTACAGCTCCGTAATGAGATATGATGTTATGAATAAAACATGTGCCCAAGACTTCCTTTTTTTCATGTACGACATTTGATGATGTTTTATTAACAAAGTTAAAGGGAGGAACACGTTCAGATAATTAACACAAGTGGAGAGCACTTAGCAATCAATAGTAAGAGGTATATATACACTCAGCAGTCTCCTCTCAATCCATTGACAGTTTTGCTGCAGTTTAGTAGCTTCTTGGTTCGCCGGTCTGCTACCATGTCTCAATGACTAAGCTCTTCATCTGACGAAGAAGCAAACATCACCAGGGATGCACCTTCGCATTCCGCCGGTCCAGCGACCATTCCTCCTATGCCGGACGTCGCACCTGAGCCCCAGGCTTCTTCATGTGGCCGCACACCGGCCGGAACAGCCCTGCGCTCACCAAGACACCGAGGCCAGTCTTCACCACCCACGGCAAGACTTCCATCTTCTTCCCCGGCCTCCTCCTACCGTTCGGCCGTCCCGACGATCCCACCTATCGGGAAATGGATCATAGCTGGATTGAGGCAAGCGCTGGGTAATTCAGACATACAGGCTTCGCGAAAAATCAACAAAGCGGAGCTGTATGATCTGTACGTTTCCTTACAGTCAACTCCCAAGACGAGCAAAACCCGCAGGGCCCAAAAGTCACCTGCCCAGTCACCACCGTTGTTTTCCCGCACAGGATCTGGCTCGCTTCGCCCATCGAGCCGCAGCAACAGGCCTTCAGCGAGCTTGGGCCGCGCCCCAGATTCTGCCATGAAGGTCCATTCCCACCTCTCGATGAGGCCCAGCCCTCCACCACGGCTTCTGCTGCCACAGCGGTGCATGCAGCCGGGCACAGAGGCCTCCCCACAGCCACTCATTTTTATACTCCCCCTGTTCATAACCCTTTTTCTTTTCAGTGGCCTCCAGCTCCCGTCACAGACACTAGCGCGAGGCTATTGCCACTAGGAGCGCAGGCCCAACCATTTCATCAATTTTACCCAACAGGTTACAACCCCGCCCACTTCCAGTGGCCTGCAGCTCCAGTAGCTCAAACAAGCATGGACCCGCCTCCGCTTGCAGCTCAAGCCCACACTTCATCCTATCCTCCTTCCTTTCCTTCATATCCTGCAACTAACTTTCCTTTTCAAGCCACAGTGGGTCATCCAAGTGTGAGGCCACTACTGACATTCACAGCCCCGGCTTATACCCTTCCCAGCTCTCTAATACAACCTAAATCACCATATTCTCTCTTCCCAGCAACACAGATGCCCGTTCCGTCCAATGCCGTCGCCATGGAACCACCACCAGTATCCCAAAACATCCGTTCACAGATCCTCTCAGGTGCGGATGTAGACCTTTCTTCTCTTCTCTCTCTACTCCCCGCAGCCGAACCAGACCAGCAAAAAGATTGCTGGATTTCTCCGTTACACTGAAAAACACAAACACTCACTCATCTCGTGTTCTTTCATCTTCTGAATTTTCAAATGCTTTTTCCCGTTTCACAGAAATCATCTGTTCAGTTTTCCCCCACAGGCGGCGCGAACTGAACGATTATCAAGCAGTCATAGCCGAGCTCACGCTGTCTTATGGGGGTGGGCACTTCTACACGTACCATAAACTTTTTTCAGCCAAAAGTGCCGTGCGAGTCGCACAGTGGAACCAGTGCACATACTGGGGCGCACTCGACCCAGATCTCCACAGCAGGGTGTTTTTAGGTTGCAAAAACATTACTTGCGCGGTCTGCAGGTCAGTGGCGTACTCAACTGAATCGTGCCCGCAGGTTAACCCTTCCTCTCTTCCCTACCCGAGAACAAGCACAGCTAAATCCACCAGCTACGTGCCTCATGCAGCAACCCCCAGCGCAAACCAGGACTCCTCTTTTGACGAAAGCAGACAGCCCTGTAATCATTTTAACTCGGGTAAATGTAACAGAGTGCACTGCCGGTTCATGCACATCTGTAGCTTCTGTGATGGAGCTCATGCCCGCATTGTATTGTTAGGGGTTAACAGTTTAGGACCCAAGGACCAGATGTTTAAAAGAAGATCCAGAGTCAGAATTATAAAAAATTGAAGAAAAGATTTACTGAAGATAGTTTGCAGTTTCATCAGCAGAAGTCAGCTTCAAGACTCACACAGGAGTTCGTAGGCCGCCCCGCTTACAGTTACAAAGATCACAGCAGTTATACCATTTCCCAGGTCTAAGCTACGTCATTGCTTACAGGTTGAATGATTCTGATTGGCTAAGAAATAGATAAACATAGTAATTTTCCACACATATACAGATAGACTGAAGCATATCTCCATAGATTATGCAGCTGACACTCGGACCCTGAAGTCAGGCACGTCGTGACCTTCCAGGTCGCAGATTTGGGTTGCTGGCCGCCAGCATGTCCCGAACAACAACTCAGTCAATCTCCAATAATGCCAGCGGTTCCTTAACCTGTAAGCAAGAAGACTAACACACTTCTATAACTTCTATAACAAAGTAAAATCTCCAGAGAAGCCATTCAACTCATTTGACATTTAGAAGGAAAAATATTGATTAATACCTTGATTATAATCACTCATTACATATACATTGAAGCAGCAGTGGATTCCAATCCACCCCCTTCAGTATGTCCAGTTTTCAAATCTATGAATAAAAAATGTAAAAATTATCTGTAAATATTTCGCGCATGCACTTCGAACTAGCTCATCACCCGGACGCTGAATTTACTCATTATCTGCTGTCAGGCCTAAAAAACGGCTTTAAACCCGGCCTAGAATGCCCGCTCTCCCAAAACATCATATGTAATAATCTTCAATCCGCCTTCATAGAACCTTAAGTTCTAGACAAACTGATAAAAAAAAAAGTTGAGTCAGGCTTCATGATTGGCCCGTTTGCCAATCTTCCATTTAATGTTTCGTATCAGCCCCATTGGAGTGGCTACAAGAAAATTCTCGGGTAAAAAACGCCTAATAATCGACCTGTCAGCCCCAGCACAATTCCCCGTTCCCAAGCATAAATAGCTTGATCCCCCCTCGATGAATTTTCGTTTAAATACCACAATATAGATCAGGCTATCGACATGATCAAAATCGCAGGTCGGGGCGCTTGGCTTGCCAAAATTGACAGTACGTCTGCTTTCAAAGTAATGCCAATCCATCCAGATTCATGGCACCTATTCGGAGTTCGCTGGCTCGGGAAATATTATTTCGCAGTGCGTTTAACTTCCGGATGCAAAAGCAGCCCTAAAATATTCGACATGCTATCAGAAGCCGTTTGCTGGATTTTGTCGAACAACTACGCCATTCCCCACCTCATTCACCTGCTAGACGATTTCTTAATAATCTCGCCTCCCAATGCTATCCCAGCCGCGCACATCCTCACAGTACAAAACGTTTTTTTCTGAGCTAGGAATTCCCATCGCACAGGAAAAAACCATGGGCCCTGCAACATCCATCGAGTTCCTACGAATTAATTTGGATTCAGACAAATTCCAAGCATCCCTGCCCAAAGAGAAAATCGACCGAATAATTCTTGTCTCTTATTCTACTCTCCTTGAAAAATCGAATTGTTCAAAACGCGAACTCCTATCCCTGCTCGGACATTTAAACTTCGCAATGCGCATCATTCCGCAGGGCCGCCCCGTCATATCACATCTCCTCTCATTTCCTCCGTCCACTCGTTAGAGGACCTCATTTCCATAACTCAAGCATGTCGCAACGAACTCAGGCTATGGTTAACATTTCTAAACCAGTGGAATGGCCTATCCTTTTTCTATAACAACCTTGTTTCGTTCCCCACGATATCCAGCTGTTCACAGACGCCGCCCCCTCAATGGGTTTCGAGGGATTTTTTCAAGGTCGTTGGTTCGCGTCTCCGTGGCCACCGCAGCTCCAGGACATATCTCAATTTACCGTCTCGTAGTAGCTGCCTTTCTGTGGGGGAAAGAATGGGCCGCTAGTAGCATTTTAGTGCATTGCGACAACGACGCATCAGTGCATTGAATTAACAAAGGCCATTCCCATTCACCTGCTCTGATGCCACTCTTAAGGCGTCTCACCTGGATTTCAGCTTGCAACCAATTCATCATAATTGCTAAACATCCATGGGTCAGAAAACCAAATCGCTGACTCCCTGTCTCGTTTTCTGTTTCAGAAATTCAGGACGCTAGCTCCAGAGGCGGATCAATACCCAACTCCAGTACCTCGCTATTCAGAACTAATATTCCTGTAACCCACCCGTTAAAACCCCTGCTTCATGCATCTAGCGACAACCCATAACGCTAGACATTCTCACCAAATGTATTCATGCCCTCCGCACAGGCTACCAGCCCCTCAGCACCGCTCGCACAATCAACGACATGTTTACCCTAGCCTTTTTTGGTTTTCTTAGATGCTCAGAACTCGCCATCACTTCCAAATTTGACCCAAAAATCCACCCCACCATCTCAGACTTGTACTAGATGGTGAAACAATCTCATATTTTATTAAACAAAGTAAGACCGACCAAACCAAAAAAGGTAATTTCATCTACATTTTTAACCTCTCATCGGCAATCCAATCATACCAGTCAATTCTGGCATATCTGCAATGGAGAAGCTCTCAGGCTAAATCTCCTCTGGAACCTCTGTTCATAGACGAATCCAAAAAAATCTGAGAAAATCTTCCGGTCAAATACTCATCTTCCTCTTCCCTATTTTCTCTTTCTGTCCAGTGAGCATTGGTCTCACAGCAGAGAAAGAAAGGCCAAAACTCTCCCGATCGGTCGTTACAAATTACAACTGCTCCCCATTCGCAGGCCAGCAGGGCCCGTCAGTCCGGCGCAGTGAGCCACCATCACGAGCCCTCCTGGCCAAACATCCATGCCCCTTCTCGAGATGCCAGCCCGCCAAACTCGGCACTCATTTGGGGGGGTCTCTAGTCCGGCGGCTGTCCTCTGCTCTTTAGCCTTTTGGGGGGAGTACTTTGGGTTCGGGCTGAACTCGGAGCCCTACCCCCGGACAGCACGCCAAATAGGCATTAAACCCCCTCAAATTGTTTATAAGTGTGAACTTGTGAAATGATGTTTTATTAATAAAGTTCTGGAGGAGCACGTTCAGATAACTAACACAAGTGGAGAGCATTCAGCAATCAATGGTAAGAAGAGGTATATATACACTCAGCAGTCTCACCTCAATCCATTGACAGTTTTGCAGCATCCCCCCACCAACCCTTCTCCATGCTTCTAGTCCTAAACACTTACATACGGGGGGAGTAGTCTGGGTTCGGGCCAAACTCCGAGCTCGGAGCCCTCCCCCCGAACAGCACGCCAAATATGCATTAAACTTTACCCCCTCTAATTGTATGTAAGTGTGAACTTGTGAATACCATTGTGATGCTCAGTAAATGTTAGACAGTGTGAAAAGTGTGACAACATACCCCGCTCTCCGCCATTCAGTTTTTATGACTCAATGCCGTCCGTGTTGGGCCTTACTTTGTTTAATTTGCGGTAGTTTGTGCATTGGCTTGATGAAGAGGTTCTCAGCTGATCTGATGATGCGTGTTGCTATAGCAAAACATTAACAGTATCTGGGCAACATCGCTTGAACATGATTTGTTTTGGGACTGGGCATTGAACTCTGAAACTGTGACAGTCTGTTTATGTAAAACTAGCAAAACATATTTTAACCATATGCAAACAAGCACAGGGAAGGCAGTCATAAAGTAATCCTTAAACAATGACACCCGAATGCAATCCAAAACAATGTTCCTCAGGCAGATTTTATTCCACTAGTAAGGATGCATTAGTTCTGACTTTGATTGCAGACATTTTATTCAGATGGGTTCCTCGTCTTACTGGCTCACTCTGTGTCTTGCTTCACGAAGAGCCTGCAGGGCGAGAAATTGAGGAGTTGATTAAAGTGAGTCAAATAATAGCAGAGCAACATGAAGAAATATGATATTAGAGCAATGGGATAGTCAAGAATCAGGTAACATGGAAAAAATGAAAATGTAAATATTACAATTATCAGTTCATATTATGACAAAACAACTAGTATTGATGAGTATTCTGTCACCATGTACTAACTATGAAGAACAAGATTCAAGAGATGTAATGCGCGCAATGTAACATCAGAACAGCTGTTTTCCTGCCATAAAATTAAGACGTTTTCGTAACTTTTTATTTCCATGATTTCTAAAATGCTTCTCCAATCTTTGTCATTGCTTTCCTTACGGAAGTCATGGTGGTTTTGTCATATAATTTAAGGTAATATTTCAGTTATACACAGTTATACATTGTCAGTAGCAATGTATGAAGCAAAGGCTCACACTTTCAAACCAAGCCTTTCAAATTTTGCCCTTGCAAAATTTCTGATCGCATGGATTCTAATTGAAATGACTGGACTTTGCCTGCAAACATTTGCCGAACAATGGTAAATGTGTCTGCACCTTTAGTCAAACTGACAATAACTTCCATATTGGTCCTCTGTGACATACACAGAAACAATAGCGCGCATCCTGTGTGATTCAGAATCTCAGTCCTTTTAATGTAGTTTGAAGGGGACTATAGAAAAGGCCGCGAGCGAGATGGATGGTGAGAGGGATGAGGGAGAGAGAGTGAGACCTTCTGGATGGCTTCGCTGGCGGAGTCGTCCTGCAGCAGTTTTGCCCGGTCCAGTGCTCTCTCAAAGTGTAACACACTGGCCTTGTAGTTACCCAGCTTCACTATGTAAGAGAGAAAGAGGATGTAAAGTGATGTAATCGCACAGCATGGTGTAGATCAAATATACATAACGACCACATTAACGTCCTATTGATTCTGAGCATTGTGGGAAATCAGATTATTATCAGATTAATCGGATTCTGGGCGATGTAGTTTGGACTCACATTCGGCCTGCGCCATGAGCACACTGGCATTGAGCTGCCATTTCTCATCAGTGATGTCATCCGCTGCCATGAGCGAGCGGGAGCCATAGTCTCGTGCTTCGCCATAGCGCTTCAGCTCAAGGTAACAGCGGCCGATCTCATGGAACAACCAGGCTTTCTCTAACCCGCCACATGCTAGAGGCACCTTCTCCTCCCAGCTATGCAAACACACACATAAACACACACAGAACAAAATGAAATCACTATTACAATAGACTTGTCTGTGTACATCAACACCAAAGTAAACATTAATTAAAGGCAAATGCACTTACACTTCTATAGCTTGTTGGAACTTGCCAATCCGTGCGTACACACGGCCAATGTTGTCCAGAGCCCTGGATTTACTGTCCGTCAGGTCGCTATGACACAAAGCACAAACCAAACACACCTGATGAATAGTAGTTTATTAAGTCAAGTCACCTTCATTTATATAGCGCTTTTAACAATATGGATTGTTTCAAAGCAGCTTTACAGTGATAATAGGAAATTACCGTAACAGATTGTTTAGGCTCTACAACAGCTCTAGGATAAAGTTATTGTCCAGATAAAGTTAGTTTTGATTGATTGATTCACTTCCGTTGCGAAGATCACTAGTTATTAACTTAGGGGCCGCTAACACAACACCGCTCTCACAGGAAAACCCTTAACGCGCTCCGGCCGCCCATCCGCACAAAACAGTGGCTGGTGTCTCGAGAACGCACTCCCTGAAATAGGTTTGAAGGTGCAAACGATTATCCGTTATCTCTGTGCAAACCCGCGTAAATGCAGACGTCACGCACATGTGCATTACATGTTCAGTCCAAAGGTATGCGCGTTTGAATTAGGGGTGTCGCAATATACCGGTATTAACGATAATCGTGATATTCAAAGCATGAAATATCGACATCGTGTTAATTTAGAGCAATACAATATACCGGTATTGGCGATATTGGCGTTTCTAGACGCAGCGCTCGTCCGCGCCCGCGCAGCTAGAGTGAAACACTCTGTCCACACCCGAAAAAAGTAAGCTGAGCTCGCCAGTATTAACAACAGAGTTCTTCGGCTTCAAAGAAAACAGCACCTTAGAGGTGGTCGCACACCGGACGAGAAGCGCAGCGCCACGTCTTTAAAATTCGAACACATTCTGTATGAGTGTACACACACCGGACAAGAAGCGGTTCTATTCGGCGTCTGTCCGCGGCGCCCAGCAACGGCTCAGGACCTTGTTCAAAATCCTGCCGCGACACAGAGCGCAGAAAAAAGTGTTCAGATCACAGACTCAGCAACTATTGTATTTAATTGTACAGTATAATCATAACATAGTACAGACATTATCTCAATTCCATAATGTCCTTAAACATAATGATATTGCTGGCCATAAACTGAGAAAGTGCGTGTCCGGTGTGCAATACCTGGAGTTGTCATAGACGCGACGCGGATATTATTTTACTAGTCATCATGGAATGGGAAACGTGACATTAACTGTTAACAGGGGGTTTCTGTGTTCATATATTTAATAAAGGGTGATTATTAAAATTAAGAACCCCGTTTTCTTTACTCATCTTATTTTTGTATTTGTATTTGCACTTGATTTTTTTATTCAAATCTGCTATCTGCATGACTTTATTGGCGCCAGTGCAACAACAGGTTTAAGAGCTTTTCAGTTCTTCAGGAAACCTTCAGACAGTGTTTGGCTTCAGTTTGAAACCAGATAAACTTCACATGCTTGTCTTCCTTCACAAAAATCCCCCCCCCCATAGATTCTATAGATATCGCGATATATCGATATCGTGAATTCTTTTGGCCACAATAACCGTGGTGTGAAAAATCTAACATCGTGACAGCCCTAGTTTGAATATATATGTGCGCAAGCGTGCAGTCCTTCTTTACAAATCAACCCTTAATAAACTACTTGTCTGGCCTTAAACATTTATAATACAGAATTTTTTGGTCATGTCTGCGTAGCCACGCGATCCGAAACATTTTATCTGGGGACTGGTTGACACTTCAGGACTGCGTTATCGTCATGTCCAGGCGCAGGTCCTTCATCAGATCTGGATACGGCCTAGATACATCAGACTGCGGTAAACCTCCGATACACTGAGAGACTAATATTAGCGTAGACGCCATCCTTCTTATGATGTAACAAGTACATCAGGATTTATGGGGAGTGTTCCCGGTTCCGGCTGACCTAATCTATGCAGCCTAACATTGAGTTATAGAAGTCTATAATGTGTTATGTGTATGCTAGGCCAAAGCTAGGCCAAATTAACCAACCAAGAAAAACAAAAGGTAGTTTTCCTGCTCTCATGAGCGCTCACCCTTTCTTGGCCAGCTCCAGATCTTTCTCATGATGATGCAGAGCCTTGTCCATATTCCCAAGATCCAT
The DNA here is from genome assembly GCF_964197995.2 of Scardinius erythrophthalmus. NCBI lineage: Eukaryota > Metazoa > Chordata > Actinopteri > Cypriniformes > Leuciscidae > Scardinius > Scardinius erythrophthalmus. The sequence goes on along the minus strand of NC_138221.1, from coordinate 62,104,148 downwards.
CAATGCATTGCCTACACAGGACATAAAAGAAAATGTTGTATCTCTGATTCTTGTGCTATTGATATTATATATTTAAGTATTGGGCCGATGAGATTCCCAGACTCTACCAATGCAGCTGTGCAGGTTCCCAAGCACTTCTCTCTTATTGGGCAGCACCTGCTCAGACCATTCCTTCACCGCCTTCATGAGCTCACGGGCCTTCTTCAGGCCGCTTTCTGCATCGCCGGCACTCAAGGCTGACAATTCAACAAATAACTCTCAATAAACCCAATAACATACAGAACATTTTCTGAAAATGTTTGCCAATCCAAATGTCATGCGATCCCAGAGTGTTGCTAAGATTGTTTCTATGATTCTATAGGATTTTGTGGCCTGTTTTATTGTCCACCAGGAAAAAATCATGTGTCACCTAAAAAATCTCTTAACATTTGGTAATTATTGTAAAATTTCACAGAAGTCATTTTCTAATCAAGCAGTTTTCTGTTGGTCAACATGGTGAACCCACGTGACAAATGTGAATCTCCTGTGAAATTTGTTTCGCCCTCATGTGAAATTCCAGAATGTGTGGACTGGATTCCCATTGATGAGCATCAAATATTTATTTCAAAAACATTACAAAAATCTTACTGACCCCCAACTCTGACAGTAGTTTATGATTTTGCATGTGCAACATGAGTATGCAACTAATGCTAAACTTTCTTGTTAGGAACCTAATGCTGTGACCTTTGAACTCTGCAGAGGTTCACCTTTGTCAATATCCTCCAGACTGGCGAGGACATATCGGGTTGGGTCTGAGGGTGGCTTGTGTTGAACCCGGTTCCACCGCTGCTGCACTAGTGTTCGGTCTCGTTGACGAGCATAGATGGGCTTCTGCTGCTGCCAGAATGCTGTCCGCGTGTCCAGATAGGAGATACAGCCCACGATCAGATCTTGCACACGCTCTCCAGTTCCAATCTTACCTTTTATAAGATCTGTATGGGAGCAGATTGCCATACTTTATATAGAATATACACCATCATAGATGCAAACTAACATCAAACAAGGCCTAAAAAAACATGAAAACACACACCTTCATCTTGCAGAAGTTTATCTAAGAATTCTCTGTCACTGTACAGTTCTCCCAGAAGTTGCTTGGCCGCTTTTTCATATTTGCTCTTCTTCTGGCCATGCTTTTTGGATTCCTTCTTATGAGAATGACTCAAATGCTTGGGACGAACCTTTGGGAACGCATCAAACAAACTAATATGCATTACTAACTGCTAACATGAACATAAACATAAATTATAAACAATTAGGCTAGTGACAAATGGTCAAAAAGTGATTTAGTTTTTGAGATACCCCTACCGGAGATAGAACTAAACCCAACAATGTTTTTCCTCATCTCTAAGGTCTCCCATATATGAAATGGATTCTTGGCTCAAAATATTTTAAATATTAATATTAAATGTTAATTAAATGTTTCATTATTAAATGTATCTTATATTTGAATTTCTCACCATTCTTCTCACCACTGATAATGGGCTTTGGGCTAAATTATGTCAGTGTTCCATTTTCTTTCATTTTAGACACCTCATACATTGAGTGACAGAACACCCTGATTTTTCGTGCTATATTTACATATTTGGTATTGCTGGATTCAGCACAACCCTATCTTTCCAACAAGTCATCATATGTGTTTCTATGATAATCCCTGGCAAAGCAACCACAAAGTAAATGAAAACATTCTGCATAGATATTCAATTTGTGCATGTCCGCTTATTTTAGGTATGTGTTTATGTGTCTCTAATTATTCCATACATCAAGATATTCACATCCAGTCTTTTCTAGTAGGTAAAGCAACTTCCTGACTATAAACATAGCAAGTTTCAAAGCTCTCAGAGCTTGTGTGATTGATCTGCATTAGTTTATATGCCTTAACTCCCATACGGACAGGCTATATTTTAGTCCTTTTTTTGGTTTTGGGGTGTATAACAATATCTGTTAATTTAACCATTTTAGCAGTAAAATATTTGGAGCCAATAATCCATTTCATATATAGGAGACCTTAGAGATGAGGAAAAACATTGTTGGGTTTAGTTCTACCTCCGGTAGGGGTATCTCAAAAAATTGGGGGCATTGTCACTAGCCTAAATGGTGTGACGGTGTGGTATGAGTGACGGGGTAGGTGGCATAACGGAAGAGAGAGAACGAGCAAGAGATAGCTCACCCCGTTGTAGAAGAAAGACAGGTCTCCTTTATTCTCCAACTTCACAGAGGAAGGACCTTTTAGATCGGGGAGAGAGAGGCAGATGAGGGTTACTAACTTAAGTCACTTTGTTGTGTAACCAAAACATGAACTCCTCATTTCTCATCATGTTGTGTCTAAGGACTCACTGCCCACTGAGTTCTCGATTGCCTCTTGAGATTTCTGGATTCCCAGTCTGAACTCCTGTAGCTCTGGACGTAGCTCATGGCCTCTGTGATAGTAGACCAATGCAAACTCAAAATCCCCCATAGTGTAGAGGGCTTCAGCCTTCTGATACAGACCCTGCAGGACACAGGATGGAGAACCAGAGAGAATCAGGTGACTTGTTAAAACATCAGAAATACAGTAAAAACAGGAATATTGTGAACTATTATAACTCCAGTCTTCATTCATTGTCACATGATCCTTCAGAAATCATTCTGATATTCTGAGATGCTGCTTTGGTGCTCAAGCATTTTTTATGATCAATGTTGAAAACAGTTGTGCTGCTTAAAGTCCCCCTGTAGTCAATCATTTCATCGCTGAAAACTCATCTCTGATCACCAAAATGACACATTTTTTTAACTCTACATCCTTGCTTCATTTAGTATTCGCGGATTCATGAATATTTCATATTAGCCCCGCCTCCAGTCACTCACACCTGCTCAGAGACCCACTCAGTCAACTTACTGAGGTAAACGCTGCACAATGATATCGCTCTTGACTTTACAATATTTTTTTTATTTTTTTATGTAAAAATTAAGTATTTACTATCACTTTTGATCAATTTAATGCATCCTTTGTGAATGAATAGTGACCCCAAACCTTTGCTAAACATCAGATAATTCAGATGTGCTTTTACTGTGCTTTTTAGAGAGCTTATATAGTGGCTCCATAAACACCAGTTAAAAATTCATGAATTTCATTGGATTACATACAAAATACCAATCTAAGTGTCATGTGAAAATCTAACGGTACACTTTCCACAGAACGAACCTCTTATTTTGGTTATTTAGCATTTTAGTGGATTTCCCCTCACAGGTAGAGTCATGTTTCACCAAGTGTCATTTTTGCCTTAACATTTTTAGTGTTAATCCTAAACAGTATATTCATTCACAAAGTTATATTTGTAATATTTTGTTTTCGAAAAAAGTGCTTGTGATATAAAGGTCACTTTTTCTGAGACCGAATCGTCATCTGATAAATTATCAGTAAATTCGCCCCCTTCAGGACAAGTGTCTCACTACAGGTGCACATACAGTGACTCAGAGCTGTGGCTGCTGGGAACTTTTGGAACAAACGATGAGAAAACTAGGAAAAAAGGGAAGCTAGGACGGATGAACACATAATATCTATGGATGAACACCTTGAAGTAGTTTTTGTTGTCTTTGAGGGAGGTCTCGGCGTCTTTCAGCGCGCTCTCTGCATCTCCTAATTTCACATAACACCTGGATCTGGCGACCAGACAGTTCTTATCATCCGGCTGTAAACTTAAAGCCTGTTGGATAGCAGAGAAGACGCTTATAAAATGTAAAATAAAGCAATCAATTTAATTTCGTCTGAACGTAAGCAATGCAATATGTGTGTTTCGCATAGTTATTAGCTCACCGTGGAAAAGCACTCGATAGCTTTGACATACTCGCCCTTCTGAAACAGCTGGTCACCTTCAGACATAGGTGGTAAAGGTACTCTTTGGCCCGGCTTGTTCTCCCTCGTTATCAGACATTTTAATTGTATTTAAAGCAGAATTATATTAAAACCTTTCAGTACACATCAGTAAGAGCAACCGTCCCGTCCGCTCGTATCCTAGAAACGCTCCTAACAAAACCCAGTGGAGCCAATGAACTGCGTTAGGAACTTTGATTGACATGCCAACACATACTACGACATTTAATCCGAAACGTTTAGGTATAATGTAAATAAATTATATATCGTTTATAAAACGTAAAATATTATCTAAAATAATATTTCGTAAAAAAAAAAAACAACGTTTTTCTTTTTGTTTGTTTGTTTTACATTGTGACTGTTTATATAATGTTTTCAATAAATGTAAAAAAAAAAAATGTAAATAAATTATTGCTGAGATTTCCCTTATTGTAAAATCTCTTAAACTCATTGATAACAGTAAGAACAAGTTTCCTAACTATGTACGTTTTTCTTACTTGTTGAGGAGTCAGTTATTGTTTTATTAAAAAAAAAAAATAATGTGTTAATGTATTCAATGCTGTGCTGTTTCTTCTTTGTAAAAGAAATAATAAAAAAAAAAATGTAAATAAATTATATATTGTTTATAAAACGTAAAATATTATCTAAAATAATATTTCGTCCATTGGTTGGTCATCGTTGGTGTTTGGCTCGAGGTCATGGTGCAAAGGACCCTAGGTTGATGTTACCCCGAACCATCCCTTTAACTGCATTTTCCTTTTTGGAGAGTTGGCAGCCTTGGCGCCAATCCGTTGCCATGGAGTGAGACCGAGAGAAATAGCAACAGAGCAGCTTGATATTGCATTTTGCAATACGCTGCAGTTTCTTGGAAATAAATGGAAAAGGAGGAAGCGAAAGGAAAGGGGCTCTATCGGGAGAGACTAAACAACAACGCCAGGCAGCGTTAAGAGAAACTGCTTGACATCAACAACATGGACCCGTACGACATGCCAGCTACAGAATGGACAAAGACCCAGAAGCACTACCAGCTTTCACATGATTAAATGTAAATGAAAGCTCTGATTCAATGATTATTTTGCACCATCACTCAAAACTGAGCACTGCAGTCTCTCGCTGCACGTTTATTAGGGTGTTTTAGTAAAATATGTATTGATAAATTTAGCCTACTGATGTTTAATTTTGGGGACAATCAATTGGTTTTATGTCCAGCTGCACTACTTCCTGAACTTCAGCCAGCTCCTTTGTTTCCTGTCTTCCATTATTGGACAAACTGATTAATCAGGTGTGCCTGCATGACCTCAGTAACAATAATCAGACACACCTGGATTAATCAGTTTGTCCAATAATGGAAGACAGGAAACAAAGGAGCTGGCTGAAGTTCAGGAAGTAGTGCAGCTGGACATAAAGCCAATTGAGGTTACTCACCACACACTTTCACGAGGTGCATGGATGCAGCAGTCTTTCCCCTGAGGCAGAAGGAGATGCGCATCCTGAATTATCTCAACGACTGGCTCATCCTGGCCCAGTCAGAGGCATAACTGATTTCTCACAGGTCTGTGCTCCCTAGCCTTTTGAAATCCCTAGGACTCAGAATCAATCTAGCCAAGAGCTCACTGTCTCCCAGCCAGATAATCAGTCCAGAACCAAGACCCTATTTCATGTGAAGAACCGCTGGTGCTTTCCTTCCTTCAGGAGCTAATGGACACGGGTCGCACCCCCTCCACATTCAAAGTTCATGTGGCAGCCATAGCAGCACCACGCTCCTGTGGCCGGCCAATCGCTGGGTAGAAGCAACCTGGTTGTTCGCTTCTTGAAAGGGGCAAGGAGGCTCAACCCGCCTCGTCCTCTTACCTTACCCCCCTGGGACCTGTCGACGGTCCTTAGGGCTCTCAAAGGGCCCCCCTTCTAGCCGCTACAGTTGGCCGAGTTACGGCCACTTTCGCTTAAAAGCTTTATAACAGACGCCACAGTGACTACAAAAATCTCGATAAGAGGGAGTTGTTATGGAGAGGAATTGCAGATAAAATAAGATTCGATGGTGAGTTTCATATTACTTAATTTTCTTTCATGTACATAGGCTTGTAACTTTTCCCCGCAAACTTTTGACCATCGCCATCGTTTGTGTGCTGTAGTGGAGGAGGTTAAACAGAAGTGGAAAAGGTACACGAGGAAAAAGTGTGAGGATGATTGCCGGAGTGGACAGGCTGCTAAAAACATGGAAGTGGAAGTTTATGAAGGTGATGGAGTTCTTTGCAACATCAATTGAATTTCGAAGATATTAACATTAGAACATTACAATACATATTTGTGTGAGCTATACGATATGTAATGCATTGACATTAAACAGTGATTAATATGATATCATGGCATGTTCCCTGTACACCGTGTGATCACACCTCTAGTTCAATATACTAGTTTGTGCTAGTTTGTGTTCTGTGTATCCACAACTTTCCCGAACTCTGACCTTTCCCGTGATCGCTATGGCAACGTAGAACAAGCCGGTAACGCACTTCCGGTTTACGTTAGCCTGTAGATACTGCAGCTGGCAAAATGATCACATCTCACAGATGGTCGCATGGATCTGATTATCTTACAAGTACTGGTGATAGTACAGTTAAAGTGCCCCATCCGTCTACCTTAACGGAATGGGTAGACGATATGAAATTGTGGCCAGACGTTAGCTATGTTGATATCGTCAACTATTTCGTCCTTAGTGAGGGTGTTGATGGTGAGACACTAAGAAATTATAAGAGCACAGAGGCTTACAACTATCTACACAACAACAAAATCGGAAAAATACTGTGTACAAAATACGATGAGTTTATTTCCCTTAAGGCTGAGGTCGAGCCTAGTCAGAGCCTCAACAAGCCCAAACACCTTGCTTGGGTAATAACGAGGCCGATTGGTATCATCGAAACAGTCGGCTGTTCATGCATTGCAGGGCTAGGGAAATCTTGTAGCAATGCAGCAGCTGTCATTTGGAAGGTAGGCATAGGCTGTTAGAGCGATCTTGCTACACATCAAATCTGTAAATTATTGAAAACAATAAACATATCCCTTACAAAAATATATACAGTTGTACTGCTGTTTTTTCTAAGTACAGTGCAGCACAATATGTCCGTGTCCAAAATATTGAATGTCTGCAGTACAGTACTGTAGTGTGCAATGCAGTTAATGTACAAACAGGTACTAATTCTAAAAAATTTGAATATTGTGCAAAAGTTTATTTATTTCAGTAATGCAACTTAAAAGGTTAAACTAATATATTATATAGACTCATTACATGCAAAGTGAGATATTTCAAGCCTTTATTTGTTATAATTTTGATGATTATGACATGATTATGACATACAGTTTATGAAAACCCCAAATTCAAATTAGAATATTGTGAAAAGGTTTTCATAGCTGTAAGCTATATATAATATATACTTATACTTTTATATTTGTTATACATATATTATGGACAAATAAAGACATATTTATTTGGCATATCTCACTTTGTATGTAATGAGTCTATATAATATATTAGTTTCACCTTTTAAGTTGAATTACTGAAATAAATGAACTTTTGCACGATATTCAAATTCGAGTTTCACCTGTAATCAACAACAATTTATCATTATCGCTGATTCAGGTTCAGAATGCAGTGGTTAGTGGAAAGACAGGGCTTGCATGTACTGATGCGCAGCGGAGATGGAATGAAGGGACGTCCAAGAACCTTCAGCCCAAGCGTCTGAGCCAGATAGATTTTAGACACCACAAGGCAGAGGATGAGTATGAGGGAGAGACTATGGCAATTGGCAGTCAACTCCCAAACACACCACAGTATCAGTCCCACAAAGACTTTAGAGAGAGCGTGGACACATCTCAAACAAAACCTCTATTCCTTCTCAAGAACACGCTACTGGAAAAGTGTTACAATGCCACTCCATCAGCAGAACAACAGGGCAGCTCAAAAGAACAGGGAACCACCAGTGATTTAACATTTCTGTCACATCAAAATCATGACAGTGATCTGAGTTGTGTGAAATGCCAGAAATTCTATCAGGCTTATGTTAATATGGATGGCAAACAAGCTGATACACTGGAACTTGAGACGAGGGGCAGAGTGAATCTGATCTGTGGTAGCCTGGATGCCAGCCGAACTTAGCCCCGCCCACAACATTTTTTGTTCGGGAAGTTCGGTCTGGACTCGCTCCGTTGAGGAGCTATTATGCCCGAACAAAAATTGTTCGGACCAATCAAATTGTCAGGGCGGGCTTTATACGATGATGGACAGATGAGCAACGTAATCATCTACGTCACCAACGAGCGCTTGGGTTGAATTCGTTAACACCAAAGACGACAGCCGCTTGAGAATTGAGATTTCACGAGTTCACACTTACAAATAAGGCTACGTTTACACGTAGGTGGCTATTTTCATAAACGGACATTTCACCCCTCTTCGTTTTCAAAAATAACATCGTGCACACGAACCTGTGTATATGCTGTCAAGAGCATGCCAAACCTGTAGGTGGCAGTGTAACGAGAAGCTCAAGCCCACCTTAGCCAATCAGAATCCCGTAAATAGTCACATTCTGTGACGTCGCTACCTAAAACTCCGGTTTTCTCTGTTTACATGCAAACGTGCAAACGAAGATTTTCAAAATCTCCACTCTGGCCGGAGTTTTTAGAAAGAATCGGTTTCATTGGCGAATCCTCCGTTTGCGTGTAAACGAAGGGCGCAAACGAAGGGAAATGTCTCCGTTTTTCAAAATAACCATGTACGTGTAAACGGGGCCTAAGTCAGATAGAATAAATGCATATTTGGCGTGCTGTCCGAGGAGAGGCTCCAGGCTCGGTATTCGGCCCGAACCCAGTACCCCCCCGTATTCCTGGCTGTGGAAGAACAGGCCGAGAGTGAGTGGAGGGATGCTGAAAACTGTCAAGGAATGTTAGGTGAGTTGACAGAGTGAATATATGTTTCCTCTCATGCTGATAGGGAGACATGGTGTTTGATGACAAGTTGATTGGATTGATTATGTGAACATGCTCCTGCCGAACTTTGTTTATGAAACATCATGTGTAGATTCCGCCATCGCGTCTGTTATAGAAGATATCGACAGCGCATTCATTTTAAAAGAGGAACAGAGAACCGCGATCAAGGCATTTGTCGATCGGAAACATGAATGAAAACTTACTCCGTTGCTCTGATTGGTTGTAGGTCTATCCAATTAAGTGCAGAGGCATTTTCCTTCCTGATTCGGTTGAAACACGCCTCATAATCAAAGCTCAATGGAGCAGTATCAGACTCACATTCTGACTAGAATCTGAGTATGACGACGTCAGGCTAGATCTGTGGCACAGTTCTAGGAAACTTAGAATTACAGCCAGTTCAGCAAAGAAGGTACCTGTACGTGCAGGCACAAATAATGAAAAGTTTTTGTGAGAGCACTTTTACCGCAGTTTTCGTGGTAACTATGCCACTAATTATGGGAAAGAAAAGGAAAAAAACAGCTTGCAACCAATTGAAAGAACAGGGAAGAAACATAACACACACAGGCACAGTTGTATGTGGTGCAGAGCCATGGTTATCAGCAAGTCCGGATGGAATCATCAACTCCTGTGAGCTCATAGAGATTAAATGCCCCGTCCCCAATAAAAATCACCAGACACTCAGTAAACTGTTATCTCAAAGATTCAGTGATTTCAAGATAGTGGATGGAAAACTTGAGGTTCAGAAAACTGGTAGCCGAGGCTATTACATGCAAGTCCAACTAGGAATGTTTTGCACAGGTCTCAAGACAGCCAGACTGATGATCTGGACACCAGATGAGAGTGTGGTATTTAGTGTACCATTTGATGAGCTGTTTGTCACAGAACAGGTGAAGCGGTTGAGAGCTTTCTACTTCTCATCCATGCTGCCTCAACTTGTTGATGAATTTGCTGCGGGGCGGCTTAAGTTTGATGGGAGATACACTGAAATTGTGAGGAAAGTGTAAAGCAAGAGTAAGGAAAGACAAATGTGACCAAGGGCCATTGTTAGTGCCCACTGTTGAAAATAATTCAATTTACAGCAATTAAATGTTCATTTATGTTTATTATGCATCTATTTTCATATTGATAAAAAAAATCAAATGTCTACTGACAATGTCTGACATGGACAACATTTCAACAATTACAAATATTAAATATGTTTTCATTACAATACTTGAGTTTATTTGAAGCTGCACTGTTCTCTGCACTGCACTGAAGTTCACATTTCCCATTGCTTCCCCCTGAACTCTGCCCGACTCCCCCTGCTTGGTTTTAAACACGCATGAAGTGACCTACTGCTCGCCATCACGAATGAGATCACCCCGCAAATTCACAAGGGCAGAACATATTCGTAAAATTTTGTCTACTTTTGGGGCCAGGGAAATAGGCACTACTTGTGATAAGATTTTAAACACCTTTAGGCGTCTGATGGCCCTTTCCACATGTATTCTAACATTTGCAATTCTTCTAGTGGAAGTGACCTGTTCTTCAGAAAGTTGTGCACCTTTTTTTGTGAATGAGGGTAATGACTAGGTTAACTTTCCTTTCAAAGAGTATGTCTCTAATTTTGAATCCACGGTCTGCCATGACCTCATCACCCGGTTGTAAGTACTCTAGAATCCCAGAGTCCATAGTAATAAACTTGTCACTACAGCGTCCACCATAAGATGCAGAGACAAACATTATTAATCCACATGGAGCAATACTTACAAGGTACTTAACTGTATTATGGGAGTAATAATGGCTATAGGACTCTCCTCTTGAGTCTAGGTTTTTGGGTTTTTGTAACAGGCTCTCACTACAATCCAAAATGCATGTTGTCTTGGGGTAATTCGTTTTAACCCTCTGGGCTTCTTCGTAAATGGGTCACACTTAGCTTCCTCCCGGTCAAAAACGGACGAAGCCTTAAAATTAGGGGTGTAACGATTCAACTACATCGATGTATCGATTCATATTCTTAATGATCCAACTACATCGATCTGTGCTCGGCAAGTTATATCGATCTAGACATATATCGATCTAACATCGTTTTAAAAGGTAATGAATCGATTGTATCGATACTATGAAATAACGCATTGGATTTAAGCACGTCAGACTTTATAAGGATGTTTTTTTCTTAGCACTTTTAATGATAAAGGCGTTAAACGTTACTCGATTCAGTCTGCCTATCTGTGACGTCGTCGCCATGCATGACGCGCCAGCATGAGCGCAAAGACAACAAGCAGCTTAAAGTCTCTCACCTCAGAAAAACGGACTTTCCTGTCCTCTCAGCCGCTATACTGCAGTAGCGCGCACTCTTCAATTGCACGCGCAAATGCGGCGGCGCGCGCTGCAGGCTTATATCGTTTCACTAGCCTATATATAAAGCACAAAATAAACTACAAGCATGCAACGTCGTTACGTTTTAAATTAGAAAAAACGTGTTGTCCAGATTCAGTATCTGCGGTCAGATGATGTTGTCAGGCTATATGTCCGTGTCATTATTCTATCATTATTTTCATAACTTGTTACGAAATAAAGTCTCTCACCTCAGAAAAACGAAATCTCATGTCCTGTCATCGTTATACTGTGCTCGTAGCGTGCACTCTTTAATTGCACGCGCATAATTAATTGATACCTGATTCCCTTTCATGAATTTTTGGCTAAAAAGTCACTGAATCGATTTCAAGTCACTGAATCGTATCGAATCGTATTGTTCTAAATGAACCAATATCGTCCTTGAATCGTATCGACAACCACGAATCGCGATACGAATCGAATCGTTGTTAAAACGAATCGTTACACCCCTACTTAAAATTTTACTTTACTTTTTCCCAGGTTAACCAATCAAATATATTTTTGTTCTATAATATTTTCTGATTATTATTTAGAATTTTTAGAGTTTTTTATGATACTTTGCATTAATTATATAATTTTTATGAGCTATTTTTTCCATTAGCCTCCTCAGACCCGAGCTTTGGTTTGGCATGCATTTTAGATTTCTTCTAGCTTTTTGGGTTTAGGAGGGACCAATATATATAATAACCAGATATTATCTTTGAACATGAAGCACTTTTTGAAAAAAATGATGTCCACATATGTGGACACTGGGTCTGAATTCACAGAAAAAAAATCAATACACCATTGTGTAACAAAGTGCAAATCTCTTTTATTTACAACCTGTGCCTGAACATTTTTCGTTGTTACTCTTGTATAACTTCTGAACATACATACATACATCTTCCGCTTATCTGGGGCCAGGTCGCGGGGGCAGCAGTCTAAGCAGAGATGGCCAGACTTCCCTCTCTCTAGACACTTAGTCCGGCTCTTCCAGGGGAACACCGAGGCGTTCCCAGGCCAGCCGGGAGACATAGTCTCTCCAGCGTGTCCTAGGTCTTCCCCGGGGTCTCCTCCCGGTGGGACGTGCCCGGAACACCTCCCCAGGAAGGCGTCCAGGAGGCATCCGGAACAGATGCCCGAGCCACCTCAGCTGGCCCCTCTCGATGTGGAGGAGCAGCGGCTCTACTCTAAGCTCCTCCGGAGTGACCGAGCTTCTCACCCTATCTCTATGGGATCGCCCAGCCACCCTGCAGAGTAAGCTCATTTCGGCCACTTGTATCCGGGATCTTGTCTTTTCGGTCATGACCCACAGCTCAGCCCAGGTGAGTTGGAAAATTTATCCGGGGCCCCACCCTGGAGCCAGGCCCGGGGTGGGGCTCGTATGAGAGCGCCTGGTGGCCAGGCCTCCCCCATGGTGTCCGGCCGGGCTCAGCCCGAAGAAGCGACGTGGGGCTGCCCTCCCATGGGCTCACCACCCGTAGGTGGTACTGTAAGGGGCCGGTGCTTAGAGGATCGGGCGGCAGGCGAAGGCGGGGGCTTCGACGACCTGATCCCTGGACCCTGGAGGGGTGCTGGAAAGCGCTCTGACTGGGGACTCCATCGTTCTACTTGGGGACTTCAACGCCCACGTGGGCAGCGACAGTGACACCTGGAGGGGCGTGATTGGGAGGAACCGCCCCCCTGATCTGAACCCGAGCGGGCTAGTCACAGTTTGTCCATAACGAACACCATGTTCAAGCATAAGGGTGTCCATCAGTGCACGTGGCACCAGGACACCCTAGGCCGGAGGTCGATGATCGACTTTGTGACTTTGTGGACGTTTCATCTGGCCTCTGGCTGTATATCTTGGACACTCGGTGAAGAGAGGGGCGGAGCTGTCAACTGATCACAACTTCTGAACATTGATATGGAAAAACAAAATTTATATCCAAATAAAAAACATATCCAAAAAAAAAAGAAAATTTGCTTTCTTTTTTGTAACACTCCAAAACTTCAACTTCTCCAAACTAGGAATGTTATTTTTATTTGTGTGTGTGTGCACGCTCGATCGCAGTGAGCAAGAATGTGTGTGTGTGTGTGTGTGTGTGTGTGCGCGCACGCGATCGTGAATGGGCAAGAGAGAGTGTCTGTGTGTGCGATCGCGAGTGATCAAGAGAGTGTGTGTGTGTGCGCGCACGCGATCGTGAATGGGCAAGAGAGAGTGTCTGTGTGTGCGATCGCGAGTGATCAAGAGAGTGTGTGTGTGTGCGCGCGCACGCGATCGTGAATGGCCAAGAGAGAGTGTCTGTGTGTGCGATCGCGAGTGATCAAGAGAGAGAGAGTGTGTGTGTGTGTGTGTGTGTGTGTGTGTGCACGCGCGCCACGAAGCTCAGTGCAAGTTGTGCAACTACAAATTCTAAAAAAACTAAAATTCTTATACAGTTTCATCGAAGTTAAGTCCCAATGATGTCCACATATGTGGACATCAAGTTTAGCAGCCTAGTAAATCTTTCCTGTTACAAAAGTTTGTCAAATGTGCATGCCATTTTAATAATACAACACTATTATGCATAACTTAACAAGAATCAACGATGAAATGTTATTACATTTTTTACCTTGTGGGCGTTTTGGTCTGATGTGGCTGCGTGACATTTCGCCTCTGTTCTCCGCCATCTTGAAATTATTTATGTTAATTTTTTTTTTCTCCTGACACCACCAGATGGCAGTATAAGTGTCCATGTTTGTGAAAAACATGTTCCAGTTGCACAGAATTAAGTATTAAGCTGCACACAGCCAAAAATGTGGTGTCCACGTATGTGGACACCGGGTCTGAGGAGGGTAGAAATAATTTTTTTTTTATTTATTTTTTTTATAAATGCAACATTCCACATCAAAATAGAGTGCAGGCCTAAAAACAAACAAAAAAAATTCAAGTGAGAAGAGCGCCATCTAGTGGCTTCAAAATGTATTAATATGTGTCATGTCCTATAACCGCCTATAGGCTGCCTATAGCTTTTTTATTCATTAATTTATTTTTATTCCCATTCGGAAAGAAAAAAAATCATTACTAAGCAACCACTGAATGGAACAACACAAATTATATATCATTCTAAAGCTTAGGATCTCAGCTTTTTAATGCATCTAATTACATTTATTAACTCCTAACGAGTGCTGAGTAATCCCTCTAAAACCGAGTGTACCGCCAGCAGGCGCCACCTAGCTGCGAAAATATTCTTTACCATATTTTTCAAAAATCTTGCCTTGATTAACACAAAGTTGATGTCATTTGAAAGCTTAGAGTCTGAACTTGTAGGACAAGCGAGCAACAAGAGGCTCGACTGAAACGCGCAACTGTGTGTTTTCTGGAATACTCTGCTCTCTTGTTATTGTCAGCGTTGCTTTGTAGTCAAGGTAAGCCCATCTTCGATTCTCAGCTTCCCTTATATTTTTAACTTCACATAATTGTGTATTTTAGTTGGACGCGTTGCCACATTAAACAAGCAGCCGCGAGTGAAAATTATTATTGTTAAAGTCTAATTTGCACTTTAAGCCTCTGCTCCTAGCACTTTCAAAGCGAAAGTTGGCCCATTATCGCGTTATCCACTTAATTGCAAGACCGAACCAGCATCTGTTAGAATACCTTTAAATAGACGAGATTCAGTTCACTCCTGTAGGACAAGCGAGCAACAAGAGGCTCGACTGAAACGCGCAACTGTGTGTTTTCTGGAATACTCTGCTCTCTTGTTATTGTCAGCGTTGCTTTGTAGTCAAGGTAAGCCCATCTTCGATTCTCAGCTTCCCTTATATTTTTAACTTCACATAATTGTGTATTTTAGTTGGACGCGTTGCCACATTAAACAAGCAGCCGCGAGTGAAAATTATTATTGTTAAAGTCTAATTTGCACTTTAAGCCTCTGCTCCTAGCACTTTCAAAGCGAAAGTTGGCCCATTATCGCGTTATCCACTTAATTGCAAGACCGAACCAGCATCTGTTAGAATACCTTTAAATAGACGAGATTCAGTTCACTCCCGTAGGACAAGCGAGCAACAAGAGGCTCGACTGAAACGCGCAACTGTGTGTTTTCTGGAATACTCTGCTCTCTTGTTATTGTCAGCGTTGCTTTGTAGTCAAGGTAAGCCCATCTTCGATTCTCAGCTTCCCTTATATTTTTAACTTCACATAATTGTGTATTTTAGTTGGACGCGTTGCCACATTAAACAAGCAGCCGCGAGTGAAAATTATTATTGTTAAAGTCTAATTTGCACTTTAAGCCTCTGCTCCTAGCACTTTCAAAGCGAAAGTTGGCCCATTATCGCGTTATCCACTTAATTGCAAGACCGAACCAGCATCTGTTAGAATACCTTTAAATAGACGAGATTCAGTTCACTCCCGTAGGACAAGCGAGCAACAAGAGGCTCGACTGAAACGCGCAACTGTGTGTTTTCTGGAATACTCTGCTCTCTTGTTATTGTCAGCGTTGCTTTGTAGTCAAGGTAAGCCCATCTTCGATTCTCAGCTTCCCTTATATTTTTAACTTCACATAATTGTGTATTTTAGTTGGACGCGTTGCCACATTAAACAAGCAGCCGCGAGTGAAAATTATTATTGTTAAAGTCTAATTTGCACTTTAAGCCTCTGCTCCTAGCACTTTCAAAGCGAAAGTTGGCCCATTATCGCGTTATCCACTTAATTGCAAGACCGAACCAGCATCTGTTAGAATACCTTTAAATAGACGAGATTCAGTTCACTCCCGTAGGACAAGCGAGCAACAAGAGGCTCGACTGAAACGCGCAACTGTGTGTTTTCTGGAATACTCTGCTCTCTTGTTATTGTCAGCGTTGCTTTGTAGTCAAGGTAAGCCCATCTTCGATTCTCAGCTTCCCTTATATTTTTAACTTCACATAATTGTGTATTTTAGTTAGACGCGTTGCCACATTAAACAAGCAGCCGCGAGTGAAAATTATTATTGTTAAAGTCTAATTTGCACTTTAAGCCTCTGCTCCTAGCACTTTCAAAGCGAAAGTTGGCCCATTATCGCGTTATCCACTTAATTGCAAGACCGAAACAGCTGTACTCACTGAAGCGGTGAAAGCATTTTTCTGTATATCTGTGTATTTTGCGCGCTGTCGCGGAAGCGTCAGCGGAAGCGTTCAGCTCTCGTGTTCAGCCTCCTCGTGTGAAGACCGACTCGGGTAAAGACCATCGACTCTACCTGCGCGACTCCACCGAGCAGGGACACCAGAAAGGCACTTAAAATTCGCCTTTTCCCTTTCCACTTCTTATCTTATCTTTCTCCCGAATCAGCATGTGTTTTCAACACATCCCTGTTATCGTTCGACAACGCCCTTTCATCACGCGCACAAGGCAGCGCGATACTGCTAATCTGCGTCCCATTCTCTCATCATCACACACTCCTCTCTCTCTTTCCGTGGGTCTATGGAATTGTCAGTCAGCAGTCAACAAAGCTGACTTCATTCCAGCCTTTGCATCTCATTCTACTCTCAGTATCCTGGGCTTGACTGAGACCTGGATTCGTCCTGAAGACTCAGCAACCCCCGCTGCTCTCTCTAGCAATTTCTCCTTTTCTCACTCCCCTCGCCAGTCTGGGAGGGGTGGCGGGACAGGGCTTCTCGTTTCCAACAATTGGAAATACTCAGCGCTCTCTTCTCTATGCAACAACAATTCATTTGAATATCATGCTATCACACTTACAACTCCCAGTAAGATCCATATTGTAGTAATTTATCGCCCCCCAGGTCAGCTGGGTAACTTCGTAGAGGAGCTGGATGTGCTGCTGTCCTCTTTCCCTGAGGACGGCACCCCACTTCTAGTCTTCGGTGACTTCAACATTCATCTCGAAAAACCACATGCAACAGACTTCACCTCTCTACTAGCCTCCTTCGATCTCAAACGACACATCACCACAGGTACTCACAAATCAGGCAACCAACTGGACCTGGTTTACACACGCAACTGCATCACAGACAACATTTTGGTGAGGCCTCTCCATGTTTCAGATCATTTCCTCATCACCTTCAGTCTACAACTCGCTACCCCTGCGCCACCAACCCCACCACCAGTCACCCTCAGGCGAAACCTACGCTCACTTTCCCCCTCCCATCTCTCCTCTGCCGTGTCTTCTTCTCTTCCCCCACCCTCACAATTCTCATCTCTGGATGTGAATACTGCAACGGATACCCTATGCTCCACACTAACCTCTACTCTAGACAAAATCTGCCCTCTCTCCTCCAGGCCAGCACGCGCTACTCCTTCTAACCCCTGGCTATCTGAGGTTCTTCGTGAACACCGGACCGAACTCAGGGCAGCGGAGAGGAAATGGCGCAAATCAAAAGACTCATCTGACCTGAGTATGTATAAATCTCTCCTCTCGTCCTTTTCTGCTGATGTTCATGCTGCAAAATCTTCTTATTTCCACAACAAGATCAACAGCTCCTCCAACGCACGACTACTCTTCAAGACATTCAACTCACTCCTCTGTCCACCTCCACCACCACCCTCCTCCTCCTTAACTGCCGATGATTTTGCAAACTTCTTCACCAACAAAACAACAACTATCAGCAGTCAATTCTCAGCTCCACACACACAGGAACCCAGACCGACCCCTTCCACAGCCAATACCCCTCTGTCCTCCTTTTCGCCGCTAACAGAGGAAGAAGTATCTACACTTCTCCTCTCCAGTCACCCTACCACCTGCCCTCTAGACCCCATCCCCTCACACCTTCTACAAGCCATCTCTCCCTCACTTCTACCAGCACTCACACACATCATCAACTCATCCCTCCATACTGGCACCTTCCCTACAGCATTCAAGCAGGCTCGGGTCACTCCACTGCTTAAAAAACCAACGCTAAACACATCTTTTGTAGAGAATTACAGACCCATCTCTCTCCTACCATTCATTGCAAAAACACTTGAAAGAGCTGTTTTCAACCAAGTAACATCCTTCTTGTCTCTAAACAACCAGCTGGATGTCAACCAATCTGGCTTCAAGAAAGGGCATTCAACTGAGACTGCATTACTGTCGGTCACAGAAGCCCTACGGATTGCAAAAGCTGCTTCCAAATCTTCACTCCTCATTCTCCTTGATCTGTCTGCTGCCTTCGACACCGTGAACCATCAGATCCTTATGTCCAGCCTCTCATCACTGGGCATCACAGGAACTTCACTCGACTGGTTTGAATCCTATCTCACAGGTAGGTCCTTCAAAGTCGCATGGAGAGGCGAGGTATCCAGAGCACATCAACTGACCACAGGGGTTCCCCAGGGTTCAGTTCTTGGTCCCCTCCTCTTCTCCATCTACACTACATCACTGGGACACATCATACAGGCACACGGTTTCTCCTACCACTGCTATGCTGATGACACACAACTCTTCCTCTCATTTCGACCAGATGATCCCACAGTAGCTGCACGGGTCTCGAGCTGTCTGGCAGACATCTCCACATGGATGAAGGAACATCACCTGCAGCTCAACCTGGCAAAGACTGAGCTGCTCGTCCTCCCTGCCAATCCGTCTCTACAGCACGACTTCACCATCCAGCTTGATTCATCATCAATCACCCCATCAAGGTCGGTCAGAAATCTGGGAGTAACGTTTGATGACCAGCTGACCTTCACAGATCACATTTCAAAGACAGCTCGATCATGCAGGTTTGCACTGCACAACATCAGGAAGATCAGGCCTTTCCTAACTGAGCACGCAACACAACTCCTCGTCCAGGCCCTGGTCATTTCTAGGCTTGACTACTGCAATGCTCTTCTGGCCGGACTTCCAGCATGTGCTACCAAACCTCTTCAGATGATCCAGAATGCTGCAGCTCGTCTTGTCTTCAACGAGCCCAAGAGGGCCCACGTCACCCCTCTGTTAATCTCTCTGCACTGGCTACCTCTCGCTGCTCGCATCAAGTTCAAGGCATTGACGCTTGCTTACAGATCTATCACAGGCTCAGCTCCCTCCTACCTTCACTCACTCCTACGAGCCTACATCCCCACCAGACGCCTACGATCAATCAACAAGCGACGTCTCGTGGTTCCATCACAGAAAGCCACAAAATCACTTTCCAGATCATTCTCATTCACAGTTCCATGCTGGTGGAACACTCTCCCCACCCTTATCCGGAATGCTGAATCCCTGACAACATTCAAAAAACAGCTGAAAACCCATCTCTTCCATGAGCACCTAAACTCATTAAAAAAAAAAAAAAAAAAAAAAAAAACCTTTCCCTTAAAATCCCACCTATCATGCTTATGCTACTCTGAATAATGCCTGAACTTCGTATTCTGAACACTTCTTGTGTTGTTGTTGTCTTTTGCCTCTTCATGATGACTCGCTTAATTTAGTCCTGATTTGTAAGTCGCTTTGGATAAAAGCGTCTGCTAAATGACTAAATGTAAATGTAAATGTGAACTTTACAGTGAATGTATCCACTTTGAAAAACTCTTAAGTATTGCAGAGTTATTTGCTGATAAATAGAATTTCTTTTTTTTTCATAATCTATAAAATAATGTACTGCAATGTGTCAAAAACATCATACAGCTCATGAAACATTCTCAGATAATTGAAAATGGCACTTCATTTTTTACAGCATATTATTACAATTAAAATGAGCCCAAAATTAACATAATCTATATATTGCTTTTATGACAAGATATTCTTCATGGAGAAAAAATTGCCCATGAGGGGGTGTCAAAGACTGTACAAAAAGGCTATCTCTTTTACAAATGCTGTAACTTTTGATTCCTTTATCCCATTTTTTTTTTTTTTTTTTTAATCCAGATGCAGCTAACATGTAGGGGGACTTCACTAAAAAAGAATTTTCCTCCTACCTTATTTCCTTCCTGAGTTATTCCATGACAAATAAGAAAGATATGCAAAATCATAATAAAAATTATATATATGTTTTTTTCTTTTATCAGCAGTTTCTCTGCAGGACAATGTCCAAATGTAATGTAATTTATATTTTAAAAAAATTTAAAAAGAGTTCTTTCAAACGATACCTACCTTTTGACTCTCCTTGCTATAGTTTTGGAGTTATTATGATTATATAATTTTTATATAGTTTGGAGCAAAATTTGCTGTTTCAGTCTTACCAGTTCATTTCTCTCTGTGTGTGTGTGTGTGTGTGTTTGTGTGTGTGGGTGTGTGGGTGTGTGTGTGTGTGTGGGGGGGGGGGTCTTATTTGCACTCTTGATGTTTTAGAGTGTCACCCCTTCATTGCTGAACACTTTTTTTCTGCACAGTGGCTGATTTGTAGTTTGTACCACCAAAAGTTTCTCTGAGTTTTCCTATTTTTTCGTATTTCCCATTCATTTCCTATGTCGCCCGTTTTCGGGCGGGAGGAAGCTAAGTGTGACTTTTTTTTTTTACGACCCTTTAACATATCAGAATCATCTCCTTGATTTTTTTTGTGTGTTCATATAGGTAATACAACAAAAGTCACCAAGTTTCACCCCCATCCGATGAAGCAAAAAAATGTAACATTTCGAAACGTTCAAGTTTTCGGTCGTTTTCGGACGAAGAAGCCCAAAGCTAGTGGCATAGTCACCTGAATTGTTTCCCTAGGAAGCCAAGGGATGAGGTTTCTTGTAACTTCCTCCAATTTGTCAATCCAGTAAGATATAATCTTACTCGACAAGCTCTCTGATATGAAGAACCGTCTGCTCAGATCACCAATCATGAGGTTCAATCTTAATTTCATTAATGTTAGTAGTACTTGGTCTCTTACAGACATTTTAAAAGACCCAGCAAACTGTTCAAGCACTGAAACAAGAGAATTAAATGTTTCAAGTGGAATGCCAGTGTACAGTAATGAGTCTGAATCATTTAGAAGAATATTATGTGCCACACTGCACTGTGTTGCTTGATGACGGACTTCTTTAGTGTTGGTGGGCAGCTTTGCATAACCATGATGCAGTAAGGCAGGGTCTTCACACTGGGACGCTATCTTGATGGTTGTGTCAGAAGAGGTGTCCCCATTGCAATCTAAGTTGACAATGAAAATCAAATCAGATTTCAGGCATAATGTTGTGCTCTACTACTTCAGATGGCAAGGTAAGTCATGTTATCTATAGGAGTACCAATACTACTTACAGTAAATGTATAGATGTATATAAATGTATAAATGTAATTTCATATCTCAAATGTCACTATTTGTAAACCACTTCAAAAGCCCAGCAGATGATAAACTGAATAACCAAGGGTGCCAAAACTTTAATAAAAAAAACTGTATAGCCTACATCTAGACACTTAACTCACTATCATCTCTGGTTAACCTACCAACATAGTTTTGCATAATACAGGTTAGAGTCTAACTGAATAAAAAGCAATGTATTAGGCTAACGTACCATGCTCATGGGTTGTGGATGTTTGTCGCTCATCCAAGAATGAAGTCTCCGGAGTTGTGTCAGAGTTTAAGTGGGTGCATGCACTGTAATCTATGTAAGCAATGGAAATTCAAACTGAGTAAGTTAAATTGGTCACCCAGAGAAGACATTCACAACACTGTTAGTATAAGTACAAGCTGTTTATGGTTGTACAATTTCTTCAATTCCTTTATAATATAGTAAAATGTTATTTTTATAATACTTTTAAATACTGTTCAATTTCTTATTTGTGCTTTATGTTTAAAAAGAGTGTTATGTGCATTTACTAAATTAATTATTTTCGCTTGGCATACCAGCGTGATTACGTCATCCCACACTTCAGTGGGTGGCGCGCGCGCCTGTGATGCGAATCATTCTTAGTAAATACACCAACAAAGATGCCATCACTGCAGCGCTCTCTTTTATTTTATTTTTCTTTCATCATTATACTCCTTTCCAGGTAACTAACACACTTCGGTTTTGAGTATAAGCATTGTTAATGCAATACTGATGAGTTGTGTGTGTTTAAAGTAGTTGTTTTTTACTATATTAATAGTGTGTCATGAGTTTAGTATGCCTGAGCACATGGTTAGCATGAGTGTTTCGCGATTAGCTCGATAGCCCGCTATTCGTTATAAATGATCATTATGTCAATGTTATTTGAGTGTATGAGAGTACATGATGTTGTTTCAGTCTTATTTTGTTTGTAAAAAACATAAGATTAGATTGTTACTACTAGCTGTAAATGCCACATGTCATTTTGGGGCTAGAGCATGAGAACTGTACGGAGAGTGTTGAATAGCTTGTTGCTCATATTTTTCCTTCTAGTGTGATGGAATGTTTAAAGTCACTTATTTCTACAACGAGTCATTACTGTGAAAAAAATTTATCTACATGTTGAGAATGTAATGTTTTGAGCTTTTGTTATATGCATAACGGTATTCTCTTATGCTTGATTCTTAGTAAATAAACCAACAAAGAAGCCATCACTGCAGCGCTCTCTTTTATTTAATTTTTCTTTAATCTTTATACTCCTTCCCAGGAGTACTACATTAGCCAACTTAAGCGCAGCAGTGCGGAGCAATAGGCTACATTTAGGTTAATAAAAAAAAAAATTGCTAAAGGATAAATCATGTATTTTCTGTAACAGTTCATTATTTACAGTATGCATGCCATCATGCGAAATAAAGATGTCGCATAAACATAAATTACTTACGAGGCTCTTCCTGCTCGTTATGCACTTCAGTGTTGCTGGTCGAAGCTGATGCCTGACTCGTGTTAGCTTGTACCTCCAAGTTATCCTTGCACCTGATGAGTTTTCGCCTTTTCTTAACTGGTTGTCGTTCATAACCAAGGAATAACTCTGGATTCGGGTGGAGCTCCGTTGGTTTGTGGTCGATGAAATGGTACGAACAGACATAAACTCTCTTCGGTGGATTTTTTAGCTTTAGGGCTGCTAACCATTCTCTTGTTTTTGTTTCGTCTTTGGGAATTGAATAGAGTGCGTATTGTGCTGGGCAACAGGTCAAGCGGCTCCGTTTATGTTGAAAACAGGTCCCATTCATAAACTCCTTCAGTTCTCTTACGAGAGATACTCTCGTACTGCGTAGAATACGCTAGGGGAAAATCCCTTTCCACGAGAATACTGAAGCCAAAAAATTATCCTTAATTTTGTATTAATGTAAAACGCGTTGCGGCAGCATACAGACATAGGCGAGGCAGCTCGCGCGCCTATTGGCTGGTCTGCTGGCAACTGCTTAAGCCTATCGAGCGAGACCTAGAGTGACGTCAGACCCAATGAGGGCGCTTCGCGCCCTCTGCGTCACGTCCCGCCGAAACGGGCGTGGCTTAGGTCTATAAATACCGCTCGCAGGCTTGATATCTCTGATTTTTCATCCTTCAGCGAAGCAACTCACATCGCTGGATCCGAGAAGAAGCCGCGCCGTTGAAGAAAGCACTTCAGCGGGACGAGTCGAGAAGCTGCTGGCCGCGCCGCCTTCATCGCCTTCCTGCTGCGCTATCTGGCGTTATATCCTTTCTCTTCTACTGTGTTTTGTGTATGTGTGTGTGCTCGCCGCCGCGACACACACTCTCATTGCACTAAAAGAGCCGGGCGTCTTAATCAAGACGCCCCTTTCCTGAGGATCACGCAGTTCTCGCGCTCGCTGACGGCGACTGCCCTCACTGCGAGCTAGTTACTGCTTATTGTGACTCTGAGGACTCACCTGGCATCCTTCTCCGAGACTGCTCCTCCGCCCTTCCAACCCGCAAAGCTCGCCGGTTCGCCCGCTTGCCTTGCCTGCTTGGGGGACGATACCCGCTCTCCCTCTGTTCGAGCCGCGCAACCGCGCCGTTCACAGGGGATGTCTGGAGCGGACCGTCACGGGGCTGGCTTTCTCTCTCCCTCTGTTCGAGCCGCGTAAACTGCGCTGCTCACAAGGGAGGCTGGAAGCGGATGGTCGGGGTTAGTTTTTCTTTACGTTACAAGAAAGCTACCCTGCCCCTGCGCCCCATTCACGCGTCACTCACCGGCGAAAGGAGAAAAGTGTTTACAGTCCCGTCGAGACCGGACTGACTTCATTTCTCACACATGTCTCAGTTCCCTGATCAGGCGACTGGAAATGTCTATACTGCAGCAAACGTGCCTGTTTTTTAATACACGCACGTCTGCAAGCAAGATTCAGTGGCGGAATCTTAGGTTTTTCGCACGGGGCACGGGAGACCGGTGTTCGAATCCCGGTCTAACGGCAGATAAATTATGCCGCCAATGCTTCGTTCTGTCAGTTCCCTGGAAGGCGACTGCAGATGTGCATTTTGCAGCCGACGAGCGCGTTGTACAACCCGCTCGCCTGCACCCAGACACTGTTTCTATGGTTCCCGTGCGTCACTGGCGAAAGGAGAAAAGAGTGTTTTAGTCCCGCTGCGGCCGGGCCAATCTCAATTTCTCACACATTTCTCATTCCCCTCTGAAGTTCAGGCGACTGGAAATGTCATTATTGCAGTGAGCGAGCCTGTTGTTACACGCACGCCTGCAAACAAACGCCAGCATGTTGACGCTCTCTGATAATACTCGCGCTAACCAAAATCCTATGTGTCTTCCCCTGTGGGCCAATGGCAGATTCACAGGCTTTCGCACGAGAGACCCGTGTTTGATCCCGGGTCTACCGGCAAATAAAATTATGCCGTCAATGCTCGCTCTGTCAGTTCCCTGTTTAGGCGACTGCAGATGTGTATTTTGCAGCCAACGAGTGCGTTGTACAACCCCCTCGCCTGCACCCAAACACCTTTTCTATGGTTTTCTGTGCGTCACTGGGAAAAGGAGAAAAGAGAGCGTTTATAGTCCCGCTGCGGCAGGACCGACTTCCATTTCTCATTCCCCTCTGAAGTTCAGGCGACTGGAAATGTCGATATTGTAGTGAAAGTCCCGCTGCGGCCGGACTTCCACCAAAGCTTGCCGCTCGTCCAGTTCCAGGAAGTGTGACTGGTCCAGCGTATTTAGCAGCCAACAAGCCGGTTCCATTGCCCGCTTGCCTGCACAAAAAAGCCGTTTTTATGGCTACCCAGATAAATCCCTTTAAGAGTGTATTTTCTGGTGTCCCGGCCACGGCCGACGGTGTTTCATGTGTAGAAAAAATGGCCACTACTCAGTGCCCATTCCTACACACAAGCACAGCCCTTCACACCGGGCTCGCGCACATAAAATCGATTCAGATCGATTGCGCATTTAACGTAGCAAACGTGCCCACTACCCAGTGCCCACAAACGCTACTTCCCACATGTCTCACGGTCTCTGTAAATACGAGACCAGTATGCATACGCTCTGCTCACGCGAGCAATGCTGTAAAAGTGGTGTATGTGCCCGCTGCTCTGCGCCCACGCCCACACACAGACATGGAACTAGCCCAGCCCTCCCCCACTCAGTTAAACACTAAAGAGGAGTCGAGCGCGGGCATTCTGCCCGCTGTTATCAGCGCGCCCCCTGCCTCAGATGTCATGAGCGCGACGCTTATGTCACAGCACACCGAAGCCGCTGTATCGCGAGCCGATCAGAGCGTGCTTCGCATCCAGCCCCTAGCTACTCGCGCACTTGCGTGGGAAAAGCTTCCCGGGGTTTCGAGATGGGTGCTGAACATCATAAAAGAAGGCTATTCGCTGCAGTTTCGCCGGCGTCCGCGCCGCTACATCGAGACTAGGGCTGAACGATATTCTGTTTTAACATCGACATCGCGATGTGCGAATGAGCGATAGCCGGAACATGCGATGTGAAGGGTAATGTTACGTTAGTAGCACCCATAGTGTAAGAGAACGGTAGCACCAGGGTAGCACACAGTAAACACAAGTTTGTTGTATGGCTTTTTGCTGGGGTGACATACGCGTTCCGCGTGCCTGCACAGTGAGGATCTGACAGGAACGCGCTCACCGCTCACAGCCAACATTCACTGGCAATCCTATAGCTAAAAATGCGCGACGAAGAGGATCCGCCGCAAAAAAGTCAAAATCAGCTATTTGGGATTAGCCTATTTCGTCTACAAAAAGGAGGATGTTGACCAAAAAGAGGTAGGCTACTTTGCTGGAGTGTTATAAAGTTGTGGATAGTTGTCTTTTAAAAAAAAGTCGTTTCGTGTTCGCATTTATGAGGAAAAAAACAATGTTACGTGACATTATGAACTTGTCACACGGCCGTTATGAAAGCGGCACTAAAAGACTGCTTTAAAACTTTCACAGAGACCTCAAACAGAAAGCTCAAAGCCTTTCTTTAAAATGAATTTCGGTTTGTATTAATTGTATCTTAATTTTAATCAGTATTTCATTATCCAATTTCCTGGATTTAATTAATAGCCTAAAAATTAAATATAGCAGCCAGCGCCTGAACTGGAGATTAAGCTATCATCCATGAACCGAAACTCAGCATAAAAGGTAGCCTACTAGCCTCACACACCGAAAAATAACAATAATAATAAAAAAAATAGAAATATAACTATTATCTACAGAATAACCATTAAAAAAAAGAAAAAAAGAATCTGTATGAAAAGTGAATTTCTCCCGATCACTGCTGCGAAGATCGCGAGTCAGTAGGCTATTGTCAACTTCATCTTTACAGAAAACACTTGTTTATTAATAAACAATTAAAATGTTTCATTATAATATTTTACATACTATTAATCATTACTTTTGCTGGTTCTAGGTGCCGTTTACATGAACGCGTCACTGAATCAGCACAGAAAACATAATTTTTCGGGTCCTATACCTGAAGAACGTTAGGTCCTGTGTAGAATGTTCACCGAATTCTGAGAGAAATATGTATCTGGAATAAAATATTAAGTGGCCTTTTTGTCACTTGTAATGAAGCTTGCTTATTAGTGAAATTATTAATAACATGGAATGGTAATTATTGACTTTAGCCTGGATTGATGGCTCGCAATATCGCGATATATATCGTTGGGAAAAAAATATCGCAATGTAATTTTTTTTCCAATATCGTGCAGCCCTAATCGAGACCACGGTAGAATCGAAAGTGGCTCATCTACTTCGAGCCGAGATTCTGAAACTGTTGAGCAAAGGGGCTATAGAACCCCTATCTCAAGCTCAAAGCGAAGGGGGGCTTTACAGCAGATACTTCCTGGTGCCCAAGAAAGACGGGGGTCTCAGACCCATACTAGATCTGTGGCAGCTGAACAGAGCGCTTGTGAAGCGCCAGTTCAGGATGCTCACGACCGGAAAAATCCTCGCGCATGTCCGCCGAGGGGACTGGTTTGTGTCAATAGATCTAAAGGACGCGTATTTTCAAATACATATAGCGTCACGTCACAGGCGATTTTTGAGATTCGCCTTCGAGGGCCAGGCATATCAGTACACAGTCCTGCCTTTCGGCTTGTCCCTGGCACCCCGTACATTTACGAAGTGCATGGACGCAGCGCTTGCACCCCTCAGACTGCGGGGCATACGAGTGCTGAATTATTTGGACGACTGGCTGATTCTAGCCCAATCTCACTCGGAGCTCGTGGAGCACAGGACCATTTTACTCGATCACCTCGAGAATCTCGGTCTCGCAGTGAACTGGGAAAAGAGCTCGCTATTCCCCAGACAGATTATATCTTTTCTGGGAATAGAACTGAACTCGCTGCTAATGACAGCACGCCTGTCATCTCAGCGCACACTGGACATTCGGCGCGCAGCCGGCTCATTCCGCTGCGGCGCGATAGTCCCTCTCAAGACATTTCAAAGGATGCCTCAGCATCATCAGTTCTCCAGTTGGGCCTTCTGCGCATGCGCCCACTGCAGTTCTGGCTCAAAAAGAGAGTGCCACGCACAGCGTGGGCCTCCGGTCGGCTTCGCTTCAAGGTCAATCAAGCATGCATTGCAGCTCTGAAACCTTGGGGGGCAAAAGACTGGTACCAATCAGGTGTAAGCCTGGGGACTTCTTTGAGAGTGACGGTGGTGTCCACGGACGCATCCACCTCGGGATGGGGAGCGCTGCTCGAGGGCAGACCGCTTTTTGGCCAATGGTCAAAGCAGGAGAAGCTCCTACATATCAACTGCCTCGAAATATTGGCAGTGAGCAAGGCGCTCACGCGCTTTTGTCCCCTGATAAGGGGACACCACGTGCTAATACGTTCAGACAACGTCTCAGTGGTGTCCTACATAAATCGCCAGGGCGGCCTCAGGTCCCTGACTCTGTACAGGCTAACCAGGCGCCTCCTGTTATGGGCTCGCAGCAACCTGCTCTCGCTGAGAGCAGCGCACGTGCCAGGGCTCCTAAATATAGGGCCAGACAGACTGTCCAGGAACCAGGTTCCGACAGGAGAATGGTCTTTGCACCCACAGACAGTCCAGCTGCTGTGGAGGAAATTCGGCAGAGCGGAAGTAGATCTGTTCGCGTCTCAAGAAAACGCTCACTGTCCAGAATTTTTCTCGAAGAGCAAGGACGCGCTGACCCACGAGTGGCCTCGCCGTCCTCTCTACGTTTTCCCCCCCCGTCTCCCTCCTGACACAGGTGGTAGAACGGGTCAGGGAAGAAAGATGCTCAGTGCTGCTTGTAGCCCCACTTTGGATGAGCCAACCTTGGTTCCCAATTGTGATGCAGTTAGCAAGCACCGCCCCGTGGCCAGTGCCTCTGAGGAGGGATCTCCTCTCTCAAGCCAACGGCTCGATCTGGCATCCTCACCCAGAGCTGTGGTCCCTTCATGTGTGGGCCATCAACGGGTACCCGCTGACCTCCCACAGGGAGTGTTAAACACTATCACGAAGGCTAGAGCTCCGTCTACGCGATGTCTCTATGCCTCCAAATGGTCGGTGTTTCTGGCTGGTGCACAGCTCGTGGTGTGTCACCCCTACATTGCGGTGTGACGGAGGTTCTCTCCTTCCTACAGGAGCTGTTGGATAAGGGCAGGTCCCCTTCCACGCTCAAAGTCTATGTGGCGGCCATAGCAGTGTTCTCTTCGACCACGCTTGGCCAGTCTATTGGAAGGAACGATTTAGTCATTCGCTTCCTTAGAGGAGCTAAGAGACTGAATCCTCCCAGAGCTCCCACAGTCCCTATATGGGACCTTTCTACGGTACTGGAAGCCATGAAAGGTCATCCATTCGAGCCCTTGCAGAAGATTGTTCTTAAACACCTGTCTTTCAAGACGGCGTTTCTTCTGGCTCTCGCTTCAGTGAAGCGCATAGGGGACTTACACGCGCTCTCAGTAAGCGTGACGTGCATGGAATTTGGGCCTAATGACTCTAGAGTTATACTCAAACCTAAGCACGGTTATGTTCCTAAATCCCTCAATACACCGTTCAGAGCACAGGTCATCTCCCTGTCTGCCCTGCCGGTCACTGAAGGGAACATGGACAAAAGCTCCCTTTGCCCAGTCAGGGCATTAAGAGCTTATGTGTCTCGCTCGTCTGTTTTCAGACAGACGGAACAGCTCTTTGTTTCATTCAGCGGGCGTTCTAAGGGACTAGCCGCTTCGAAACAAACCCTATCCAGATGGATAGTGGACGCAATAGCGCTAGCTTACACAACCAGGGGCATGCAGTGCCCACTGGGTGTCAGGGCGCACTCCACGAGAAGCATGGCTTCATCGTGGGCCTGGTCAAGTGGGATTACCTTGCAAGATATTTGTATGGCGGCAGGTTGGGCCTCTCCGTCTACATTTATAAGGTTTTACAACCTAGAGGTTCCCGCACTACAGGCCAGACTACTGTCGGTCTGGTACGGCCAAATCTCATACACTGACACTGTCAGTTATGCAGCTATTGAGTATTGCAGTGCTGCTCTATGCTGCCATGTAGGAAGACAGTGGCTAAGCCCCTCCTCTTCCAGGATTCCCTGTGAGTCCCCTGGGTGATCGTGTACTGTATGAACTCCGGGCTGTCGCCCTTGAGTCTATAGTATCAGATCCCAGCACGCACGGCGTTTTACAGTAGGTTCCCCTAGCGTATTCTACGCAGTACGAGAGTATCTCTCGTAAGAGAACGTACTCGGTTACTAACGTAACCTCGGTTCTCTCTAGAGAGAGGAACGAGTACTGCGTATCCTGCCGTGCATGCACGCGCTCTGGTTGCTTCGACTATGAAAAACCAGAGATATCAAGCCTGCGAGCGGTATTTATAGACCTAAGCCACGCCCGCGAAGCGCCCTCATTGGGTCTGACGTCACTCTAGGTCTTGCTCGATAGGCTTAAGCAGTTGCCAGCAGGCCAGCCAATAGGCGCGCGAGCTGCCTCGCCTATGTCTGTATGCTGCCGCAACGCGTTTTACATTAATACAAAATTGAGGATAATTTTTTGGCTTCAGTATTCTCGTGGAAAAGGATTTTCCCCTAGCGTATTCTACGCAGTACTCGTTCCTCTCTCTAGAGAGAACCGAGGTTACGTTAGTAACCGAGTACGTTTTCGCGTGTTGTTTGTGCACCCGACAACGGCACACATTGAGCCACAAGGAGCCATTACTTAATTTGCCAGCATTTTACTAACGTTACTTGTCAGTAATCAGTTTATCTTGTTGTACCGCGAGTATTGTGTGCTAGCAGAGCCCGTCTACGGAGAGCCTGTCCACTCCCTATTAAGCCCTATTGTACCGAATTTTGGTTGTAGTACCACCAGAGTTCCACTGGGGGGCGCTCGCCATGAGTGCAAAATGAATGGGAGTCAATGGGGCTAGACGGCTAAATTTGTCTCTTTCACCCGATTGCCGTTGAGAAATCTCAGATTTGATTGTAGGTTTTGCAAGTTCAACATGGGTTTTAGGTCGAAAGTTGAATGAACGAGTACTTATGTCGTTTTGATTTCTTACAGGTTGAGTTGTTGTTGCCCATAACACGCTAGCATTCTGCTAATGACGTCAGCATTCTGACGTCATTGACATTTTGAAAGACTTTTTTAAAGCAAATAAGTGACTCTAAAAAATCTAACACCCAGCAATGTGTAATTTCTTTGCATCTCCTTTCGAATACAACATTCAAATTACTAGACAAAAAATTATATCCTGAGAAAAGTGGATTTTGAGGGGTATACCGCCATTGACCTCCATTCATTCTGCACTCGTCCTGTGAGCGCCCTCATATGGAATCAGAGTGGAACTGCAACCAGTTCAGAAGCCGGAAGTGTAGTGAGAGTGAAACTTCTCGCCATATTAGACATTCTCTGGTGCTAGCTTCATTAACTATTAGGCTAAACCGGAACTGAGATACCGGCAACAGGAAGTATCGAGTGTCATGGCAACGCCCATTAAGACTCGCAGGAAAGTTGTGGATAGTTAACCTCTGCCTAACTCGTGTTGCCAGATGTATGGAACATTAAAACTGAATCTAAACTACATTTGTAATCAAACATTGATTTGGTCAAGATGGATATGAAGTATGGCAGTGTGAATGATTGTTTCTGATTTAAACTGAATTTATCTTTACAGAGTTCACAGCAATATTTCTGCTGAAAACATGGGTGAAGTGTTTGACCAAGTGGTGGTCCAAATAAATGTAAGTGAAAGTGAGAAGGCACCAGTTAGCGCGTCTTCAGGATCAGGCCAGTTTGGCCAGCCCTCTTCTGCTCTTTTTCATCACCAGTCACCTGTGTCCCACCATCAGGTCACCCCGCAGACCCCTACAAACTATGGGTGCTCTGCCAGCTCTTGGCCACACCAATAGATGTGTATTATATGCCATTTTATTTCTGTATTTTTATAGTTTTTTTTTTTTCATTCAAGAAATATAGTTGAGAATGTCTATATCATAAATGGTCCATTCTGGTGGTGGTCCAAATGGTCCAAAATGGACTTTTCCCTCCACAGACGCACGTCGGTAAATTAGGAAATTAACTTGCGCTCCCTGGGGCGGTTCAGCGCAAAGAGGAGGCGTGTTCCGGCGCAAATGTTCCCTGGTGCTATTTTGCAGGTTTAGAAAACAATTCCGCCACTGACCAGGAAAAACCTAGTCTAAAGTCAGTGGTGCGTTGTGCATGTTATTCAAATGCTATTTTAAGGGTGCATGCTTGGCCATAATCAATGTTGCGTGTGCACAACTTTGCTTATCTCATCTACACAGAAGCAGCAGTTCTCATTTTTAGAAAACCATACGTTATTACAAGGAAAAATATTAACACACGAGCGAAATCATTGTTGTGTCCATGAAGATGTGATATTATAAAGCACTTTTATTTCTGTATTTTATTAATACTATTTTTTATTTTATTATTATTATTTTACATAGATGTTCATTTTATATTTAGTTGTTATTTGTTTTATACATTCTGAACTGTATTTACAATGCCTTGTATTTGTCTTGTTTTTTGTTGCATTGTACTTGTCTGTCATTTAACTAAATTCTGTGCTTTCCTGTAAAGTGATCCACTGAAGGCAAGTGTAAATGAGATCCCAAGGTCAGTTTATTATAAACAAAACATGAAACAAAAGCATGGCGTGGCATGAAAACTCAAATCAAGACATGGACATGGACATGGACATGACTCACAACAGTGGTTACATGAAACAATACTTGACCAAAACACATGGCAAACATGAGGGCTTAAATACACAGACTAATGACAAGACAAGGGACACCTGAGAACAATGATCAGACAATTAACCAATGACAAAAAACATTGCAGGATCACATGACAAACAGGGAATCACATGACAGATATGGAAACATGACATGAACAAACCCAAAACGTGACACTTCAGCAAGAGCTCTGTGTGAAATTGTATCTTTATTGTTTGACTTTCTCAATCATATTATATATATATATATATATATATATATATATATATATATATATATATATATATATATATATATATATATATATATATATATATATATATATATATCAAGACAGGAGTAATGGTGACCAAACAGCAATTTGAATCACGTGTCTCTCCCTGCCCTTGCTACAGCTACACAAAATGCCCTGATTTTAATCATGTTCTCATGATGATCAAACTCTCCACACACTCATATAGAGAAGCAAGAAGAAGACAGAGAGAGAAAAGAAAAAGCACAGAGTAAATATTTTTGTGAAGCTGCACTTCTCTTTTCTTTAGTTTCATTAGCATCTTTTTCAGCTGGAACCTTTTCTTTTTATCCAGAACTAGAGCTCACTGATTTTCTGCAACAACAACACTGACACATTTCTCCATATCTGGAAAGAACTTACATCAACAACTTCATCAAACGTTGTGAAAGTCATTTATTTCTTGTAAAGAGTTCCTGATTTCCATCCCTTGTGACCCAATATCTGAAATCTCAGAAAGTGCTTCTTCATCCCTCATCTTCTGCATCACATTTTCCTCACATTTTGAACTGTGATTGTTTTCCAGCTCTATTTTCTCCACTACTAATGTCATTTTCCACATCTTCACTCCTTACATTGTTCACAACCAATTCTGTTATTTCATCATTCATTTTTCCTTAATCTTTTCATTTAGTTTGTGTTTCATAATTTCAAATGAAAGGTACTTTTAATAGTAATATTTAAATTATTATGTGTCACTACAATAAAAACTAGATGAATATGATTTCCATCAATACAATTATAGCTTGATAAACACACACACACACACACACACACACACACACACACACACACACACACACACACCATTCTTACTGTCTCTATAAAGGATTTAATACACACATTTAATCAGTTATTTCTGTGGTAGAAGTTAAGATATTAAAGAAAGTTAAAATAAGAGTCTCTGTATCTCACTGTTACTGATTTATCGTGCAGCTCAAAGTATTATGGGTAAAATCTCTCTACAATCTGTTCTGAAACATCAACACAGTTTCACTGATGATCCAGAACAAACCCCAAACCCAGGATAGAGCGCCTGAGTGAATGTGGTCTGGACTGTGTGGATAAGGCTCATTGTGTCAGAGACGCTGTAGAAGGACAGAGTTCCTGCACTGTGATCCACACACACTCCTATTCTTCTGCTGATGGACTTTACCAGATCAGTGTTTATCTTATTGTGTATGAATGTGTAACTGGAGGAAGAGCAGTCCAAACTCCAGGACTGATCATTATATCCAAAACAATGCTCATGACCCGATCCCTTCCTGCTGATGCTCTTATATGACACTGATATACACACACCATTCCCAGTCCACTCAATCTCCCAGTAACAGCGTCCACACACACTCTCTCTACACAACACCTGCCAAAAATAATCAAATCTGTCTGGATGATTAGGATACGGCTGCTCTGTGAGAGTGTGAGTAATCACTCTGTTCCTCTCAGACAGACTGAGGCGTTTATGCACTGTGTTCAGATCCAGAGTGAGCTGATGGGAATCTGATGGAGAGAAAACACATCAGAATCAGGAATTATGAATCTGTCTGATCTTTTAATGTATCTGAACTCTTCATGAATCAATGTTCAGTGTATCATCAGTGTCTCAGTACAGCTGACCAAATATCCTGTGCAAATCATCATTTACATGATCAATTATAAAACTCTTCTATCATGATTTATTTCTCCTTCTACAGGAAGAACATGAACACATTCAGTGAGTTTTTCTGCTTGTTTTCTAGTGACTCACATTGTAGGAAGTCGTTCCTGGTCTTGGGATTCATGATGGTGAAAGTGACTGTGGAAATAAACAGACATGAACAGTGTGAAGAGAAATGACAAGATAAAAATACATTCATTTCTGAGACATTTCTAATATGATGTTCTATAATAGTAGATGATGGACTCATTTCTGAGAGCAGATTAATAATCTCCAGGGGCTTCATTTATAAAACACACACATCGGATTGATTCTAAATTCCATGGATTTCATCCTCCGTCATGTGTATATAAACGCTTGTCCACGATGATGAGTCCGTATTTCTGAACCATCAAGAGATATTTGTGGCCGTTCTGTAGGAGGATTTGATGGACTTGAATTTAATTTATTAATAACTGTGATTTAAAACTAGGATGCATTTAAAGGTGCATTGCGCAACTTTTCATGTTAAAAATACCCGTTTTCTAACCCATACATGCTTAAACAATTGCCTGATGGGCTGACTGAGCCCTTCTCTGATCACTGCGATTGCCTCTATAATCCTGTACAGTAAAATAAATAAGAGGGATTCGGGTCGGAATCTGAGACTGGGCGTGACGTCATGCGCGTTCACGGCACGCTCATATGTCTGGCAGGTTTGTGTATGCGCCGACGCCGCCATTCTCCGTAGAAAATGGATTCTAAGAGACCGGCTTGTAGTTCATTTCAAACACCAACGCAAACTCCACGTAAGATAAAAAAAAAAAGAGAACTTTTGTCTAGTGCAACCAAAAGGTCCAAATTGGAGTCAGACAGGCGTCGGGGTAAGACGAGAGTAAACATAGGGAAGGCTTTCAACAAATGGAGAGATCTCCGGTCTGCTCTAGGGCTCAAACGGGATCCTCAGTTGGCTTTTTTCTTGATAAAAAGGTAAGATATATCCCATTCTCTAATGTCTGATACGGCCAATAATGACAATAAATGACGATCCATAAAATGTGTAATGCTTTAGCGTAAGCTAGATAAATGTACAATCGGAATAGGTTTTACTAACTTACCATTGTCAGTGATCAGGTTCAGAATGATTGTGATATAAAATGCTGATATATAAGTTAGATACTTAGACACAAATTTTGAGCAAATTACTGCTTAATTACGATGTATTGCTATTGGAATATGCTACTTAGCTGATCAATAAAACAGGCTAAACCCCCGCAAATCTTCGGCGGATTAGCCTATTTGGCTTTTATGGTAACGTCATAGTGCCACTTGATTGTTTATTACCTTGAGACATTTGGGTGTACTTTGTTGACCGACTGTGTATGGTATGGTATCATGATTACAATTTTGAGCTTTTACAAAGTTATAACTTATATTGTTCATGAACGTGTTTCCATAATAATAGTCATAAGTGGATACAGTAAACACATAACACAGTTCAACATGGAGATAACGAAGTTTTCTACTACCCCCATTTTTTCCCTCACACATAAGTGTGTTATTTACTCAATTGCCTTTCCTTTCACATATTTTAAATTACTTGCAGATTTAAAACTTTATTACCTCTGAAGACATTATGATTGTAAACAAAAGATTTGTGCGGCTGATGCTCCTTGGGTTATGACCAGCTCGAGCTCGTGCAAGCGTGCGTGTGCGTGTGGTCCGTGAGCGTGCACACCTCTGGTTGCAGTTTCGCTTGCCGCCAGAGGGGGCGTAGTTCTGTGAAAACTCAGACTCTCGCGCAATGCACCTTTAAGGACATTTTTGTGCAAATGGACGTTTTATAAATCGTAGGAACATTTCAGAAACGGTTGTACGTTCAGATTTGGGATCTTTCTCCACACGTCTGTATAAACGAGGCGCAGGACTTTACCTCCGTCTGAGATCTTCTTGATCTCCTCTTTGCAGAAATCCTCCAGTTTGTCTCTCAGCTGACGGACAGATTCTCTCATGCCATCAAAAGAGGAGAGAGAACTGAAGGAAACGTCGGGTTCGTCTGTAGATTCAGGAGGTGCTGAGAGAGACTGGAAACTCTACAGAAAACAGAAATCAAAACTCATCATCTCCACACTTCAGCCAATAACCTGCACTATATCAGATCTGAGCGGCTCTTGTTGACTTCACTTCTCTTCAGTGACTCGCTTCAATCCAGCACTTTCACACAATCAGCACATTCTCCTCATATTCATCATTTAATGCTACAAACTCTAGTATTTGACACTTAATAATAATACAATTTAAATATATATATACTTAAGAGCAGATTGAATGTAATGCTTTCACACTTAATTATTTTCAATTATTTTTTAAATAATTATTTTAATTAAATGAATGTCTTACAGTCTAAATTTATATTAAATCAAGCATAGCGTTAGTTCTGGCAGGTCACGTTAGTCAAGCTCGCATCAGCTGACCCTCAGCTGATCCACATCTACCTATAGGAATACGACACCTATCACCGTATACTAGGGGTGTTCGGTTCCGTTTTTTTTTTGGAGTCGACTCCGACTCCCGACTCCTAATTTTGGAGTCGGTGGAATCGACTCCTCGACTCCATTTACTTTGAATTAAAATAGGGTCAGGATTCAGAAGGTGCGTCTCAATATGCTTCCCCGTTTCCTCACTTCTCGCTCGTAAGTCCTACGACCCTGAAACCGATCGAGCTCCGCTCTCATGTAGGACATTTAAACTCTTTAATTCCACCGGGAGGAGGGCGAGGAACGAGGAGGCTTCCTGAGGAGTCAAGAGCGAGGATACAAATGTTTCCTATAAAATGTTTAATCAACTAAACCTTATAAACCCCCCTCCTTTTCACATCGCAGCTTCTTCAAATCATATTTAAGTGTGCAATATGTTAGTATTAATCATTAAACTTGTAAAAGCAGACTTGTTTTAGACAGTGTATTTATCTATTTATTTTGTATATTATTTTATATAATTTTAATGTAGTGAAGCTATGAACTTTAACTTAAGCATGTTTAACTTTTTTTTAACTTTTTTTGTTTAACATTGAAAAATATTAGTTATATTTCCAGGATTCCAGTTTTGGATGGGCCAGACCAATTGTGGGTGGGCCTTACTGTAAATTAAAAACGTTAAATTAAAAACAAAAAACGTTATCCATTCACTACTTAACCTAATA
The DNA here is from genome assembly GCF_964197995.2 of Scardinius erythrophthalmus. Taxonomy (NCBI): domain Eukaryota; kingdom Metazoa; phylum Chordata; class Actinopteri; order Cypriniformes; family Leuciscidae; genus Scardinius; species Scardinius erythrophthalmus. The sequence continues at coordinate 62,066,447 of NC_138221.1, read as the reverse complement.
AAAAAAATATTGAGTAATATAGCCTACTGTTATATTATCTGTGCGTATACATAATATAGATTTTAATAGCTTTATGCTCTTTAAACATTTTGTTGCATTGTTTCGGTGCATATGTCAGACCTATCCGCGATCACTCTCCATGATTCTGACCAAAGAAGAGCGCTTTGGAATCTCCGTTATGCATCATATATGGATCATACCTGGGCTGCGTTTCCCCTTAACGCTGTCTCTTAGCGCGCTACGAAGACTCATAGGTATAACTTAACTAAAGGTATACTACCACTAAAGGTCTATCATTGCTAGGCGTCTTCAGGGCTATCATCCACTCGTGAGGCAGAGGCGCTGAAAGGCAGAGGCGCTGGCGCCCTCCTAGCAACGGCGCTGTTTTTGGTAAAACATGATTTTGACGACTTCATTAAGTTTTGTTTTATAGAAAACTCTTTTTAAAAGATTTTCGTTTTGTATAAATTGTATCTTAATTTTGATCAATGTTTTATCAATCAATTGCCCGTATTTAATAATAAAAAGCAAATATATAGCAGACAATGTAATAAGGAGCCGGCACGATCACTTGCATTGCACGTGAACTGGAGGGCGCCGAAACTCAGCTTGTGCCTCACAGATTTGAGAAATATAGGCTATATATTACAGAAAGCTTGAAATGTCTACTTTTAAACAAAAATATTCAAACCAAAATAAATAAGCTACTCTTAAGTAATCCATGAAATGTGCATTTCTCTCTGGCGTTCATGGCGAGTCCGCATCGTCAACTTTATCTTTGCAGCGACACAGAAAACACCAGTTTATTAGCCTAACGTTACTAAACAATTAAATGTCTCCTTGCTAATTTAGACACATTTATAATCATTACTTTAACCGGTTCTTTGTGGCAAGCTTTATGCGTGCGGTCATAACGCTTATTATGTAGGCTATAGCCTATTTAAGTAAGTTAAATTAATATAAAGGGGCGATTTGTCCACGAATGGCTTAAATGAACAACTAGGCTACTAGTCGACTAGAAAAAAAAATTAGTCAGAGGCAGCCCTTATTCCACATATTTTCGAACCAGCAGGCCATTCTGGGTTGAGCGAGCGACCCTACGGAATGAGTGAGCAGAGCGGAATATTCAGAAATGCGCTCTCCACTCACAAGCTCTGATCGGAACAAATCCGAACCTCACTGTCTGCTCAGCTGAACTTGCGCAGAAACTTAAAAATAGACATAGGCTAACCAGCTTTTTAAAATTGTTTTTAAAACTAATCATTTAGACTATTTTAGTACAAATTATGGGCTTATTGGCGATTTTTGATAATTCTTGACACTGAGAGTCGATTCCTGACCTGGAGTCGATTCCGACACTAGGGCTAGTGAGAGTCGAGGAATCGACTCTTTTGGAGTCGACTCCCCATCTCTACCGTATACATATATAAGCTCCTTCAGTATTATCAGCAGCTATCGCGTTTCTCAGGAGCAAATTAAATGGCGAAATTCGTCAGGCAAACAACATCATCTCACAATCGTGCAATCGGGAATTTAGCAAGAGGAATTCATTCCCCACAAGGATTTCACCTCAGATTCATCTTAAACTTGATAAACCTACAAGGTAAACCTACCTCAGTCTGCATTGCTGCTCGCATCGCTGCATTATTGTCACAGGACTCGACGTGATTCATTCTCCATTCATCTCTGGAAGTTTTCACAAAGCTAAGCTAAGTTCCTTTTTAATGCTCATTGTTAAAATCTATCAGGGTTTTGGCAACATGCTTGTTGCTAATGCTATACGTGTGGCTTGGGCTATTCTAACTTAGTCGTTTTCATTAAAATTGCTCTTGCTAGGCTTATGCAATCATATTGGCCATGTGCGTTACTATGTCTTGTCATTGGCAACTGATCGCGTTGCACACGCTGTGCTTTTAGCGCTATGCAGCGCAGATTCAAGCAGCTGTTTGATATGAATTAACAATTCACGGTGCAAACGGAAATATTCTGCTGTGGCACAGCTTTAAAAGACATAGTAAACAGTCACAATTCAGTTGAGTCACTTTGGACACGCTTGGTCTATCTAATTCTTGGAAACACGTCGTTCTTAAAGCTACAGTGTATTGTATTTTGTAGTGCTTTCATTTTAATATATTTTTTTTACAGTCTATGATTTTAATGCATTGTTTCTTTCAAGGGCTTGCATCTTTATAGGCTGAAATTCAACATGATGGTATATTTAAGCTGTGTATATGTAAAAAAAAAAAAAAAACTTATTGAAACACTGCTTGTTCTAAGGCTATATAGTGGCTATTAAAAAATGCTTGCTTTAAAAGATGTTAGTTGCTATTGAAACAGTTATTTTATTTTTAAGGTTATTTAGCTCAGTCGGTTTTGGAACATGGCTGTGTTTTAGTCTTATACCTGGTGTCTGTCACATGCTATGCAAAATTTTTCAGGCATCAGTAATATGCTGTCATTTCAGCAGCAGCATTGCTATCAGTACTGTATAGTGGTTGCTAGATCAATGTTATCGAATATGTGTTTGTTACTTCGGCTTGTGCATGCTGTCCTCAGCAACATGCTATAGTAATCAAGCGTTGTTTGTGCTGGTTGCATTGGAAAAATGCCTACTTTATTCTATCTGATTATTGCAACATAATGTGTTAAAGTTACCACATGCTTGTGGCTAAATCTATCTAGATATCAGTAACATACTTGTGCTTAATTCACAGTACATTCACCGCAGAGGTCTGGTATTCAACACTAACAACACTGTAGCTTGATGGTCCTGTGAAGGAGTGTGGAATCATGGGAGTCGTCATCGTCACCTCCACAGCCGAAGGAATCCGTAGGACGGGAGCAGTAATCATGTTCATTAATGAGGAAGCACACTGTATGTCATTGCTTAGCTGCGCAGTGCACACTGCATCTGACTCAGAGCTAGAGGGTTATGCTTCTCCGACCGGACTACACTAGTTTTAATACTAGTCCTATGGTTATACAAACATGCTAGTTGTATTAGTTTTCTTGCCACTAGTCGGAGCTATTGCTGTAGGGTGCATGCTTCCCCTGCCAAACTACACTAGTTTTAGCAATAGTTCTGTGATTTACACACTATGATTGTTGTATTAGTTTGTTGCCGCTAGTCGGAGCTATTGCTGTAGGGTGTATGCTTCCCCTGCCAAACTACACTAGTTTTAGCAATATTTCCGCGATTTATACAACATGCTTGTATTAGATTTTGCTGCCGCTAGGGGTGTAAGCTTCCCCCAATAGATCCCATACAATTGTTAAATTGGCTACAGCAACACGCTTGTTGCCATGTGTCCTTGGCTTGCTCCAGCTTGGTGTGATGCTTCCCCAATTAGATTGGATATATAGTGCTCAACATATGACGCTAAAATCAGGATGTAACCATTCTATCAGCCTCAGTCATGGTGGGTGTAAAAATTATAATAACAAAATGTGTGTATATATAATTTTTTATAATTTTTCTCTCTTCTACAGAAGTAAACTACAACCAAGTATAACAAGGTTATGACGTCATTGACAGGTGGCAGTGTACGCAGTACATGTCAACAAATTACTTGTCTATAACTTTGTGAGTAAATGTATCCAAGCATCAGCATCACGCTTGTTACATTAAACCATCCAGCTAATTCTAATTCAGTATTGCTAATTCTGGGTGAACCAGAAGTTTCCACCAGGATTACTCCAGTATTGTGTACTTCAGTACTTATTTCCAATAAAAAAGATCATTGAAAATTAAATCTCCATCTCTCATCTCTAGCTCACAGGCGTCACTCAAGAAACTGGAACTGGACCGCGGATATACAACAAGCAAGCAGCTGATTCATTTTGATATCTAACTTTAACTTCTTCATTTCAGGTGGTATGTCATTTATTGCAATATGCATGTTTACTGCTGAACATTTCAGGTATTAACAACATGCTTGTTGCTATGGCTTATGTGGGTATTGGCATCATACTCATTTAGGCCATCTAGGTAAGGGCAACATACTTGCTTAAGGCTTCTGGTATTGTTGGTAACATGCTGTTGCTCAAGCTTTTCAGGTATTGGCAACATGCTTGTTGCCTTGGCTCACTCAGGTAACTACAAAGCATCCAGATTGCGCTGTCAGTTGGTTTTGGGGGATATTGGCATATGGTTTTGTTTTTGGGGATTATTGCTGCTCTCCCTGCTCTTATCCATGCTAGGCTGCATGGATGCGCAGGGAGTTCTCGCCCAGAACGGAACCATTCCGCCAATCCAAACTGTATGCTAATTGTCAATCATATTTGACGGTAGTGGTCCTGACAGAAATGCAATTAGCTAATATTTAGAGAGCTTTTTGACCAACTTAAGTAGGATTTAAGTATCTGTATCTTATATATAAGTATCTGTAAAATTGTTTGTTTAATTTGATCAACATTATCAATATTATCAACTTTAAAGATCACCTGACCCAATTTTGGTGCCAATTACTGAAATTATTTTAGTAGAAATAAAAGATTTCATTAAAAAGAGGATGAAAAATCTAGTTGGCTGGATATTGATACCATCAAGTTCACTGATTTCATCAAGACAGAAGAAACCAGAAGGAAAAATGAGTTCATTTTTAATGGTAAATTTCCCAGGGCTTTGTAAGTGTGTCTCTTTAAACAGAAGATGATCAGATGAGAGTCTGACTGATGATTATATGATAACACAACACTTGACTGAATCTGACTGAATTCCTGACAACATCTCAGTCAACGGCTCATTCTGCTCTCATGAAATGTTTCTCTGTCATAGCAGGATCTTGCTCAAGTCCACTATGATCCTGTTCTTCTAGATCTCTGTTACCTGCAGGAACTGGATGTGATCTTGTGTGTGTGAAAGCTGCTCCAGCTCAGCGTCTCTCCTCCTCAGATCATTGATCTCCTGCTCCAGTCGCTCCAGTCGTCCTTCAGCTCGACTCACTGCAGTCTTTTCCTGATCTCTGATCCGCTGTGTGACCTCAGAGCGGCTTCTCTCAATGGAGCGGATGATCTCAGTGAAGATCCTCTCACTGTCCTCCACTGCTGTCTGTGCAGAGCGCTGTTACACACACATCACAATCACACAGTGGCTTCAGCACGACTGACAGAGTCCAAACTGAGACGTCTCAAACTTCTCTTCTTCTCCAGACTCACCTTATGAGACTTCACAGCCTCTCTCAGATGCTGAAGATCTTTCTGTCTCTGCTGGATTCTCTGACGGATCTTCATCTGCGTCTCCTTCAGCTGTTTCTGGAGGACAAACCAATGACAGGGAATGACACATAAAACTACTGTCATACAAACATTAAAGTTACATGAATCCAGAGTTGGTGAAGTGGTTAAAGATCTTGCATGGTAAGTTTTTACTGTCTGGTTCAAACCACAGATTCATGGTTTCCTGAAATGAATGTCAGCAGTATTTCATCAGTGCCTAGTTTTATATCATTAGTATCATCATTTACTCTCCCTCATGTCGCTCCAAACCTGTATGACTTTCTGTCTATTGTGAGACACAACAGAAGATATTTAGAAGAATGTCTCAGCGGTTTACAGAGGCCAGATAAAATATGGTGACACGTCAATAACATCAAACCTCATTGGTTCCTTCATGTCACAGTCACATGACTAAACACCATGATGTCATGACACAAACACCAGTGAAGTTTGATGTTTTACACTTACCCTGTAACTACACAGAACAAGGGGGTAACAAGCGCCACTTTAATTTACAGCCCGCAGGAGTTACATTATACATAGGTTACTTACCCTGTAAATACACAGTTGAAACGGGTAACAAACACTACTTACTATGTAACAATACGAAACAACACTATTTGCACAGTAATTACAGAGAAAGGTACTCTTATTAAGAAAAAAAAAAAAAAAAAAAACTTTTAATTACACAGTATATTTGCCCTGACATTTAAGTGTCATTGCAATACAATGTGATAAGGTACTGTAAGCTCTATGGTACGTTCTAAATTAAAATCATAGCAGAAACTTTTTTTTTTTGGCTTAACGTTAAGTCGTTTAGTAAGAAAAGCCAATAAATTCAATTTGCATCATACTGTGCTTACATACAGCCATATATATATATATATATATATATATATATATATATGTTTAATTTACAACCCACAGATGTCAAAATTACCCTGTAACTACATTGCACAAGAACATATTTTGCCAGAAATGTGATAAAAACTGTTATATACAACAGACGTACAAGTTTTGCCTGGAATATATTAACAGAATAGGTACCTGTTAGATTTAAAATAATTACATTATAAATAATTTTCTTGTGTATCTGCTTGTTACCACTTTATTACCCAAAACTATTATTGTTCCCTTATACCTACACGGAAGTATACTATAATTACAGAAACGTACACCGTAATTTCGGTTTACTTACGCAGTTGTTTGCGGGTCATAATATAAAGTGTTACCAAAATTTGGCTCTTTTAAAAGTAGCATATTTCAAAAAGTGTACTTATTATTTTAAAGACTGCACTTTTGGAAATTATATACTTTAAAAGAATATAATTGTGAAATAAGTGTGAACTGAATGTAATGTTTTCAGACACGACGTAATTGCATGTTAATTGCTATTAAATGAAAATGTATTATAGTTTAAATATAAAGCAATTAGCAGAACTTAAGAGTGACTTTTTGACCCACTTAAGTAAGATTTAAGTATATAATGTAATTTTATAATTCTATTGAGTTAACTTGAAATATTAAATATTATTAAAATGTATTGTAAAACGTTTAATTTTACATTATAAAAAAGTGTACTTTATAAAGTGTACTTATGAAACAGTCATGAAAGTTGACTCTCTTTAAGCGCACTTAAGTGGCCTTTCATTTCATTAATATTATATTATCTGCAAGTACAGTTTTATAATTTTTAAATATACTTTTAATTTGAAGTACTCTACAAGTGCATGTCAATACACTTAAGCGTACTCCTTTCTTTAACCACTAGTTGTTTAGATTACTTTTATGCTTTCTCTCCTTTTTGGAGCTTGAAACTTTTTTACTCCATTGACTTACAACGACTTTCTCACTGACTTTCAATGTATAAACTAAAATAGACGAGGCATTCTTCAAAATATCATCTTTTATATTCCACAGAAGAAACTCAGTCAAACCGGTTTGGAACAACATGAGTAAATGAGTGAGTAAATGAAGACACTTTAATTTCTGTGTGATCAATCCCTCTCAGTTCATACCTGTGTCTCTGTCCTCTGTTCTGCAGTTGATACAGTTTTGTGGTTTTTATGTTCATACTCTTTACACCGCACACAAATGCATTCTTGATCAGTGATACAGAACATTTCTAGCTCTTTATCATGTTTACGGCAGATCATGTCCTGCAGTCGTCCAGTGGCATCAATCACTTTGTGTGGCTTACGAGAGTGAAATTCCTCATGACGGTCTAAATGAGTTTGACAGTAAGATTCCTGACACACCAGACAGGACTTGACGGCTTTGTATTTTCTTCCAGTACAGACGTCACACTGCACGTCTCCAGATCCAGCGTAACAGTCAGCAGGAAGTTTAGTCTTCTTCAGTTTCTCCACCAGTTCAGCCAGAATGGTGTTTTTAGCTAAAGCAGGTCTTGGACTGAAGGTCTGTCTGCACTGAGGGCAGCTGTAGACTCTCTTCTCATCCTCCTGATCCCAGCAGTCTGTAATACAGACCTTACAGTAACTGTGTCCACAGTGGATAGTCACTGGATCCTTCAGGAGATCCAGACACACTGGACACGTGAACTCATTCTGATCCACTGAAATCCTGGCTTCAGCCATTTTACTGCATGAATACAGAGAGACACAAACACACAACAGCTCAACAATACTTCAGTTTCTGTTTCTCTGAACTGAGGAGTTGAAATAGTTTCCTGCTTCTGTGTTTGAGTGACGTGTGTAAAACAGGAGTGTCTGTAAAGCAGCTTCCTCATTCTTGGTGAAGGAGAGTCACTTTACTGCTGTGTTTATGTGCCCTAGTGGAGTCAAAAACATTGTAAGTATACGAGTTCAAAGCACATGAAGAAATCAATACCTTAAATTCTGCGTTATACAGTAGGGAGAGAGGGGTAAGTTGTCACACTGTTCATAACTCCAACACTAAAGGCTCTATCTCAAAAATTAAATAGCCACTTTGTGTGACTTCTTCTTCTATAGTCAACTCGCTGTTCACATGTGGTCAAGATCACTCTAATCTGAGGTTTGTACAGTTTTCTTATTTTTCTGCTTAAAAAGGTAAAACATTGAATATAGCCTGTTTTTCATGCAATAAACCCTTTAAATGTGATTTTAAGCTTGTTTTTATTATTATTAATGTTATTATTATTAATAATAATTTTGCATGCAGCTGCCACACACAAATATAATTCAATAGCAATTACAATATTTTATGATTTTATTTATTTATTTATTACAAAACTGTGCAGCCCTTTCCTATATCTCTATCTATCGCCCCCCGGTGACTGGTCCTAGGTCATAAGCCCCGCCTCCTCGTGTTATTCAACGGGACTTGAGACCAACTGAACAATTAAATTACACTTCAAATATCTTTTTTTCCGAAGGTGGTTTCTGTCATTTACTGTAGTTCATATAATTTATAATAATATAGTAATAGTAGTAATATATTATTTAAAATAAGTTTGTTTTTAGTTAGTTATTTGATGCTATAAAAACGGTGGTGTGACGTCATGACTGACAGCTGTGATTGACAGGTTCTCTGAGTGAAGTAGTCACTGAAGCACCAACAGACTTTTTTTCGGGATCTTCGGAGGACTGAGGAGATTGGAGCTTTAAATTTAATATCTAAATTTCTATAATTAATTATTTCACACCGAGAGTGAGGGCGGGGCCTTGATTTCGCGGCTTTACTTCCTGCTCACTACTGCGCAGGTCTGGTCCCGAAATCGCTACTGCGCAGACTCAAGTCCAAAGATGTCAGCACCATATCGGGACACTAACGGCTTCACTTCTCACCAATGGAAGAGAGCGAAGGGGTGTCGTCCATATTTTTTTACAGTCTATCTGAGGGATGGATGTATGGATATCTATCTATACAGATGCACAAACAATATCAAACTATACAGATAAAATAGTACTGAATTATGTGTGTTACACACAAGTGTTACAACTAAACCCTCTGTCTGTTACAATTAACCCCGCTTATGGGTTGTAACAGTTGTAATAAAAGTTGTAACATTTGCACTTATGTCACTTTCAGTGCAACTGTATGAAAATGATGGGTCCTAGAAAAAAACTTTAAGTGTTCGTTTGTAGCAGAGATGTGTATGTTGCTTGCGTAAAAAAAGAAGAAATTAATCTAACTTAATTATTTTTTTAGTAATTGAGCCAAAACCAAAATGTGTTAGGTTGTGCCCCGCTCTCCCCTGTGAATGTTGCTTGTTTTTAGTAGTTTATTAATTTGAGCAAAATATAAAAATGCCCCATACTTTTCTTAAGAGGTAGACCTGTACCTCCAGAATGTTTTCTCAGTCCCAAGGCCTTCTATGTGCCATAAACGTAGGTGTCTAAATGTAAAATAAATAAATACATAAAAATAGCCTAATAAAACATTTGATCTAACCTTTTTTTTAGGTAAACATTCTTAGACAGAAAGATTCTCATCTTTGTTGTCTATTTTGAGTATTTAGGATGTAATTTATTTTTTTACAAAGTACGACTGTAAATGTATAACTGTTCCAAAAAAGTATTGTCCAGACCTGCAAAATGTGTCTGGCCCACCTCTGGGCCTCATCCTTGCTTCATTCTGGCCCAGTTCTGGCTGGGTCCCCGGCCCAAAACTGGCACAATACACTGAAAACGGACACAAACAATTTCCTCTGGCCCAGATGTGGCCCAAACCCTGTAAAATGACTCTTATTTATTGATATGGCCCAGGTCTGGCCAGGGCACTGTAAGACAGATCTGGCTGAGAGTCGGCTGACAGAAACTGGCAGTCAAACACAATTTCAACCATTTAAAAAGATTAAGGGTTTTTATTATAAAATTAACAAATACACTTTAATATAAACATGTATTAACAATGAACACTATGATTTTAACATGTATTAACAACACACTTTTTAAACCACAAAATAACAAGTAAATTATATTGACTATATATGATTAAAAGAAAAACATAATTCTCTTTCACACACATAAAGTATCTTTCACTAAACACTAAGATAGTGTTATCTTTAACACTAAATAATTTCCTTTTGCAAATGTCATCACCACACGCCAGCGTTGGTGAGAGGGGAGTTGAAGCTGGCCGTTGGGTCTGTGCGGAGGACTGGTCTGGTTCTCGTGGATCTGATCCGATGACTGTGCCGAGGACTGTTGTGTCAACGAGGTCTTCACGGCGTTTGTTTCTAGGTCTGCACTGTTCTAGGTCATCTGGTCTGGATATGGACTAGATCCGGCTGACTACAGTAACCTTGGGATAAGAATGAGACACTAATATTAGCATAGATTCTTCTTTGATGTATCAAGTACATTCGGTGTTATGGGAAGTGTTAAAGGTTTTGGTTGACCTAATTTATGCAGCCTAACAATACTTTAAGGGGTTTGAATTATAGAAATGTGATAGTGTGTTATGTTTATGCTAGGTTAAAGAGGTGTGTTTTTAATATAGATTTAAAGTGACAGTGTGTGTCTGCCTCCTGATCAACACTAAGAAGACTTATCTTGTGTCGGCCCCTCGATCTGCTGCCAGTTCATGATCCCTCGATCTCCATTTCAGCAGCATTAGCCGTGAGGGTTTCTCTGAACTGCATCTTTTAAATCAAGGAATACATATTTCGAGGTCATTATTAAATCTTAAGCATTCGTTTTTTTAAGTGCATAGGTTTGATAAATGTTGTTGCCTGAGTTTACGCAGCAGTTTAAAATATCAGTAACACTTTACAATAAGGTCTGATATGTTAACTTTAGTTAATGTGTTAACTAAAATTAACGATGTTTTATTACAGTATTTATTCATCTTTGTTAACATTTGTTTATAAAAATACAAATGTTCATTATGTGTTCTTGTTAGTTCACAGTGCATTAACTAATGTAAAAAAAAAAATAACCTAATAAACTAATTTAAAAAAAAACATTTGATTTTAATAATGTATTAGTGAATGTCAAAATGAAAATGAACTAGATTAAGTTGATTGATAAGATGAATAAATTCTGAAGTATTCTGCATTCTAAGTCGATGTTAACTAATGTTGTTAACTAATATTAACAAATGAAACCTTATTGTAAAGCGTTACCAAGACTGTAAAATTTTTGGTATCAGATTCCAAACAGTGTGTTCAGATGAAACGTCTCGGTTACGTATGTAACCCTCGTTCCCTGAGTAGGGAACGGAGACGTTACGTCAGTGACGACGAATGGGGTTTCGCTTAGAAAGCCTCTCACCTTTGAAGGGGTGGATTGGAATCCACTGCTGCTTCAATGTATATGTAATGAGTGATTATAATCAAGGTATTAATCAATATTTTTCCTTCTAATTATCAAATGAGTTGAATGACTTCTCTGGAGATTTTACTTTATTATAGAATTTACCAGTGTGATTAATGAAATGTTCTTTTCATGTATTCTTTTTAATGTCTGTATTTGATATCTGAATGCAGTAACAGTGCTTGCCTATTTATCCCAGCTTCCAGAAATGAAATAGGGACTGGTTTTGTGTCTGAGAAAACAAATAGTGGTCATTGAAGTCTATAGTTTAAGGGACCATTTCTCAGTTAAAGCCAATATTTTCCATTTAGACTAAAGTGTCCTATATCCTTGAGAAAAAGAACTTGTTATCTTGATGTTTTGAGACGACTCTCCTGTTTATAGTTAGAGCCTGGCCAAATCCAACCTTGGAAAAGATGTGTGTCGGTGTGTGTGTTAGTCTTCTTGGTTACAGGTTAAGGAACCACTGGCATTGTTGGAGATTAACTGAGTTGTTGTTCTGGACAGGCTGGTGTTACGAGTTTCAAATTGAGTAACTGGAGTAACAAAAAGATTTTGGCTGGGGTTCACTACTCTCAACTCTCAATGTCAGCCTGGAAGACAAAATCATACTCAGTTAGAGAAAGAGCGAACTGCCATCTTCATTTCCAAATCTCGATATGAGAGAAGAGGAAGACGTCCGTCACAATACCCGCACTTTGGTTCCGCTTTCTTTGGTTCCCCCCTAATTTATATTGTACAACACAATAACAGTCGCAATTCTAGTGAACGCTGCATGTATTTAGATAAACTCATATCCTTTAGACATTAAATTGTACTGTCACTTAAAGGTGCATCACACTGGTGCCCAGCAACCCAAATCTGCGACCTGGAAGGTCACGACGTGCCTGACTTCAGGGTCCGAGTGTCAGCGGCATAATCTATGGAGATGCTTCAGTCTATCTGTATATGTGTGGAAAATTACTATGTTTATCTATTTCTTAGCCAATCAGAATCATTCAACCTGTAAGCAATGACCTAGCTTAGACCTTGGAAATGGTATAACTGCTGTGATCTTTGTAACTGTAAGCGGGGCGGCCTACGAACTCCTGTGTGAGTCTTGAAGCTGACTTCTGCTGATGAAACTGCAAACTATCTTCAGTAAAACTTTTCTTCAATTTTTTTTATAATTCTGACTCCGGGTCTTCTTTCAAACATCTGGTCCTTGTGTCCTAAACTGTTAACCCCTAACATGTTTCACTCAGAAATACTTAAGATTACAGAAACAAAATGGGCTGTGAATGGCAGTGTTTTGACTTTCAAAGCTAACAGATATGTATTGTTTGTTGTTCCTCTGTAGCCTTGTACTAAAGTTGCATTTTTATTTTTTTTACATTTTAGTACAAATAATTGAGCAAATATGATAATATACCTCCTCTGGAAAATAAGTACACTTCAGTATACTTGAGGAAAAAACAGTACCTGTTATGGTACTGTCCCGTATAGCCATACTGTCCATTCATTGTCATGGTTCATTGTTCGTGTTTATTGCATGAGTTAATGTATGTGTTGATGTATGAGTGATTTTGTCATTGAAATACATTTTTTTTTGCAAGCACAGTGTAATCTAATGCAATATTAATTTGTTTTCAGATGTTTTTTGGTGTTGCTTGTGTGAACTTGCTCTCACCGTGCAATCTCAGGGTAACCGTCGCTGCACGCCATATGCAGTGGTGTCCATCCGTTCTCATCCCTCTGATGAACGTCAGCTCCGTACTTTATCAGGAGCTTCACACACTCCAGGTTTCCTGAGAGAACGGCTTCATGGAGTGCTGCCATTCCTGAGAAGATGAAGAAAAATACAAATCAGCTCGTTATGGTGGGATGCTCAGTTTCTCTTCCCAGAAAGCAGAAAATACGCCAGACTCAAACAGACTCCATAAGCTTTAAATAATTATCCCTAAAAAGACACATAAAGAACCATGGGTAACACTTTATGGTAAGGGTACATGAATTATCATGAATTCATGTATAAATTCATGCATGAAATATGCATTCATTCATGCATTAATATCTCATGAATCATCAGGAACTAACACGAGTTCAACGTTTTTCATTCATGACTTCATGGATGAACAACACCTTAATTAAAACATTAACTAAGATGAGTACATCATCATGAATTATGATTTATAACACATGATCATGATGTTTTCTTTGTTCACAAAAAATATATATATTATATATTGTTAATAAAACTACCATTTCCCTACACATATCTGTCCATTACATTTTATCCTTTTAATATTGTCTATGAAATGGGTATGTTTAGGTGTGGGAGTAGGGTTAAGAGATATTACAGTTATAATCTATAAAATGGTCAAAGGGAAATTATACAGATATCTTTATGATATGAAATATTCGTAAATAGTTTAAGGTACGTTTTTTAGCTGTTAAATCGTAATGTTACGTTTAAACGTTGCAGATACATCCATATTATACGTTTCAGCATATATCCAAACGTACAAAAAAGTACGCTTTCTATCTTTGAAAATGACGTGTAATACCTACGTATTAATGAGACCACAGGCTGTAACTTTACTGCTTTATTCTTAAACAGCTGGAAAGAGCTGAGAAGGAATTCAGTACATACACCATGAACTTTATTTTAAGTGCCTGTATATCTGAAAACTCTTTACAAAACCATAAAGCTGTTTTACAATTTCATGATAAGGAGGAGTCCACATCAGTAGCTTTATTCATTAAAAGGTGACTCTTTACCCAAAAAGAGATCAAGCTGTTTGTGGCATTTTTTTTTTTTAAACAGCTTTATGGTTTTTAACTGGTTTATACCATTTAAGAATAAAGCAGTAAAGTTAAAATCAAAGTCCATTTGTGTCCACAGTCCATTGTTTGCAAAGGCTTGAACTTTCATGTTCATATTCATTTCACAGTTAGGCCTATGCCACATTGTTCATCAGTGTTTCAAAGGAATGAGTCACCACTTTAGTTGAGGGGCCACACACATGATGAAGTCATTGATAAATAATGCTTAGTTAATGATGACTACTGTATTTGAATGCCAACAGAATTTGTATGTTATGTGCTTTGATTGGCCAATTTTGGGGTCTGTCCATTTACCTGCAGGCTATGAAGAAGACATGAACATGCTGGATAACTCAGATCATAATGAAAACACATTGTTCATCAGTGTTTCAAAGGACCGAGTCACCACTTTAGTTGAGGGGCCACACACATGATGAAGTCATTGATAGATAATGCTTAGTTAATGATGACTACTGTATTTGAATGCCAACAGAATTTGTATGTTATGTGCTGTGATTGGCCAATTTTGGGGTCTGTCCACTTACCTGCAGGCTATTTCAGGAAAACAGTTCTCACATTAATTGATTTACTGTTCTAGCCTGTATGCATGCATTAGGTAATGTGGATTTTTGTACATTCCTTTAATAATTCGAAGAGTAGTCTTGCATGCATGAATTAATGTTTTTTTATGCATGAATTCATGATGATTCATGTACCATAACCATAGCTTTATCCACAATGGGTGGTAAAGACCAATTTTTTTTTGTGAACAAAGAAAACATCATGATCATGTGTTATAAATCATAATTCATGATGATGTACTCATCTTAGTTAATGTTTTAATTAAGGTGTTGTTCATCCATGAAGTCATGAATGAAAAACGTTGAACTCGTGTTAGTTCCTGATGATTCATGAGATATTAATGCATGAATGAATGCATATTTCATGCATGAATTTATACATGAATTCATGATAATTCATGTACCCTTACCGTAAAGTGTTACCCACTTATCTATAACGCTTCTCCGTTTCAGAGCTCCCCACAGGAGTGTTGCAACAAAATAAATCCTCCTACTCCCGAGAAACGGATGTCAATCTCTCGCATCATTCGGTCAAGGCAAGGGTAGTACAATGTACACATGTTGTCATGTGAAGAACTGATTTCTGAGGTTGTCCTATATGCTGTTTCTACCACATAATCATCAAGCCTCTTCTGTTTCTGTCTAAAACCAGCAGAAGGTTCTGGAATGTTATTTACCTCACACAAGGCCTTTGTTTTGAACATAACTCTGTAAGCACTCAGAGCTGTGCGTTGTTCTTTAAGAGAGTCGCTGTTTTGTATTGAACTGCTTGTCCCAGGTCTACGGTTTCCCTCTGTAGGAATTTGTGGAGGCCTTCAGTGATGGATAGACGTCTATGAAACATCATGTAGACAGTGTTAAAGTTGCTGAGTTTGGACCGGAGGCCTACAGCCATTGGTGTTGAAATTTTGTCAAGACATTGCAGAATAGCACAGAAATGGTCAATTACAGCTCTCACAGACTTCACCTGACATGCCCAATGTGTTGTTGACAGCTGTACCAGCTCAGATGATTGTAGTCCAAGCTGTTTTTGAACATCAGTCAACTTTTGGTGATTAACTATGCACTGAAAAATGAATAAAGGCTCTCCAGTAAATCAAAAAAAAGTTGGTGGCTTCTGGTATTGGTTTGCATGCATGGCACAGCACAAGATTTAAGTCATGTGCATAGCAGCGAAGGTACACTGCTTCTGGATGACGTTCTCTAAAACGGGCCTGTACGCCCCTCACAGCTCCTCTCATGACTGCAGCCCCGTCATATGCTTGTGCAACACACAATGGTCAATTTTATGTGATTTCAATGTTTGCTCTATTGCATCAGTGATGGATTGTGCATCAAAACAGAACAGTTTGCTGAAACCAAGGACATTTTCCTTGATTCTGCCCTCAGACGTAACGTAACGCACACATACTGCCAGCTGTTCAGAGTGCCTGTCCGGTGCCTCATCTGCCATCAGAGCATACATCTTTGAATTTCTCATTTCTTTTATGATGCTTTCTGTGACCTCTTCTGAAATACATGCAATCATTTCACTTTGCGATGAGTGAGACAGGCAGGTAGCCTGGGATGAGCATTGTACTGCTGTAGAAATGGGTCAAACTGTGTGAGAAGTTTCATGCACTCAAGGAAGTTTCCCTGATTTTGACTCTGGCTCTGTTCATCATGTCCACCGATTGCAATCCCCTGCTTCCCCGGAAATGACGTCACAGCTACAACACGATGGAGGTATTCACGTCTCTCAGTTATTTCTCCTACACTGGCTCTGTGAAGCTGTTCTGTAATATCTCCATGTGTTTGAGTTGTTTTGTAGCTCTTCCAGCATGTCATGGAAGCCTTACGAAGACTACTTTGTTCATGCTCTCTGAATGATTCTAAAGCCCTTTTCCAGTTGGAGAAACCTGCACTTGTTAATGTGTCTTTGCTGTTTCGGATATGATGCTTCCCAAAGAGACGACAAGAAAAGCAGAATGCAGAATTTCTGGATACGGAATACTCAAGCCACTGAAATTCATCTGGCCAAGTCTTATTAAAAGCTCTCTGCTGTGTTCCAGATTGGGTAAAGGGAAACTGCTGAAGCTTCACGTGTTTTGGGCCTGTCTGTATGTCTGCAGTGTTCCTAGATCATCCCTTCTAATACCTTCTAAAGCCTCTTCTTTCCTTGCTGACTCATCTGAGACATTGTCAAATAGCAAGCTCAGCTCTATTATTGTTTTAATAAACAGCCTTCACTTAACAACATGATTTTTGTGAGAATAGACAAAAAAAGGTGAATAAAGAATCGCTATAATAACAAAAAAAAATCTTCACCCATTCTTCATGCACATAATATATTTTATAGGCTACCTTATTCTTACTTTATACATACACTCACATATAATACACACACAAACACTTAAAGCCAAGTATAATTAAAAATGCTCTATACACTTATTTTTGAAGGAGCACTTGTACATGCATTTACACAGCACTTACAAATTGCATAAATAATCTTATGAGTCTAATGTATCAAATATAAAATTTGGAATACAGAAATATGAAATGAGGAAAAAATTAGAATGGTACTTTGCCACTAGGTGGCGGCAAGCCACTGCCGTAATGAGTGAGTCGGTCAGTCATTTATTCAATCGATTCGTTCGAAACAGATGATTCGTTCAGAAAAACAGTAAGAAGTGTTTTAAAGTCAGTGAATCATTTCCTCAAGCAAGTTCATTCAGTAAACACCGCTGTGTGTTGCTGCAGAACACAACAACATTTTTTGTTTGGAACCATTTTCGTTAGCAAAATATTTCTTTTTTATTATCTTGTTTATTGAATTGTTGCCCTGACACGAAAAGTCTGCCACAGACCATTCTAACTAAACATATAACCACTCTAAATGCGTGTGTGTGTGTGTCCTATAGACTGTGCTGCGCAACTGTTAGATGTTCAAAATGTAAATCAGAGTCAGACACAATGTAAAAACGAATAAGAAATATAATACCATGATTAAAAGTTACAGATACCTAAACTAAAGCTGTTGTATTTTGGCGTTTAAGTGCTGGCTGGGGGTGTTTTACTTCCTTTTTTGTTTGAAGAATTTTGAAATATTCATTTTAATTGTCAAATAAATTGATCTAGTAAAATACTACACGCCAACTAACTGCCATGGCTCCAAAAGATCTAATTTCATTGGCTGGTTCATACAGACGCTTACCTTCTCATTGATGGTTGGCAGAGCCGGACAGTAACGGAGTACATTTACTTGAGTACAGTACTTAAGTACAATTTTGAGGGATCTGTAGCTACTTTACTCGAGTATAATTTTTGGGGAGTACTCATGACTTTACTCAAGTACATTTGAGAGGCAAATATTGTACTCTTTACTCCACTACATTTCTATCCATAACTGTGAGTACACAGTAAAAAAAAAAAAAAAAGCATCTCGGAAACCCTCAATTTGTTGTTTCCCTCTCAAATGTGATTGGATTGAGCAGGCGCCACTGATTGGGACAGCCTATCAGCAATCACCTTCAGCTTTCCGCCAAAGTCAACTCCATGGTCAGATTTACATAAGAGACGAAACCATGGACGAAACAATGGATGAAGAGGCAGCAGGTCCATCCCGGGAGTATTTTTTTCCCCCAGGATGGGGGGAATATTCATGAATATTCATTAGGGAAGTCATCCCTGATTGGTCTTAACCCCAGTGACGGGTAGATTTAGGGGTGGGGTTAGGGGTAGGTCATCAGACCAATCAGGGATGACTTCCCTAATGAATATTCATGAGTCTTCCCCTACCATCCTGGGAAAAAAAATATCGCATCCCGAACCCGTGGCCCCACCTCGCCAGACTATTTCAATTTTCTGAACAAGTTAATGACAGTTTTCGCTTCAAGTGTTTTCTGTGTTTACCAGTGTAAGCACTGTGGCAGTAGTAATGCAATATTTAGAAAATGTACTCTTGTACTCTTGATACTCAAGTACTTTTAAAAACAAGTACTTTAGTACTTTTACTTAAGTAGACATCTGACTGTAGTACTTTTACTTGTACTTGAGTAAAATTTAGCAAGGGGTATCTGTACTTTTACTCAAGTAATGAAGCTGTGTACTCTGTCCGCCTCTGATGGTTGGCCAGTTTACATGTCAGTAGGCCTAATAATGAGTTGTTGTACCCGCGGATGTAATGCAGCAACCGTGTGGTGGTCAGTTCGATTCACAAATAAATGACTCTTTTGAAAGGTTAGTGAATCAAATCAGAAAGAATTGCCTATATATCAGACAGCCTATCTATAGTGCCGAAAGCGTAACGTTAGTCCAACTCCAATGATTCGATTTCGATTCGACTTATCACTCGTTGAAAAATACGAATTGACTGAGTAAATTTGAGCAAACAAAATGGAATATAACTAAATATAATATCATTAGCCAAGATAACAGTGCACTGGATACAGCTCAGCAGTTTTTCTAATAAAAAAATACACAATCATCCTAAAAAGAGACCGTAGGCCTTCTCATCAAGCGTAGCCTACCTCCACGACCGAATGATTTTAACGTTACGTAATTATCATCGCAAACATCTAGGTATATATAAAAAAGAGTTCCTTAATTCTAGTAGTGGCCCACTTGTGACAAAACGAACTCGGGCCGAAGGCATTAGTGCCTGGGTAGCTAATAATGTATCGCAAGAAACCATATTGCAATGTATTGTTTTATCAATTATTTGTCCCACCTCAACCAGAGTGTGGAGCAAGCACTAATATATCCTTTTGTAATTGGGTTTTATTTCTATGTTTATTTTTTTTATTTTTTTTACATAAATAATTTTAAACATCTTTTGATTTCTTTTCGTATGCCTGATTTGCTGATGATTAAAAATGTTGACTGATATCAACAGCACTAATGAACAGCTAAATGCACTGCCGTAAAACACATCTTATGATACTTTTGAGACAAATGAACAACACGCACACCCATAACAAAATCTTTTAATTGATAGGCCCCTCCTTGAACTGCCACCTTAACGTGGTGGAGGGGTTTGAGTACCCGAATGACCCTAGGAGCTATGTTGTCCGGGGCTATATGCCCCTGGTAGGGTCTCCCAAGGCAAACAGGTCCTAGGCGACGGGTCAGACTAAGAGTGGTTCAAAATACCCTTTATGAGACAAATTAAATCAAGGACCGTGACGTCGCCCGGTATGGCGCAGCCGGGGCCCCACCCTGGAGCCAGGCCTGGGGTTGGGGCTCGTATGCGAGCGCCTGGTGGCCGGGCCTCCCCCCACGGGGTCCGGCCGGGCTTAGCCCGAAGGAGCGACGTGGGGCCGCCTTCCCGTGGGCTCACCACCTGCAGGAGGGACCGTAAGGGGCCGGTGCTGAGAGGATTGGGCGGCAGTCGAAGGCGGGGGCCTCGACAACCCGATCCCTGGACACGGAAACTAGCTCTAGGGACGTGGAATGTCACCTCGCTGGCGGGGAAGGAGCCTGAGATTGTGCGTGAGGTAGAGAGGTTCCGACTAGAGATAGTCGGGATCACCTCTATGCACGGCTTGGGCTCTGGAACCACACCCCTTGAGAGAGGATGGACTCTTCACCACTCTGGAGTTGCCCATGGTGAGAGGCGGCGGGCTGGTGTGGGTTTGCTTATAGCCCCCCAGCTCAGCCGCCATGTGTTGGAGTTCACCCCGGTGAACGAGAGGGTCGTTTCCCTGCGCCTACGGGTCGGGGATAGGTCTCTCACTGTCGTGTGTGCCTACGGGCCAAACGGCAGTGCAGAGTACCCGGCCTTCTTGGAGTCTCTGGGAGGGGTGCTGGAAAGTGCTCCGACTGGGGACTCCATCGTTCTACTGGGAGACTTCAATGCCCACGTGGGCAACGACAGTGACACCTGGAGGGGCGTGATTGGGAGGAACGGCCCCCCTGATCTGAACCCGAGTGGTGTTCAGTTATTGGACTTCTGTGCTAGTTACAGTTTGTCCATAACGAACACCATGTTCAAGCATAAGGGTGTCCATCAGTGCACGTGGCACCAGGACACCCTAGGCCATAGGTCGATGATCGACTTTGTGGTCGTTTCATCTGACCTGCGGCCGTATGTCTTGGACACTCGGGTGAAGAGAGGGGCGGAGCTGTCAACTGATCACCACCTGGTGGTGAGTTGGATCCGATGGCGGGGGAGGAGGCTGGACAGACTCGGCAGACCCAAGCGTACTGTGAGGGTCTGCTGGGAACGTTTGGCCGAGTCTCCGGTCAGAGAGATCTTCAACTCCCACCTCCGGCGGAGCTTCGTCCAGATCCCGAGGGAGGCTGGAGATATTGAGTCCGAGTGGACCATGTTCTCCACCTCCATTGTCGAAGCGGCCGCTCGGAGCTGTGGCTGTAAGGTCTCTGGTGCCTGTCGAGGCGGCAATCCCTGAACCCGGTGGTGGACACCGGAAGTAAGGGATGCCGTCAAGCTGAAGAAGGAGTCCTATCGGGCCTGGTTGGCTTGTGGGACTCCTGAGGCAGCTGACGGGTACCGGCAGACCAAGCGAACTGCAGCCCGGGTGGTTGTGGAGGCAAAAACTCGGGCCTGGGAGGAGTTCGGTGAGGCCATGGAGAAGGACTATCGGCTGGCCTCGAAGAAATTCTGGCAAACCGTCCGGCGCCTCAGAAGGGGGAAGCAGTGCCCTACCAATGCTGTCTACAGTAGAGGTGGGGAGCTGTTGACCTCAACTGGGGATGTCGTCGGACGGTGGAAGGAATACTTCGAGGATCTCCTCAATCCCGCCGTCACGTCTTCCATTGAGGAAGCAGAGGCTGAGGGCTCAGAGGTGGACTCATCCATCACCCAAGCTTAAGTCACCGAGGTAGTCAAGAAACTCCTCGGTGGCAAGGCACCGGGGGTGGATGAGATCCGCCCTGAGTACCTCAAGTCTCTGGATGTTGTGGGGCTGTCTTGGCTGACACGCCTCTGCAGCATCGCGTGGCGGTCGGGGACAGTGCCTCTGGGATGGCAGACCGGGGTGGTGGTCCCTCTTTTTAAGAAGGGGGACCGGAGGGTGTGTTCCAACTACAGGGGGATCACACTTCTCAGCCTCCCTGGGAAAGTCTATGCCAGGGTACTGGAGAGGAGAATACGGCCGATAGTAGAACCTCGGATTCAGGAGGAACAGTGTGGTTTTCGTCCAGGCCGTGGAACACTGGACCAGCTCTATACTCTCTACTGGGTGATTTGTGGATTTGGAGAAGGCATTCGACTGTGTCCCTCGCGGCGGCCTGTGGAGGGTGCTCCGGGAGTATGGGGTCCGGGGTCCTTTGCTAAGGGCTGTCCAGTCCCTGTACGACCGAAGCAGGAGCTTGGTTCGCATTGCCGGCAGTAAGTCAGACTTGTTCCCGGTGCATGTTGGACTCCGGCAGGGCTGCCCTTTGTCGCCGGTTCTGTTCATAATTTTTATGGACAGAATTTCTAGGCGCAGCCAGGGGCCGGAGGGTGTCGGGTTTGGTGACAACACGATTTCGTCTCTGCTCTTTGCGGATGATGTTGTCGTGTTGGCTTCATCAAGCCAGGACCTTCAGCATGCACTGGGACGGTTTGCAGCCAAGTGTGAAGCGGCTGGGATGAGAATCAGCACCTCCAAATCCGAGGCCATGGTCCTCAGTCGGAAAAGGGTGGCTTGCCCACTTCAGGTTGGTGGAGAGTTCCTGCCTCAAGTGGAGGAGTTTAAGTATCTTGGGGTTTTGTTCACGAGTGAGGGAAGGATGGAACAGGAGATTGACAGACGGATCGGTGCAGCTTCTGCAGTAATGCGGTCGATGTACCGGTCTGTCGTGGTGAAGAAAGAGCTGAGCCGCAAGGCGAAGCTCTTGATTTATCGGTCAATCTACGTTCCTACTCTCACCTATGGTCATGAGCTTTGGGTCATGACCAAAAGGACAAGATCCCGGATACAGGCGGCCGAAATGAGCTTTCTCCGTAGGGTGGCTGGGCGATCCCTTAGAGATAGGGTGAGAAGCTCGGTCACTCGGGAGGAGCTCAGAGTAGAGCCGCTGCTCCTCCACATCGAGAGGGGTCAGCTGAGGTGGCTCGGGCATCTGTTTCGGATGCCTCCTGGACGCCTTCCCGGGAAGGTGTTCCGGGCATGTCCCACTGGGAGGAGACCCCGGGGAAGACCTAGGACACGCTGGAGAGACTATGTCTCCCGGCTGGCCTGGGAACGCCTCGGTGTTCCCCTGGAAGAGCTGGAGGAAGTGTCTAGGGAGAGGGGAGTCTGTGCTAGAGGTCTTCACGGGTCCAAAAATTCGTGCCCGAACCCGAAAGAGACCCGTAATGTGCTAAACCGAACCGACCCGGACCCGTCTATTATTTCAAAAGCTGGACCCGGACCCGTGCAGATCCGAGAAATGCCTAACTGGACCCGACCCGGACCCGTCTATTATTTGAAAGCTGGACCCGAAACCGACGGGAAGACACAGACCCGACTGGACCCGATTGTCACATATTCCACCTTAAACTGCTATTACAAGTCAATAAACCTGTTGCAAAAAATACAACTTTTTGTCTTACCTAATTTAAGCCGTGGTAGCTTAGTAGTCTCCTCTCCTTTCCTTGTAACGTTACCTGACTGGCTGTGATCATGCATTACAATCCTCCGACAAGAAAGTTATTCATGTTATTCCTCTCTCGTTATTCCAAGTCCAAGCTTAATCCACTCATTATTTCAGCTTCAAAAGTCCACTTGATGTCACGGTGACGGATGACAAATGCAACTTTGCACATGTAACGTTAACTTACATTCTGACTCGAGTTAACTCGCATAATAACTTTGACTGTTTGCCCTTTTGAACTAACGTTATAATAACGATTGCTCGTTCAGTGCCATGGCCGCTGACGTTATTTATTTGCTATCATCTCTGTGCTCTCTGCTCTGCATCGAGTCCTAATCTGACCACTAAAACTTTAAGATTAAACAAGACGGTTAATTTATATTGTAAAATCTAAAGCGCGGTTTGGCGGTCCCTCACTGAAGCTCTGGTAACTGGTTGCCATAGAAACATGACACGCGCTTGAGACTGCACATGCACGCTAGCTGGATCAACCTAAAATATGCTTTTTAACGCAATTTATTTTGAGTGTCCTAATTTTACAAGTTGTAAGTTACAAAAAAAACATAAGCTGTGTCTAATCACGACCGGGTTTTCTCCGAATCTGATCTAATGACTCCGATCGCACGGGTATTACACACAATGTTAAACAGACCCGGGACCCGAAGTAATAAATTCGGACCCGACCCGGACCCGGCTGATCATTTAAAATATATACCCGAACCCGTACGGGTCCCGGGTCGGGTCCCGGGTCAACGGGTCTCGGGTTCACTGTGTAGACCTCTAGTCTGTGCATCTCTGCTTAGACTGCTGCCCCCGCGACCCGGCCCCGGATAAGCGGACGAAGATGACATGACATGACATGACATGATAGGCATCACAATGAGGGTTTATGCAAACCCAATCTAATTGTCATGATCCTGGTTCCTTCTCCTCCTTCTCTGTCTCCCACACACACACACACACACACACACACTCTCTCTCTCTCTCCCGTTGTCTCATCACTCTCAGCTGTTTCCTCTTTCCCACTAATTCTTTCTGCTTTTTCTAGCTCTCTCTTTTCCTGTCTCGTTGCATCTGGCATTTTCTGTTATCTACAGACTTCACCGAAGTTTTTCTGTTCGTTTGATTAACTGTGGACAGCTCCTTGATTATATTAAAGACTGTTTTTGCCGTATCTCGCTTTTGGGTTCTCTCTTCTGTATCTTCACTACAGAATAATCTGACCAGATATGGACTCAGCGAGCGGCAATCCTTTCCAAGCTGCTGTCGAGCTTCAGGGCGCCTTGCTAGGCAAGCACGAGGAGGACATTTCCACCGCAAGACAGGCTGTCGAGTCTCTGGCTGCCCAGATGTCGGACCTCACTCAACGGTTCCATCAGATATGTCATGAGCCTTCCATCTCGCCTGAGATTCGCGATTCTCCCGAGCCCCTAATTAACAACCCTCCTGTTTACTCGGGTGAGCCCACTCAATGGCACTCATTTTTGACTCAGTGCGAGGTTGTTTTTTCTCTCCAGCCCTCAACCTACGCTAAGGACCGAGCCAGGGTCGCATTTGTCATTTCCCTCCTCGCGGGACGGGCTCGGGAGTGGGGTGCGGCGAATTGGGAGGCCGAGGTGGACTGCGTTTTCAACTTTTCCCTATTCAAAGAAGAGATGATCCGTGTCTTTGACCGATCCGCTTACGATGAGGAAGCTTCACGCCTACTTTCAACTCTTCGGCAGGGAAGACGAAGACTCCATTGCTGATTTTTCATTCGAGTTCCGTACCTTATCTACAACCTGCGGCTGGAATGAGCCAGCACTGATCGCTCGTTTTTTGGAGGCACTAAACTCAGAGCTCAAGGACGAGATCTTCATGTGTGAGCTACCCACTCGACTCGACGCTCTTATCGACCTGGCTATCCGTGTTGAGAAACGGTTTGATTTGTGTCGCAGAGCCCGCAGCATGGAATCCGCTCTGTTCTCGATTCCCACTGCCGTTACCACTCCACGATCCTCCGATACGGACCCCGAACCCATGCAGCTCGTAGGGCTTCGCATCACCTCTAAGGAACGCGAGCGACGTATAACCAACTGCCTGTGCATGTACTGTGCTTCTGCTTACCACTTCGTCTCGACGTGCCCGGTAAAAGCCAGAGCTCATCAGTAGGCAGAGGGCTACTGGCTAGCGCTATTTCCAGGGTCTCACCGTCTAAATCTTGCACCACTCTTCCCGTGCTTCTTCGTTGGCCAGTCTCGTCTGTCTCCTGCATGGCTTTGGTCGACTCGGGGGTGGAGGGGAACTTCATCGACGAGGCGTGGGCTCGTGAGCAAGGTATTCCCCTCATAAACTTAACCCTCTGGGGACCAAAAACGCGCCCGCGCGTTTTGCTCGTTTTTTTTTTTTTAGCAATGAAAATAAACACTAAATGCTCTGTTAATTTTGATCTTTCATTTTCGTGTAATACATCAATCGATCCTGTTCAGTTTCTATTTTTTTTCTGTATATTCACAATAAAAATAAAGTGTTTTGCTTTTTGACAAATAAAGAAACTTTAACATGATGCGATTTCTGCCTTCTCTCTGTCAGTAAACTCCTGTTTGAAACGCGTTCGAAAATGATCTATAACTCCGCGAAAATTCAGTCAAACAGGCAAACAGACCCACGGGCATAAAGCTTGAGATCGCAGCTTTTAAATGAAGTAATTTATATAAAAAACAAATATTATCAGCTTCTGTAATCTGTATAAAAAGAGAGCGATTCCAGTAGAGCTCATTACGAGCTTATTGACTTTAATTCGTTCACGCCTACTCACGGAGCGCGCTATTCATAAGATAATGTGTTAAGCCGTCTATGCAAAACAGGTAAACGCCCCCAAGCAAATACATTAAAAGCTTCAAGTTTCATCATTCAGTCACCTGCGCGTTGGGAAGATGACACGGTACACCGGTGCGGAAGCCCTTCAGTTCGTCCTGGATACTAGCGACGAAGAGTCCACATTTTCATCCGAAGAGGAGCGCGAATACTCTGATGACGACCGTTTGTATTTTGAAGAGCGTCTTGATCCAGCCGTGGATAGAATTTCGGATGAGTAAGTATTTATTCTTACTTGCATTAGTTGACAAGCTATTCAAAACATGAGCTTACATATTATACTGGGTGGACTTGCCATCCAGAGTATTGACATTTGATAGGCTATCTACCTATATTCAACACGATCTAATGAAAGTGCATATCTATACCATGAATTTAATATCTCGTACCATTTCAACGTCAAAAATGTTTTTTTTTTGTTTTTTTTTTTGTGTACATATGCTACACCCCTTGGTTAGGAAATTTGTATTTGTATGTGTAGCCTAAATGATATGTTTAGATCATTATGTATGAAAGATAGAATTTAGAAAGTAGGCCTAGTAGGTGTTTAGATTATATTTTGACTATATAAATGCTGCCTCATTATCATTAACGATGCATGCTCGCAAATATCAGTTGTAAATGTGTGTAAATGTGCTGAAATGTGTAAATATACCCAGTTAATGAAGTGCACAAATGTGTTAGGCTAATGTTTGCGGTGTGCCTCTCCGGTAATGGCCCATTGACACGCATATAGGCTTATTGCACGCGTCTAAAATTATTTACATCAGTTATTCATTATAGACTAATTCTACTATAGTTATATTTATGTAATAATATTCTTCAACTTTTTTAAAAGGAATGTAGCGTCATCACTACGTCCGCCTGCAACTCGGAGTGCGCTTAGCAACACAGTCAGAAATCAGAAAGAGTAAGTACATATTTACCCACTATTTTACAGATGTTAGTTACATTTTGTTTATACTTAGTGTTAATAATATGAGCCTGTATGACTTTATTATTTATTTTTGGAGATTGGTTGATGTTACATATGTTTTATGTTATCAGCATTGCTAAATGTCCATCAGTTATGCATGTGCTGGAATGGTACTCTGTAAAATATATGATAATAACAGTTTTTAACTTTTTTTAAAAGGAAAGTAGCTTGTTCACTCTCGCCTTCCACTGCAACTCGCAGGACACGCCGTAGCAACGGAAATCAAAAAGAGTAAGTACATATTTATCTACTATTTTACAGATGTTAG
This sequence comes from Scardinius erythrophthalmus, assembly GCF_964197995.2. NCBI lineage: Eukaryota > Metazoa > Chordata > Actinopteri > Cypriniformes > Leuciscidae > Scardinius > Scardinius erythrophthalmus. The sequence continues at coordinate 62,038,925 of NC_138221.1, read as the reverse complement.
TTACATTTTTGTTTATATACTTCGTGATGATACAAATGTAGCCTATATGTGCCTGTGTGGCTTTGCAAAAAATGTGGTGTTATGCATGCACAATATAACAATTATTGATTGGTAATGTTAATATAAAAGAGCTTATATTGTGTTGCTTTATCAGCATTGCTAAATGTCCATCAGTTATGCATTATTTATTTTGGTCACATTTGATTTGCTTAGAGCTCAACGGAGCATAAGCATTTACTGTGAGATACCTTTTGTTTTTACAAAATTACAATAAAACAGATTGAAAAACAAAACATTTGAATCTCCTCATTCTTTAAGGCTGCCTCACTTGATGGCCCAATTAGCACTTGGGGGAGCGTCTATGTCACACCCCTGGTCTGAATCTCATTAATATTGATGACCCATTACCACTCCCACGCATAAACCTCTTCTGACAAAAAAACTGTTTTACAATGTTTAAATCAATGTTGTGTTTTATGTGAAAGATTAGGCAGGATGATTTTCAGATCATTTTGAAGCTAGAACTCAAAGGGACAACATCAATTAATCAAAAGTCTTGTGGACAGATATTTAATATGTGTTTTGTGGTCTTAATTCAGCAACTTTCATTTTAATTTTTTCCAAAAACCACGCATAAACATTATTCTCTTAAAAATACAAACATCTACATACACGTTGCTCGCATATTATGGTAGGCCTGTTTGTGCTATATAGAGTGAATTTACACCTTTGCCATTAACATGTTTATAAATAACTGAAAAAAGCACAAATGTCAGAGCATGTCAGAACATCTCAACGACCCCAAAAACAGCTTGGTCCCCAGAGGGTTAAAAGACTCTACCCCCCCTATTCGCCCTTGATGGCAGTACCCTTCCTAGGGTGCAGAAAGAAACTGTTCATCTGACTCTCACTGTCTCGGGAAACCATACAGAGACTATTTCTTTTTTTATTTTCCATTCGCCCTTCACTCCTGTGGTTCTAGGCCATCCATGGCTAGTTCTACATAATCCTCAAATTAACTGGTCCAACGGCTCTATTTTGTCCTGGAAACTGTCATGTCATGTTGAGTGTTTAACTTCTGCTGTTCCTCCCATTTCTTCTGTCTCTGTTTTTCAGGAGGAGCCGGGTGATTTGTCTGGAGTTCCGGAGGAATATCACGATCTGCGGGAGGTTTTTAGTCGTTCCCGGGCCACTTCTCACTCCCCTCATCGCCAGTACGATTGTAGCATAGATCTTCTCCCGGTAACAACGCCCCCGCGGGGTAGATTGTATTCTTTGTCAACTCCTGAACGCAAGGCGCTTGAAAGTTATCTGTCTGACCGGTACCATTGTCCCCTCTTCGTCTCCTGCCGGGGTGTTTTTTTTTTTTTTTTTTGTTAAGAAGAAGGATGGTTCTTTGCATCCTTGTATAGACTATCGGGGGCTGAACGAGATCACTGTCAAGAATCGCTACCCCTTGCCACTGATGTCGTCAGCCTTCAGCCTCTTTTCCAAACTCGATCTCCGTAACGCCTATCATCTAGTTCGTATAAAGGAAGGGGACGAATGGAAGACCGCCTTTAACAAGCCCCTCGGTCACTTTGAATACAGGGTTCTTCCTTTCGGTTTGGTCAACGCCCCCGCAGTATTTCAAGCCCTTGTCAATGACGTCCTTCGAGACATGCTAAACATCTCTGTTTTTGTCTATCTCAACGACATTTAGATTTTCTCTCCCTCCCTCCAAATTCATGTCCAACACGTTCGCCATGTCCTCCAACGGTTGTTAGAGAATCGACTCTATGTCAAGGCAGAGAAGTGCTCTTTTCGTCTTCAGTTACGTTCCTGGGCTCAGTCATTTCGGCAGAGGGGATCAGTATGGACCCGGCTAAGGTCCAGGCAGTCACTGACTGGCCCGTACCCGACTCTCGTGTCGCGCTTCAACGCTTTCTCGGCTTTGCTAATTTTTACCGTCGTTTCATACGAAATTTTAGCCAAGTGGCCGCACCCCCCACTGCTTTAACCTCGATCAAGTCCAGTTTTAGATTGTCAGAACCTGCTCAAGGAGCTTTTGATCAGCTAAAGACCCTCTTTACCACCGCACCTATCCTGCTCACCTCCGACATTGCGAGACAATTCATCGCCGAGGTCGACGCGTCTGAGGTGGGGGTCGGAGTGGTCCATTCCCAGCGCTCCGCCGCTGACGGAAAGGTACATCCCTGCGCTTTTCTTTTCGCACCGTCTCTCTCAAGCTGAACGAAACTACGATGTCGGCAATCGCGAGCTCCTCGCCATTCGTTTGGCTTTAGGTGAATGGCCGCAATGGTTAGAGGGATCCTCCATCCCTTTTATCGTGTGGACTGATCATCGGAATTTGGAATATATTCGTTCCGCTAAAAGATTGAACGCTCGTCGAGCGCGCTGGGCATTGTTTTTTACGCGCTTCGATTTCTCGATTTCATACCGCCCCGGTTCTAAGAATACTAAACCTGATGTGCTCTCCCGCCTCTTCGACTCCTCTACCTCTACCGCGACCCAGGAGGTTATTGTTCCCTCCAGCCGGGTAGTGGGTGCGACCGTTTGGGGAATCAAAAAGCTGGTTAAACGTTCTCTTTCTCGAACTACCGTTCCGAGCAATTATCCTAAGGGTCTTCTTTTTGTTCCCGTGTCTCCGCGTCTAGCTGTCCTTCAGTGGGGACATTCTTCCAAATTAGCTGCCCATCCCGGCATGCGGGGCTCACTCGCTTCTATCCGTCAACGCTTTTGGTGGCCTACTTTGGATCGTGACACGCACCGCTTCATCGCCTCTTGCGTTACTTGCGCCCAGACCAAGGCAGGAAATTCTCCCCCCGCTGGTCTGCTTCGGCCCTTGCCTGTACCCACTTGTCCGTGGTCCCATATCGGTCTTGATTTTATCACCGGTCTCCCCTCTTCGGCTGGTAATACAGTCATCCTAACTGTAGTCGACCGCTTTTCAAAATCTGCTCATTTCATTCCGCTCACCAAACTCCTCTCGGCCAAAGAGACTGCCCAGATCATGGTTGATCATGTATTTAAGCTTCACGGTCTGCCCACTGACGTTGTTTCGGATAGGGGCCCGCAGTTCACCTCGCAATTCTGGAGAGAGTTCTGCCGGTTGATCGGGGCTACCACCAGCCTTTCGTCGGGTTTTCACCCCCAGACTAACGGACAGGCCGAGCGGGCCAACCAAATTGTTGCCTGCATCCTTCGCAGCCTAGCCTTTCGTAATCCCGCGTCCTGGTCAGAGCAACTCGCCTGGGCAGAATATGCACATAACGCTCTCCTATCTTCTGCCACAGGTCTCTCGCCTTTTCACAGTTGTCTCGTTTACCAACCTCCTTTATTTTTGTCACAAGACACTGAATCTAATTTTCCGTCCATTCAGGCCTTTATCAGCCGCTGTAAGCGCACTTGGAACAGGGTGAGATCACTGTCATGATCCTGGTTCCTTCTCCTTCTCTGTCTCCCTCTTTTGGTCACACACACACACACACACTCTCTCCCTTTGTCTCATCACTCTCAGCTGTTTCCACTCTCCTCCTCTCCGCGCTAATTTGCCCCCACCTGTTCCCTCTTTCCCACTAATTCTTTCTGCTTTTTCTAGCTCTCTCTTTTCCTGTCTCATTGTCAGATTATTCCATTATACCTACATGCGCTTCGCTACTCTCTTACCTTTCGTGTCTTGTCTTGTCCTGTTCTGTCTCCGCTCTTGCTGGAGCATCATCTACTACGGGTATTAATCTGTTGTTGCTGTTACACGCTCTCTGAACTCTATCCAGCTTACTAGACGCAGAGTACCTGTTCAGCGCCTGCATCCAGCCGCCTGCTCCCTCTGTTCTCCCGTCGGTCGCTTTCCTCTGCATGGGATCCTGTGCCGCTTCCTGCGCTGTGCTGTCCAAAAGAGAAGATTTGTGTTCACATTGACATTTCCAGCCGTCTGGCATTTTCTGTTATCTACAGACTTAACCAAAGTTTTTCTGTTTGTTTGATTACCTGTGGACAGCTCCTTGATTATATTAAAGACTGTTTTTGCCGTATCTCGCTTTTGGGTTCTCTCTCACATCTTCACTACACTAATATGTTCTGGCACTAATATTGTCTGTTCTGGGCCACTGCTGCAACATTACATCCAATAGAACATCAGATCTCAGAAAGGATCTAATCCTTGTAGTTTTCCCCTCTGTCCACATCCCCTGTATTTCACAGTCTTTGTAGAGAGAATTGCATTGAATGCAACAGGAGATTAGATACGGAGCTCTGCAGGTCCTTCAATGCTCCTCTGAAAATGTGTTCCAGTTTACCACTCCTGATGACAAAAGAAGAGAGGGGTTCATGTGTAAAATATGTTCAGATTTTTATTTATTTATTTTTTATTAACTAAATTTTCTGGTATCAGTGTTTCCTCAGTATTCATTTTAGTAGTGTGCCACCACATCAAGAAATTGTGAAATTAAAAGAAACACTTATTGTCTAAAACAAAACATTAGTCTATTGTAGAAGTAAATATTATTTTATGATGATTAAATGTTAGCACTAGAACCTGGACTTGAATCATAACTTAGGCCCAAACATGGACAGATAAAGGACAAATGAGGAATCGTCACTCAAAAGCACCACAGCTGCACAAAAATCAAAGAGGAAACTGTCGTAAACTGGTATAGAAAACACTCAATTTGGCAACATCTATGCATTTACATCTATTAGGTGACATCTAACCCATGCATTTACATTTTAATAATGGCAAGTAATCACTCCAGGGCGATCTACTACTGTGTTGCGTTGCTGGCATCTGTGGGACATTCAAATGGACACAGATTGACAAGCTCAAACGCTTTGCTCTGCCCTCGCTGCAATGTAAAAAGCGGCAATATGACTTATACACCTCCATTTAAATGGTTATCTCTGGAAAATAATCTTACCGTTGTCTCTATACGAGCTGCCATCTTGCCGACAACATCTCATTTTGAATTTGACATATCGCGTGGTTCTGTGTGACTTGGACAACTTCAAGTTACGCCCTTCTCTTGCAGTCCGCAGACAGACCCATCTCCATGATTTACTCACCCTCAGTCATCCTAGGTGTGTATGACATTCTACTTTCAGAGGAATACAATCAGAGTTACATTAAAAATGTCCTGGCTCTTCCAAGCTTTATAATGGCAGTGAATGGTTGTTTCTGTTTTGAAGTCCATAAAAGTGCATCTATCCATCATAAAAGTGCATCTCTCCATCATAAAGTGCTCCACACGGCTCTGGTTAATAAAGGCCTTCTGAAGCGAAGCGATGCTTTCGTGTAAGAAAAATATTTTTGGATGAACTAACCCTTTAATTAGCAGAATTTGTTTTGATTCAGTTTATTCGCAAATATGAATTTCGAATGATTCATCATTTTTGAATCATCACACACACACTGTTAAAACTGTTTATAGTAATTTTATTAATAGCCTATATGTTTATGTATATGTTTATGTATATGTTTAGTATGTATAGTGTGCCTTGAGACAATGAAAGCTCTGATTCAATGATTCTTTTGCAGCATCACTCAAAACTGACAACAACTTTATCAAACGTTGTGAAAGTCATTTATTTCTTGTAAAGAGTTCATGATTTCCTTGTGACCCAATATCTGAAATCTCAGAAAGTGCTTCTTCATCCCTCATCTTCTGCATCACAATTTTCCTCACATTATGAACTGTGATTGTTTTCCAGCACTATTTTCTCCACTACTAATGTCATTTTACACATCTTCACTCCTTACATTGTTCACAACCATTTCTGTTATTTCATTATTCATTATTCCTTTTCATTTTGTAATGAACCTTCTGTTTTATTTCAACTGAAAGATTATTTTGTTAGTTATGTTTGTTAATAAAAATTATGTATGTATTTAAAACAAAAAAACAAAACAAATGAAAGGTTTTCATCAAAACAGTTAGTTGAAGTGCACACACACACACACGCACACACACACACACACACACACACACACACACACACACTCTCTCCCCTTATTGGATTTGATAGATTTATTCTGTTTTATTTCAGTGAAGTTCATCAGTATTAACGTAATGAAGAGGAAATAAGAGTCTCTGTATCTCACTGTTATGATTTATCGTGCAGCTCAAAGTATTATGGGTAAAATCTCTCTACAATCTGTTCTGAAACATCAACACAGTTTCACTGATGATCCTTGGTAATAAACCCAAAACCCAGGATAGAGCGGCTGAGTGAATGTGGTCTGGACTGTGTGGATGAGGCTCATTGTGTCAGAGACGCTGTAGAAGGACAGAGTTCCTGCACTGTGATCCACATACACTCCTATTCTTCTGCTGATGGACTTTACAGGGAGATCAGTGCCTATGTTATTGTGCCAGAATGTGTAACTGGAGGAAGAGCACTCCAAACTCCAGGACTGATCATTACGTCCAAACGCACACTCATAACCCTCTCCCTTCCTGCCGATGCTCTTATATGACACTGATATATACACACCATTCCCAGTCCACTCAATCTCCCAGTAACAGCGTCCACACACACTCTCTCTACACAACACCTGCCACCAATGATCAAATCTGTCTGGATGATCAGGATACGGCTGCTCTGTGCCAGTGTTAGTAATCACTCTGTTCCTCTCAGACAGACTGAGGTGTTTATTCACTGTGTTCAGATCCAGAGTGAGCTGATGGGAATCTGATGGAGAGAAAACACATCAGAATCAGGAATTATGAATCTGTCTGATCTTTTACTGTATCTGAACTCTTCATGAATCAATGTTCAGTGTATCATCAGTGTCTCAGTACAGCTGACCAAATATCCTGTGCAACTCATTTACATGATCAATTATAAAACTCTTCTATCATGATTTATTTCTCCTTCTACAGGAAGAACATGAACACATTCAGTGAGTTTTTCTGCTTGTTTTCTAGTGACTCACATTGTAGGAAGTCGTTCCTGGTCTTGGGATTCATGTTGGTGAAAGTGACTGTAGAAATAAACAGACATGAACAGTGTGAAGAGAAATGACAAGATAAAATACATTCATTTCTGAGACATTTCTAATATGATGTTCTATAATATTAGATGATGGACTCATTTCTGAGAGCAGATTAATAATCTCCAGAGGCTTCATTTATAAAACACACAAATCGGATTGATCCTAAATTTCATGGATTTCATCCTCCGTCATGTGTGTATAAACGCTTGTCCACGATGATGAGTCCGTATTTCTGAATCATCAAGAGATATTTGTGGCCGTTCTGTAGGAGGATTTGATGGACTTGAATTTAATTTATTAATAACTGTGATTTAAAACTGGGATGCATTTAAGGACATTTTTGTGCAAATGGATGTTTTATAAATCATAGGAACATTTCAGAAACGGTTGTACATTCAGATTTGGGATCTTTCTCCACACGTCTGTATAAACGAGGCGCAGGACTTTACCTCCATCTGAGATCTTCTTGATCTCCTCTTTGCAGAAATCCTCCAGTTTGTCTCTCAGCTGACGGACAGATTCTCTCATGCCATCAAAAGAGGAGAGAGAACTGAAGGAAACGTCGGGTTCGTCTGTAGATTCAGGAGGTGCTGAGAGAGACTGGAAACTCTACAGAAAACAGAAATCAAAACTCATCATCTCCACACTTCAGCCAATAACCTGCACTATATCAGATCTGAGCGGCTCTTGTTGACTTGACTTCTCTTCAGTGACTCGCTTCAATCCAGCACTTTCACACAATCAGCACATTCTCCTCATATTCATCATTTAATGCTACAAACTCTAGTATTTCACACTTAATAATAATAATAATAATATATATATATATATACTTAAGAGCAGATTGAATGTAATGCTTTCAGACACTTAATTAATTTTAAAATTATAATTAAAATAATTATTTTAATTAAATTAATGTAATGAATTAAATAAATTAATTAATGTTTATAACACATTTATGATAAACTAAAATATACTCAATGTAATTTCTATTGAAAATTGCTTGTTTAATTTGATCAATTATCAATATTATCAACTTTGAAGATCACCTGACCCAATTTTGGTGCCAATTACTGAAATTATTTTAGTAGAAATAAAAGATTTCATTAAAAAGATTATGAAAAATCTAGTTGGCTGGATATTGATACCATCAAGTTCACTGATTTCATCAAGACAGAAGAAACCAGAAGGAAAAATGAGTTCATATTTAATGGTAAATTACCCAGGGCTTTGTAAGTGTGTCTCTTTAAACAGAAGATGATCAGATGAGAGTCTGACTGATGATTATATGATAACACAACACTTGACTGAATCTGACTGAATTCCTGACAACATCTCAGTCAACGGCTCATTCTGCTCTCATGAAATGTTTCTCTGTCATAGCAGGATCTTGCTCAAGTCCACTATGATCCTGTTCTTCTAGATCTCTGTTACCTGCAGGAACTGGATGTGATCTTGTGTGTGTGAAAGCTGCTCCAGCTCAGCGTCTCTCCTCCTCAGATCATTGATCTCCTGCTCCAGTCGCTCCAGTCGTCCTTCAGCTCGACTCACTGCAGTCTTTTCCTGATCTCTGATCCGCTGTGTGACCTCAGAGCGGCTTCTCTCAATGGAGCGGATGATCTCAGTGAAGATCCTCTCACTGTCCTCCACTGCTGTCTGTGCAGAGCGCTGTTACACACACATCACAATCACACAGTGGCTTCAGCACGACTGACAGAGTCCAAACTGAGACGTCTCAAACTTCTCTTCTTCTCCAGACTCACCTTATGAGACTTCACAGCCTCTCTCAGATGCTGAAGATCTTTCTGTCTCTGCTGGATTCTCTGACGGATCTTCATCTGCGTCTCCTTCAGCTGTTTCTGGAGGACAAACCAATGACAGGGAATGACACATAAAACTACTGTCATACAAACATTAAAGTTACATGAATCCAGAGTTAGTGAAGTGGTTAAAGATCTTGCATGGTCAGTTTTTACTGTCTGGTTCAAACCACAGATTCATGGTTTCCTGAAATGAATGTCAGCAGTATTTCATCAGTGCCTAGTTTTATATCATTAGTATCATCATTTACTCTCCCTCATGTCGCTCCAAACCTGTATGACTTTCTGTCTATTGTGAGACACAACAGAAGATATTTAGAAGAATGTCTCAGCGGGTTACAGAGGCCAAATAAAATATGGTGACACGTCAATAACATCAAACCTCATTGGTTCTTTCATGTCACAGTCACATGACTAAACACCATGATGTCATGACACAAACACCAGTGAAGTTTGATGTTTTTGATGTCATCATATTTGATTTGAGCTCCACATACATGAGTTTATCAATGATTTGATTTGATTTGTGATTCAAAATTTGGCTCTTTTAAAAGTAGAATATTTTAAAGAGTGTATTTTGGAAATTATAAAAGAATATTATATACTTTAAAAGAATATAATTGTGAAATAAGTGTGAACTGAACATAATGTTTTCAGACACATAATTGCATGTTAATTGCTATTAAATGAAAATGTATTATAGTTTAAATGTAAATATAAAGCAATTAGCTGAACTTAAGAATTACTTTTTGACCCACTTAAGTAAGATTTAAGTATATAATGTAAAAAGTATAAAAAGTGTACTTTATAAAGTGTACTTATGAAACAGTCATGAACATTTACTCTTTAAGTGCACTTAAGTGGCCTTTCATTTCATTAATATTATATTATCTGCAAGTACAGTTTTCTTTTTTTTTTAAATATGTCAACACACTTAAGCGTACTTCTTTCTTTAACCACTAGTTGTTTAGATTACTTTTATGCTTTTTCTTCTTTTTGGAGCTTGAAACTTTTCACTCCAATGACTTTCTCAATGACTTTCAATGTATAAACTAAAATAGACGAGACATTCTTCAAAATATCCTCTTTTATATTCCACAGAAGAAACTCAGTCAAACCGGTTTGGAACAACATGAGTAAATGAGTGAGTAAATAAAGACACTTTCATTTCTGTGTGATCAATCTCTCTCAGTTCATACCTGTTTCTCTGTCCTCTGTTCTGCAGTTGATACAGTGTTGTGGTTTTTATGTTCATACTCTTTACACAAAACACAGATGCACTGTTGATCAGTGATACAGAACATTTCTAGCTCTTTATCATGTTTACGGCAGATCATGTCCTGCAGTCGTCCAGTGGCATCAATCACTTTGTGTTGCTTACGAGAGAGAAATTCCTCATGACGGTCAAAATGAGTTTGACAGTAAGATTCCTGACACACCAGACAGGACTTGACGGCTTTGTATTTTCTTCCAGTACAGACGTCACACTGCACGTCTCCAGATCCAGCGTAACAGTCAGCAGGAAGTTTAGTCTTCTTCAGTTTCTCCACCAGTTCAGCCAGAATGGTGTTTTTAGCTAAAGCAGGTCTTGGACTGAAGGTCTGTCTGCACTGAGGGCAGCTGTAGACTCTCTTCTCATCCTCCTGATCCCAGCAGTCTGTAATACAGATCTTACAGTAACTGTGTCCACAGTGGATAGCCACTGGATCCTTCAGGAGATCCAGACACACTGGACATGTGAACTCATCCTGAGAAAATCTGGCTTCTGCCATTTTACTGCATGAATACAGAGAGACACAAACACACAACAGCTCAACAATACTTCAGTTTCTGTTTCTCTGAACTGAGGAGTTGAAATAGTTTCCTGCTTCTGTGTTTGAGTGACGTGTGTAAAACAGGAGTGTCTGTAAAGCAGCTTCCTCATTCCTGGTGAAGGAGAGTCACTTTACTGCTGTGTTTATGTGCCCTAGTGGAGTCAAAAACATTGTAAATACGAGTTCCAAGCACATGAATAAATCAATACCTTAAATTCTGCGTTATACAGTAGGGAGAGCGGGGTAAGTTGTCACACTGTTCATAACTCCAACACTACAGGCTATGTCTCAAAAATCAAATAGCCACTTTGTGTGACTTCTTCTTCTATAGTCAACTTCCTGTTCACATGTGGTCAAGATCCCTCTAATCTGAGGTTAGCACAATCTTCTTATTTTTCTACTTAAAAAGTAAAACATTTGCACTTTACATTTTATGCAATACAACTTTGTTAGGTATTAATGTTAAAAATTATTATTTTGCACAAAATAGAGGAGACAATAATGTGTCTTTTGATACTTTAACTAAAGTGCTATGTTGAGCTAACTTTGAGATTTAGCCAACATTAGCACACGTCAGTTTGGGGCAAGTCGTCACATGTGACATACAAAACAAACACATAGAACATGATCAAAAAATATTGTGATATTGTATTTATTTGTACTTGCAATAAGGTTTTTGAAGGAAGGAAAGAAAGTGTGAAGAACTCTATCCACAGAGTGTGTGAAGGTGACATTTCCTTTGCAAACGTCGTTTCTGGGGTGATGCAACAGGACAGGAAGCCACCTACCCTGCATGAGATGACGGAAGCCGAAATGCTTGAGCTTGTGCGGAAGATCAGTATCAACAACTGTTAGATGCTATGCCGTTAGAATTGCTTTTTAGAGCTTTGCTGGAATAAGTGTGTGGAAAACTATTTTAAAGGCAGAACCTGAGTTCAAAGGAACTCAAGACTATATAAGACGCAAACAAAGGAAGATTTATTGCTCTTCCTTGCAACCAACAGTCTAGTACGCAGATTTACTAGACGCAATAAGCATGCTATCTTTAGCTATTTTTTAAATCTGTTAATTAGTACTCATTTATAATCTGTAACAAGTATCCTTTTCATTTGATTATTTTTAATAAAGTTTGTTAAACATTTTTTATAATCATTTGACTGGACCTTGGATTCTTTGAGTACCGTTCTCTTCTGCCTGGATCAGGAAGTCCTTTGTGCAGGAGACGCACGTGGGGTGAGCATTGTTTTTTCTTTCTTTCTTTCTTTATTTATTTATATAGCACACATTATACAACAGAAGTTGCCCAAGGTGCTTTACAGACAATATAATAAAACACGTATTAAAAAACTATACATAGAAACAAGCAGTTGAAAGTAAAAACATATGACAAGAGACAGCTATACTATAACACACACAAAAGTGCCAGGACACTTCAGCCTGCACCCCATGCAACATCTAATAAATGGGTTTTTAACAACGTCTTAAAGACAGCCAACGACTTTGCTGATCTGACAGAAAACGGGAGGTTATTCCACAGTGTAGGACCGACTCGAGAAAACGCTCTGTCACCTTTCCGTTTAGAGTTTGTTCTGACAGTCACAAGGAGATTTAAATTTTCCGATCTCAATGACCTAGACGGAATATATACCGACAACAACTCAGAAAGATATGGTGGTGCCAATTTATGTAGTGCTTTAAAAACCAAGACAATGATCTTATAATGCACTCTATACTCGACTGGCAGCCAATTTAAGGATCTCAAAAGAGGTGTAACATGATCCATTTTCTTCGCTGACTTAATCAACCTGGCTGCAGCATTTTGTATGTTTTGCAAGCGTGCCAGAGCTTTTTTGTCAATCCCAGCATACAGTGAATTACAATAATCCATTCTCGAAAAAACGACCGCAGAAATAGCTCTTTCAAAATCTGTTGGAGATAAAAATGGTTTGGTTTTTGCTAAAAGTTTTAAGTGAAAAAAACTAGATTTAACCACCGAATTTATTTGTTTATCCATCTTTAGCTCCGAGTCCAAGATAAAACCAAGGCTTTTGACCTTTTCAGAGATTTCAACCGCCAGGGGAGTATCTTTTAATCGCTCAGACACTAAGTGGGACTTTGAGCCGAAAACTATAACCTCCGTTTTCTCTTCATTCAGTTTTAAAAAATTAGCTGCCAGCCAGTCTTTTACCTCCTCAATACAGGCTAATAGGTTACCGAAAGTATAACTGTTTGACTGTTTTACCGAAAAATAAATCTGAACATCATCCGCATAGCAGTGAAAAGACATATTGTGTTTCCGAAAAATAGACCCAAGGGGAAGTATATATAAAGAGAACAGAATAGGAGCTAAAATCGAACCCTGGGGGACCCCACACGATAACCGAGACCTCCGGGACATGCAATCTTTTACACACACAGAGACAGATCTATCAGCAAGATATGAATAAAACCACTTAAGGACATTCCCCTTTAGGCCAACCCAAGCCTCTAGACGCTGCAATAAAATATTGTGGTCCACCATATCAAATGCAGCACTGAGATCAAGAATCATCAATACAGAATTTTCCCCTTTGTCCAAAGTCAAGAAAATGTCATTGAGCACCTTCACCAGTGCAGTCTCAGTGCTGTGCCTTGACTTAAATCCAGATTGAAACACCTCAGTTATGGAATTCAACCACAGGTGGTCTTGAAGTTGCTTAAAAACAACTTTTTCTAGCACCTTAGCTAAAAACGGTAGATTTGAAATCGGCCTAAAATTATTTGGGTTGTCCATAGGGAGGTTTGGTCGTTTTAACAAAGGAGACACAACAGCATGTTTAAAGTCAGTTGGACAAACGCCCTGACTTAAGCATTTGTTAATTAAGTTTAGTAGATTAATATTTATAGTATCTAAGATCTGCTTAAAAAGCCGAGGTGGCAGAATGTCTTCTTTTGAAGAGGATGGTTTCAAGTGTGCAACAATCTCTGCTAAAGCGGATCGAGTCAGTGGATAAAAATCGCTCCACTCCCTAGGAGAGATCAAAGGTGACGGAGAGGGAGCATCAGTCCCTACCTGTGGTATAAGAGCCCGGATGTTCTCAACCTTCCCATTGAAAAAGTTTTGAAACTCTTCACAGGTAATAGTTAAGGAGTCCGAATGCAAATTTTGTAAAGGATTTATAGCCGCATTGATTGTATCAAATAATACTTTGGGATTGTTAGCATTCTTTAAGATCGTCTCAGAAAAAAATTTGTGCTTAGCATCCTTTGATCCCTTCTGAAATGCACCCAAAGATTCTCTGAACAAATCGTAATGCACTTGCATTTTAGATTTTCTCCATCTCCTCTCCGCCTGCCTAGACAATCGTCTCAGGGTGCGAATGTTATCATTTACCCATGGCAGGGAAGTATGATTAGTCTGTTTAACTGTGAGCGGGGCAATAACATCAAGAATTTCCGAGCAGACAGATTTGAATTGCAAGAGATGTTCATCAACACTTAAAGAGCAGAGTGTAGTTTCCGAGCATATGGTTGCATACTTTCTATCATAGAGTTCTGCAAACTCACCACTCGTCGCAGAAGTTATTTTTCTAATCCACTTTTTTGTCCGAGGCCTCATTAAAGTCTTAGCAATCGACAGATTAAAAAACACTGATTTATGATCTGAAAAAGGCACTTCCTCAACATTTAAGTCCTGAATGGCCAGGTTATGAGATAAAACCAGATCCAACATATGACCCAATCTATGAGTAGGCCCATTTACCCATTGTATTAAGTCATACGAGTCCATCACATTCACAAACTCCTTTGAGACTGCATCCTTAGCACAGCAGAGATGTACATTCAAGTCCCCAAGGATTAAAAAACGATCAAACTGCGTTGCCAGTCTGCCTAAAAGATCTGAAATTTCCGAAATAAAATCTTTGTTTACCTTGGGAGGGCGATACACCAGTGCAATAATAATAGGATTTGTTGACATAATCTGAAACACTTGGAGTTCAAAGCTATTGTAACGGGCCAGCACTATTTGTTGACATTTAAAATCATCCTTAAAAATAGTCATAATGCCACCTCCACGCCCGGTTTCTCGCGGTGTGTTAAAGTATAAGCAGTCTTGCGGCAAAAGTTCTGACATCGGTGAAACATCTCCTACCTTCATCCACGTCTCAGCCAAAAACAAGAAGTCCAGCTTGTTTTCCGCCATGAAGTCGTTCAGGATAAAGGTTTTGTTTCCAACCGCCTGTACATTCAGTAACGCCATGTTCAATCGCGCTTCACTGCTGGTCGTCTGCTGCTCACGGCATAGGGGCCGAAGATTATGCTGGTTTACCCTTCTCTCGTAAACCCGAACCACCGCGATGCGGCCAGGAGCAGCCACTCTTTCGGGGATAGCCGGCACAAGCCACCTACCCACAGCTTCCCACGACCGCCAAGTGATGTTCCGCCCCTTTGTTTCCAGCGAAGTTTGTCTGGAGGACCCAATACAGTCCCGAGCTCCAAGAAACCGCTTCAATCTGATAATAATTCCGCCACGCTTCCCACGCTTTCTGCCGCGTCTGCATCGCTTAGCAACGAAGGGAAGTCGCCGCAGGCAGCACGGAATATCCTCCAGCAGTGGTGGTGGAGGAAGACGCGAATCTTTATAGTCATTTTTAAAGAAGGTCTCAACCGAAGCTTGAATGGATAACAGCTGAGATCGGTCATAGACCAGCAAAGCGGAGGTATGTTGAAAAATACCCGTTATTTGCAATAACATAAAAGCTAAAACATAGACAGACAACACCATAGGTAGACGGCATGCCACATACACCGGCGCCATCTTGTTTCTTCGTTTCGTTTTTGATAAAATAATTATTACCATGTATGTTGATTTGATCATATAGCCTAGCCAAAGAGGCAGCATGTAACAGGGTGATGTTATATTGCAAAAAAGGTGTAGGGGGTACCTCAAAAGACAGACTTATAATACTTGTGATATCTCTATTTTTATAGTAGAATATGAACTTGTATAGACTGATCGTCTAACTCCTTAAGGGCACGACTAAAGGATAGACTCTTTAGTTACCGCGAGATTATCTCTATAAAACTTTGAGGATGGTTTTAAGATAATTGAGAACGGTATTAATCGTGAACCATTACAAAAGGCAGGAATTAAGGAAGAAAGCTTGCCTACCAGTTTACTGTGGCACACCAGCTGAAGGATTTTGACATAAATTACCGTACTCTGACTCGGTAATGTCAAAAGATTACCAGAGAAGAAATTGAAAGTCAGACAACCATGCCAACAACAATGGTTGGTTATACAACGAAGATTGTTGAGTAAATTACTGGGTCAGCTGACATTTATTTTGGTCTGTCGCCAAGTGAGGTCAGAAAGCTTGCCTACCAGTTTGCTGTGGCACACCAGCTGAAGTTTGCGCCTTTGTGGTCAGAAAAAGAAAAGGCCAGCAAAGAGTGGTTTACAGGCTTCTTAAAGTGGCATACAATGCTGTCAATGAGAAAGCCAGAGGCAACTAGCCTTGCCAGAACAAGTAGCTTTAACAGAGAGAATGTTAATGCTTTCTTTGACAACTTAGAGAAAGTGTGAGTTTGGACCAGGAGACATTTGTAATGTTGATGAAACTGGGTTTACCACTGTACATAAACCAGACAAAGTGGTGGCCAGATGTGGATTCAAACAAGTACGGTCATTGACCTCTGCTGAAAGGGGAACCCTTGTCACACAGGCCTGTGCTGTCTCAGCCACAGGGAATAGTATACCTCCATACTTTATCTTCCCCTGTGTCAACTTCCGCGATCATTTCCTGATCAACGGGCCACCTGGCAGTAAAGGAGAGGCAAATTCCTCTGGATGGATGCAAGACATGCACTTTGTTGACCTCCTGAAACATTTTCAGTGAACATACAAAGCACTCAAAGGAGAAGCCCTGTTTACTCCTTTTGGACAACCACGAGTCTCATCTGTCCATTGATGGACTCAATTATGCCAAAGAAAATGGCATAATCATGCTGTCATTCCCACCCCACTGCTCACATCGGCTCCAACCATTAGACAGGTCTGTCTACGGGCTACTAAAGAGGCACATCAACATTGTGTGATGCCTGGATGAGGAACAACCCCAGGAAGACAATGTCAATTTATGACATTCTTGGGATTGTGGCAATATACTATCCTCTGACTGCAACCCCCTTGAACATTCAGACTGGCTTTAGAGTGGCTGGGGTTCAACCTTACAACAGAGATGCATTTC
This sequence comes from Scardinius erythrophthalmus, assembly GCF_964197995.2. Taxonomy (NCBI): domain Eukaryota; kingdom Metazoa; phylum Chordata; class Actinopteri; order Cypriniformes; family Leuciscidae; genus Scardinius; species Scardinius erythrophthalmus. The sequence goes on along the minus strand of NC_138221.1, from coordinate 62,022,070 downwards.
TGGAAACCGAGTTTGCACCATCTTACGTTACAGATCGACCCATTCAGAACCCTTCTCTGCCAGGCTCCAGCACCAACCTGTCAGATCCCAGCACCAATTCTCCTCTGCCAACCTACGAACCTGCGACCTATGAAAATCTGGACCTACGAAGAACAAAGCAGCTAAAAAAAGAAAAATCATACAAGAGTCATAATAAGATGATGAAGAGTGCTTCTGCCTCGTCTGTATATAGCCAATTTTACACAGTCGTCCAAAGGAGACCTGGGTAAAATGTGTAAAATGCAACAATTGGGCCCATGATGCTTGCTCCTCAGGCCAGGCAATTTATGCGTGTCAGAATTGTGACTCTGAAGATGAGTCTGATTAGTCAGATACAGGACATCTGTTTTGTTCAGAGGTTAAACATGTTTAGTTATGTGAGTTATCTGCAGCATTCCATTCTGTTATCATGGATCTATGTGCAAGCCAGAGAACGTTTGAGTTTAAAGTTCAAAGTAAAGTGGTCTTGCCAGTTAATGTGTTTTGACTGAAATAATTGTTTTTCCAGATTCTCCAGACACGATTGTTTATATTTCCAGCTCTGGTTTGAATTTAAAAATTAAAATCAATATTCACAATTAAGTCTTTGTGTTCTTATTTTCAGATATTATAGTGTGACAACTTACTCGCTGATGGGGCAAATTGTCACAAGTGCACATCTCTATTCAACAGTCTACAATTCCGTAATGAATAAGATATTAAGATGTTATGAATACACAAAATATAACATATGTGCCCAAGACATTTTTGTTGAGCACATACGCAAAGTCAATATCGACTCAATAGATGGAGTGTAACCTAAACTCATTTGAATGATTTTCAATTCAGACATGTTGGGATTATGAGTATTTCTCTTTATCAACAGAAGGAAACAGCACAAGTGTGTGTCTATAGCAAAACATTAACAGTATCTGGACAACATCGCTTGGACATGATTTGTTATAACTCTGAAACTGTGACAGTCTGTTTATGTAATACTATGCAAAACATATTTTTACCATATGCAAACAAGTACAGAGAAAGCAGTCATAAAGTAATCCTTAACCAATGACACCTGAATGCAATCCAACACAATGTTCCTCAGGCAGATTTTATTCCACTAATAAGGATGCATTAGTTCTGACTTTGATTGCAGACATTTTATTCAGATGGGTTCCTCGTCTTACTGGGTCACTCTGTGTCTTGCTTAACGAAGAGCCTGCAGGGCGAGAAATTGAGGAGTTGATTAAAGTAAGTCAAATAATAGCAGAGCAACATGAAGAAATATGATATTAGAGCAACGGGATAGTCAAGAATCAGGTAACATGCAAAAAATATTAAAGTAAAATATTAAAATTATCAGTTCATATTGTGACAAAACAACTAGTATTGATGATTATTCTGTCACCATGTACTAACTACCCACAACACAACATGATTCCAGAGACGTAATGCGTGCAATGCAACATCAGAACAGCTGTTTTCCTGGCATAAAATTAAGACAACACTTTCGTAACTTTTTATGTTCATGACTTCTAAAATGCTTCTCCAAGCATAATCTTTGTCATTGCTTTCCTTACGGAAGTCACAGTGGTTTTGTCATATAATATAAGCTAATATTTCTTAGCTTCCATAATCAATCTCCTTTTATCCACTTTTAATGTTTAATATGCACAAGCCCCACGGGTGATGCCATAGAAGTAGAAACTAAGCGAAAGACAAAATGTAGTGTGGCTTGACGGAGTTGCCTGTCCATTTAAATGAGTGACTAACAGTGAGAAACAGTTTCAAGGGAATTCTAGAGAATAGACATTGCAGAATATTACTAACCAGACTCTCAAGGTGTGAGGCTTTAGGTGTGCTCACTTTAGTGAAATTTCGGCAAAATTTTGCTGGCAATAAAGGTCAGTTGTCCATTATCAGTAGCAATGTATGAAGCATAGGCTCACACTTTCAAACCAAGCAGATTGCAACTCAATGCAAAATCTGCATAGGGGAAATCTTTTGTTCTTGCAAAATTTCTGATCGCATGGATTCTAATTGAAATGACTGGAATTTGCCTGCAAACATTTGCCGAACAATGGTAAATGTGATCGCACCTTTAGTCAAACTGACAATAACTTCCATATTGGTCCTCTGTGACATACACAGAAACAATAGCGCTCATCCTGTGTGATTCAGAATCTCGTAATTTTAATGTAGTTTGAAGGGGACTATAGAAAAGGCCGCGAGCGAGATGGATGGTGAGAGGGATGAGGGAGAGAGAGTGAGACCTTCTGGATGGCGTCGCTGGCGGAGTCGTCCTGCAGCAGTTTTGCCCGGTCCAGTGCTCTCTCAAAGTGTAACACACTGGCCTTGTAGTTACCCAGCTTCACTATGTAAGAGAGAAAGAGGATGTAAAGTGATGTAATCGCACAGCATGGCGTAGATCAAATATGCATAACGACCACATTAACATCCTATTGATTCTGAGCATTGTGGGAAATCAGATTATTCATGGTCACAGAGTGCATTAAACTGCTGACTTCCTGGGATTCTGGGCGATGTAGTTTGGACTCACATTCGGCCTGCGCCATGAGCACACTGGCATTGAGCTGCCATTTCTCATCAGTGATGTCATCCGCTGCCGTGAGCGAGCGGGAGCCATAGTCTCGTGCTTCGCCATAGCGCTTCAGCTCAAGGTAACAGCGGCCGATCTCATGGAACAACCAGGCTTTCTCTAACCCGCCACATGCTAGAGGCACCTTCTCCTCCCAGCTATGCAAACACACACATAAACACACACAGAACAAAATCACTATTACAATAGACTTGTCTGTGTACATCAACACCAAAGTAAACATTAATTAAAGGCAAATGCACTTACACTTCTATAGCTTGTTGGAACTTGCCAATCCGTGCGTACACACGGCCAATGTTGTCCAGAGCCCTGGATTTACTGTCCGTCAGGTCGCTATGACACAAAGCACAAACCAAACACACCTGATGAATAGCAGTTTATTAAGTCAAGTCACCTTCATTTATATAGTGCTTTTAACAATATGGATTGTTTCAAAGCAGCTTTACAGTGATAATAGGAAATTACAGTAACAGATTGTTTAGGCTCTACAACAGCTCTAGGATAAAGTTATTGTCCAGATAAAGTTAGTTTTGATTGATTGATTCACTTCCGTTGTGAAGATCATTAGTTATTAACTTAGGGGCCGCTAACACAACACCGTTCTATAAGGAAAACCCTTAACGCGCTCCGGCCGCCCATCCGCACAAAACAGTGGCTGGTGTCTCGAGAACGCACTCCCTGAAATAGGTTCGAAGGTGCAAACGATTATACGTTATCTCTGTGCAAACCTCAAAAACGCAAACCCGCGTAAACGCAGACGTCTCGCACATGCGCATTACGTGTTCAGTCCAAAGGTATGTGCGTTTGAATATATATGTGCGCAGGCGTGCAGTCCTTCTTTACAAATCAACCCAATAAACTACTTGTCTGGCCTTAAAAATTAATAATAAAGAATTCTTTGTCGCGTCTGCATAGCCATGCGAACCGGAATTATCCCGACAACATTTTATCTGTACTGAGGTAAAGGGAAGGGAAGGAGGCCTTCACAGGGGAGGGACTGGTTGACACTTCAGGACTGCGTTGTCGTTGTGTCCAGGCGCAGGTCCTTCATCAGATCTGGATCCGGCAGACTGCGGTAAACCTCAGATAAACAGCGAGACTAATATTAGCGTAGACGCCATCCTTCTTATAATGTAACAAGTACATCAGGATTTATGGGGAGTGTTCCCGGTTCCGGCTGACCTAATCTATGCAGCCTAACATTGAATTATTGAAGTCTATAATGTGTTATGTGTATGCTAGGCTAAAGCTAGGCCAAATTAACCAACCAAGAAAAACAAAAGGTAGTTTTCCTGCTCTCATGAGCGCTCACCCTTTCTTGGCCAGCTCCAGATCTTTCTCATGATGATGCAGAGCCTTGTCCATATTCCCAAGATCCATCAATGCATTGCCTACACAGGACATAAAAGAAAATGTTGTATCTCTGATTCTTGTGCTATTGATATTATATATTTAAGTATTGGGCCGATGAGATTCCCAGACTCTACCAATGCAGCTGTGCAGGTTCCCAAGCACTTCTCTCTTATTGGGCAGCACCTGCTCAGACCATTCCTTCACCGCCTTCATGAGCTCACGGGCCTTCTTCAGGCCGCTTTCTGCATCGCCGGCACTCAAGGCTGACAATTCAACAAATAACTCTCAATAAACCCAATGACATACAGAACATTTTCTGAAAATGTTTGCCAATCCAAATGTCATGCGATACCAGAGTGTTGCTAATATTGTTTCTATGAGTCTATAGGATTTTTTGGCCTGTTTTATTGTCCACCAGGAAAAAATCATGCGTCACCTAAAAAAATCTCTTAAGGTTTGGTAATTTTAGTAAAATTTCACAGAAGTAATTTTCTAATCAAGCAGTTTTCTGTTGGTCAACATGGTGAACCCACGTGACAAATGTGAATCTCCTGTGAAATTTGTTTCGCCCTCATGTGAAATTCCAGAATGTGTGGACTGGATTCCCATTGAAAAGACTGGATTTCGCCCACGAAAATCCGCTGAACAACAGTAAATCTGCAGCAGCTTTATAAAAGTAATAACACTTCTCAACAAGTATCAGAATTTGATGTATTGTTCATGTCCATGGCACAAATGGTACACAGTTATGTGCCAAAGTTTCATAGTTATATTTAGGGGTTTGTTCAAATGTCCTTAGCAAGCACTATTAATTTACATTAATACAATTTAAATAATCAGCTGGGTGTGTTATGTATCTGGTCTGCTAACACACACATTGTGGAGTGACCTGGAGAATAATTAGGATCATAATTCCAACATTATCTCCAAGTTGTCGTAGGTCAGTCACTCATCAGTTAGCTAATAATCATAGGCATACACTGCAGTTCAAAAGATTGGGGTCGGTAAGATTGTTTTTAGATAAGATAAATAAATGAATCTTTTATTCAGCAAGGATGCATTAAATTGATTAAAAAATTGAGTACAGACATTTATAATGTTACAAAAGAAAGTATCAAGTTTTCCACAAAAATATTAAGCAGTACAACTGTTTACAACATAAGAAAAAAAATTGAGCATCAAATTAGCATATCATAATGATTTCTGAAGGATCATGTGACACTGAAGACTGGAGTAATGATGCTTGGCCAAAAGGAATAAATTACATTTTAAAAACATATTCAAACAGAAATTATTTTAAACCATAATAATATTTCCCAATATGATCGAACAAATGCAGCCTTGATGAGCATCAAATATTTATTTCAAAAACATTAAAAAAGATCTTACTGACCCCCAACTCTGACAGTAGTTTATGATTTTGCATGTGCAACATGAGTATGCATCTAATGCTAAACTTTCTTGTTAGGAACCTAATGCTGTGAACTTTGAACTCTGCAGAGGTTCACCTTTGTCAATATCCTCCAGACTGGCGAGGACATATCGGGTTGGGTCTGAGGGTGGCTTGTGTTGAACCCGGCTCCACCGCTGCTGCACTAGTGTTCGGTCTTGTTGACGAGCATAGATGGGCTTATAAGATCTGTATGGGAGCAGATTGCCATACTTTATATAGAATATGGTCCATCATAGATGCAAACTAACATCAAACAAGTCCTAAAGAAGACATGAAAACACACACCTTCATCGTGTAGAAGTTTATCTAAGAATTCTCTGTCACTGTACAGTTCTCCCAGAAGTTGCTTGGCTGCTTTTTCATATTTGCTCTTCTTCTGGCCATGCTTTTTGGGTTCCTTCTTATTAGAATGATTCAAATGTTTGGGACGAACCTTTGGGATCGCATCAAACAAACAAATATGCATTACTAACTGCTAAAATGAACATAAATTATAAACAAAGGTGTGATGGTGTGGTATGAGTGACGGGGTAGCTGGCATAACGGAAGAGATAGAACGAGCAAGAGATAGCTCACCCCGTTAGACTTGTAGAAGAAAGACAGGTCTCCTTTATTTTCCAACTTCACAGAGGAAGGACCTTTTAGATCGGGGAGAGAGAGGCAGATGAGGGTTACTAACTTAAGTCACTTTGTTGTGTAACCAAAACATGAACTCCTCATTTCTCATCATGTTGTGTCTAAGGACTTACTGCCCACTGAGTTCTCGATTGCCTCTTGAGCTTTCTGGATTCCCAGTCTGAACTCCTGTAGCTCTGGACGTAGCTTATGGCCTCTGTGATAGTAGACCAATGCAAACTCAAAATCCCCCATAGTGTAGAGGGCTTCAGCCTTCTGATACAGTACCTGCAGGACACAGGATGGAGAACCAGAGAGAATCAGGTGACTTGTTAGCACATCAGAAATACAGTAAAACAGGAATATTGTGAACTATTATAACTCCAGTCTTCATTCATTGTCACATGATCCTTCAGAAATCATTCTGATATTCTGAGATGCTGCTTTGGTGCTCAAGCATTTTTTATGATCAATGTTGAAAACAGTTGTGCTGCTTAAAGTCTCCCTGTAGTCAATCATTTTATTGCTGAAAACTCATCTCTGATCACCCAAAATGAACAAGTTTTTTTTTACTCTACATCCTTGCTTCATTTAGTATATGCGGATTCATGAATATTTCAGATTAGCCCCGCCTCCAGTCACTCACACCAGTTCAGAGACCCACTCAGTCAACTTACTGAGGTAAACGCTGCACAATGATATCGCTCTTGGCTTTACAACGTCGGACACTTTTTTTTTTTTATTGTGTAAAAATTAAGTATTTACTATCACTTTTGATCAATTTAATGCATCCTTTGTGAATGAATAATCCCCATCGTCAGCCAAATTCTTTGTGACCCCAAACCTTTGATAAACATCAGATTATTCAGATGTGCTTTTACTGTGCTTTTTAGAGAGCTTATATAGTGGCTCCAAAAACGCCACAGTTAAAAATTAATGAATTTCATTGGATTGCATACAAAATACCAATCTAAGTGTCATGTGAAAAGCTAACGGTACACTTTCCACAGAACGAACCTCTCTGTTCTTGGCTATTTAGCATTTTAGTGGATTTTGTTTCACCTATAGTGTCATTTTTACCTTAAAATGTTTAATGTTAATCTTTAACATTTTTAGTGTTAATCCTAAACAGTATATTCATTCACAAAGTTATATTTGTAATATTTTGTGTTATATATAAAGCTTGTAATGTAAAGGTCACTTTTTCTGAGACCGAATCGTCATCTGATAAAGTATCAGTAAATTCGCCCCCTTCAGGACAAGTGTCTTACTACAGGTGCACATCGTTAGGTGTGTTCGACATCGGCTGCGGCTGGATGCACCCGATCGGCGAGAGCAGCCGCGTGCAGGCGGGGAGGAGCTGCAAACGGAGACGTGAAGTCGGACACTTTTTTTGGTTCCCGTAGTGGCCGCTCACGTGGTGTTTGCATAATTTACCACAGCTGAAGTGAAATAAATGCAATATTTGCCAAATAATACACTGATGTTTCAGAGACATTTTCATTCAATACTTTATGTAGCCTACTGCTTCATACAGCGTCTGTTTGAACAAGAATAAAGGTCAACATAAGCTACTATCAATGAAGTGGAGTCTACGTTTTTTAATCAGTTTTCATTTGATAAACATGACACAATATAACATCGCAACGACATGAAGAGTGTTTACTGTTATAAAAAACTGATTTGTGAGCTTTAGAGGAACTAAAGTTGTTCGAATAAACACGAAACACACGTGATCGTTGTCATGCGGTGAATCCGGCCAATCGTGGAACAGCTGTGTCGTCATCAGCCCTCATGCAGCCGCTCTTGAGAAGCTGCGCTGGCTGAGTTCTCCGGCTACTCTCGAATCCCTCTCGCGGTACTTTGATGGCATACGTCACAGTCACGTGGTGTCGGGGCTGTATCAAGTCGGACAAAATTTCTAACCGGCATGCACTGCTTTAAGTCAGCCGCCGATCGGTCTGCGCAGAGCTGCATGAAGTTGAACAATCCTATAGACTGTAAAAAATATGGACAAAGCGTCTGTGACGTCACCCATAGACTTTCTGAAGAACGGTTTTGAAGCCGTTTATGGGGGGTATGGGCGGCGCCATCTTGGAAAATCTTGGGAAATCCTAACCCCGCCCACCTTCTGACGCAGCGCGCGTCACTCAGCTCACTCTGCTTATCTCTGTGTATATTTTAGGCAACGAAATATGTTATAAAACACCAACACCATCTATGTAAAACACCAAACTAACTCTTTTCGTTTTCATTTAAAGAAATCTTAAACATTATAGCCACACAAATGTTATTCACTGCACATAACGTTTGCCTTTTTATAACAAAACGAAATATAAAACACAAACCTGCCTCTTTTCGTTTTAAATATAGCCTAATATAAAAATATAAAAAATTTTAATATGGTCCAGGCAATATGTGCATTTGTACTAAACAACAGATGTTGCAGTAAACAACATTAGATCATATTCGTTGTATTAATATGACAAAACTCAACCCAGTCTCTTTTTGATATATTTCAGTTTTATCAATATAAAAGTAAAAGGTAAAGTTACAAGAAGCTATACAAACAAAGCAAACAATTCAGTCAAACATAAAAAGTCAGCGCTCGATCTAGTCTAACCATACAACGGTACAGTTAAATAGCTTATAAACAATATAAAGTTATGAAACTTACTCAGCCAAAACGATTGCCCAGGGAACAAATTATAGATTTACGTTACGAGACCAAAGATCGCCCGTTAGATATACACAAGACTAATCATGTTTAACCACTACAGAGACGCCAGAGACCGCGGCACCTCAGAACGTCTAGCCGAGCAAAGGCTGTTCCAGGCGGGGTACATCGCGCCGAGCACCCGGTCATCGCTGGATCTCACAACTGGATACAATTTTCATAAATCTTTATAAATAAACCACAGATTTGAGCTTTAAACAACTACATTCTCGCCTGAAAAACTCTTAAAACTAAATTTCATGATACAGAAACAGTAGTATTATATGTCAACTGTATAAAAAAATGGCGCTTCTTATGTTGTCATTCTCCGTGGCGCTGCCTTGTCAGCTGTCAATCAAGCTGTCAATCAAAGTTAACCACGCCCTTATTGTCCTACATTTTATATCTAAATACGATCTAAACTAACGAGTTAGAAAAAAATTCACTGCCCTCATGGTTGTCAGGCACTCGGAACCTATCGAAAAATACAATAAAAGTCCATGGGACCAACCTGTAAAAGCATGAATTTATGCTGTGAAAACGGACATTTTAACATGGGGGCTATGGACATTTGCTCCCTTTTGGGACCTTCCCCTAGCGGATTTTCGATGTATTGCAGTTTTTCGCACTTCCGGGTAGGCTTCATTTTTCAGATGAGAATGTTGCCCCTTGGTGCACATACAGTGACTCAGAGTCAGAGCTGTGGCTGCTGGGAACTTTTGGAACAAACGATGAGACAAAAGGAAAAAAGGACGGATGAACACACCTTGAAGTAGTTTTTGTTGTCTTTGAGGGAGGTCTCGGCGTCTTTCAGCGCGCTCTCTGCATCACCTAATTTCACATAACACCTGGATCTGGCGACCAGACAGCTCTTATCTTCTTCTTCTTCTTCTTATAGTATTCCGGCAGTGTAGACGCTTCTGAACGTATTACTGCCCTCCACAGGTCAAAGTTAGGCTTAAATTCTTACATACAGTCCTGTATCATGTAAGAACTGAATAACTGCCTTGGAGATCAGTTTATGCTTAACCAGGGTTCTCAAGTTTTATCAAAATCTTGGAGTGAGATCACATGCGGTTGGGGGAGGAGCCCTAATGGAGCCCCGCCCCCCAATTTTACCCCTTGTTCATAATTAACCAGCACAAATTAAAAATAACAATTGGTAAATCTGATAAATGACAGAGCAATTAATCACATCAAATATACTCTTTAATGTTATATTTCAAAATTACAACTAAGTTACAAAAATTACAAAAATATAACAAATTGCTCCAAACAGTTTGGAAAAACAAATATTTTTGCATTTTGAATGTGTCTAGTCGAAATGGTATAATGATTTATTGTGTGGTGGGACATTGAGAACAAATGACATATTATTAAGGTATGTTAGTGTGTTTGTGTGTGTGTGTGTGTGTGTGTGTGTGTGTGTGTGTGTGTGTGTGTGTACACACAAGAGTACACACTCCAGCTTATGAAATGTGTTTTGTGTTGCTAGTGTTTGAAAAATACAAATGCATGGCAATCAATGATTAAAGTAACGTTATGTTTTGACAGGATATAAAATATTACCCAGAGCACTCTTGCTTTAATATGTATGTCTTAATGTAACCAGAAATACTATTAATACAGTATAATATATAATATAATTTAAAATAAAATAAATACATTTAAATTTATTTAAAATAAAATGAAGAAATACATCTTCATTCCTTCCCATACCCACTAACATTTCCCTTAGTTTCAGATAATGTAAGCTAGCCAAACTGAGCCAAAGCTTCTGGCCTGGTTGCAAAGTAGTTGTAGAGTTTTTGACTGCATCAATAATAATGTATACTATGGGCTATATATGAAATGTTCCAGCCTTAAAAATGTTAGACGAGCTTTCGTCCAACTTACCTTCTCCATCACGACGTGTGTTCGCGCGATGTTGTTGGTTACCTAGTAACGAACGTACGGTGGCCGAGAATGTTCCGTCAACTTCCGTGTGTTCGCGCATCTATGTTGCCTAGTAACGAACGCAATCTGGCCGAGATACGTGCTGGCGGCAGGAAACTTCACTTTGTGTGCCCGCGCCTCATATACAACGTTATATATAAAGCTTGTAGGACAACTTGGTTGGCATTGCCTTTTCAGCGTGAGAAATACACGGTGTGGCGTGTGAGCGTGTGAACTGGTTGAATTGCGTGTGTCTCACGGCCAATGCGTGAGACTTGAGAACCCTGGCTTAACACTGTGACCAAACAAAGAGAAAAGAGAAAAGGCCTTAACTCCAAGTCCTGTCAATTTAATAAAGAATATATTTCTTTCTGCCCTATACTTTCTGCATTCTAGGAAAACATGACCTACTGTCTCCAGACTCCCACATTCACACAAGCCAGAAACATGCTTTCCTACAATGCACAAAGAATAATTTAACCCACAGTGCCCCAACCTCAATCTACACATTTTAACTGAGTCCCTACGTGACAAAATGTTAAATGAACCTCTTTTCCTAACATTAGGTTGTATGGAAAAGTAGTGTCTACCCCTAATTTCCTTTTCCCACCCTCTCTGCCATTCATTTATTAAACCCTCTTTAATTTGTTCCCTCAGTTCCACTCTCCCTAATAATACATGGACATCTACTTCTCTTCCTAAGCTCTCCTTTGCTATTTCATCCACCCGCTCATTCCCCCTCACCCCAGCATGCCCGGGAACCCAGCAAAAACTGATATTACACTCAAACCTAATTCTAAAAAACACATTCAAGATGTCATATACAATGTCAGGACGAGCTTTAGATTTTCCTACTTTTAAATTTTCTAGAGCAGCTGCAGAATCAGAACAAATAATGACTTCTCTAGGTTTTACTTCCTCAATCCACCATAGAGCCCATAAAATTGCCATTAATTCAACAGTAAGAACAGAACTTCCATTAGAAATACGTTGACCAAATTCCAACCCTAACTGTTCCACATATACCCCAAATCCAGCTTTCCCACTAGCTAGATCTCTAGATCCATCTGTAAAAATAATCAAAGTGCTCTCACTGATTGAATTAAGATATTCCTCTATTTTTGGTGCCACCTCACATTTATCCTTTTCCTGAAGAAAACCAAGCTCAACACACACTTCAGGCATCACCCAATAGGGCATAGGTAACCAACTTGTGTGTTCTACGATACTTCCCTGATCCATGCTCATCTTCCCTGCCCACTTATTTATTATGACAAAAAAATTATTGTATCTATTATCTCCAGCAACCTCTTGCAACAGACACCTTGCGGGGAAGGTACGTTTACACCCACTAAGTTTTACCCAGTACTGTAACCCTAGCTTAATGCGCCTTAACCATAAGGGCATTTCTCCCATTTCAATGAGCAGGGCAGGTACTGGGGTAGTTCTGAAGGCCCCACAGCAAAGCCTCAAAGCTCTTGCCTGCACCACATCCAACCTAGCCAGAACAGTTTTGGAAGCAGATCCATATACAAAGCACCCATAATCAAGAGCAGATCTGATCATAGCCTGAAAAATTAGCATCATTGTCTCCCTATTAGCCCCCCACCCACACCCAGCCAGACTTCTCATCACATTTAAAACTTTTTCACACTTCAACACAATTTTACCTACATGCACGGCCCAAGTCATACGCTCTTCAAACCAAATACCCAAAAATTTAAAAACCTTTACCTTCTCCAATGGAGACCCATACATATATAGCCCTATTTTAGGTAACTTTCTTTTAAAACCAAATACCATATATTTAGTCTTAGAAGCAGAGATTTTGAAACCCCATGTATTTCCCCATTCCTCTACAGAAACTAACACTCTTTGAACCTGTTTTAAAACAAACTCTACATTGCGCCCTCTTTTCCAAACGGCCCCGTCATCTGCAAATAAAGATAACCCGAATCCTCTCTCTATTCCACCAAAGATATCATTAATCATTATATTAAATAAAACTGGACTTATTACACTTCCCTGTGGGGTTCCATTCTCTATGTCCACAGTCTTTGAACTAACACTACCAACCTTTACTTGAATTGTTCTTTTCATTAAAAAGTCCTTTAACCAATTAAACATTCGTCCCCTAACTCCCATGTCAAAAATTTTAATCATCAATCCCTCCTTCCACAAAGAATCATAAGCCTTTTCAATATCCAGAAATACACTCACTACTATTTCCTTATTACTAAATGCCCTTTTAATATCTTGATCCAAAACTGCAACTGACTCCATTGTAGATCTTCCATTTCTAAAACCATTCTGAACATCAACAAATTGTCCTCTAGTTTCTAAAAAATATACTAATCTGTTAGTTACCATCCTCTCCATAATCTTACAGGTCACTGCTGTGAGTGCTATAGGACGGTATGAATTAGGGTCAGATGCCTCTTTCCCTGGTTTCAAGACAGGGACCACAACGGCATGTTTCCACTCCTTGGGCAAATGACCCTCTGCCCACACAGTATTAAACAAAGCTAAGATTTCTTCAAGTACAAAATCATCCAGATATTTAAATAACTCATAAGACAGCCTATCTCTCCCCGGGGTAGTATTTGCTCCAGACATAATTGCATCCTTTAATTCTTTTAAAGAAAAGAACAAATTAATAGGATTTTCATTTTCCAAACTCCTCTCTAACTTCCACTGATTAACTTCCATCAATTCAGCCCTCTTCCTACACCTCTCAACCCCCATACTCTCTGATCTATGCACAGCTTGAAAACTCTCAACAAACATGTCTGCTTTTTCCTTATTGGAAACTGCTACTACCTCTCCCTTCTGTAGCACGGGTAACAATCTTCTTTTATATACCCCTGACATTCTGCGTACCGCTGCCCACAAATGCCTTACTGGTGTTTCAGGACCTAACGTACCACAAAACTTCCTCCAACTATCTCTTTTTGCATCCTTTATAACTCGTCTTGTTACTGCCCTTAGACGTTTGTACTCTATTGCATTAACCAATATAGGATACTTTCTTAACCTTCTATATGCTTTATTCCTACTCCTTACAGCCTCATCACATTCTTTATTCCACCAAGGAACCAGCACACGTGGCCTAGGGTCCTGCTTCACAGGTATAGTATAACAAGCAGCCTCATGCATCAGGAGACTAATTGAAGTATTCCAGTTATCTACAGAACCCTAACTATCAACATTTCCTACTAAGCTTTGAGCTTTCTCCTGGTATTTATCCCATTTAGCCTGAGAAAAGTTATATCTAGGGACATTCTTTTCCACTTCTCTTCTCAAATCCCTACCAAACCTACATAAAATTGGGTAATGATCACTACCTAACGTATATGAATCTATAACATCCCACTCACCAATTCTAGCTAAGTTTGATGAGGCAATTGATAAATCTATATGGCTGTAGGTATTTCTCCCAATATTATACCTAGTTGGTCTTCCGTCATTTAACACTACCAACTCATATTTATCTAAAAATTCTTCTACTACAACACCATTTTTATCCCTGAAATCACTCCCCCATATTGGATTGTGTGCATTAAAATCCCCAATCCATATAACAGGACACCTTACCTTCTCCATTATCTCCTCAAAATCTAACAATACCAAAGGTTGACAGGGGTTATAATGGTTGATCACAGTAATAGAACTGATACTACTCCAAACCTCCACAACCAAACACTCAATATTAGAATTAATGTCAACCTTTCTATACTGCAACCCATTCTTAACAAAGGTTGCACAACCCCCGCCTGATCTATCAAGCCTGTCTAATCTCAAACATTCATAACCTGGAATTACAAAATCTAGACAGGGCTTTAGCCATGTTTCTTGGATACATATCAAAGCAGGTACTTCTTTAAAATCATCTACAAACCTTTTTAACTCCTGACCATTTCCAATCAGACTCCGGGCGTTCCATTGAAGAATATACCACATTAAAATATTAATGAGGATCCTCATCATCCACCTCACTAACGTCCTCCATACTGCTAGCCTTCGATAACTGTGACCTGTTTATACACTGACTCTCCATCATGTATTGATGTAACTTTTCTGGCACCTGCTTTATACTCAGATACCTTTCAGCTGCACCCACAACTAACCTAATGACATCCGACCGGTTTGCTGCTTTCTTAGTTCCCACCAACACATCAGAAACAAAAGACAAAAATGACTCCTTACTAAAAATGATCATGTCAGATGAAGGTACAGATGGTAGATTGGACATAGGGACCTGGCATCCTAGCGCCTCTCTTTCAACAGAACTTCCGTTTCCGCTTTCTCTAGCCACTCTTTGAACCGCCTCTGCATAAGTTACCTTGTTCTGATCCTTCACAACCTGCACCCGCCTAGCTTGGACAAAGTGCTTACAACCGTGAAACCCTGCTGCATGAACCCCATCACAGTTAGGGCACTTAGGAGTCTCTGCCTTACAATTTTGTATTATATGATCTCCACCACACTTTGCACACTTTCTTTTGCCCCGACACGATCCAGCAACATGCCCAAACTTCTGACAATTATAGCAGCGCAACGGTGGTTTAATGTACTCCCTCACATAATATGCCATACTTCCTAGAAACACTCTCTGTGGCAATACACCATCTGTAAACGTTAACATGATGGGCGGATCCCCAGCTCCATCTCTACGCTTAAATCTTACCACATCAGTAACTTGGGCTCCCTTAACATTTTCTAAGATCTCCTTCTCAGATAAGCCAGCAAACACTCCATATACTATTCCCTTGACACCCTGCTTGCTTCCTCTTGGGACCAAAGTCTCCACCTTAACCACCAACTTCCCCACACCTCTAGCATCACCATACTGTTTCCTATTTTTGCAACAAACTCTTAACATTCCATTATATAATATCTTGGCCTGAAAATCCTTACCTATCTGACTCTCCAAAGCATTAGTAACCTTTAATGGATTAATTGCTCTGAATCCTGCATCTCCTTGATTAGCTCCCTTGACTTTAAACAGCACAACTAACTCTTCAGAACTTCCTGTTCTCCTAACTTTATTTCCTTCATCTCCTGACATTTCAGGTCTTTCACTCGATGCCTCCCTCTTAGAACCCCCCTTTTCCTTAACCACCGTATGCCACCCACCATCCTCATCATCATCCCTTCCACTCCCTGAAGCCATAGGCCTCCAATATCACTACCTTATCTCAACACTAATTTAATATTATTTTACTTCTACTACTAAAAAGAAAATTAGGAAAAAAACAAGGTCCTTCCAGCATAGAACACCAACTGATCTCCCGTTCTGTCGCCCGCAATCAACCCGCGTGCACTACCAAAACCCCACGTCGCGCGTGCTCTTACTGTGAGGACAAGAGTTTGAGCCAACTTCCAAGCCGCCTCGACAGCTCTTATCATCCGGCTGTAAACTTAAAGCCTGTTGGATAGCAGAGAAGACGCTTATAAAATGTAAAATAAAGCAATCAATTTAATTTCGTCTGAACGTAAGCAATGCAATATGTGTTTCGCAGTTATTAGCTCACCGTGGAAAAGCACTCGATAGCTTTGACATACTCGCCCTTCTGAAACAGCTGGTCACCTTCAGATATATAGGTGGTAAAGGTACTCTTTGGCCCGGCTTGTTCTCCCTCGTTATCGGACATTTTAATCGTAGTCTAAGCAGAATTATATCAAAACCTTTCAGTACACATCAGTAAGAGCAACCGTCCCATCCGCTCGTATCCTAGAAACGCTCCTAACAAAACCCAGTGGGGCCAATGAACTGCGTTAGGAACTTTGATTGACATGCCAACACATACTACGACATTCAATTCGAAACGTTTATGCGTAATGTCAATAAATGATATATCGTTTATAAAACGTAAAATATTATCTAAAATAATCTTTAATTCAACAAACGTTTCTTAATATATATATATATATATATATAGACCCCCCAAAAGTTGAGGATTTTGTAAGGTTGTATTATTAATATCTAAATCTGAAAATTTGGTTCAGATTATTATGCCATTAGGGATAGCCTTAATTACTTTATTAAATTATTTCTCATTTACAAATAAACAACTGGTCTCTCCTTATTTGATAAAGGTTTTAATAACAATTTTATAAGAAATTCCTTTAATGTCGGATCCAGTCCTCCATGTAAATCAAAATGGCTTAAACCTTATTGTATATCTTGGCACAGCATTTGGACATTACCCTATAAATATTTTATTTCTAATAAAGTAAAAGAAGTAATGTGCAAAATTATTCATATCCTGTAAATGCAGCCATTAGTAGATATATCAATACTGTTTTTGATAAATATACTTTGTAACACATCACTTGAAGATATTGAACATTTATTTTTGTATTGCCCTTTTTCTATTTCTTTTTGGACTTAATTTAGAACTTCATGACATTTTACTTTGTTTTCAAAACCCATATTTTTCTTCTGAAAAACAAAATTATATTATTAATCTTTTAATTATTTTGGCGAAGTTTTATATTCATAAGACAAAAATAACTCAAAAGAAACCCTCGTATATTACCTTTTATAACACCGATCTCACAATATACTTTGAAACTCTTCCAAACATGAGATCACAAAACAATAAGCTTAGAAAAAACAATAAAAATTTTAAAGCTTTTCAAATTCATATAACTGATATTATAAAGCACTTTTATTTCTGTATTTTATTATTATTATTATTTATTTTTTATTATTATTATTATTTTACATAGGCTACATGTTCATTTTATATTTTGGTTCTTGTTGTTATTATTTATTTTATACATTGTGAACTGTATTTACAATGTCTTGTATTTGTTTTGTTTTTTGTTGCATTGTACTCGTCTGTAATTGAACTAAAAAAAAAATAATAATAAACAAAACAACGTCAGCTTCTGTGTCTTCAGCAAGAGCTCTGTGTGAAATTGTCTCTGTCTATTTATTGTTTGTTTGAGTCAAGCAAATATATATAAGCAATTTGAATCGTGTCTCTCCCTGCCCTCGCTACATCTACACAAAAATGCCCTGATTTTACACAGGTTTAATCATGTTCTCATGATGATCAGACTCTCCACATACTCATATAGAAAAGCAAGAAGAAGAAGACAGAGAGAGAAAAAAAAAAGCACAGAGGAAATATTTTCCCTTAATTCTCTTTTCTTTTTATTCAGAACTAGAGCTCACTGCTTTTTGCAACAACAACACTGACACATTTCTCCATATCTGGAAATAACTATTTTACATCAACAACTTTATCAAACACATTTATTCTGTTATTTCTGTGGCAGAAGTTAAGATATTAAAGAAAATTAAAATAAGAGTCTCTGTATCTCACTGTTACTGATTTATCGTGCAGCTCAAAGTATTATGGGTAAAATCTCTCTACAATCTGTTCTGAAACATCAACACAGTTTCACTGATCCAGAACCAACCCAAAACCCAGGATAGAGCGTCTGAGTGAATGTGGTCTGGACTGTGTGGATGAGGCTCATTGTGTCAGAGACGCTGTAGAAGGACAGAGTTCCTGCACTGTGATCCACATACACTCCTATTCTTCTGCTGATGGACTTTACAGGGAGAACAGTGTGTATGTTATTGTGCCAGAATATGTAACTGGAGGAAGAGCAGGACAAACTCCAGGACTGATCATTAAATCCAAACAAACACTCATTACCCCGTCCCTTCCTGCTGATGCTCTTATATGACACTGATATATACACACAACTCCCAGTCCACTCAATCTCCCAGTAACAGCGTCCACACACACTCTCTCTACACAACACTTGAGAGTATTGATCAAATCTGTCTGGATGATCAGGATACGGCTGCTCTGTGTTAGTGACAGTAATCACTCTGTTCCTCTCAGACAGACTGAGGTGTTTATTCACTGTGTTCAGATCCAGAGTGAGCTGATGGGAATCTGATGGAGAGAAAACACATCAGAAACAGGAATTATGAATCTGTCTGATCTTTTAATGTATCTGAACTCTTCATGAATCAGTGTTCAATGTATCATCAGTGTCTCAGTACAGCTGACCAAATATCCTGTGCAAATGATCAGTTATAAAAATTATAAAAATATAAAAATATATTGTAGGAAGTCGTTCCTGGTCTTGGGATTCATGTTGGTGAAAGTGACTGTAGAAAAAAACAGACATGAACAGTGTGAAGAGAAATGACAAGATAAAATACATTCATTTCTGAGACATTTATAATATGATGCTCTATAATATTAGATGATGGACTCATTTCTGAGAGCAGATTAATAATCTCCAGAGGCTTCATTTATAAAACACACACATCGGATTGATCCTAAATTCCATGGATTTCATCCTCCGTCATGTGTGTATAAACGCTTGTCCACGATGATGAGTCCGTATTTCTGAATCATCAAGAGATATTTGTGGCCGTTCTGTAGGAGGATTTGATGGACTTGAATTTAATTTATTAATAACTGATTTAAAACTGGGATGCATTTAATTACATTTTTGTTAAAATGGACGTTTTATAAATCGTTGGAACATTTCAGAAACGGTTGTACATTCAGATTTGGGATCTTTCTCCACACGTCTGTATAAACGAGGCGCAGGACTTTACCTCCGTCTGAGATCTTCTTGATCTCCTCTTTGCAGAAATCCTCCAGTTTGTCTCTCAGCTGACGGACAGATTCTCTCACGCCATCAAAAGAGGAGAGAGAACTGAAGGAAACGTCGGGTTCGTCTGTAGATTCAGGAGGTGCTGAGAGAGACTGGAAACTCTACAGAAAACATAAATCAAAACTCATCATCTCCACACTTCAGCCAATAACCTGCACTATATCAGATCTGAGCGGCTCTTGTTGACTTCACTTCTCTTCAGTGACTCGCTTCAATCCAGTACTTTCACACAATCAGCACATTCTTCATATTCATCATTTAATGCTACAAACTCCAGTATCTGACACTTAATAATAATATATAAATATATATACTTAAGAGCAGATTGAATGTAATGCTTTCAGACACTTAATTATTTTAATTAAATGAATGTCTTATAGTTTAAATTTATATTAAATGCAATTAGCTAATATTTAGAGAGCTTTTTGACCATCTTAAGTAGGATTTAAGTATCTTTATATTTAATTTCAGAATTATTTCTATTGTCTTTGGTGGTTAAAGTTAATGCTGAATGAACTGACACACATTTATGATAAACTAAAAAGTAATTTCTATTGAAAACTGTTTGTTTAATTTTATCAACATTATCAATATTATCAACTTTGAAGATCACCTGACCCAATTTTGGTGCCAATTACTGAAATTATTTTAGTAGAAATAAAAGATTTCATCAAAAGAGGATGAAAAATCTAGTTGGCTGGATATTGATTCCATCAAGTTTACTGATTTCATCAAGACAGAAGAAACCAGAAGGAAAAATGAGTTAATATTTAATGGTACATTTCCCAGGGCTTTGTAAGTGTGTCTCTTTAAACAGAAGATGATCAGATGAGAGTCTGACTGATGATTATATGATAACACAACACTTGACTGAATCTGACTGAATTCCTGACAACATCTCAGTCAACGGCTCATTCTGCTCTCATGAAATGTTTCTCTGTCATAGCAGGATCTTGCTCAAGTCCACTATGATCCTGTTGTTCTAGATCTCTGTTACCTGCAGGAACTGGATGTGATCTTGTGTGTGTGAAAGCTGCTCCAGCTCAGCGTCTCTCCTCCTCAGATCATTGATCTCCTGCTCCAGTCGCTCCAGTCGTCCTTCAGCTCGACTCACTGCAGTCTTTTCCTGATCTCTGATCCGCTGTGTGACCTCAGAGCGGCTTCTCTCAATGGAGCGGATGATCTCAGTGAAGATCCTCTCACTGTCCTCCACTGCTGTCTGTGCAGAGCGCTGTTACACACACATCACAATCACACAGTGGCTTCAGCACGACTGACAGAGTCCAAACTGAGACGTCTCAAACTTCTCTTCTTCTCCAGACTCACCTTATGAGACTTCACAGCCTCTCTCAGATGCTGAAGATCTTTCTGTCTCTGCTGGATTCTCTGACGGATCTTCATCTGCGTCTCCTTCAGCTGTTTCTGGAGGACAAACCAATGACAGGGAATGACACATAAAACTACTGTCATACAAACATTAAAGTTACATGAATCCAGAGTTGGTGAAGTGGTTAAAGATCTTGCATGGTAAGTTTTTACTGTCTGGTTCAAACCACAGATTCATGGTTTCCTGAAATGAATGTCAGCAGTATTTCATCAGTGCCTAGTTTTATATCATTAGTCTCATCATTTACTCTCCCTCATGTCGCTCCAAACCTGTATGACTTTCTGTCTATTGTGAGACACAACAGAAGATATTTAGAAGAATGTCTCAGCGGTTTACAGAGGCCAAATAAAATATGGTGACACGTCAATAACATCAAACCTCATTGGTTCTTTCATGTCACAGTCACATGACTAAACACCATGATGTCATGACACAAACACCAGTGAAGTTTGATGTGTTTAGATCATATTTGATTTGGGTGAGACATACAAGAGTTTATCAATGATTTGATTTGTGATAAAAAATGTGGCTCTTTTAAAAGTAGCATATTTTAAAAAGTGCACTTATTTTGGAAATTATATACTTTAAAAGAATACAATTGTGAAATGAGTGTGAACTGAACTAAATGTTTTCAGACACGTAATTGCATGTTAATTAAATTAAATGAAAATGTATTATAGTTTAAATATACATATAAAGCAATTAGCTGAGCTTAAGAGTGACTTTTTGACTCACTTAAGTAAGATTTAAGTATATAATGAAATTCTATTTATCAGCAAATAACTCAAAAAGGATACATTCACTGTAAAGTTCAGACTCTAAGCTTTCAAATGACATCAACTTTGTGTTAATCAAGGCAAGATTTTTAAAAAATATGGTAAAGAATATTTTCGCAGCTAGGTGGCGCCTGCTGGCGGTACACTCGGTTTTAGAGGGATTACTCAGCACTCGTTAGGAGTTAATAAATGTAATTAGATGCATTAAAAAGCTGAGATCCTAAGCTTTAAAATGATATATAATTTGTGTTGTTCCATTCAGTGGTTGCTTAGTAATATTTTTTTTTCTTTCCGAATGGGAATAAATCAAATAAATAAATAAAAAAGCTATAGGCCGCCTATAGGCGGTTATAGGACATGACACAAATTAATACATTTTGAAGCCACTAGATGGCGCTCTTCTCAGTTGAAATTTTTTTTTTTTAGGCCTGCACTCTATTTTGATGTGAAATGTTGCATTTATTGAAAAATAAAAAAAAAATAAAAAAATAAAAAATAATATATTAATTCCAATGGAAAAAATAGCTCATAAAAATTATATAATTAATGCAAAATATCATAAAAAATTCCAAAAATTCTAAATAATAATCAGAAAACATTATAGAACAAAAATATATTTGATTGGTTATCCTGGGAAAAAGTAAAGTAAGATTTTAAGGCTTCGCCCGTTTTCGGGCGGGAGGAAGCTAAGTGTGACTATAATACGAAGAAGCCCAGAGGGTTAATGTCATCATATTTGATTTGGGCTCCACATACATGAGTTTATCAATGATTTTATTTTATTTTATTTGTGAATAAAAAATGTGGCTCTTTTAAAAGTAGCATATTTCAAAGACTGCACTTATTTTGGAAATTATATACTTTAAAAGAATATAATTGTGAAATAAGTGTGAACTGAACGTAATGTTTTCAGACACGACGTAATTGCATGTTAATTGCTATTAAATTAAATTAATTAATTTTGTTTAAATTTACATATAAAGCAATTAGCAGAACTTAAGAGAGACTTTTTGACCCACTTAAGTAAGATTTAAGTATATAATGTAATTTCATAATTTTATTGAGTTAAATTGAAATGAGTAAATATTATTAAAATGTACTTTAAAGTAAAACTTTTCATTTTACATTATAAAAAAGTGTACTTTATAAAGTGTACTTATGAAACAGTCATGAAAGTTGACACTTTTTAAGTGCACTTAAGTGGCCTTTCATTTCATTAATATTATATTTTCTGCAAGTACAGTTTTTATTTATTTATTTATTTGTATATACTTTTAATTTGAAGTACACTACAAGTGCATGTCAATTCAGGCATCAATACACTTACAGTAAGCGTACTTCTTTCTTTAACCACTAGTTGTTTAGATTACTTTTATGCTTTTTCTCCTTTTTGGAGCTTGAAACTTTTTTACTCCATTGAAATAGAAAAATAAACAAAACAGACGAGACATTTTTCAAAATGTCATATTTACAATCAACAGAAGAAACTCAGTCAAACCGGTTTGGGACAACATGAGTAAATGAGTGAGTAAATAAAGACACTTTCATTTCTGCATGATCAATCCCTCTCAGTTCATACCTGTTTCTCTGTCCTCTGTGCTGCAGTTGATACAGTGTTGTGGTTTTTATGTTCACTCTCCTTACACCACACACAGATGCACTGTTGATCAGTGATACAGAACATTTCTAGCTCTTTATCATGTTTACGGCAGATCATGTCCTGCAGTCGTCCAGTGGCATCAATCACTTTGTGTGGCTTACGAGAGTGAAATTCCTCATGACGGTCAAAATTAGTTTGACAGTAAGATTCCTGACACACCAGACAGGACTTGACGGCTTTGTATTTTCTTCCAGTACAGACGTCACACTGCACGTCTCCAGCTCCAGCGTAACAGTCAGCAGGAAGTTTAGTCTTCTTCAGTTTCTCCACCAGTTCAGCCAGAATGGTGTTTTTAGCTAAAGCAGGTCTTGGACTGAAGGTCTGTCTACACTGAGGGCAGCTGTAGACTCTCTTCTCATCCTCCTGATCCCAGCAGTCTGTAATACAGATCTTACAGTAACTGTGTCCACAGGGGATAGCCACTGGTTCCTTCAGGAGATCCAGACACACTGGACACGTGAACTCATCCTGAGAAAATCTGGCTTCTGCCATTTTACTGCATGAATACAGAGAGACACAAACACACAACAGCTCAACAATACTTCTGTTTCTGTTTCTCTGAACTGAGGAGTTGAAATAGTTTCCTGCTTCTGTGTTTGAGTGACATGTGTAAAACAGGAGTGTCTGTAAAGCAGCTTCCTCATTCCTGGTGAAGGAGAGTCACTTTACTGCTGTGTTTATGTGTCCTAGTGGAGTCGAAAACATTGAATTACGAGTTCAAAGCACATGAATAACAGAGAGAAGTTTTATTTATGAATGACAAACTCAAAATTCTAAACTCTCACACACATGACCAGCGTCAGCCAATAGTGAGCCTACTGTACGTGGTGACGTGCAACACAGACGCGCTGCGCTAAAACACTACGTGAAAAAACTCGAGGCCCAGAGAGAAGGAAATGAATAGTGGAATAAAGTCGTTATTTTTTTTTTTTTTTCGCACAAAAAGTATTCTCGTCGCTTTATAAACTTAAGATTGAGCCACTGTAGTCACTTGGACTATATTAATGATGTCTGTGGCGAGGGGGGCGTGGTTTCGCGAGGTCTGGAGCGGGAGAAAAAGGTGGGGGCCGAGCGGTGAGTAAGTAGGTCAAGTGCAGATGATGAACACCTGTGTCTGATTGCAGTAATTGGCGTGGAGAGACCGCATAAAGCCGAGGAGAGCGAGAGAGAGGACGAGAGAGTTTGGACTGGGACCTCACAAGGACGCTGCTGGAGAGTCAAAAGAGAAATCGTGCTGAGAATATTGTTTTGTCTGAAAGCTGTGCTGTGACACGGTGAAGGCGCTTTGTGCGCATCGTTTTGTTTGTGAGAAACAGTCAATAAAGTGAGCGTCCCAGTCAGCCGACCCCTGTCTTCTTCCTTCCTATATATATACATCATTACGAACCTTATTACAGTGGTGCCGAAACCCAGGAAGGAGGAAGATCATCGCCGCCATGCAAAACCCGCCAGCCTCGCCATTTGCGGACATCATACAAACGCTCGCCGGTCTTCACCAGGAACAACATCGACAGCTGCTGGCCATAAAGGAGGAGCAAGACCATCGCTTTGAAGCACTCCTCCGAGGCCAGCATGAAGACCGCGAGCTGTTCCGGAGCTGGATAGACCGGGAGGTTAAGGCCGTCCCCCAAACACCTGCGTCCTCACCGCTGCCGCTGAACAAAATGGGGCCGCAGGATGACCCGGAGGCTTTTCTGGACCTCTTCGAGCGGTCAGCGGAGGACAGGGGATGGCCCTCTACGGACTGGCCAATGCGGCTCATCCCGTTGCTTTCCGGGGAAGCACAAGTAGCCGCACACCAACTGCCAGTCCGGAACCTCCTGGTCTATGAAGACCTGAAACGTGCCATCCTACAGCGGGTCGGCCGGACCCCAGAACAACACCGTCAGCGCTTCAGGACCCTGAGCCTCGACGAGTCCGGCCGGCCCTTCATCATGGCACAACAGCTCCGGGACTCTTGCCGCAAGTGGCTGATGGCCGATGGAAGCGACGTCGAGGGTATCATAGATCGAGTGGTACTGGAGCAGTTCATCTCGCGACTGCCAAAGAGGACTGCAGAGTGGGTCCAGTGCCACCGCCCGACGTCGCTGAACCAGGCCATCCAGCTGGCGGAGGATCAGATGGTGGCGTGTCCAGGGGTCGGCGAACCTCTTCCATCTGCCTCTCTTCCTCTCTCTCTCTCTCCCTCTCCCTCTAGGCCCGTCCCCCTCCCCAGGACTCGGGGAGGACCACCGCCGAAACCTCTACCACGGTGGAGGATGGGGAGCCAGAGTGAGCCGGCGGCTCCATCCAGAGCCTTTACCCGGGGAGGGGGATCGTTTTCTGAATCGGGTCCTCCGCAAGCGGCGGCGGCGCTCTCTCCACGCCAATTCCTTGACCCGCTTCCTACCCACAGAGCAGAGGGGAAGCCTGGGCCGGCTTGTTGGCGCTGCGGGGACCCGGGTCACTTTATAGATCGGTGTCCAGTGATGGAGGTGGGGACACTGATCGGGGTCCCCGACGCCCCACGAGCTGCCCCCGATCAAGCTGGCCAGTATCAGATACCTGTGAGTATCAAGGGGGGTACCTATCAGGCTTTGGTGGATTCAGGCTGTAACCAAACCTCTATGCATCAAAGCCTGATTCAGTCCGAGGCATTGGATAATGGCCGCATGGTTAGGGTAAGGTGTGTGCACGGGGATGTGGTGGATTATCCTAGATTGCCCGTGGAAATTCAATTTAGGGGACAAAAACATAGTGTGGAGGTAGCAATTAATCCGCACCTCCGGCATCCGTTAATTTTGGGAACTGATTGGCCAGACTTTAATAAATTATTAGGGATTTTGTGTACGGATGCTTCTTGGGAAAAACCGGAAGGAAAAGAGGCGGTTGCTCAGCTGGGTGAAGCTGAGTTAGAACCTCTGGGTACTGTTTCAGGGGAACAGAGCGTTTCGGGAGGAATTAACTTTCCGGAACGCGATGATTTTCCCCTGGAGCAGTCCCAGGATGAGACACTAAAACATGCTTTTGATCAGGTTCGATCCATCGATGGCCAGCTTCTCCACCCTGACCAACCGCTCTCCTATCCTTATTTTTCAATTTTAAAAGATAAGTTGTATCGGGTGACCCAAGACGCCCAGTCAAAACAAGATACAACTCAGTTGTTAGTTCCTCGAAGCCGCCGGGAAATGCTTTTCCAGGCGGCTCACTGTAATCCAATGGCCGGGCATTTAGGACAAACAGCGACACTAAATCGTCTCATGGCCCGATTCTTTTGGCAGGGCATTCACGAGAACGTGCGCAAGTGGTGTGCGTCTTGTCGTGAATGTCAGTTGGTAAACCCACCGGCTAACCCAAAAGCACCTTTGTGCCCCCTTCCTTTAATGCAGGCCCCCTTCGAGCGAATTGGTATGGACCTCGTCGGGCCATTAGAACGGTCAGCACGGGGACACCGCTTTGCATTAGTCCTGGTGGACTATGCAACGCGGTATCCCGAAGCAGTTCCACTCCGCACTATTTCCGCTAAAAGTGTGGCGAGTGCTCTGTTTTCATTGATCTCCCGGGTGGGAATCCCGAAAGAGATTCTCACCGATCAAGGCACGGCGTTTATGTCACGAACCATACGCGAACTTTACGAGTTATTGGGCATTAAAGCAATTCGTACCAGTGTCTATCACCCACAGACAGACGGGCTGGTCGAACGGTTTAATCGCACGTTAAAAACCATGATTCGAAAGTTCGTACAGGAAGACGCCAAAAATTGGGATAAATGGTTAGAACCCCTCTTGTTCGCTGTACGAGAGGTCCCCCAAGCCTCCACGGGGTTTTCCCCCTTCGAGCTTCTCTATGGACGTCAACTTCGCGGGGTGTTGGACGTCCTTAGAGAAACTTGGGAGGACGGACCTTCAAATAGCAAAAATGAAATTCAGTATGTCATGGACCTGAGAACAAAACTCCACACTTTGGGGCGGCTATCCATGGAGAATTTGTTACAGGCTCAGGACAGACAAAGTCGGTTGTACAACAGGGGGGCTAGACTGCGTCAATTTACACCGGGAGAAAAAGTGCTTGTATTACTTCCCACTTCTAGTTCGAAATTACTCGCAAAGTGGCAAGGACCCTTCGAGGTCACACGGCGAGTTGGGGATCTCAACTATGAGGTAATACGAACAGATAGGGGCGGGGCACATCAAATATACCACCTCAATCTCCTTAAAAAATGGTCGGAGGTGGAGTCAGTGTTGTTGGCGATGGTGGTGAGCGGAGAGGAGGATCTCGGTCCAGAAGCGCTTATCAAAACTCAATCCCTCGCTCTGGACCCTGGGGGAGACCACCTCTCACCATCCCAACTCACTGACATAAAGAATTTACAAGCAGAATTTGCCGATGTGTTCTCGCCTCTGCCTGGTCGTACAGATCTCATTCAGCACCACGTTGAGACAGAGCCGGGGGTGGAAGTTAGATATCTGGGCTTCCACTTGGGTCATGGACAGGTGCGTCCCCAAATTGATAAGACGGCAGCAGTTGCAACTTGTCCAAGACCCAAGACCAAAAAGGAGGTTAGACAGTTCTTGGGGCTGGCAGGATATTATAGAAGGTTTGTGCCTAATTATTCGGACCTCGCCAGCCCGTTGACTGATCTGACTAAAAAGGAGGTACCAGATACGTTTCAGTGGACGGAGCAGTGTCAGCAGGCTTTCACTCAGATAAAGGCTGCTTTGTGTGGTGGCCCACTCTTACATGCCCCTAACTTTTCTCTCCCTTTTATTCTGCAGACCGACGCATCGGACAGGGGGATGGGCGCGGTCCTGTCCCAGGAGGTGGAGGGTGAGGAGCGGCCGGTGCTGTACATCAGTCGGAAGCTCTCGAAGAGAGAGACGATGTACAGCACCATCGAAAAAGAGTGCCTAGCCATCAGGTGGGCCGTTCTCACACTCCGCTACTACCTCTTGGGACGGGAGTTCACCCTCTGTTCGGACCACGCTCCCCTGCAGTGGCTCCACCGCATGAAGGATACCAACGCGCGGATCACCCGTTGGTATCTAGCTTTACAGCCGTTTAAGTTCCAGGTGATCCACAGGCCGGGTGCACAGATGACTGTGGCTGACTTCCTCTCCAGGAGGAGGGGGGGGGAGGCTGCAGGCCGGATGGCTCCCCGGCCTGAGTCGGGCGGTGGGGGTATGTGGCGAGGGGGGCGTGGTTTCGCGAGGTCTGGAGCGGGAGAAAAAGGTGGGGGCCGAGCGGTGAGTAAGTAGGTCAAGTGCAGATGATGAACACCTGTGTCTGATTGCAGTAATTGGCGTGGAGAGACCGCATAAAGCCGAGGAGAGCGAGAGAGAGGACGAGAGAGTTTGGACTGGGACCTCACAAGGACGCTGCTGGAGAGTCGAAAGAGAAATCGTGCTGAGAATATTGTTTTGTCTGAAAGCTGTGCTGTGACACGGTGAAGGCGCTTTGTGCGCATCGTTTTGTTTGTGAGAAACAGTCAATAAAGTGAGCGTCCCAGTCAGCCGACCCCTGTCTTCTTCCTTCCTATATATATACATCATTACGAACCTTATTACAATGTCTTTAATGCATTTTCTGGGCCAGCAAGTTATAACATCTTTAGAAGCCTATGGAGCAGTGAACCAGCTCTCAGATTTAATGAAAAATATCTTAATTTGTGTTCCGATGAACGAAGGTCTTACGGGGTTGGAACAACATGAGGGTGAGTAATTACTGACAGAATTTTCATTTTTGGGTGAACTATCCCTTTAAGACTACAGCATTTTTAATTATTTAAAAAAAATGTACAGTTATTTATATAGCGCTTTTAACAATGGATATTGTTTCAAAGCACCTTTATAGAGAATGATTCATGATACAGCACACAGTGAAAACGATATGAATATGACAGTGGGCATCTGGATATATCCCAGCATATTTTAAAATGAAGGATTTAAAGTTTTTCGATCGCGTCTCCTGTGAGGCTGATCTTCTGTTCACATTCACTTCGCACCATCACTAACACGTTTATGCAGGCTACAAATGCACACTTCTCAAGATATCACAGCTGGATTTGATTAAATCTGCAAGGTTTGTGAAATGAAATGTTTATTAGGTATTCAGAGATTTGTTTAAATTATGTAGATGCGCATTTACTGAATGTTGACGGCAAATGAGAAAGTATTTCAGCCTGATTGTTTGCCTTTTCTGTTACAAATAATATAAAAGCAAATGCACTTTACCATTTACTTTCTTTGTTTACCAGTTCTGTCTAACAAAGTATTAGATATGACTGACAAAGATCGTAAACTAATGAAGACGGAGAATGTGAGCGCTGTGTTCTCAGCGTCGCCCATCAAAATAAAAGTCCCGCTTCCAACACATCGGCCAATCAGAAAAACTTAAACTTAAACTTCGGCCTTGGCGATATATCGGTCGACCGCTAATTTAAGCCCTATGTGTTACCTTGTTCATTGTCCGATCTATGTCATTGTAGATGTTTGATTTATATTGTGAGTCAAAGTTTGCATTGGAACTTTTGACTCTTCTTCGCCTTCTTCTGCCTGCACCACACCGTGACAGTTAGACCTTACCAGGTTTTTTATTTATTTTTTTTACAGTAAAATACTGGCAACACTGTTGCCAATAATTTACTGTTAATTGTACAGTTCTTTACTGTAATCTACAGTATGTTACTGTAAAAATGCACTAAATTAGAACTCGGTTAACTAATTTCACTTGCAGAAACCGACTGCCTTAAACTGACCAACTTAAATGTATTAGCATTTACAATGCACTAATAATGTGGGAAAAGTATTAATGTGAACTTATTTCATCTGAAACCACAAAAAAATATTGTAAATAAAGAGATTTCTACTGGACCAGCAACTACACAGTCACCGCCTGTTAAATAAAGCAACATGCAGCAAATCATCAATGTTTCTAGATGTTCTCCTGGACTGAAGCACAGGCTCTACTCTTCAGCACAATGGTGACCCACAGAACTACATTTTACAGTAAACTACTAGCAACAGTGTTGCCAGTATAAACCTGTTTTATAACTTACCGTTTATTACTGTTAAAATGTTTCGTGGGTGTCTTTTTATCTGTTAACCCTTTCAACCCCACAGGAAAATCCACACTGCAAAGAGTAAAAAGTAACATTGACACAGTGTTGCAGTGAGATAATTAAGTGAATATGTAAGTGATTGTTGAGCATTAGTGATGAACACCTGCTGTTAACAAGCAGAATCACTGAAGGAAAGAGGAACACAGAAAATAGGGAAACACAAGAACTACAAATGACTTCCAGCCATTACACATTATTACATTATCACATCATTATTACACATATATTACACAAGTATAACTTTATTTCTGTCATACATCTACAGAAGTTGTTATTGAGATTTTTTATTCAAAATGTATGGGTTGAAGTTACCATTATGGAGATCAGTGTTTGCTTTAGTTGGGATGCTGATTCTCTTGCTGCTTGAACAGTGTTTTTGCAAGCCACACTTGTGCACACACACGGTTTGTGAATGATTGCGGTTATACAGATTATGATGACAAAATCATCATATAGCCCGTTCATTCATTAATCTCAATCAGAGTTCAATCCTTTATCAAAAGTGTTACATTACCACCACTGTGAAACTACAGCAATGAGTTACAATGATGTTTTTTTTAACGAAACAGAGCTACACTGTCTTGTAGAAACACAGAGATTAAAAAAATCATCACGTCTCTCAACAATGGTGGCAATCATTTTTTTATTTTTTTATTCATGCAGCAGTGCACGCTGGGAGTTTTATACTGAACCCAGCATGCATTGCGACATTAACTTTTGATTGTCACCATTGTTGAGATTCATATGCTGAGTGTTGATATCTGTGTGTGTCTGAGTCAAGCAGGAGTTCAAAATGTTATTATGCACTATGTGATTTCAATATCCTTCAGAATAACTGATTACAGAAAAATTGTTGTAGCTTCACAGATATATGATAAATATTAAATAATCATAAGTTAAAATCTTATACACATGATAAGATCAAAGAATTAGGCATGTCCAGAATTATTATGGCATCATTGCAATGTCCAAAAACATAAACGTTCCTCCATATTTTCAAGGTTATAGCTACCCGAGAGGACTGAGATCAAACCGAGATGGGAGAGCCACAGCGGATCTATTTATTCCTCCCAAAGGACCAGGCAAATGATTATGCCGTGCTGAAGAAGGAAATTATTGTCTGTCTTCAGTCTTTGTGCTGCACAGAAAGTGCATAAATTAATTTTGAGCCTTGTGTCCCCGTGCAGATTCAGGCTTGCTCAACTTGTTACAACAATAAAAACAATTAGGGCTGGGCAACGATTAATCACATCCAGCATAAAAGTTTGTGTTTACAATACATATGTGTGTGTACTGTGTATAATTATTTTGTATATATAAATACACACACATGCATATATTTAAGAAAAATATGTTATTAATATATAAACTATTTATATATAATATAAATTATGTATAAATATACAGTAAATACATGCCCATATTTCTTAAATATATACATGAGTGTGTATTTAATTATACACAGTACACACGTAAAAACAAACTTTTATTTTAGATGTGATTAACTGTTGCCTAGCCCTAAAAAAATGCAGCAAATGTTTTAAGAAGCTGTTTTTGTGAAACTTGATAATAAAGAATGGAATATTTTCATCCTTTTTCTATTTTTTATGTCAAAATAGTATTATTATCTTATTTAAATGTGACATCCAAAAATGCAATTGGTAAAAATAAACCTAAATAAAAGTCAGATAAATTTACCAAAACTGTGTTATCAAAGATATTATATAACTATCATTTTTATCATGTACTTAAAATTTGCATTTAGCAATGGATTGCAATTTATGTTGTATTTGAATTTTTATTTTCACAAATTACATACTTACACTCTTGCACCTGTGGGTCCATGAACCCACAAATGGAATCTTTCCATTTCCCAGTTTCTTTATATAGCGGAAAAAAAGGTTCTTCAAATTATTAAAATGATCTTCACACTAAGAAAATGGCATTGCTGCAAAAATCCCCTTTTGAAGCTAATTTTCAAGTTAATGTACTTCAGTAGAATGTACAGTACAGTAACTAAAAAGGAAAACTATTGGCTTATCTATGTTTTAATATTTCTAATGAAACATGCGGAAGTTATGAAAGCCTGCATCTCATGTACAAGCCTATAAGAGGATATTTACTCATGTGAACCAAGCCATAGACAGTGATATCAGAAACACAATAACAGAGGTTACGTACAGAAGAAAGAAGATAACATGTATTATTGTTGCCACTCTGGTCCAGCACAGGGGTTTCCTCTCTTGATGGTTTCGATGAGCCTGAAACTCCATGAGGATCTGCTTCAGAACGTTAAGAGTGTACAGCCGCTCTTCACTGCTGTCTGCTACTGAGTCTGAAGGGCCCGTTGTGTCCTTTACGCTCTCTGTGAGAGGAATTATACATGTATTTATTTGAAATATAAGATGTTTTATCAAGGATCAATTTCTTTTGAAGAACTCATAAAAGAGTGAAATAAATTTTCATTTTTCCCTGCCTGCTGCAAAAAGTTCAGATATAGAAAGCTCAGATAGCATTTACAGCTCTTGAACAATAAGTTCATGGAGCAAAGATGCCAACCTCCAAATCACATTAAGATGAATAATGGGAATGTGCATGGATAACTAACTAATAAAATGCCCCTCGTTATTAGATGTTGGGTGAATATTTACCAGAAAGAGCAGATGTGCTTTCCATTGCTGCTACTGAAACTGTCTGATTTCCTTTAGCCATCAGAAAATTCACAAAAATAGTCTCCAGAACACTGATGCCCATGAGAGTGAAGATGACAACACAATACATCCCTGAAAAAAAAAACATATTTTTTTTTTATTATAATAAATAAACAAAAAAATGTCAGAAGTTTTTTTTGGGGGGAAATATGTTTTTGAAAGCAGTGTCTTATGCTCTCCAATGCTGCATTTGCAATAAAAAGCAGTAATATTGTGTTATAACGTAAAGAATTGTTTTCTATTTTAATATATTTGCAAATATAATCTATTCTGTTATAGATATACTGACTTTTCAACATCATTACTACAGTCAGTGTCACATGATCCTTCAGAAATAATTAGAATATGCTGATTTGCTACACACACTCTCTACTCTAATGAACTCACCAATCAGAGGGATATTACTGGCGGTCGAGGGCAGCATGTCTTTAAGAAGCAGCAGTAACACAGAAATAGCCAGAAGCAAAGTTACTTTAAAACTAAGCAGCTCTCCTCCACTTGAATCGATGAAGAATGAGGCCAAATCCAGCACAAGGAAGTACAATACTGGCATCAGAAAAATAATGACGTACAGTACAGGTCTCCTCTGCATGGTGATCTGCAAGAACAGAAACTTCTTTAAATGCTTTATCAGAGCAGCTTTACATTAACATGGGAGACCGGAGCTAGGTGTTACAAGGTCTGTATCTTATCTGTAAGGTTTTAAGTCAAAAGTTATATTACTGAAAAACTTGTTTTCTCTAGCAGTGGTTTTCGTATTTTGTAATAATAATAATAATAATGCATTTTATTTAAGGCACCTTTCAAACCATTCAAGGTCACCATACAACAAGTAGCAACAGTAACAATATTAAAACAGAAAATAACAGTAAATAACAATGTCAATAAAAAACAGCAATAAAAAAAAAGTACTGGACTTGAGTGCACAAAGTAATACGCAGTTCTGAATAAATGAGTTTTAAGTTTGACTTTAAATTGAGCTAATGAGTCTGAATTACGGATGTTGACTGGGAGAGAATTCCAAAGACGAGGAGAAACACGACTAAAGGCCCTATATGGCCCATGGTGGCAAGGCGAGCAGAAGGTGTATGGAGGAGACCCAATGAAGAGGAACGGAGAGTTTAGGGCTGTAAGAGGTCTGAAAGGTAAGGTGGAGCAAGGTAATGAAGAGATTTGTATGTGAGGAGGAGAATTTTAAATTCAATCCGAAAGTTGATAGGAAGCCAATGTAGCTGTTGAAGTGATGGGGTGATGTGTTGAATAGGTGAAGTCCGGGTTATGATACGAGCTGCAGAATTCTGAATCAGCTGGAGTTTATGAAGAGATCTGTGTGGTAAACCAGATAATAGAGAGTTACAATAATCAATGCGGGAGGTGACAAGCGAATGAACAAGAATAGAGGAACTATGCGGAGTGAGAAATGGACGGAGGCGAGCAATATTGCGGAGATTAAAATAACAAGACCTGGTTATGTTATTAATGTGAGCTTCAAATTAAAGGGTAATGTCAAAGATGACCCCCAAGTTCCTAACCTGGCGGGAGGGAGAAGTGGAAGAACCGTCAATGGATAATGAAAAACTTCATGACTAGAATTAGTACCAATGAGGAGTACTTCAGTCTTACTGCCATTAAGTTTGAGGAAATTGGCAGAAAACCAAACATTTATTTCATGAAGGCAGTTGGTAAGACAGGCGGGAGGGAGAATGGAATCAGGGTTTGTAGATATGTAAAGCTGTGTATCATCAGCGTAACAGTGAAATTTAATACTGAATTTTGAAAAGATATTGCCGAGTGGGAGAAGGTAAATTAGGAACAATAGGGGGCCTAGGACAGAACCTTGGGGGACACCACAGCTAACCGAAGAAGGTTGGGAATGAAATTTTTTTAGTTGTACAAACTGTGTGCGGTTTGAAAGGTATGAAGTAAACCAGGCATAAGGAATACCAGTGATACCAATATCAGATAAACGATTCAAGAGAATACTGTGTGAAATTGTGTCGTAATAGCTGTTAAATGCATGCTACGAAGTTATACAAAATATTCACACTTACACATTACACATATATAATGTATAATGTATACAATTTATACATTATATAAATGAACTATATAATGAAGGAAATTTTTATCTGAAAGGTGAAAAAGAATACTTTAGCATACTTTTAAAAAGAGTACTTATTATGGAAATAATATACTTTGAAAGAATATACTTAAGTGTGATCTGAATGTAATGATTTTGGACACTTAACTGCGTGTTATTTAACAGTTAAATGACAATGTTGTCAGGGAATATACCAGACTCAGGTATCAGGTGAGAAGACTACACAGGTTTATTGAGCAGTACAAGTGTCATTGTGTCCAAGCCTAATCGTCACAGTTACATCATTGTTTTTCTGTTGAGACTTATACTGAAGTGACTTGAAGTCAAGTCAAGTCTTCTTCATTTATATAGCGCTTTTAACAATGTAGATTGTTTCAAAGGGTTGTTTTGGCTTTATAGCGGTTCTTGAATAAAGATATTTTCCAGCTAAAGTTAGTTTAATTTGAAGTGCACCATTCACGTTAATGATAATCTATAATTATGTGATTCTTATCGTTCTGCTCTGTACCGTATATATCAGCTGATCCTGGTCTGGTCCTATAGGATTGGCACTGCTTTTAGAAATATTTATACTGAGGAGTTCCCACTCTCCCTGAGTCTGAAAGGCCTTCTTGGAGCTGAGGGTCAGGAATGATGCATCAGAGAAAGGGTTAATTAGGAGCTCCTTGCCTGAGAGAAAATCAACAACAGACATTTCAATTACTTTAATTTCAAATATGCATAGGATGGGATTTGTTTGTTTGTCTCACTACCACATGAATGCATAAAGGGGGTCAAACTGAACCGTATTCACCAGTTGACCTTCTATTTCTGCCATGATTCTGAAGGTCACATACAATGGACACTTTACTATCCATAAACCATGGGAGAGGAGTGGTAAAATTTATGGAAATTACATAAATCATTTTACCTCACATGACAATGGTGGCGGATGTAGTACATTCAGACTGCATTCATACCACACACATTCATGCTTGATAATATTCATACTATACACATGTATATTTTGTAATAGTTCTTCATCAAATGTAAAACCTACTCAGACAGTATATGAGTAGACTAGAGAAAGGCTACAGAAAAGGCTATAAAAAAACTTCCCAAAAGTTTGCTTAGAAATGTGCACATTTTATTTAGAATGTTCTGTCTCTTTCTGAAAAGATCATTTTCACATGGTCTGAGGGAGACGTGGGAAGTAAAGTTTAAATGTTTGTAAAGTTAAATCTAAATGAGTTTGTTAAGAAAAAGAACAACTGAATTTTATAAAGAATAAAGTTCAGCTTTTGTAATGCATATATAGCCTACAAGGAAAGTGGACAAATAAACATGTTTAATATATGAAAACATTTGTGTATCATCAGTTATTTAATTAATAGGACACCTATTTTCAAAGAAAACCATTCATTTGAATACGGGTCATTTTGACCCCCTTTATGCATTTGTGTACTTTTTTGGTTCATGCATTCTAGGGTTAAAAATCATGTTTGCCAACATCAGGGTTGTGCACCAAAATGCAGTTTTTGTCCAAATTAATGATGTTTTTGATTGTTTAATTTCTCCTGGATTGTAATTTAATATATTTCTCTTCCTTTATTTCAATTCAAATGCCAATTCAACATCCTGTGTGTGGGGCCAATTCCACTCAATTTCACGTTCATTAACTGAATTCATCATTTTTGAATTTTGCCCAACCCTGATCATCATTGATTTCGGAGTTTCAGATGTACTTGAATGTATTGGAGACTGAAGGGTGAAATTGCAGCTTTGGACGTCAAAGGGAAACTGGTGAAGGTCCATCTTGCAGGCCGAGGTCAGAGCTAAAGTGTTAGATGTGAGAACAATGCCTTGACAAAGCAACTGCACATGTTGATTCTCTAGTGTCGCAAACTCTGTCTTGATGCTAAATAGAAAGAAAAAGAAGAAAAGTAGTTCAATAAAATCAAATGCAAACTTTAAAAGGTACAGATCAACCAAAAAATAAAAATGCTGGCATCCATTACTCAACCTCATGTTGTTCCAATGCTTTCATTCATCTTCGAAACATAAATGAAGAATCTTTTTTTATAGAATTTGAGATTTCTGTCCCTCCATTAAAAGTCCATTCAAACAAAATGTTCAAGCTTCATTAAGTTCATAAAGACATCGTAAAAGTAATCCATTTGATTTGAGCGGTTTAATCCAAGTCTTCTGAAGGAATATAACAACTTTAAATGATAAGCAGGTTTAATTTAGGCTTTTATTCACATATATTCACTCTAAGGGAATGAAAGTATTGTGGGTTTAAGACAAAATGAGGGTGAGAAAATGATGTCTGAATTTTCATCTTTGGATGAACTAATCAACCCTTTAAAGACTATGGAGATTCAGAGCTTTTTTTCACTTATAATATTATGTAATGGATCTTGATAAAAACAGACTAGGAGATCTTTATTTCCTAACTTTGGGATCTGCAGAGCAGTAGGTGCTACATGCAGCCAGAACGTGTTTGGTTTCACTAAATGCTGGAAAGTTGTCAGTTCTGAAAGTTTTTGTAAAACCCTTCTTTCCTTCATTCCTTAGTTACTTAGCAAACCATGCTGAATTGCAAAAAAATTGTCATACCTTTCAATTATGTTGATGTCTGGAATCCAAACCATATCTTTTTTAACTGAAGAGACATTGATCCCACAGAAGTCATGAGGATTCCATACGGTGAACTCACTGTTCCAACCCTGCAAAGTTTTGGGTATAACATTAACAGTAATTATAACTTGTGGTAAACCGACTTGGTCCAATGAAACAAGTTTAATAAGTGGCTTAAAAAAAAAAAAAGAATTAAAGTGTAACTTTGTTTGTATTTATTAATATCTACATATATAATATGTGACTTAAAATAAATTAGACCTTTCAATGACTCGCTTTGGTTCATCAGTCAAATAGTTATTGGGCGACGCCAAAAATTATGTTCAGATGGCCTGTTAATAATAGCTTGACAGTGTATCAACAAATATTATCATCATTGTTTCCAGATAAAACATCTGATTACACATGTCATGGTTTTATAAGTTGAGTAAAACTGTGTGAAAAGGGTTCTGAAAGCACTTACAAATTGAATTGTGATTTGTGTTGAGATGCTCTGGGCTTTTTCATCCTTTAGAAAGAAAGAAATGTTGAGTGATGATAATACAACGGCGTGACGTCCTGTGTCATTGACATTCAAGTAAATCATGCTGGATTTATACCACTTCTGTGATGGAGGTCACAAGCAGGTTCATATAAATATTGGTAGGAGTTGTCCAGTTATGCACGGGCCGTAGGGACGTCATCTCGTCACTGTTGTCCAAGCCGAGATGCTCGATAAGTGCCCTATAACTACAGTTTTCAGCAGCAGACACACACCCTGCACAGATGACACTTCATGTCCTTCATTTACACCTTTTTCTCTGTTCAACATTCATTCTTTCATAAATATACTTCTCAACTAGTGTGTTTGTTCCAATAATAACAATGCTAAAAGGAAGATATAAAAGGCAACTATGCTTATAACCTGTTCGGTGAACGTGGTTTTTCCAAGTAAAACATGTTTTTGCATCAACATCTTTGTTGATCCTGGAACAATAATCCAATCAAACAATCAGATTTGAGGGTCGAGTTTACAGTTTATGTCAAGTTTAGGCTTACAGCCAGGGTTAGGTGCTTCAACATCAGTGTTATTCACCATCGGAAATGATGGTTTTAGGGATAAGTTATGGGTAGGGTTAGGTTTAGGGGAAGGGATAGGGTTATAAGTACATTTTCGGACAGGAATGTTGTTCCAGGATCAATAAAATATGTTGAACCGAACATGTCTAACTCTGCAAAATCACAGTGACCATAACTGTTCTTACCTGTTGATGTTACCCTTGTAAAAAAAAAAAAAAAAGAGGTATACACTTTAGCATACTTTTTAAAGAGTACTGATTGCAGAAATAATACTTTCAAAGAATATACTTAAGTGCAAACTGAATGTAATGTTTTGCGAAAACTTAAATGCATGCTAACTGAAAATTAAATGAAAA
Organism: Scardinius erythrophthalmus; assembly: GCF_964197995.2. Classification (NCBI taxonomy): domain Eukaryota; kingdom Metazoa; phylum Chordata; class Actinopteri; order Cypriniformes; family Leuciscidae; genus Scardinius; species Scardinius erythrophthalmus. Next base: position 61,982,937 of record NC_138221.1, on the reverse strand, counting down.
CGCATTATACTTTAAGCAGTTAGCTGAACTTAAAGTGTTTTGACCCACTTAAGTAGGACTTAAGTACATCCTTATATGTAATTGCATAATTACATCTACTGTCTTTAAAGGCACACTATGCATTTTTCCATTTTTGTCAAACAACGACCCCTAGAGTCGCTGTGGAGTACTTGTATTTAACGTTACTGTCGTAAATACCACTCGCGCAGAGCCGTCTCTGCAATGGAAAAATGCATAGTGTGCCTTTAATATATAAATAAAGTCACAGCTAAATGTACTGACAAGCATATGATAAACTAAAATAATGTAATTTCTATTCTATTCTATTTATGTCATGTATTTATCATGCTGTTGCTTAGATACCTATCATCACGCGCATGAACTCGACAATTGACTACTGTGGACTTCGACCAAAAACAGGAAGTAAATACAGGTATGTGCGCTGGCTGAATTAACATCAATTTTATTAATATTTTTAATATTAATATATTTTTAATATTAATATCTTTCACATCTACTGCAGTCAGATTCACCATGTTCACTCTGAAAGGAATCACTCACATGGCTGGGCACTTGTAATGACACATCAAGGATGTTAAGAGGCTAAAAGCAGGTTTAAACATTGCCCCATTTAAGTCAACAGGGTGCAAATTTTAAAAAGAGGATAACACGGTGTAGGCAACACCGATTTTTGTCGTTGTTCTCTGTACTGACACAGCACTCCAAATTTACAAAAAAAATGACCGGAGTTCTCCTTTAAAGCCCCATTATGTAGGATTTCCGTTTTGGTCAAACAATACGCTGATTTCACGCAGCCGCCATTTTGAAATCGAAAGTGAGGCTCCGGTGGGAAAAACCCCGGAAGTAAAGATAAACAACAATGCCTTTGGACTACCAACCTGAAGCTGCTGCCGCGATTTACACTATTGGATGTTAGCTGTAACGAGTGGAAATAAGGTGTGGCCCCTTTAAGAGCTGCGCGCGCCCTGTTTAACTGTCGGCAGTCTGTATTGTATGTGCGCCTCGAACAAAAACCCGTAAGCGGGTTGTTTCTGTTTGATGCTCATTCTTGTACTATTTTTGTCTATCAAGTAATGCTGTGGACGGTATAACGTGTGACAGACAGTTACACGAGTTCGATTGGGGAATAAACACAACGCGTTACAAATCGTCGGACATCGAACAAGCACAGCTAGCCTCCGAAGATTTCTACTAGCACTAATCCATCAACAAGAACGCCAGGTGCTTTTTAGCTCACACCAACGAGTGAAAGCTTGTCCGAGTGATATACAATATAAGCAATATACTTACAAGTCCAACAGCATGTGAGGACGTGTTGGGGGAAGTGAGGTAGCCTATGCCGTAAAGCAGTCGAATTTTGTAGTTCTTTTTGTTCTCGCGGGTGTTACTACCCGAACCCCGAAGTTTAAAAGTACGATTAAAAACTATACAAACCCCGTCAGGTTATGGCAGATGTGTCATTCAACCTATTTTAAGTCGATGTACCATCACAAGGGTTTTGGAAATATATTATGAAGGTTGAAAAGTTACTTAGTGTTACTTTAAGTGTGTTAAGAAACATATGAGTCTCTCTTTAAGTGCACTTAAGTGGCCTTTTATTTTATTCATATTATCAGCAAGTAGTTTTTTAAAATATATTTAAGATCTGACATACACTACAAGTGAATGCAATTAAGCTCACTTATTTTTCATAAGTGTAGATAGCAAAATTAAATATACATATCAAATCAAAAGGCTCTGGATCAAACCAAACTGCAGTATTTTTGTGCAAATTCATCTGTCATGTGACTACATGACATACACTCATCCTCTAACACCAGGGGCAAAACTGCACAACACAACAACAGAAACAGTTAGACATTTAAGAACTGACTTACCGACTGAGGCAAGATAAAATATTAGCCACTGGAGATCCATGGCAAAATGTCAAATAGAGATGCAGTATTGAACAGATGGCTGTCATCTGGTCACATTTATATAGTGTAAATGAAAAGCATGTCCAACCTCCTCTCGTGTTTTAGTGTGTGGCAGAAAAAAAATTCAAAAACCTATTCAAACTGCTGATGTCATACCTATATGTCATTAATATACATGCTTTGTCTGATGTTGTGGATTTATAAGGGGTCTTTGTTCTAAACAGAGACATTCTGACACTATTCTTTTCCAGACCATTATTATTTAGTCTGCTTGAACAGAACTTGATCAGATTTAAATAAAGTTAATTGTCAACCATGATTTATATGCTATATTCACCTGTGCATGTAACATCAAACAGACGGATAAGAGATGCAACAAAACCCACTGGTGCAAATGCAAACAAACCGCAGTGAGTGAGTCTAGACCTTTGTTCAATACTTCATTCAGAGCCCTTGTACCATACAGTGTTGTTTACTTTTATTCATTTAGCAGATGCTTTTATCCTAAACGACTTACAATTGAGGAATACCACAAGCGATTTATCTTAAAGCGGTCCTTGATTATGATTTCACTTTTTTAACTTTAGTTAGTGTGTAATTTTTGAGCATCAACAAAATCTGCAAAGTTCAATGCAAAGGGAGATATTTTCTTTTCCAGAAGTCGCTTTTTAAGGACTCCAACAAGCCGCTGATAGGGACTACAACGAGCTTCTTCCCGGGTTGGTGACATCAAAAACCCTAAAATGTACATAAACCCCTCCCCCGGGAACATGCAACAACCCCAGCAAACACAGAACACAACGTACCCAACCTTCTAACAACGTTTTAACAACATGGCCAAGAGGTTGCTATAAATACGTTGTGTGGTGAAGGTTGTTACAGCGTTGTCACAGTGTTGACATTGAACCACCGTTCAGGGCCATTGCTTAAGGTTGTGTCTAGGGTGTCTGGACAACCACTGGATGACATATGTACTCGTCACTGCCCTGAAGCGCGAATCAGCCTTTTAAATTTCAAGTGCCCTCATTTTTCATCGAGCAAGGACACGAGAGAATTGTGTTTAATTTACCTCAGCTAAATAAGATACCTAATTATTCAAACACAACTTACAACTTCATTGTCTAATGTGACTTGTCTTGATGGCAGTTTATGTCTCTGTACAATCCAAATTTATGCCTCCAAGTCAATGGTACCTTCACACAAATGCAAGTTACCCATGCCATTTGCACTGATACATCCCAATACCATGACATATGTTTGCTTTTGCACCTGTCACTGATGAAAGTCTGGATGGCCCCTTTCGTCTTTGGGACTGAGAACTCGTCTGTTTTTCCCCAAAACAAGCTGAAACATGGACTCATCTGACCACAGCACACATTTCCACTGTGTTTTAGACCATCTGAGATGACCTTGGGCTCAGAGAACTCACCGGCATCTCCACATAGCACTGATGTATAGCTTTCTCCTTATGTAACAGAGATTCAAGTGGCATTTCTTGATGCAGCGTCAGACTCCAAAGTACTCCTGAGCACATGTGGCTGTATTTAACAGAGTAGCATGATGGTTTCTCATGCAATGCCTTCTGATGGGTCAAAGGCAATGCACATTCAACAGAGGTCTCCTGCCTTGCCCTTCACAGACTGAGATTTCTCTGGATTCCCGGAATCTTGTGACAATATTATGTATGGAAGATGGTGAAAGAAAAAAAATTCTTGCATTGAGAAATGTGATTTTTGAATTGTTTGACAATTCTCTCATGATATTTGGCACAAAGTAATGAGCCATCTTTGCTTACAAAGTCTGAGAGGCTCTTTTACACCCAAACACCCTCAACTATTACCAGTTCACCTGCTCATTGTGGACTGTTTCTAAAGAGTTGGATAATCTAACCTGGATAATCTTTTCACTTTTATTTGGCCTCTGTCCCAACTATTTTGGAGTGTGTTGCAGCCATCAAAATGTGTTCATATTTACAAAATACAATTATGTTGGTCAGTGAAAACATTGGACAACTTTTATTTGTACCTTTGTCAGTTAAATAAAGGTTAAAAACTATTTACAAATCACAGATTCTTGATTTTATTCTGTACAAAATGTCCCAACTTTTCTGGAATTGGGGTTGTAGTAAACTATTTTAAATTAATCATAATTTTAATATTCCTTGCAGGAATAACATTTATATGCTTTTGAAACCTAAATGTTTCCAAACACTTTGCTCAGAGTTAGTCAGCGTGTGTGTGAATCATCTCCGAATATAACAAAAGGGGAAATTAAACTATACACTGTAAAAAATTTGTAACACTCCCCAATCAAAAATTTCAATTGACCGATAACATCTAAATTTTTCAATTGGCCCAAGTGAAAATCTGTACATTTAATTTTAGAATTTACAGAATTTCACTTGGGCCAATTGAAAAATTTAGATGTTATTGGTCAATTGAAATTTTTGATTGGGGAGTGTTACAAATTTTTTACAGTGTACAGATGTTTCAATATATAAACTCATGCCTCGAAGCCAGTTGTCGACTGTAGACGCAGTGCTGGAGTATTAATATTATTAAGTGTCGACTGTAGATGTTTGGGTGTCCACTGGAGACGCCCCAGGTAAACTTAAGTCAGGTGCGTCGGGGAAAATCTACCTTTTCTAAGACTTTCTCTTCTGCTGACCTCCAAAGCAGACAATGCACTGCTCTGAGCTTCTAAAGCTGGTCATTGAAGAAGAGGAAGTACCTATGAGCATTTTTATTGCTTTAATAATTGATACCCAATTATTGAGGGAATATACTGTAGGTTTGAGCGTCAGTCAATCCTTTGTCTCACCGCAACACTCAAGCCTTACATTGAGCACCAAACCCAAAGGAGTCATGCACTCCCAGCACTGAAAGTTAATTGCTTTGCTTGCTGTACTTTTCAGTCTGTCCACTGTCAAATCCACTGTCTGCAGAGCTGTCCATCGAGCAGCCTTAGCCCTCTGTCGCCGAATTGACACATATGTGACATTATTGACACATATGTGAAATTACTTTTTTTACTTTTGGGGAACAGTGGTTATCCCTGTCATTCATGGCTTATGACACCTTTTAGGAATCAAGTAGGAGCTGCACAGGTAAAATTCCTTTAAATAACATCAGCTTAGCTATTTAGATGAATAAGTCTAACAAAAGCAGCGCATACTCAAAGCGCGAACTCCTAGACTGTGGCCAAAAGAGAGGGGTTTGGGAGTGAGGAAGCAGTGTGTCTCTCAACGCATGTCCCGAAGAGTGAGGAAACAGCTCTCTCTTTGATCATTGAAAAAGCAGTCTTTCAGGACCAAAACAAAAAATCCTACGCCCGCCCTCCTCAGGGAGGAGAGGTGCGTTCAACACCTCCTGGGAAACAGCAGTCCCCTCCATCTCCGGTCGCCCGTCTCAGGGCCGCTTCGTTGACCGTTGGGAAGCTTTAGTGGTGGCCTGGGGGATGGGCTGCATCATCTTCTTGTGGGGGGGCTCGACCTTCGGTCTGATTCTGGACTGCCGAGAGCTACTGTGCAAAGTCCTCGACAGTGTCTCCGAAAAGGCCACCTTGCGAGATGGGAGCATCGAGAAAGCGCACTCTGTCGACATTTGGCATGTCTGCAAGGTTTAGCCAGCGATGGCGCTCCTGGACCACCAAGGTGGACATTGTCTGCTCGAGGACCTGCACCGTGACTTTTGTCGCCCGGATGGAAAGGTCAGTCGCCATGCACAGTTCCTGCATCAACCCCGGTTCAGAACTACCCTTGTGCATTATGAGTGGTCTGGTGGACTTGCAGGATGGCCATCGCATGCAAGGCGAAGGCGGCCTGTCCATCGGCACTGTAAACCCTAGCATAGCAGCCAAAGCTGCCGTCGTCTCACAGGCGCCTTGGACAAGTGCGATTCATCCAGGTGGCAGCACTTTACAAGCATAAATGGCTAGCATGGCTGTCAACTCCGAATCTGATTCAGCATGAGCAAACACCGCTGAAGCTCAGCATCATCTTCCTCTCCAGAGAACAATAGCCCTCTATCTGATGCAGCTATCGACATCTGATCCTCATCAGAGTGGGTCGTCGTGAGGAGAACCCAGGAGTGGGAGGTAATGCAAATGCTGTTAAGTTTAACTTGAATGGAAACTCTGAATATTCCTTTATTAACAGAGTAATTATCATTAACTAAAACCATAAAAAATCTTTTTCATTACTTAAAATAAAATATAAAGACACTTAAACTTACTTTATTTCAGCTAGTTGCCACTATAATAGTACTATAATAGAAAAAAACTATAATAGTATATCAATGATACTAAAATACCACTGCTGTACAAAAAAAAAAAACAGTTGTTTTGTTTTTATTAAGAAACAACAAAATACAAATTTTATTATTAAAAATCTTATTGAATTATGCATTATGTGACATAAGAATCACAGACACATGTGGTCAGTCTATTGTGCCAGCGTTTACGAGGATTATGAGTGTAATCTAATGCCTGATTCCTCTGAAACAGCAGTTCATGACACTGACAGATGAATGTGAAATGAGAAGTCTGCTTACTGACAACCTAATCAGCCATTCATATACAATCATGATGTAGATCTACTGTGATTCATATTCACCTGTATGACTCTGTCCATGCAGTGACATCAAAATGTACACAACTGTAATTGAATTCTATCTTATATCACCACTTCAGCTGTTGATGTAGTGGGTAATGCTTTATTGACTCAATATAGCTTTCCAAAGGCATACTGACGGAGTGAATAACTAGGGTAGAAGTGTCAGATAAGGTGGTGTGCAGTTTCACTGGGGCTTCAACGCTAATAGCGCTTTACTATGTCAGTTTAAACTATTATGAGCGTATATGTGGGTAATTTAATTAAACAACATTTAACAAAATTAAATTGGTTATCGTTTTTGGCCCCAATTTGTATCAGGTGTCTTTAACTAATATGGACTTACATAATAATTATTGTTGGGTACAATGCACTTATAGTGTTGATGTTGTTTTGTTAAACACTTGTGCTGCTATTGATCTAATACAGCCATGAGTCTTTTTGGGAAAGATGCAACAAGTTTTTCACACCTGGATTTGGGTATCCTCTGCCATTCTTCCTTGCAGATCCTCTCCAGTTCTGTCAGGTTGGATGGTAAACGTTGGTGGACAGCCATTTTCAGGTCTCTCCAGAGATGCTCAATTGGGTTTAAGTCAGGGCTCTGGCTGGGCCATTCAAGAACAGTCACGGAGTTGTTGTGAAGCCACTCCTTCGTTATTTTACCTGTGTGCTTAGGGTCATTGTCTTGTTGGAAGGTGAACCTTCGGCCCAGTCTGAGGTCCAGAGCACTCTGGAGAAGGTTTTCGTCCAGAATATCCCTGTACTTGGCCGCATTCATCTTTCCCTCGATTGCAACCAGTTGTCCTGTCCCTGCAGCTGAAAAACACCCCCACAGCATGATGCTGCCACCACCATGCTTCACTGTTGAGACTGTATTGGACAGGTGATGAGCAGTGCCTGGTTTTCTCCACACATACCGCTTAGAATTAAGGCCAAAAAGTTCTATCTTGGTCTCATCAGACGAGAGAATCGTATTTATCACCATCTTGGAGTCCTTCAGGTGTGCTTTCATGTGTCTTGCACTGAGGAGAGGCTTCCGTCGGGCCACTCTGCCATAAAGCCCTGACTGGTGGATGGCTGCAGTGATGGTTGACTTACTACAACTTTCTCCCATCTCCCGACTGCATCTCTGGAGCTCAGCCACAGTGATCTTTGGGTTCTTCTTTACCTCTCTCACCAAGGCTCTTCTCCCCCGATAGCTCAGTTTGGCCGGACGGCCAGCTCTAGGAAGGGTTCTGGTCGTCCCAAACGTCTTCCATTTAAGGATTATGGAGGACACTGTGCTCTTATGAACCTTAAGCGCAGCAGAAATTTTTTTGTAACCTTGGCCAGATCTGTGCCTTGCCACAATTCTGTCTCTGAGCTCTTCAGGCAGTTCCTTTGATCTCATGATTCTCATTTGCTCTGACATGCACTGTGAGCTGTAGGGTCTTATATAGACAGGTGTGTGGCTTTCCTAATCAAGTCCAATCAGTATAATCAAACACCGCTGGACTCAAATGAAGGTGTAGAACCATCTCAAGGATGATCAGAAGAAATAGACAGCACCTGAGTTAAATATATGAGTGTCACAGCAAAGGGTCTGAATACTTAGGACCATGTGATATTTCAGTTTTTCTTTTTTAATAAATGTGCAAAAATGTCAACAATTCTGTGTTTTTCTGTCAATATGGGGTGCTGTGTGTACAATAATGAGGAAAAAAAATGAACAAATGATTTTAGCAAATGGCTGCAATATAACAAAGAGTGAAAAATGTAAGGGGGTCTGAATACTTTCCGTACCCACTGTATATACACACACACACAAATTATTTATAGATATTTACAAACTTTTATGTTGATACGATTAATCGGTTTGACAGCACTAGTATTTACACAATAAGTGCATTGTGTCAAATGAGTAGTTTAGTACATACATAGTTTAAGACACTTAATATAAAGTGGGTCCCAATTTTTTATTGATTGACGGCTCTAGCTAAATAAACAGATCAAACTCAAAATGCAATTTTAACTTGGAAACTCATCAATGCAGAGATCTGGGTGTGTGGATTCACAAAAATGGCAGGACCCAGATATACGCTGTTATTGATAAACATCAGATAAAACAGATTGTTCTATTGTGTTATTCGTTTAATTACAATGCCAAACTTTGACCATTTGAAATGCTCATCTATCTTTCCCATTCTTAACAGGATATGTGTATTGTGGCGGCCTTTCCACTGAAGTACAGTAATGAATAAGCAGAGAATGATGAAGAACCACCATCACCAATATATGTGAACCAAGATATCCATATATTATTGCCAATATGGAGTACACAAACAAAGCCAAAAACAAAATTTAAACATGATACCCTGAAAGCGTTTTCAATGAAATGTTTCTTCAATAAAAAACAATTTTAATGAAATCCAACCAGTAGAGATGGTCCTGAAGACAATACATAATTAACCTACCAAAGTAGGCTTTAATGTTTTCTGTCCAAACAATAGACATTTTCATGACATAAATGCTGGTGTAGTGTTTTGGCTTAACTTGCACCGGAAAAACTCAACAGTTTTTTATTAACCCATTTGTGCCCAAATTTTTCTGAATGGTTTCATGCATATAATCCTGTTAATAGTGTCCTATGTGAACATGTTCTGCATTTATTTTCCCCAGGTTTTTTTTTTCTTTCTTGAAAATCATATTTGAATGTGCGGCAACTATAGTTGCCGGTGGGCAAATATGTTGTATGCACCCCTTCAATGTAAAATATGAATAGGAGGAGAACATTTGGCATTTATCTCAAAATAACTGCTTTCAACAGATCAATCTTTATTCATAAACAAATTTATTATGTATAAAAGTCGAAAAACATTTGATGCAGACCCCCAAAAAAAACTGCATCTAGCTTATAATCTCTTGAATATGAAAACACAACAAACAACAAATCCATTTGTCTTAACCATTGTTCGGTGTTCAGGGTCTTTTTGACCCACATTTCTGACTTTCATTCATGGGGATAACAGGGATAATTTGACATGGTTAAGTGTTTTTAAAAGATTTTTGCCCATCTTTTGGAAAATGCAGTTCTAAAAGTAACAATTTATCACTTTAACCAGTAGATGGCTGCAGAGCACCACTATATGCTATTTGCTTTTTGACTAACTGAAAGACATCTTTTCACAAGTTTTTCCAGTTGTACTCATATCTACATATAATGAAATCACAATTATAATAATAAAAGTTACTTTTTGTACTGAAAAAAAAAGTTTTTCAGTAATGTTATATATTATGATTAGAATCAAATGAATTTGATCAATGGACAAAATTCATCCTCAAAATCAGAAACAACACAGAACACACAGACAGAAATGAAGTGGCACACTTTAAATTTGTAGAATTATATGAAAAATAGATGTTTGAAATAAATGATAAACTATAAACTTTTCTCTTTGTAACATCCTGATCAGGTTTGATTCTAATCATAATGGAACATTATAGAAAAACTGATTTTTTTTTTTTCAGTACAAAAACTGCCAAACTTTGACAAAAAGTAAATTTTATTGTTATAATTGTGATTTCATTATATGTAGATATGAATCTAACTGGAAAAACTTGTGAAAAGATGTCTTTTAGTTTGAAACTTTTAGTACTTTTAGAGCTCTGCAGCCATCTACTGGTTAAAGTGATTTTATTTATATATATTTTTTTACTTTTAAAACGGCATTTTCCAAGATTTGGCTAAAAATCTTACACTAAACCATGTCAAATTATCCATGTTATCCCCATGAATTAAAGTTAGAAATGTGGGTATTTTATAAGGCGAATTTTTCTTTTCTTTTTTTGAACATTTTGTGGAGTAAAAATGTCCAAATATAGAGTAAAAACATTAATAAACTGAGTAAAATTACATTTGTTTAAAATATATATGTTGTTACAAAATAACATTTTGTTGCCTGGGGTCTCTCAGACCCCAAATAGCCTGACTGTAAACCGCAAACGAACAGCGCACAAGGGTTAAAGTTGTGGAACATAGTGCAGAACAAAGTGCAGCCATAACAGGGCATTGTGTATCAAAAAGTTAAATGAAAATAAATAAATACAAATAAATAGAATGAAGAAAAAAATATATCTATATATAGATGTCATTTACATTTACATTTAGTCATTTAGCAGACGCTTTTATCCAAAGCGACTTACAAATCAGGACTAAATTAAGCGAGTCATCATGAAGAGGCAAAAGACAACAACAACGCAAGAAGTGTTCAGAATACGAAGTTCAGGCATTATTCAGAGTAGCATAAGCATGATAGGTGGGATTTTAAGGGAAAGGTTTTTTTTTTTTTTTTTTTTTTTTTTTTTTATGAGTTTAGGTGCTCATGGAAGAGAGGGTTAAGTTATGGGTTTAAGGGTTAAGTTATGTTTATGCACTAAACAAGACCAATAAACTTGATTTATTAACCTATTAACACAGTATACCCCATTTTCCCATTATATATGTACTTACAAGGCATTTGCCCACCGGCAACTATAGTTGCCGCTTGGACTTTTGACTAAGTATACAAAAAACTATAGATCTCTTGTAAGATTTGTTTTGTTTGGCTGATTCTAGAGACCTTCATGATTATGTAGATATATATATATATGTCAACAAAAAATACTTATTAGTAACATGAAAATGACCTTTCTTTAGGAGGGTTTGCCTTCGTCCTGCTTCCTGGAAATAGGGGTAGGAAGTTGACAGCCTCATGTGACAGGGAGGAAGTGAATACCTTTTTTTTTTTCTTGAAATCCTTTATTTGGTTGTTTGCTTGCATTCCATTGAGAAATAAAACATGGACAACATCTAGAAAAATATTTACAAAAGGAAAATGACAACTATGTACTGCGGCAACTATAGTTGCCGGTGGGCTTAAATGGGTTAAAATGTAATTAAAGGGTTAGTTCACCCAAAAATGTAAATTCTGCCACCATTTACTCACCCTCATGTCGTTCAAACCTATATGGCTTTCTTTCTTCTGTGAAACACAAAAGAAGATATTTTGAAGAATGTTGTTGATCAAACAATTTTTTGTTCCCATGGATTCCCATTGTCCAGTGGAAATCAAAAAATACAATGAAAGTCAATGGGAACCGTTCGATTACCCACATTCTTGGAGTGACATGAGGGTGAGCAAAAGATGACAGAATTTTCATTTTTGAGTGAACTAACTTTTAATACCCTGAGATAAATACCCTTTTTTTCAGTTCAGTTTTAGAAATGCTCCTTTAATACACATCTGTTGGAAGTTTGAAATCCTTGAAGCAGTAAAAAGAGATGTCACCATGATCCACCACAGCAAACGTTACTGGGACACCTCCACTTTGGAAGGACAGCTGCTTCATGACATGCAGCTCTGGCACGGGACCGTCAAAACTGTCAATGAACGAAGACATAAATCAGTTGGCATGCTCAGATCAGGACCTTTTCAGACTAAACAAATTTCTTGTCACATGTAAATAATAATAAATATAGCTGAAAGCAGCAATTACGAGGCCAAGCACTTAATAAGGCCATGACATTGATGGACATATACTTTATTTAAGGAACTTTATGAACCTTGCAAAATTCACAAGGCTTAACACTTGCCATAGACTGGATTTGATCAAACAGTCTTTAAACCGCTAACATGTTGCTTTACACAGTGGTTTTTTACCACTCATACACCGTGGTTTGCTTAATTTAAAAGTAGTGCATTTTTTACATGAAAAAGTGATATTTTACTCTGGGCGACACAAGGAAGACATGCTTTTAACCAGCTGTCAAGGTTCAAAAAACAAAAGTTGGACAATGTTTTCAAAAGTTACGCGTTTTTTGCAAAAATCCTTTTATCTCTGGAACACTAGGTGGCGCTGTGATCAAACTCCTCAGGTACCTTAAGGACATGCTGTCAATGATCCCTACCTAATTTGTTGCCGATAATGTCAAATCTTTTAAAAGATATTGCAATTTATGTCAAATTTCAAAATGGTGGACAGGCAATTTGTCTGATCTTGGCAAAATTGGTATCTCTGCAGACACCAAGATCTTGACTTTCTGATAAAGATTTCAAAAGTTATGAGCAAAAATAGCCATTTTCGTAATGTGCTAGTTTTTCCCAACTTACGCATATACCCTCAGATCTGGGTGCTGACAAAGTGCACCAAGTTTCGTTTCGATTGATCAAAGTTTGGCCAGGATATAGCATCTAACTGGATTTTGGGTCAACATCGGTAACTTTTTTTGTGTGTGTGAAGAAAAAGGTACATCAAAATTCTGTTATTTTGGTAAGAATTGGACCAAATTTAAAGGCGGAGTAGTGAAAAAACTGCATACAGTACATTTCAAAATGGCCACTACTGTAACAGGTGAAGTCTTAAAGGTACAATATGCAAGAATTTTGCATTAAAATATCCCATAATCTCAAGGCCAGTGTTATATATTTTGTTAAGTTGATTACTTACAATATCCCAAATGTTTCCAACTATTTTTAAATCGTGAGAAAATTGCGATTTTAACCAAGGAAACAGGGCGTTAGAGCAGGGGGAAGCTGGGAGTCGCCAGTCAATGGCGTCATCCTCGGTTTCCGCTCGTACTGTGGAGTCCTGGACAAATGCGGAAGTTGTAGTTGTAGCGTCTATCAAGCAACAAACGTTAGCTTGTTTCTTGCAGTCGTTATGGAACACAATTATTCTTTACCGATTGCAGCTGGTTCTGTCGACAAAGAATGCTTAATTTTATATTTTCCAAATGTAGCATTCGGTAATAGTTATGTTTATGTAATGTTACGTCCCCTGTTTGTCTAGGGGTAGCAGGAGAGTAACATATTGTTATAAAAGACAAAGTAAAAAAAAAAAAAAAAAAAAAAAAAAAAAAAAAGAACGAGAGAGAGAGTTGGTTCTGTCTGCAATCCCAGCACTCACCACACACACACAGGGTATCTCTTTCAGATTTTTAATTATAAAGTAAAGTCTCTTTTACAGCAGTTAGGAGTAAAGTAAGGAATTAAACATATCTCAAAAAAGTACAAGACGCCACATACCTCAGGAGGGGGTTAAAGCCAAAACAACAAACAAAACTGGTAAACTACCTGGGAGTAAGAAAGTCTAATTAACCTATAAAACCAAACAAATCAAATAAACAACATATCTCTTACCTGACTTCCTTACTATCCCAAAAACAGGAGAAAATAAGGGGTTAGTAAAAACAAAAGAGGCACCCACCTCCCTACTGCGTCAGCAAGCAACAACAATAATGGGGCACCCCAAGTTTTCTGTCACAACAGAAAACACAACAGGCTTTCAAGAAGCTTTAAGACTCAAACAAGGTCTTTCAATGTTCAACACAGTCTGGGAAAACGGACAGGCCACACTCTCTCTGGGGAACAGCCAATCTCCCTCTGTTTAAAAGCGCTCCTCTCCACTAACTCTGATCAGGAACAGGTGGTATCAATTAGGCTCCTATGAGAGGACAGCGAGGAAAAGAGGAGAACAGGCATAAACTACTTTTCCCAGCAGGCTGTTGGGCAACAGGGAAACACAACCACAAATAACATACGTCCCAGGACGTAACAGTAAGGGAAGTATTATTGCTTTAGATTTGTGTTTAGTTTATTGACATTGTTTATCACATCTGGTGTTTATGGCCATGTAAATAAATGTGTTATACATAAAGATTAATCAGTATTTTGGCAAATGATGTGGGTATGTTCGAATGTACTTTTACAACAATAGTTTAGAACACGTAAAACTGCGCAGCGTTATCACAACAATGAATTCGACATACAGTAACATCTATGATAACCAATATAGTATTAAACCTTACTTTTCTTGCGGTTAATTCATTTTATTGAAATAAAAGTGTGATGAGGTTCAAGAGTCAGGAAGGAAGAAAACGGGTCGGCGTGACTGGGACTCGTACTTTATTAAAATAAAACAAAACAAACAAAAGTCATGCACAACGCTTCATTCACCGTGGCAACCGCGACGACACAAAACAGTTAAAAAATGAGAGCTCGGATCCACCGGTTTTCTTTCTCTGCGTCCAATTTTCTCTTCAGTCTCTCTCTCGTTCCAGCGCGCGGCTTAAAAGCGGTCTCTCCACGCGGATCACAGCAATAAGACACAGGTGTTCGTCATTTGCACTTGACCTACTTGCTCGTCTCTTCTCTCTCCCATTACAGACCGCGCTGAACCACGCCCCCCTCGCCACAAAAAGCATGTCATTATAAAAATAGAACTTAGCCTCATCCATGAACATGATTTTTCGATTCCCGTCTGACTGATTTACATCCACCGTGGTGTTTAAAACGACAGTTCCCATCATTCCACGCTCCTTCACATCGTCATCAAGCTACGCCGTTGTTGTTGTTTGGAATGTAGCGCCCTCTAGAGGCCAAAAATTCTTGCATATTGTAGCTTTAATGTAAGATATTGAATGTGATCAGCAAATTACGTGTACTAAGACAAAGGTTTCAAAAGTGTATTGGAATTTTTACATTTAGATGTGTTTTTACTTTCAGATGTGTGCAACGTTGAACATTTATTTTTACTCATAAGCATTTAAAGAAATATAATCATATAAGCTTGCATGAACAAAATGTTTTGGGTAGCAAAGAGACTATGAGTACTCAAGTGACCTTGTTGTACTTCAAATGTCCTATTGTTGTACTTCAATTGTGAAAAGTATGTGCGCAGCTTTGATAGAAATAGAGATAAGCAAAATATGTGAAAAAGCTGCAGCTAAAAACAGGAACTTGTAGTAGACGTGATATTGTTCTATCACGTCTGCAAGTTGGACAAGAGATCTCGAACGAGAGACATTTCCTTTTAAGGTAACTAAGGCGATCTTTTGAGACAGATCAGGATGTGTTTTGTGTATATAAGCTGGGCAAAAAGCAGAAGTCGGGGCCTTCTCATATCAGATGCGCTCTGTATGTGAATGTCAATTTCTTGCAAGAAATAAAGCTGATCTTTGTTAACCTTTGAGATATCCTACTGTCTTACAATTATTGAGAAAAGTTGAGAAAAGAATTTCCACGACAAATGGCGACGAGGATGGAATCGCAAAGCTGATGACCTCCGTGGACGAAGCAATTGATTGAACATCCCAAAGACAAGAAAGTCTCTGGCTCCGATACCCCAACGCTAAACTGTAAGGGACGGGAGAATTGTAGACACCACGGCAGGCCTAGGTGGACGCGATCCCGAATAAAGAACCAAGCTGCAAAAAGCACGGTGAGAGAAAATTATTTACGTGGTAAATAAGAAAATTATTTGCGTATTGAATATTTTTCCTAAAAGGGTCAGGATTTTGGAATAAGCCTGAAAGTAATTTCCAAAAAGGGTTTGAGAATAAGCCTGAAAGTAATTTCTCAAATGCCAGGTGTTAATTGTTTTCCCAGAAGGGCCAGAGTTTTGAGAATAAGCCTGAAAGTAATTTCTCAAACGTCTAGACAAGGTGCAGTTTGAAATAAGCCTGATAGTAATTTTCAAACATTTGAGAAGGCACTTGTCTGGGAAAAAGACCTAGCATCGACGGATGTGGGCATTTTTGAAAGTCCTAGATTGACGGATTTAGGCAGGCGTGGTGGCCACGCTGGGGGAAAGAATTAACACAGTAAATATAGTGCGTGGTGACCACACGAGGAGAAAAATTTAAATACGCAAATATAAATACTGTTGAGTAAAATTAGTGCAAAATGGGTAATGTTAATGATAAAGAGTTGGAGACAGTGGATTTCTCAAAAGGGAATTATTGTTCCATGACCAAGAAAAATGGAACGGGGTGGCATCATAGGATACCACAGTTAATTAAATTGTACGGATTTAATGTGTGTTTAATGTCTGAGTGTAAGCCACCTGCAAAAGACAAAGGAAAATTGGACAAAAAACAAGTCCAAAAAGAAAAGAACCATATAAAGATAATTATGACTTTGATGGTCGAATTATAGATGTATGGTTAAATGAGGCAATTACCAGACAAAGAAAACAGATAAATGCAGCATTAGCAATCATTAGAGAGTGCAAATAGTAGAGAGACAAAGGCAGAGGAAGCCAGAAAAACTTTACTAAACTCTGTTTCTAATTCTTCCGAGGAAATGAGATGCATGAAAACCCGCCTGGCTGAGGACGACCGCTGTCCGGCTCCCTACTCCCCCTACCAACCACCACCAGCAGTGGCCCTACACGAACCACAAAGACAACCAGGAGCAATGGGAGGTCAAGATCCTGAGGAAGACAAAGAAGAAGAGGGAACGAGTCTGCAAGCAAGACCACCAAGACACCCTGAACATCGAAGCCTGCTAGGTTCGACTACCCTGCCCTCTGCTCCTCCAGACTACACTCCTCCATCTGCAAAATTCGTAAATGTTCACCAACCCAAAGAGAAGCACAGGCCAGACAATCAAAGATAAGTACGTATGAAGAATATCTGAAAACTGTTTTTTTCTGGACGGTCTGGACCCTGAAATAGGGAAAAAGGTCAAAACGTCTTGTGTGGGGCATCACCAAGCACGGCTGGAAGAAATCCGGCGACACGCAACGCATCAACAAAAGCTGCTGAGAGACCAAGCCAAGAACAAACAGAAAAAGACTGACAAAGACACTCAACTGGCTCTGCTGAAGATGGGGTGGAAGAAGAAGAGGAGGAGGAAGAGGTGGCAGAAGAGGACGAGGCAGAGGAGGAAGAGGATGTGGAATGGGTGACCAACCCGCAATGGACCCTGAAGCTTGTTATAATTGTGGGCGAAAAGGACACTGGAGAAATGACTGTCCGGATCCTCCAAAGAAGAAAGGATTCCAACAGCCACCAGAGTCACAAGGAGATTGAAAGAAGGAGGGGGAGGGGAGCGACGGTGAAGGGTCTTACTCCCAGGTGGTAAATATGTCTAATCTTATCTCTTTTTCTGCTCCTTGCAATGAAGAAAATATGCTTGCTGTTTCTTGCAATGAAGAAAATTAGCTTGCTGACACTGAACTTTTGGTATAAAGCATTTGCAAAATTACCAATGATTGATATCAGTATCGAGGGTAGGAAAATTAAGTTCTAAATTGACAGTGGAGTGAAGAACTCAGCAATTAAAAATGAACAATTGCCTGATTTAACTGTATTATCTGGAAAATGGACAACCTCCAGAAGTGCCACAGGGCATCTGGTAAAGGAACCATATACAGCAGATTTGTCTTGTCAGATTGGTGATCACTCATTTTCTCATGCTTTTCTTGTGACTAATACCTGTCCTTGTAATCTTCTGGGAAGATATTTGATGTGTAAACTGAAGCTGAACTTGTATTGTGATGACAGTGGCCTCACTGCTGATATGAATATGGTGCGAATGCCAACTGAAACATTATATGTTTTTGAATGGAGCACTCCTCAGTGTGGTCTGCAAAACAAAGCCACAGATAGGATGCCTCCTGACCATGATTTCATGGAAGAAAGTGATTTGCATTGC
This sequence comes from Scardinius erythrophthalmus, assembly GCF_964197995.2. NCBI lineage: Eukaryota > Metazoa > Chordata > Actinopteri > Cypriniformes > Leuciscidae > Scardinius > Scardinius erythrophthalmus. The sequence continues at coordinate 61,964,935 of NC_138221.1, read as the reverse complement.
ACATGTCATGTTAGCAGTGAGCCAGATGAAATTTTTGCTGAAAAATGGTCTGAACTAGAGATTGAGGAACTGAAAACCTCAGAGTTAATTTGGTCAGATAAATGGTGTGCTGTGAAGGTTGAATTGACTGATAGCCAAGCATCACTGTATGATGTTGAGGGGGCCGTCCCTCACATCTCTTTAGCTAAACCACAGACTGCAGAGTGGAGAGAATTGGGGCTTTTTGTGAAACAGTGTGACTAAAAGATGGTGGCCAACCACTGACAAAAATGTGTGGCAATCTGAGAGCACAGGGTTTTACAAACAGTCACTAAGAGAAAATATTAAGGGAATCAGAACTGTTAAAGTGATGAATAAATAGTACTATATGAATTGCACGTGTTTTAAATATTATACTTTTTATATGAAGGCGTCTAGAATTTGTATCCCGTTATCCCTGGGAGACAGTGTGGAAAAATGGTTTTGATCTATGAGATTCTAAGAGTCAATGGTTTACTGTATGTTTAACTAAGATACTTTTTTGTGCATTATGCATATGAGAATGAGATTGGGTGACCAACTTTAAATATAAATTGTGATTTGACAAAAAATATTGGTCACTCCATTTCATTTAAAGGTAATTTTCTGGATTCAATAGAAACAATGTTTTCTAATTATAAACATTTGAAATCACATGCTGTCATCATCAGCGAGATAGAAATGTTTTTTATTTTTGATTGTGTGAAGATTGTGTGAAGATTTCCAAATCTTCTTTTAAATAGCTTATGAGCAACAACAAAAAGTTAGAAAATTGAAATTGTGCAAAGAATGACAAATTGCATTTGAGAAATTAAAACGGATTCTCTCAACTGCAATTGTAGGTCTATACGATTTCTATTTAAAGTGTTTAATCTATTTGATTTTGAAAAGTTAGGTTTACGTTCACGGAGTAAACTCAAACACATGACGACTGCATCGGACAACTGAGAATTGATATCGTAACGTTCAGACACTGTCGCAAGGGGAATGCCACAGTGTGTCTACGTTCAGTAGTTTCTGTCGTCGTCGAACTTTGTTACCGTTCATATTTGGTGGTATTCCACTCCTAATATATGTTCCCCATTCAGTTCATAAACTGCTAAGGCAGACAAGAATGAATGAATGAATGACTGAATCTCTGGCCAGAGAGGGGTGTGTGGAGTGTGTGAAAGTGAGTGTGTGAATTATGGTCTGGAGAGACATAAATGATGTCAATCAAAACAGCTGTATCTAAACAGGGAAGAAAATATTCCCAATAAAATAACAACCATGGATGATTTTGGCTAACTATCCTGAGCTGGGTTATTGTTGTGGCAGAAATAAACAATGCCACACGCACAGAGTATAACTTTGGGAAGGCAGAGAGCAAGCAAGCTTGCCCTGTCCACCCCATATTTAACTTTTTACAGGATGTCATGATGGATCTCAGCGAACAGAACTGATTCTGTTTCAAATGTATAAAATATTGTCTTGTTACTGTTTAACATGAAATTTCACAGGTCTCATCAAAAAAGGACGACCTGCCAGACAAGCAGATGAGTCTGGCGACATGATACATGTTGTCACTAACAAAAATACTTAAGGTCTCCATTCACAGGTTGTTCTTATGGTTCACTCCACAAACAAGGTCCAGTGGACTGCGGTTGTGTTCTGAGGAAAAATCTTGCAACTATCAGCAAGGTTGCAGTGTGTGACACCTCCGTCCAAGCTTCTCACCTTAAACTACACCAACCAGCCTGAGCCAAACGCCAACCAGCCCTCAGCAACCACACGCCAACGCCGACACCAACGACAACGCACAGCGTCAAGTGGGGGAACAAGGACGTGCTAGTTTAACGTACCTCCCTTGCCAACGTGGGAAAGCCCATTGCAACGTTTCGCAAAGAATCACCCTGGTGAAGATGGAACGTCCATGGGGCAACGAGATGATCAACACATCTGGAGGAAGATGTGGACCAACTAATGGTTTAAGCTTAGCATAATAATTAATTGTGTGTTATGTCAATTGATGTTTTTATTCAGTTCAATCAAATGTGCGACTGAGAATTGATATAGAACTCATGATTTGAACAATTACTAATTAATAGGTACATTCAGGTACTCGTAAATTAAGAAGAGGAAAATGTCTTAATTCTGTAGAGTATAGGGACTCTAAATAGGTACATTACTGTAAAGATAATAAATAATCTAGGGACTATTTTTGAAGAAACTTGAGGGGTTTAGAACCCTAATTCAGATATCATAGATGCTAAAAAAAATAATAGTTGTAATAGTTGTTCTCTAATAAGAGAGGATAAGTTACTTTGCTGGACCAGGTCCGAATAGATAATTGGGTAAACTTCTATAGCGATTAATTAATGACTACATTAAATATTTTTTAGGTGTTTCCATTTGTTAAAATAGCAAAAGAAAAACTTTCAAAAGGAGATTGATTTTGGGAAACATATTTAATTTCTGGATTATTAGTTAAAGAAGTTACCAGTGTGATTATTGAAATGTTCCTTTCATGTATTGTCTAATGTCTGTATTTGATATCTGAGAGGTGACTGCAGGTCTAGTCTATCTAGGAATACAGTAACAGTGCTTGCTAATTTAGCCAGGCTTCCATAAATGAAATATGGACTTGTTTTGTTGAGAAAGGTCTTCAACGAATTAAAAATAATTATGTAGGGGGCACAAAGTTAAAACCTAGACCAAGAACAATGTAACTCAAACATGTCAAATTTAAACCATTATGGATCCATTATGAATTATTCCGCATTGCCAACAAATAGAGGCAGGACATGTTATGTCCATCGGTTAATTCTGGAAAAATAGGATTTTAGGATAGGTGATTAATGATTAAATGGCACATCAGCAGCTAAAGCTATTCTCATGGCAACAGCTGGGTGAGAGTTAATTTTAAAATTAATGGCATTGTTTAAAACAAGGTAATACAATTATTGATATTTGTGTTAAGGATAAAAATGAAAGTATTTTAGAACTTTTTGGTTAGATTTTATTACACAGATCCTTAAATAGATCTGACTAAGTAAAACAATCGCCTACTTGAAATAAAAGCTAGCAAAATAAGGTTAAGAAAAATGGTTAATCAGCAGGTATCAGCCTGTTAAAGGCCTAATAGATCAATGTGATTCGAAATTTAGCAAAGGATAATGAAGCTTGATTCAAAGTTAAAAGGCAATGTACTATGGTATGATTAGTTTTTTTTTAAATAGAATTAGATTGCTAGAATTAGAATGTTGGGAAGAAGATGAAGTTGAGGTTACAGTGCCTGAAGATGAGGTATACGAGAACGAGAGCGAACATGAGTTTGACTAAGAAATTAAATGACCATGGGAAAATTTACCTGTTGTAAATTACTATGATTATGGAGAAGTAAATGACAAATTGTGTGTATGTTCTTTGAATGAACATGTGGTGGATTGTATTGGAATTTTTACATTTAGATGTGTTTTTACTTTCAGATGTGTGCAACGTTGAACATTTATTTTTACTCATAAGCATTTAAAGAAATATAATCATATAAGCTTGCAGGAACAAAATGTTTTGGGTAGCAAAGAGACTATGAGTACTCAAGTGACCTTGTTGTACTTCAAATGTCCTATTGTTGTACTTCAAGTGTGAAAAGTATGTGCGCAGCTTTGATAGAAATAGAGATAAGCAAAATGTGTGAAAAAGCTGCAGCTAAAAACAGGAACTTGTAGTAGACGTGATATTGTTCTATCACGTCTGCAAGTTGGACAAGAGATCTCGAACGAGAGACATTTCCTTTTAAGGTAACTAAGGCGATCTTTTGAGACAGATCAGGATGTGTTTTGTGTATATATTCACGCTCTGTATGTGAATGTCAATTTCTTGCAAGAAATAAAGCTGATCTTTGTTAACCTTTGAGATATCCTACTGTCTTACAATTATTGTGAAAAGTTGAGAAAAGAATTTCCACGACAAAAGTTATAGCCATTTCAAAAGTGATTTTTTGCTATAGATTTGTAGCCTGGCTCCGCCCTCCGGCGTACTTCCGCTCAATTTTATTTCCCTTCAGTACTACGTCTGGGATTGTGGTGTATTCTTTGGTTTTCTCCGATCATTTTTTTGGCGGTCCAATCAGCGAACAGAGGGAGTGGCTGAGAACGATGACGTTGAGGTCGTGCGCTAGTTTGAGTTGTAGGGTTACGTCACGACCAAACGTTAGCGATTGGTTATGGCAGATCCAGAGTGGCTCTGGGCAGATCCAATAGTTTTAAACTTCAACAGAATACTACAAGGAAGTTAACGCTAGTTAATGGAGAGAGGCCAGACTCTCTGTTCAAATGAAATGTACGAGAGTCTGGTAGAACCAGGCTAATAGATTTGGCCTTAGAGACCCCAAAGTTGGTCAAATTACTATTCATGACCACCACTATAATATTTGAGATGATTTAACAGCAAAATTGCGAAGCATTTAGCATTTACATTATTTCTTCTGTTAAATTCCCCCTGTAGTCTATAATTACATTCCTTAAAATTCATCTTTGATCACCAAAATGACATTTAAGACATATAAACGACATTAAAAGCTTGATTTTTTGCCACCGGGGAACTTTAAAACTTTTTTATTTATTTGAGCTGTAAAAAAAAAATCTCCAGTTATCACTAAATTTGTTATGTCTAATCCTAAAAAAATTGTAAAGGGTAAAAACACCAAATAGCATATTTCAAACATTTTTCTGACTTTATGCTTATTCCATGTCATTGCTAAGTACTGCAAAATCATAAAACCAATTTTCCAGCATGAATCAGCAGTCTGTGTGATCCAGACACTGTATAACTAAGGCAAAATAACAAAACCAACACAGCAGGAAAAAGACGACCATTAAAGCACGTAATGAATGGCTGGACTAATTTCAGTGTATTGTGTATCAGTGTATGTTTACCTGCAGACACACATGCGGCTGTACGGCTTTCCAGGATGGCTCTTTTTAAACTCCGCCACCGTGTCCGGCTGGTAAACATAATCTTCCACTGGTCTGACGGGGACAATCTGACAAAAAATATAGTTTGTTTAAAAAAGCAGTTCAATCATCTCAAAGGCTTATTTGACTTCTCTGTCAATTTCGGGAGAAAGCTACCAGGTTTACTCTGACAGCGATTAATTTCATCCCTGAATATGATACGGCTACAGGACAGTAAATGTGGGCTTATTCACCTGGAAACTCCCTCAGACCAGCTCGAAGACTTGACAATGCTGATCTGGTCCAGCAGTTCACCTGCACCATGATAAAACAAAAAAGATGAATGTCACATGAGAGTGAGGCAATGACACGCATCTTTCACAAACATGGAAGAAAAACAATGTCAAAAACCAAGATCATATATTAAACCTAATCATCTAGTTTTGATCTGTTTGACACTGAAACCTCACCGCAGAATAATTAAAAACATCATTGCAAACCTATTTTAACTACTAAAAATGTATTCACACATATCTCATATTTTGCATATACAGTGCCGGTAACTAAAATATAATTTGTACACACAGTATAAATAAATTACATTGAAAATAACCCTTTAAATAACATCAACAATAAAATTGCTTTATGCATCAGGTATCATGAACTTACAATGAACAATTAATATAAATCTTGGTTAATTTATTTGTTTAATTTTTTTAAACTATAAATTACTATTACTCAATGTATTATGAACAAGCATGAACTGACATTATATTATCACTGTTATTATATTATATTTTTTTTAATTTAACAATGTATTACTTGTTTGGTTGTTGTTGTTGTTGTTGTTATCTAAAACTACAGCTATTAAAAATCGTTTTTTGATAGGAAAAAAATCCTTTGCAGTTAACTGAAATAAAGAAGTACAAAAATGACTAAAACTGAAACAGAAATAAAAATAAATTAAGGATATATAGAAATGGCTAATAACATTAACATGTAAAAACAGAGCATATAATTAAAATAATGAAATTAAACAAATTAAAATAAAATCAATATTATTAAATACTATGATAGTGTATAAACAATACTAAAATAACTGTTAATAGGCCTACCAATTTATTTTATTAATTTATTGCTAAATGCATTTACATTTCTTTCTTTTTTCCATTTAGAAAAATAATATATTTATTATTAAACTAGATGAATAAATACTATAAACAATTATTGTTTATTGTGAAATCATGATATTCACTAACTAATATTAACAAACTGAATCCTATTTTTTAATTATTATTATTATTTTGATACAGTCATGTAATAAACCTAGAAAGAATAACCAAATGCTTCTTTATTCAAAATAAAAGTGTGTGTTTACATAATATATGTGTGTAACGATAACCAGCTGGAGTGCCCTTGAAAGCCTCCAGAGGGCACTCCACACCAGACTATCATGTTTCACTCACAAACTACATTTCCCATAACTCACTGCCCGGACTCATCATCACTTATCACTGATCACATTCACATGTACCTCATTCACTGATTGCATTCACCTGTGTCTCATCCTGTTAGTCTCAGTCTATTTATACCCTGTTCATTCATTCACTCACCGTGAAGTCTTGTTGTACTGTTAGTCTGCAATTCCGAGCATTTTCCCTGGTTTCATGTCTCTTGGTTTTTGGATATCTTGCCCTAGGGATGGGGAAATGAAGCCTCATGAATCACTGAGGCTTTCCCCTGACTGTTCCGGGAAAAGATTCAAAGCTTCGAGAGTGTCGAGAACAGCGGCGAGAACAGCACCATCTGGTGCTTATTTAAAATAAAGCAGCCAGAAGCCTGTGTTAGAAGCTCTGGCAGATGAAGCAACCACAACACACTCCATAGTTTCAATGTTATGTGTACAAATAAAAGCCTTACATGTTTGTGTTTGATTTGTTCATTAAATAAATTTTTCCCATTAAAGTGTGACAATAAAATATAGTAGCTTATATGATTCAATAAGATTTAATGTAGGCCTACTCTCTCTCTCTCTCTCTCTCTCGCTCTCTCTCTCTCTCTCTCTCTCTCTCTCTCTCTCTCTCTCTACTCACACACACACACACACACACACACAAAATGAATAAGGACATTGTCTGATAGGATCATCTGTTATTAAATGTCAATAATTGTAAATATCAACCAGGGGTGCGTTTCCCGAAAGCATCGTTGGCCAACTATGGTCGCAAGTTCCGTCGTTACCAATAGAGTTCAATGGACATTGCGATGAACTTGCGACCATAGTTGGCCAACGATGCTTTCGGGAAACGCACCCCAGACCGACTGAGGCAACAATGACTCGTTAAATACGATCTGAAGTTCGAGCCTTCTGACAACCAAAGCGAAACACGCACGTGACTGGACAGAAAGTGAGGCTTCGTTTGTCATCGATCACGTGACTCTAGCAAACCAATACATGCCTCGATACGGGGCTTCACTACAAATTGTGTCGCTTATGTGATACGCGCATCGAAGCTTCAGTGTCATATGTAACATCACTATCTTGCCCTGTTCCCTGGATTACTCTCTTGCCTCTGGTCCCTGCCTGTTTTGTTTGTTTGTTTGTTTGTTTGTTTGTTTGTTTGTTTGTTTGTTTGTTTGTTTGTTTGTTTGGACTGCCTACCTGTGTATGACCCTTGCCTGTACATTGGATTACGCCTCTGGATTGCCCTCAAATAAAGCTGCATTTGGATCTAAACCTTCGTGTCTCGGAGCAGTATCATAACAGAAGACTTCGACAGGTCAAGATCCAGCAGCGACGCAAACCATGGACCCAGTAATCCGTCTCTTCCGTCTCAGCCAAGGTGACCGCCCGATTGAGAACTATGTGGAGGAGTTTTGTGAGCTCTGCCATGGGGTGGACCTCAACGATGCGGTCTTAAAGGACATGTTCCGCTATGGGCTTGAGGACATGTTAGAGTACCTCATGCCTGACAACACCCCTCAATGGACTTTTATACAATATGTCGATCTCGCTCTTCGGATAAGCGGCTCGTCGTTTACTGTGGGCTTTGTGGATGAGGGGTCCCACAATCTCACAGCATCCCCTGAGCCTGCACTTCACGCCAGTCCAGCCGAGCCCGCACTTCACGCCAGATCTGCCGAAGCCAAGGCAGTATGTGTCATGCCCGCCGCCCCTGAGACTGAGAGCGCCATGCCTGCCGCGCCTGAGACAGCAAGCGACATGCCCGCCAAGCTAGAGCCTTCACCGCTGGCCCCTTCCAGCACAGAGCCCTCTTCACCGCTGGTCCCGTCCAGCACAGAGCCCTCTTCACCGCTGGTCCCGTCCAGCACAGAGCCCTCTTCACCGCTGGTCCCGTCCAGCACAGAGCCCTCTTCACCGCTGGTCCTGTCCAGCTCAGAGCCCTCTTCACCGCTGGTCCTATCCAGCTCAAAGCCCTCGCTGACGCTGGTCCCGTCAAGCTCAGAGCACGCTGATCCTGATCCAGAGACTGAGCTTCATGTCACTTCTGCCGATCCAGAGATTGAGCTTCACGTCACATCAGCCGATCCAGAGACTGAGCTTCACATCACGTCCGCCCGTCAAGAGTCTCGTCCCGCCGAGACTGAATCTGTTCCTGAGCCTGAATCTGTTCCTCTTTCTATGCCTGTGTCTTCGGACAAGATGGCCGACTCCACGCCTGTGTCTTCGGACAAGATGGCCGACTCCACGCCTGTGTCTCCATACAAGATGGCCGCCGCCGAGCCATTGTCTCCGTACAAGATGGCCGCCGCTGAGCCAGTGTCTCCGTACAAGATGGCCGCCGCCGAGCCAGTGTCTCCGTACAAGATGGCCGCCGCCGAGCCAGTGTCTCAGGACAAGATGGTCTCCGCCGAACCAGTGTCCCAGGACAAGATGGTCTCCGCCGAGCCAGTGTCTCCAGACGAGATGACCACCGCCATGTCGCTTGAGCCCTCAGCAGAGATGGCCGCCGACACGGTGTCTGTTCCTGAGCCTGTGCCTGTTCCTGTTCCTGAGCCGGAGGCTGTTCCTGTTCCTGAGCCGGTGTCTGTTCCTGTTCCTGAGCCGGTGTCTGTTCCTGTTCCTGAGCCGGTGTCGGTGTCTGTTCCTGTTCCTGAGCCGGTGTCAGTGTCTGCTCCTGTTCCTGAGCCGGTGTCTGTTCCTGAGCCGGTGTCTGTTCCTGTTCCTGGGTCGCCTCCTCCCTGGTCGCCTGCACAGCCAGCTCTGCCCTGGCCTCCCGTATTACCGCAGTCTCAAGGTCCTCTTCCGCTCCACGGACCTGGCCCTCCATCCCGCCCCCGGATCCGCCTCCGGGCCACCTCCCACCTGGACAGTTTTGGAGCGTCTGGAAGCCGCTCTTTAGGGAGGGGCTATGTAACAATAACCAGCTGGAGTGCCCTTGAAAGCCTCCAGAGGGCACTCCACACCAGACTATCATGTTTCACTCACAAACTACATTTCCCATAACTCACTGCCCGGACTCATCATCACTTATCACTGATCACATTCACCTGTACCTCATTCACTGATTGCATTCACCTGTGTCTCATCCTGTTAGTCTATTTATACCCTATTCATTCACTCACCGCGAAGTCTTGTTGTACTGTTAGTCTGCAATTCCGAGCATTTTCCCTGGTTTCATGTCTCTTGGTTTTTGATATCTTGCCCTGTTCCCTGGATTACTCTCTTGCCTCTGGTCCCTGCCTGTTTTGTTTGTTTGTTTGTTTGTTTGTTTCTTTGTTTGGACTGCCTACCTGTGTATGACCTTTGCCTGTACATTGGATTACGCCTCTGGATTGCCCTCAAATAAAGCTGCATTTGGATCTAAACCTTCGTGTCTCGGAGCAGTATCATAACAATGTGTGTGTGCTGTGTATAATTTTGTATATATAAATACACACACATGCATGTATATATTTAAGAAATATTTGCATGTATACTGTATACAAACATATATATAATTAATATTATATATATAAATATTTGTGTGTATATATATAAATAAAATATATATATACAGTGCAATGCATAAGTTAATACACCCATGCTAAAGTTGACTAAAAAGAGGAATAAAAAAATCATATTTTGGAAATTGAACTTAATGCCTTAATTTAAAAAATTAGGAAAAATCCAACCTTTAAGGACACCAATTTTCTTTGTGAATGAATAATGTATCGTAAATAAATGTTCTTCCTTAAAATACATGGTGCATAAGTTAGTACACCCCTATGTTAAATTCCCATAGAGGCAGGCAGATTTTTATTCAACTTTAGCATGGGTGTATTAACTTATGCATTGCACTGTATATATAATTAATATATATAAATATTTGTATATATAAATAACACATTTTTCTTAAATATATACATGCATGTGTGTGTATTTATATATACAAAATTATACACAACACACACACATATATTATGTAAACACAAACTTTTATTTTGGATGCGATTAATCGTTTCACAGCCCTACCAAACAGAACGCCGTCTGTGAGTTTGAGTGACTCCATCAGGTCTTGTGAGTTTGAGACAGGATATCTGTTTGACCAAACAATGGAGGACAAGGTTCGTTCTGACACTGTCGTTTAAGAATCTAGTCATTGCATCTCTACTGAACGAGTGTTTTCTTACGGTGCGAGGCGCACTGGCCGGGCTGAGTGAGCGGCGTCACCTCCCTCTCCCACAGATGCGCGGGTCTGTCCTTCTGTCCCCGTCTCCTCCTGTCCTCCAGCAGCTGGAAATACTCCACCCAGTTCCTGCAGCGCCGCACCTCCCGGTCGCTGTTAACATCCCTGCGGTAGCGATCGTGCTCTCTCTGCCGCTCCCTGTCCCGTCGCGACAGCTTCTCCTTCTTCATGTTGAGTCTGCTGAGCCATGGAGCCACGTCACAGTCGCCCACCTCCAGAGCGCCGGGTAATAGGCTACGGTCTGGGGATGCCAGGCACACGGAGCGGCTCCTACGAGAGCCCAGGTCTGGGAAAGAGATGCTGCTGAAGTCCCAGCGAGGAGCTGCGCTCTGGGCTTGAGGAGGTGGAGGCTGAGCATCCCTCTCCATCCACCACGTCCTGTCAGAGGCATCGGCGGACTGCAGGGGCGATTCGCTGCTCTTAACTAGCTCGTCACTTTGGTCTTCGGCTGTCGTTTTCTCCACTGGTGACGTGTTCTGTTTGTCGTCTTCTCTGTCACTGGGGCCGATCAAGACAGAGATGAGAATATTGAGTAAGAACCAAGCGGCAACCTTCCGGTCTCTCTTGCAACCAACACGGAAGTGACTTAAACTGCTAGAGGCAGGCTCCAAAAGAGAGTCAATCCCATATATCCTCCATGTTAAAAAGGTCCAACTTTACAGCAGAAAAAAGTATGTTTACAGCCTGGTACAAAAGGTGGTTTTGGTCTATATAGCTAATTTTGCCCTTCATGACAACTGCGAGGGCTGCGAATTCTTTTATAACTCATCCGTTTAAATTATATTAAGCCTTAAATTTCGGCATAATTAAGGGCGTGGCCACTTGAGTGACAGGTGGATTGCCGCTGCTGTCATTAGCCATTTGTCTGCTGTCTGTTAGCCGTCACGTCACCTCAGATAATCCGCCTCTTTGCCCATTTTCGTTTATCCGGGAGTGACGTAAGGTGACGTAAAGTGACGTAAGGCTCCGCCCACTTTGGGCTTCAAAAATGCTCTTCAGAAACCTACAGGTGATGTCAAGGACACTATGTCCATATTTTTTTACAGTTAGAACTTAATGCTCTTCGGTCATTTTTGACTGAAAAAATTTGCGTATTGGTTTACTTTTTTATTTTTTACTTTATCAGAAAGGTACAAAACTTGGTAAAGGTTTTGGCACTTGCTGTGTGAACAAAAAAAATCATGGACATGATTCAAAGAAGTTAAATGGTCCTGAAAAAATAGTCACACTTGTGGTCCTTGTGATCAAAATTACGGCATTGGAAATTAATGGGAGACGAATTTCATCTAGTGGAAACGTTTGGTACTGCGGCCAAACAGACTGAAGGCTCTTTTTTTTTTAGATATCAAGCTCAAATTTGAAACAAATCGTTTATATCAAGCTCAAATTTGAAACAAATCGTTTGTATCAAGCTCAAATTTGAAACAAATCGTTTCGATTCATGGCTTTGATTTTCTTGGAGTTTTAAAGTAAAATGTGTTTTTGAAAATATATATTTCATATCAAAATTGAAAATAGTATTTTTGTGCATTTTTCATAACAGTTTAAGTTGGAAATTACAATTTTAGGTCTATGCTCAAAAAGTGAATAAATGGATTATAAATACATCGTAAATATAATTTAGTACTATAAAATCCCCTAAAAATACAAAATATTAAATAAAAAACATCATCGAACTAAAATATAGTACATAAATTTCATTGAATTAAAAAAAAAATTCTGTAATTTTTGCCCGAAATGCAAAGAGCACCAGAAGGTTAAGTAGAGTAGGCTAGTTGGAAAATTAAGAGGGGCTTGGGGCAAAAATGCCACCAAAATAAACAAAAATGCCCCTCAAATTCAAAAAATGCTCCAGCACAATTAAACAGAATCTATAACATTCGTCACAATTAAAGCAAACCGTGAACATGAATGAAAAGTGTTGATTGCGGCCAGCGTTACCAAGTCAGGCTGCTTTTAAATTGTTGCCACGGTTCGACTGTTTTCCCTGTGGGTTAAACTCGTTCGTATTTTTTATAAACAATACAATTATAATTGAAGTTTCACACCCACCAATTACATCATCGCCACACACCATCGGTAGTTTGAAGGTGCTGGCAAGCTGTTTCAAACTCCAGAAATGAACACTAAACAAACTTTGTTTTGCCTTGATTTTGTTCTAAATGACGTGTTATGGAAAAAATTCAGTATTACTTAATTTTTCATCGTTTCCAAACTGTTAATTTCATTTAGTCATGTGTTTCTGTGAGGGTTTCTAACAGCTGAGTTGGGGGCAGGAAAGAACAAACATAATAAAACCAAATGGGCCAGAAAGAATAGTGGACACCTGGGGCACGAGAAAGAGTTTTAGTCAATGAATACAGGGTGTCGTTCCCATGCCCCCTCCTGAGGGAAGCAGGAGGTAATTTAGGTCGTAAATGAAGGCCTTTTGGCTCCTCAGGGACAAAGAACAGTGTGACCTGCTCAGGGGGGTAGAAAACCAGTCCAGGCCAGTCGAAGATAGAAGGTATCTTTTGGAAAGTTACAGAAAACTAAGTAGGTGTGGTCAAGATGTTAGAAACCTGTATAAAATGTCTCAGTTTTATTATGTCAATAGGCATTCTGTTTCACAGCTGGGTGGCTGCGGTTGTGAAAAGAATCCTCAAAGAATAAACCCTTTTCTCATAATTACAATTTTGCCTCTTGAATGTTTCTTACGCCTATTGATGCTGTTTTTTATTAAGATTTGAAAATTGCTATTACAAGTGGTGTCAGAAAGTGGGACCCTGTGCGGACTCTTCTTCTCCTGGTCCTGAAGAACGGGTTTGACGGAAAGTGCACGACCCCGGCAGGCACCAGGCGGCCGTCTCATACCTCGACGGTTTGAGATAGAAACTCAACAGGTTACGGGAGAGAGAGCCAATACCCGCATTCAGGACCAGTAAAAGAACTCCCACCAGGGTCAAAAGAATCCGTGGCAATTGCGGGAAAAAAAACAGAAAGCATCATTGGGTAAGAAACAGCAAATTGTTTTATTGATGTTAAAGGGATAGTTCACCCAAAAATGAAAATTCTATCATCATTTACTCACCCTCAAGTTGTTCCAAACCTGTATGAGTTTCTTTGTTCTGCTGAACACAAAGGAAGATATTTGGAAGAATGTTTGTAACCAAACAGATCTCGGTCCCCATTGATTATCATAGTATATTTTTTTCCTACTATGGAAGTCAATGGGGACCGAGATCTGTTGATTACAAACGTTCTTCCAAATATCTTCGTTTGTGTTCAGCAGAACAAAGAAACTCATATAGGTTTGGAACAACTTGAGGGTGAGTAAATGATGACAGAATTTTATTTTTGGGTGAACTATCCCTTTAAGTGTTAATTGATAATTGTGAGTGAACGTGAACCATATTGGCTGAATTTGGTTTTTTTTTGGTACGAGCAGGGAAAAGTTGTTGATCTGACAGAATCAGACCGGTTTCTAAAAAAATATTTTAAAAAAATATAAAAAAAATTGGAACTATTGAAGTTAAAGATTTTTTTTTTTTTTTTTTGATGAAAATAAATTCATTCATTCAGTGAAATTGTTGCAGAGAAATGTTAGTTATGAGGCTTTAAATAAACAAAAAAGGTTCAGGTTGAAGCCCAGGTAGACTTAAGAAGAAAAAAGAAAAAAAAAAGAAAAGAAAAACTAGCTCGTAGGTGGACCGAAGAGCCACAGCTGATTAAGTGGACGAAAGAGCCACAGCTGATTAAATTAGTTTTACTCAAAATCTCTGTAACCTGAGGAAGTCTTGTAAAAGTGGACGGAAGAGCCACACCAGATTAATTAGGTGAACCAGAATTAATCGAGCGCTAGAAAGTGCTCACGGAAAGATTTTGAGTAAACCGTAATTACAGTTGCATATTTGCTAAAACCTGGCCGATTTTAGGTAAAAAAATCGGGTCTGTTGAAGACGTTTGACAGACTGGTAAGACACGTGTCGAAAGAGTTAAATCCAGAAAGGAGATTCAGCCAAAATGGGGTCATCTAACAGTAAAATAGACCATTTTTACACACCTATTTTCTGTCAAATGAAAAATAATTATGGGGGTAAATGTATGGTTGACATAGAAAAACTGATCAAATATCATGATTTCCCCGAGGCGGGAACCTTGAGTAAGATAAGACTCAATGTCGTAAAAGAATCAATAGAAAAGAACGAGGGAAAACAGAATGGTTGTTGTGTGTGTGTTAAACATGTGTGTAAAGGATGTGTACAGACTATACTGTGTTGGGTGGAAGAGGCTGACAGGCGAGAACGAAAGCAAATACAAAAAAAACTAGCATATAATACTGAGAACGAAGTGAAGAGTGTTGTATGTGTGAAAACAGTTCCACGGGAAAAGAATGCTAGGCTACTAATGAACCGAATGTATGCGTTTCCCCACATGTGACCGAGTTGACAATGGCTCCGCCGTCTGCCTACAACACAAACCATTATCCCATAGCAGAAATAACGGCCCAGCTGGACCTCGATCTGGACCGCTCTCCACCGCCCCTGAGAACCGCACAAGAACTGGAGCAGGAGAGACAGCGAATGGCACAAAGACTAACAGCGCAGTTTCATGCACATTGCCAGCGGCGCCAGTGCAGCAGGGGAAGGCAGCACAGGCCGCAACAAGCAGCGAAGAAGACGAGGGGGAAGTTTAAAAAGCCCCTCACAATCATAGTTGTGCAACCACAACAACCTAACAAACCTGTGTTTTCCCATTCAAACCCGGCTAATCGAAAAGGACTGAGAGGAAACGCTGCTGGAGGAAAATGGAACTGTTATGTTTGTGCAACAAATGCCCACTCGCACCGAGACTGTACAAAATGCAGAATATGCAAGAAGGACGGACACTGGAGCAGCGCATGTCCTACCATAAAGTCGGATTGAATCGAGAGGGCAGGAGAGCGGGACGGACAGGGTTCGGCTCTGGGAATTCAGTCTCTGGCTACAGCAAAGGGAAGTGAAAATATTTTTACTAACAAACACACACACTACCTGCAGTGAAAAAACTGCTTGCAAATCCTTTTGTGTGCCTGATGAAACTTTGAGCAAAGCTATGACTGATTGTTTTAAGCAGTGTTGTGAATGATGAGCGTATGAGATTGTACAAAAGTACAGGGTTTTTCTGAAATGCCAATTTATCCGTTACTAGTCAAAGGGGTAGTTATTGAATTTTTGGTCGATTCTGGTGCCAGTCTGTCCACGTTACGACCATGTGATTTACCATGTGTTCCGAACTTAACCGGAAAAGTGTATCAAAGCACTTCGGCTTCAGGCCATTTGATTTCTGACCGGTTAACAGAGCCGAGTGCGGGACAGAAAGCGGTCGCTTTTTCAACCACGAGTTCGTGTGGTCCCCTAGCTGTCCTGCACCTCTGATGGCTCGTGATTTAATGTGCAAATTAAATTTGTCCCTCTGTGCCAATTCCTATGGAATAAGCATTGAGGAAGCACCACAAATTACTTGTTCTAAATTTGAGCTGAGATGGGCTTATGTGTGGCAGCCTGATATATATATCAAGACAGGAGTTTAATGGCGACCAAACAACAGTTTGAATCACGTGTCTCTCCCTGCCCTCGCTACATCTACACAAAAATACCCTGATTTTACACAGGTTTAACCATGTTCTCATGATGATCAGACTCTCCACACACACTCATATAGAGAAGCAAGAAGAAGACAGAGAGAGAAAAGAAAAAGCACAGAGTAAATATTTTTGTGAAGCTGCACTTTTCTTTTCCTTAATTTCATTATCTTTTTCAGCTGGAATCTTTTCTTTTTATCCAGAACTAGAGCTCACTGCTTTTTCCAACAACACTGATATATTTCTCCATATCTGGAAAGAACTATTTTACATCAACAACTTTATCAAACATTGTGAAAGTCATTTATTTCTTGTAAAGAGTTCATGATTTCCTTGTGACCCAATATCTGAAATCTCAGAAAGTGCTTCTTCATCCCTCATCTTCTGCATCACAATTTTCCTCACATTTTGAACTGTGATTTTTTTCCAGCACTATTTTCTCCACTACTAATGTCATTTTCCACATCTTCACTCCTTACATTGTTCACAACCAGTTCTGTTATTTCTTAAGTATTTTGGGTAAAATCTCTTTACAATCTGTTCTGAAACATCAACACAGTTTCACTGATGATCCTGAGGACCAAACCCAAAACCCGGGATAGAGCGTCTGAGTGAATGTGGTCTGGACTGTGTGGATGAGGCTCATTGTGTCAGAGACGCTGTAGAAGGACAGAGTTCCTGCACTGTGATCCACATACACTCCTATTCTTCTGCTGATGGGCTTTACAGGGAGAAGAGTGTGTTTGTTATTGTGCATGAAAGAGTAACTGGAGGAATAGCAGATCAAACTCCAGGACTGACCATTACGTCCAAACAAACACTCATAACCCCATCCCTTCCTGCTGATGCTCTTATATGACACTGATATAAACGCACCATATTCTCCACTGCACTCAATCTCCCAGTAACAGCGTCCACACACACTCTCTCTACACAACACCTGCGACCTCTGATCAAATCTGTCTGGATGATCAGGATACGGCTGTCGTGTGTCAGTGTAAGTAATCACTCTGTTCCTCTCAGACAAACTGAGATGTTCATTCACTGTGTTCAGATCCAGAGTGAGCTGATGGGAATCTGATGGAGAGAAAACATCAGAAACAGGAATTATGAATCTGTCTGATCTTTTAATGTATCTGAACTCTTCATGAATCAATGTTCAGTGTATCATCAGTGTCTCAGTACAGCTGACCAAATATCCTGTGCAAATCATCATTTACATGATCAATTATAAAACTCTTCTATCATGTTTATTTCTCCTTATACAGGAAGAACATGAACACATTCAGTGAGTTTTTCTGCTTGTTTTCTAGTGACTCACATTGTAGGAAGTCGTTCCTGGTCTTGGGATTCATGTTGGTGAAAGTGACTGTGGAAATAAACAGACATGAACAGTGTGAAGAGAAATGACAAGATAAAATACATTCATTTCTACTATCTGATTCCAGTTTCAATACATACATAAGTATTTATTACTTCTAAACCATCAACCATCAAATGCTTACAGCATTTGTGGCTGTTGATGCACTATATTTATAAAGTGGGATTTCGGAAACGGTTCAGATTTGGGATCTTTCTCACACGTCTGTATAAACGAGGCGCAGGACTTTACCTCCGTCTGAGATCTTCTTGATCTCCTCTTTGCAGAAATCCTCCAGTTTGTCTCTCAGCTGACGGACAGATTCTCTCACGCCATCAAAAGAGGAGAGAGAACTGAAGGAAACGTCGGGTTCGTCTGTAGATTCAGGAGGTGCTGAGAGAGACTGGAAACTCTACAGAAAACAGAAATCAAAACTCATCATCTCCACACTTCAGCCAATAACCTGCACTATATCAGATCTGAGCGGCTCTTGTTGACTTGACTTCTCTTCAGTGACTCGCTTCAATCCAGCACTTTCACACAATCAGCACATTCTTCTCATATTCATCATTTAATGCTACAAACTCTAGTCTTTGACACTTAATAATCCTCACCTTCCTCACCTTTCACTGCTTCTATCCTTACGGTTAGCGGGTTTCTGCCTGATCTTCATCTTAACCAGACACCTCCATCTGTCACGATCGTCTGTATCTTCCTTCTCTAAGCCACACCACTCCATGTCTGTCTTTATGGTGTCTTTCCAACAGTGCTTCGGCCTTCCCCTCTTTCTCTTTCCTCCTACTTGCATCTCCATGGCTCTCCTTATGTCCGCCTCTTCATCTTTCCGGCACACGTGTCCAAACCACTGTAACCTTCTTTTCCTCATGAGATCTTGAATTGGCATTAATTGTGCTTGCTTCCTTATCTCTTCATTAGTTTGGTGTTCCTCTAGACTTATTCCAAGACAGTACCTCAGCATCCGCATCTCACAGGATCCAATCTTGTCTGCCAGGTTTCCTGTTATGGGCCATGTCTCACTTCCGTATAATAGTGTCGGTCTTATAGCTGTCCTATAGATGAGTGTTTTTAACTTTGTTGGTATTTTCTTATCGCACAGAACTCCTGTCAGCTCCCTCCATCTATTCCATGCTTCGCTTATTCTCAACTCTACCTCTTTCCCTCAGCCTCCATCTTGGTGGATGGTGGTTCCCAGGTACTTGAAGGCTGTTTGTAGGGGAAGATTTGCGTGCTCTGTGCTGCCATACTCTCTCAATCTTATTCGCTCTTTTTTTCCCGTAGGTGGCAGGTGTTCGGTCTTGCTTCTGCTTAACTTCAGTCCAGCTCCTTCTAGTTTTTCCCTCCAAATCTCCAGTCTCCTCTCCAACTCCTCTCTATCCTCATCACTTATAACAATGTCATCCGCAAACAGCATTGCCCATGGTGTCTCCTCTCATATATCTTCCGAGATCACATCCATGATTATTATAAATAGTAGTGGGCTCAGTGCTGAGCCTTGGTGTAGTCCAACCTCAATCTCCATCTCCTCTGTCTCTCCAACATTGGTAATAACCTGCGTCGTACAGTCCTTGTACATATCTTTGATTATATCAATGTATATCTCTGGGACCTGTCTTAACCTTAGGCAGTGCCCAATCAGCTCTCTTGGTATAGTGTCATATGCTTTTTCCAGATCTATGAACACCATATGTAGCTCCTTGCTAAATTCTCTATATTTCTCCTGCAACATCCTCAGGCAGAACATGGGCTTGGTGGTCGATTTTCCTTTCTGGAATCCGTATTGGTTGTCGCTGATCTGGACTACACATCTTATTCTCGCTTCTATCACCCTCGCCCATAGCTTGAGAGAGTGGCTAAGAAGCTTAATTCCTCTGTAGTTTCCACAGTTTAAGGGGTCTCCTTTCTCCTTGTATATGGGTGTGATCTTGCTTTTACTCCATTCAGATGGTATGCCTGCCTTTCCAAATTCCCTCAAACAAGATGTCATCCATTTAATCCCTGTTCCTTTCAGCATTTTTACTAGCCCTATCGGGAGTTCATCTGGTCCCCGTGCCTTGTTAGTTGCCATCTTTTCTAGTTGTAACCTAACCTCTGCGTCTGTGATGTTCTCAATCGGTCCTTGAACAGGATCTGTCTGTGGCAGTTCTTTTCTGTTGTTTTTTGTATTCAGTAGGGTGTTGAAATACTCTCTCCACCTCTCCTTGATCTTGACATCTTCACAAATGATCTTTCCTTCCTTTTCCTTAACTAAGTTTAGCCGATCAATATCCTTTGCCCTCCTCTGTCTAGTCTTTGCCCGTTTATAGATCTTCTTCAACCCGTTCTCTTCGATATCTCTATAAAGCTGTTCGTATGCTTTGTCTTTTGCCTTAGCTACTTCTGATTTTGATATCTTGTTCAGATTGGTATACTCCTCCCTATCATGCTCGTCTCTAGTTCTTTTCCACAGCTTGAATGCTTCCTTTTTGTTTTTTACTGCTACTTGTACCTCTTCATTCCACCACCATGACTCTTTCTCCAGGTACTGCCCTCCTCGGCTCTCTCCAAGTACCTCATTTGCCATTTCCATTACCTTGGGATACGTGTCCTCCCATCTCAAGTCGCCACCGGTCATCTTCTCCTCTAGCATCTCCGATAACTTCGCTGTCAGTTCGCCGCCCTTCTCTGTCTTTAGTTTCCACCAGTTCGTTTTCTTTGTTCTTTGTTCTTTTCCTTCTTTTGCTTTTCCTCTGCCGTACATACATGTCCATGACTAGCAGTCGGTGTTGTGGTGCTATTGGCTCCCCGGGTATCACTTTGCAGTTTTTGATGGTGCTCAGGTTTTCTCTTCTCACAGTGATGTAGTCAGTCACGGTTTGATTTGGTCCATTCTTGAATGTATAGGTCTGCTCTTCTCCATGGACGAAGAAGGTGTTCACCAATGCAAGGTCTGTTGTTCTCATAAAGTCCAATATTGTCTTTCCCTCTTCATTTCTCTGCCCTCTTGTCTTTCCTCCGTGCCATCTTACATACTCCTCTCTATCTGTGCCGAAATGTCTGTTTAGGTCACCTGCCAGGATTAGTTCTTCTGTGTGTGGGATGTTGTTGATAGCCTGTGCCAGTTGGTTCCAGAAAGTTTCTCTTCTTCCTCACAGCCCTGTTGTGGTGCATACGATGTTACTATGTTATACGTCTTGTCCTGTATTACCAGCCTCATTGCCATTATTCTGTCTGATTTCCTGGTTGTTTCTATCACTTTATCCTGCCATTCCTCACTCAAGCATATTCCCACGCCGTTCCGTGGTCTTAGCACTCCGCTGTAGTACAATTTGTACCCTTCTCCTAGATTAATCGCTTTTCCTCCTGACTTCCCTCCTTTTCATCTCATCTCTTGAAGGCAGAGGATATCAATGTTCCTCCTCTGCATCATATCTGCTATCTCTCTGCTCTTTCCAGTGAGCGTCCCGATATTCAAGGTTGCCACTCTAAGTGTTGTCTGCCTCGCTCGCTTACTTCTCACAGCGTCAAGGCCATTTTGCCGCTGCCCGTCGCTTAACATGGGGAACGCCCTAGCATGGTCTGGTTGTCGTCGAAAATCTGGCATGGTTTCTATGTGGCATAGGTTTTATGGGCCGGATGCTCTTCCTGACGCCCAACCCTCTGTCTTTACCCGGGTTTGGGACCGGCAGAGGACTGTGCTGGCTTGCACAGACCCCGGCGACATTTTTGACACTTAATAATAATACAATCTAAATATATACTTAAGGCGAGACACGGCAGGCAAAAACATCGTTTTTTTTTTACTGGTCAAGTTTGAGATTTGGGGATATTTGTCTTCAATAACATGTCTTCTTTCAGACTTGTGTTGAAAAAAAGTCCGAAATACACATTTAGGTCTTTATTTTATTACACTTTGTCTGTTTGCGTCTGTAGATTTCTCATAAATTCAACAAAAGTTCGCGTTCTTAATCAACGTGCTGCTCCGCGATCTCTGCCGTCAGCCTGTCATCAGAAGCACCGTTAGGAAGCTCTCTCTCTTGTGTACAATCCTGTCGGATCCAAATATGGTCATTTCCTTTCTATCAGCAACCAATCGTGAAAGTAAAAGGGCTGAATGCGCAATCTCATTGGCTGATGAAAAATCTTTAAAGCCCGTTTTCTCAAAATTACTTTTCTCTTGTACTCCAAGTCCGAAATCTCCACTTCAGTAGCACCTATATACACCAAACTTTCCAGACTTGTACCTAGTTATATTATGAAGACATTTACAGAGGGATTTGTAAATATATTATTCCTAGCCTGATTTATATAACATTTTATTCCAAAAAACATGGCGAAAATCATTTTTTTAAGGCTATTGACAGTATTTTCTGATTTACAGGATAACAAAAGTAGATATCCATAAATCCCTCTGTATTTTTTTTCCCATCTAATATGTGAACACAATGAAAAAATAATTTTTAATCTGGCTTTATCCAATACTCAGATATCGTTTTTTTAAAATATATACAAATTAGTGCATATTTGATTAGATATTGCCTGATTTGCATATTTAAACATTAAATTACAGAAAACTTGTAATACATTTTTTTTTCTCATCTTAATGTAGGTAATCAACTGGGAAAGTTTCATGGTGATATCTGCTAGTTAAAAATTTTACCCTATTCACCTGTAGTGTCTCGCCTTAAGAGCAGATTGACTGTAATGCTTTAAGACACTTCATTATTTTTAAAATTAAAATTAAAATAATTATTTTAATAGACGCGTATTTCCAGATACAAATAGCGTCACGTCACAGGCGATTTTTGAGATTCGCCTTCGAGGGCCAGGCATATCAGTATACAGTCCTACCGTTCGGCCTGTCTTTAGCACCCCGTACGTTCACGAAGTGCATCGACGCGGCCCTCGCTCCCCTGAAAATTCGGGGGATGCGAGTTTTGAACTACTTGGACGATTGGCTAGTTCTGGCTCAGTCTCGTACAGAGCTCATAGAACACATGACCGTTTTGCTCGAGCACCTCAAGAAATTAGGTCTCACAGTCAATTGGGCGAAGAGCTCGCTGTCTCCCAGTCAGGAAATATCCTTTCTGGGCACAGACCTGAACTCGCTGTCTATGACAGCTCAGTTATCGCCACAACGCAGACTGGCCGTTCAGCGCATGAAGGAAAGCTTCCGCTGCGGCGCTATGGTCCCGCTCAAACAGTTTCAAAGGATGCTGGGCCTCATGGCCGCAGCATCGCCAGTGCTTCAGCTGGGCCTCCTTCGGATGCGCCCACTACAGTTCTGGCTACAAGCGCGTGTGCCGCGCCGAGCGTGGACTTCCGGTCGTGTTCGCCTCAAGGTCGATCAGAAATGCGTTTCAGCTCTGAAACCTTGGACGGCGACCGACTGGTACCGGTCAGGAGTAAGCCTGGGGACTTCCTCGAGTGTGAAGGTGGTGTCCACGGACGCCTCCACCTCGGGATGGGGAGCGCTGCTCGAGGGCAGACCGTTCTTTGGCCTAGGGTCAGAACGGGAAAAGCTTCTACACATAAATTGCCTGGAAATTATGGCAGTCGACAAAGCGCTCAGGCGCTTCTATCCCCAGATAGCAGGACACCACGTTTTAGTCCGTTCGGACAACATGGCGGTGGTGGCCTTTATAAATCACCAGGGAGGTGTCAGATCCCGAACCCTTTACAGGCTGACGGAACACCTCCTGGTCTGGGCCCAGCACAATTTGCGCTCTCTGAGAGCAGCCCATGTGCCCGTCCACTTGAATCTGGGACCAGACAGACTGTCCAGGAACAATGTTCCGGCAGGAGAATGGTCCCTACATCCACAGACAGTCCAATTGCTATGGAAGAAGTTCGGCAAAGCGGAAATAGACCTGTTTGCGTCTCAAGAAAACGCTCACTGCCCGATATACTTCTCCAAGAGCAGGGACGCGCTGGCTCACGTATGGCCCCGCTGCCCGCTCTATGCCTTTCCCCCCATTACGCTCATACCTCAGGTAATAGAGCGGATCAGGGAAAGTGGATGCTCGGTGCTACTAGTAGCTCCGTTCTGGAAAAACCAGGTTTGGTTCCCAGTTCTGATGCAGCTAGCGAGCTCTGCCCCATGGCCGATACCGCTGAGGAGAGACCTCCTCACCCAGGCCAAGGGCTCGATTTGGCATCCTCGCCCGGAGCTTTGGCCCCTACACGTGTGGGCCATCAATGGGTACCCGCTCACCTCCCTACGGGAGTGCTAAACACGATCACGCAGGCTAGAGCGCCCTCTACGAGACGGCTCTATTCCTCAAAATGGTCTGTGTTTTCTAGCTGGTGCGTGCACAGCCCGTGACGGACGTTCTTTCCTTCTTACAAGAGCTTCTGGAAAAGGGCAGAACCCCTTCCACGCTCAAGGTTTATGTGGCAGCTATAGCGGCGTTTGCTAAACCAACGCTAGGCCAGTCACTTGGGAAGAACGATCTGGTCATTCGCTTCCTAAAAGGAGCGAAGAGGTTAAACCCTCCCAGACCTCCTTCAGTTCCCATATGGGACCTTTCCACGGTCTTGGAGGCCATGAAAGGTGCCCCATTTGAGCCAATCCAATCTGTGGATATCAAACACTTGTCCTTCAAGACAGCGTTTCTTTTGGCTCTCACTTCAGTAAAGCGTGTGGGGGACTTGCAAGCGCTTTCAGTAAGCGCGACATGTATGGAGTTTGGGCCAAATGACTCTGTTGTCAGGCTCAAACCGAGACACGGGTATGTTCCTAAATCCCTCAACACACCCTTCAGGTCCCAGGTCATTTCCCTGTCGGCCTTATCGGTCCCTGACGAGGAGAAGGACGCCGCTTTGCTCTGCCCGGTCAGGGCGTTAAGAGCTTATGTGTCTCGCTCGTCTGTTTTCAGACAGACAGAGCAGCTATTTGTTTCGTTCTACGGGCGCTCTAAAGGGCTAGCTGTGACGAAACAGACCCTATCCAGGTGGATAGTGGATGCCATAGCGCTGGCATACATCTCTAAGGGCCTACAATGCCCATTAGGTGTCAGAAATGCACTCCACAAGAGGCATGGCCTCTTCGTGGGCTTGGTCTAGTGGGATTTCTTTACATGATATCTGTATGGCGGCAGGCTGGGCCTCCCCGTCTACATTTATCAGGTTTTATAACCTGGAAGTTCCCGCTTTGCAGGCTAAGCTGCTGTCGGTCTAATAAGCCAGTACTATCTGCCCCGATGTCGGCTCAGAATACTGGGAGTTGCTGAGCAATGCTCACGGATCGATTATGCAGCCCTGAGGGCAATTGTAAGACCCATAATTTTCATCAGATCAGGCCAAATTTCACCCTGACTGTGTGGAACACTATTATCTTAAAGCACCCTGGTGGGATGCTACTTATTCAGGAATGATGCTTTAGCCTCTCTTCCTGGGCTCTCTGTGAGTCCCTGATGATCATGTACCATATGGGCCCCGGGCACATGCCCTTGGGAGTTTGGTATTGGATCTCAGCACGCACAGCGTTTTACATTGTGTTCCCCAAGCGTAAGTTCTTACGCAGTACGAGAGAACCTCTCGTAAGAGAACGTACTCGGTTACTAACGTAACCTCGGTTCTCTCTAGAAAGGGAACGAGTACTGCGTATCCTTGCCGTGCCTGCAGTTCGCTCTGGTTCGCTCCGGCGATGAAAACCAGTGAACCAGCCTCTCGACGCTATATTTATAGCCCTAGGCCACACCTATTTCGGCGGGACGCTATGCAAATGGGCGCGAAGCACCCCCATTGGTCAAAGCGTCAAGAGGGCCTTCTCGATAGGCTGCTGCAGTTGCCGCAGGGCAGCCAATAGGCGCGCAAGCTGCCTCGCCTATGTCTGTATGCTGCTGCAACGCGTTTTGCATTATATAAAAATTAAGGATAATTTTTGGCTTCAGTATCTCGCGGAAAGAGACTTTCCCCCGAGCGTAAGTTCTTACGCAGTACTCGTTCCCTCTTTAGAGAGAACTGAGGTTACGTTAGTAACCGAGTACGTTTTTCTGAGCTCCAATAAATGACAATTTAAACATGCTGTAAAAAAAATATCTGTTGGGTATTTTGAGCTAAAACTTCACATACATACTCTGGGGAAATCAGAGACTTATTTTACATCTTGTGAAAAGGGTCATAATAGGTGCCCTTTAATATATATAAAATCATCATTTATTGGTTATTGGTTACTTAAAAAAAAAAAAAAGATCACTGTTGTTTTTGAAAATATATTTTTGATTTCTTTTAAAAAGTGAAGTTTAAAAAAAAAAAAAATATGTATTTTATTTTTTATTTTTAAATCATGAAACTTTATGTAAAAAAATGTAAACTCTAAACATCCCAAAACACAGACTCAGGAAACAGGACTCAGGACTCCAGCCAACATACAAAGTTAACGACAGACAAGGAACAGACTGAAACAGGGCTTAAATACACACAGGACTAACAACGAGACATGGGACACCTGTGAACATTTAAACCACAACATGGAACACATGGCAGGATCACATGACAAGAACAGGGGATCACATGATAAGACACAGAAACATGAAAACCCATACTGTTACATAGCCCCCCCACTCCCCCCTCAATTGGCGGCTCCCAACACCCATCAAAACAAAAACAATAGTTCAGGAGGGTGGTGAAGCGGAGGCGGTCTTGGGGGAGGGATGGAGGGCCAAGCCCATGGAGCGGAAGAGGACCTGGAGACTGAGCCTGTGCAGGCGAGCAAGGCTGGAGCAGGCAGGAGCAGGCGGGGCCGACGTGAGCGGTCTCTGGCTCGGCGGGGCCGACGCGAAGAGACCCAGGCTCGGCAGGCATGACGCGAAGAGACTCAGGCTTTGCAACAGGGCAAGACGAGGATTTACAAATTGTTATCACTGACACCTCCGAAGGTTCTGCAGCAGACGCCGCCACCTCTGGAGGTTCTACAGTGGTAGCATCAAGAATCAGTTAAAGTTCATTAACCGGACAGGTACAGAGCTCATCTATGATTCCTTTGACCGTGACATGACAGGCTGAGAGGACATTGCTGGGCGCTACCACCATACAAGGGGATGGAGCGAGCACCGCCGAGTCGAGAGGTTCTGCAGAATGTGCCACCACCTCTGGAGATACTACAGCAGGTGCCATCGCCTGGGGCAGTTCTGAGGTGGTATATGCAGCCCAAACGCAACAAAGCAATCCCCATGTTAAGGGTAGATGTGACTGAGTCGTCGTGAGCAGATGTAAGCACTCAGGAGAAGTTGGATGAGTTTGAACAGATGGGATATTTATTTACCCCAATTAAGGCCAAAGAAAGGCAAAAAAAAAAGTACAAAAAAAAAAGTACAAAAAACATACTATTTAGTAAATAAAGTAAATTGACATGAGAGTCAAAAAACAATCAAAATTTTGCAGCTGCTTAGAAATTGACCTTTACACAAGCCACTATACTTAGAGCATCAACAGACATATGTCCTCTCATCTCACGCTCCCCAGAGAGATTGAAGCTACTAGTCTTTATAGGCCTGAAGGCACCCCTGGAATTGGCACATACCAACACAATTACAATACAGGGGTGGCTCAGGTGAATAGGCCATAAATGCTTAAAAACAGCCAAAATGCTAAATCTATAAAACTAGAAAATTACAGAACATTATTTCTATGGTTCCAGCTAACATTTGGCTAAGCCACAAGTCATATTAACAGCTAAAAAATTAATAACTCAAACTCCGGGTCACTTCCTATTGACCTGGAAGTCATAGCGTCATTTAAACCCCACAATTGCGGCAAATATTCCTTTACACAAACAAACAGGAGACGCCAGTAAGACACAAAGATGGTATGTCAAAACTATGTTCCTTTTAAACGAAATAAACAGATACATAATTAACGAAGACGTGTGTTGCGTGGTTATCGTAGCTGGTTATGATTGTGAAGTAAATGGCATGGTTTTAAAGTGGCATGTAAAATATGTATTGATAGTAGTAGCTATAGCATATAAATCACTGTAGTATTAGATGTTAAGTGTGCACACGAAAGCTACGGGATTACTGTGGGGTTTTGATGAAAGGTTAACCGCTGATTTTGAAACAGTATGAAACATCCCAAACAGGGACTCAGGACTCAGGATTACAGTGTTCACAACCATTGCTGTTATTTCATTATTCAAAACCACACTATCCTCAATCTGTTCATTTTGTTTGTGTTTAATAATTTCAAATAAAAGGGACTTCAGGACTTCAGGACTTCAGGACTTCAGGACTTCAGGACTTCAGGACTTCAGGACTTCAGGACAACCAACATACAAAGTTGACAACAGACAAGGAACAGACTGAAACACAGGGCTTAAATACACACAGGACTAACGACGAGACATGGGACACCTGTGAACATTTAAACCAATGACAACATGGAACACATGGCAGGATCACATGACAATAACAGGGGATCACATGATAAGACACGGAAACATGACAATGACAATAAAACAAAACCCAAACTGTTACACTTTCAAACATGAGATCATAAAACAAAAAGCTTATAAAATCAATACAAATTTTTAACCTTTTCAAATTCATAACTGCCCTGATATTATAAAGCACTTTTATTTCTGTATTTTATTACTATAATTTGTTTTATTATTATTATTATTTATTATTATTATTATTTTACATACATGTTCATTTTATACTTTAGTTGTTGTTGTTATTCTTTGTTTTATACATTGTGAACTGTATTTACAATATTTGTTGTTTTTTGTTACAATAAAAAAAATTGTCTGTAATTAACTAAATAAAATAGAATAAAAAAAAATAAAAAAACTTTTTTTTAAATAAAAACAATGTCAGCTTCTGTGCCTTCAGCAAGAGCTCTGTGTGAAATTGTCTCTGTCTATTTATTGTTTGTTTGAGTCAAGCAAATTATATATATATATATATATATATATATATATATATATATATATCTCAAGACAGGAGTATAATGGCAACCAAACAGCAATTTGAATCACGTGTCTCTCCCTGCCCTCGCTATATCTACACAAAAATGCCCTGATTTTACAGGTTTAATCGTGTTCTCATGATGATCAGACTCTCCACACACTCATATAGAGAAGCAAGAAGAAGACAGAGAGCGAAAAGAAAAACCACAGAGGAAATATTTTCGTTATATTTAGAGCTCAGTGTTTTTTTTTTTGTTTTTTTTTGCAACAACACTGATGCATTTCTCCATATCTGGAAAGAACTTACATCAACAACTTTATCAAACATTGTGAAAGTCATTTATTTCTTGTAAAGAGTTCATGATTTCCATCCCTTGTGACCCAATATCTGAAATCTCAGAAAGTGCTTCTTCATCCCTCATCTTCTGCATCACAATTTCTCACATTTTGAACTGTGATTGTTTTCCAGCACTATTTTCTCCACTACTAATGTCATTTTCCACATCTTCACTCCTTACATTGTTCACAACCAGTTCTGTTATTTCATTATTCAAAACCACACTATACTCAATCTGTTCATTTTGTTTGTGTTTAATAATTTCAAATAAAAGGTACTTTTAATAGTAATATTAACATTATCATGTGTCACTACAATAACATCTATGAATATGATTTCCATCGATAAAATTATAGCTTGATAAACACACACACACACACACACACACACACACACACACACACACACACACACACACACACCATTCTTACTGTCTCTATAAAGGATTTAATACACACATTTATTCTGTTATTTCTGTGGCAGAAGTTAAGATATTAAAGGAAATTAAAATAAAAGTCTCTGTATCTCACTTTTATGATTTATCGTGCAGCTCAAAGTATTATGGGTAAAATCTCTCTACAATCTGTTCTGAAACATCAACACAGTTTCACTGATGATCCAGAACAAACCCAAAACCCGGGATAGAGCGTCTGAGTGAATGTGGTCTGGACTGTGTGGATGAGGCTCATTGTGTCAGAGACGCTGTAGAAGGACAGAGTTCCTGCACTGTGATCCACACACACTCCTATTCTTCTGCTGATGGACTTTACAGGGAGATCAGTGCGTTTGTTATTGTGACAGAATGAGTATCTGGAGGAAGAGCACTCCAAACTCCAGGACTGATCATTACCTCCAAACCAACACTCATTACCCCGTCCCTTCCTGCTGATGCTCTTATATGACACTGATATATACACATGAATCCCAGTCCACTCAATCTCCCAGTAACAGCGTCCACACACACTCTCTCTACACAACACCTGAGAAAACACGTCAAATCTGTCTGGATGATCGGGGTACGACTGTTGTGTGCCAGTGTAAGTAATCACTCTGTTCCTCTCAGACAGACTGAGGTGTTTATTCACTGTGTTCAGATCCAGAGTCAGCTGATGGGAATCTGATGGAGAGAAAACACATCAGAATCAGGAATTATGAATCTGTCTGATCTTTTAATGTATCTGAACTCTTCATGAATCAATGTTCAGTGTATCATCAGTGTCTCAGTACAGCTGACCAAATATCCTGTGCAAATCATCATTTACATGATCAATTATAAAACTCTTCTATCATGATTTATTTCTCCTTCTACAGGAAGAACATGAACACATTCAGTGAGTTTTTCTGCTTGTTTTCTAGAGACTCACATTGTAGGAAGTCGTTCCTGGTCTTGGGATTCATGTTGGTGAAAGTGACTGTGGAAATAAACAGACATGAACAGTGTGAAGAGAAATGACAAGATAAAATACATTCATTTCTGAGACATTTCTAATATGATGCTCTATAATATTAGATGATGGACTCATTTCTGAGAGCAGATTAATAATCTCCAGGGGCTTCATTTATAAAACACACACATCGGATTGATCCTAAATTCCATGTATTTCATCCTCCGTCATGTGTATATAAACGGTTGTCCACGATGATGAGTCCGTATTTCTGAATCATCAAGAGATATTTGTGGCTGTTCTGTAGGATGATTTGATGGACTTGAATTTAATTTATTAATAACTGTGATTTAAAACTGGGATGCATTTAAGGACATTTTTGTGCAAATGGACGTTTTATAAATCATAGGAACATTTCAGAAACGGTTGTACGTTCAGATTTGGGATCTTTCTCCACACGTCTGTATAAACGAGGCGCAGGACTTTACCTCCATCTGAGATCTTCTTGATCTCCTCTTTGCAGAAATCCTCCAGTTTGTCTCTCAGCTGACGGACAGATTCTCTCATGCCATCAAAAGAGGAGAGAGAACTGAAGGAAACGTCGGGTTCGTCTGTAGATTCAGGAGGTGCTGAGAGAGACTGGAAACTCTACAGAAAACAGAAATCAAAACTCATCATCTCCACACTTCAGCCAATAACCTGCACTATATCAGATCTGAGCGGCTCTTGTTGACTTGACTTCTCTTCAGTGACTCGCTTCAATCCAGCACTTTCACACAATCAGCACATTCTTCTCATATTCATCATTTAATGATACAAAATCTAGTATTTCACACTTAATAATAATATCATTTAAATATATATATATATACTTAAGAGCAGATTGAATGCTTTCAGACACTTAATTATTTTTAAGATTATAATTAAAATATATTTTTTAATTAAATGTATGTTTTAAAGTCTAAATTTATATTAAATGCAATTAGCTAATATTTAGAGAGTTTTTGAACCACTTAAGAAGGATTTAAGTATCTGTATATGTAATTTCAGTTAGTTGAAATATGAAAATGGTAAGTTACTGCTGAATGAACAGACACACATTTATGATAAACTAAAATATACTCAATGTAATTTCTATTGAATAGACAACTATTTGAAAATCTGAGGGTGCAAAAAAAATCAAAACATTGAGAAGATCTCCTTTAAAGTTGTCCATTTATGTTTGTGATTGTGCTGCATTCACTCACAAAAATAAATGTTTTATATAGTTACGGTAGGAAATTTACAAAATATCTTCATAGAACATGATCTTTACTTAATATCATAATGAAAAAAAAATCTATTAATTTTGACCCATACAATGTATTGTTGGCTAATGGCTATTAAATATACCCATGCGACTTATGACTGGTTTTGTGATCCAGGGTCACATATTGTCAGCTTTGAAGATCACCTGACCCAATTTTGGTCCCAATTACTGAAATTATTTTAGTAGAAATAAAATATTTAATTGAAAAGAGGATGAAAGATCTAGTTGGCTGGATATTGATCCCATCAAGTTCACTGATTTCATCAAGACAGAAGAAACCAGAAGGAAAAATGAGTTAATATTTAATGGTAAATTTCCCAGGGCTTTGTAAGTGTGTCTCTTTAAACAGAAGATGATCAGATGAGAGTCTGACTGATGATTATATGATAACACAACACTTGACTGAATCTGACTGAATTCCTGACAACATCTCAGTCAACGGCTCATTCTGCTCTCATGAAATGTTTCTCTGTCATAGCAGGATCTTGCTCAAGTCCACTATGATCCTGTTGTTCTAGATCTCTGTTACCTGCAGGAACTGGATGTGATCTTGTGTGTGTGAAAGCTGCTCCAGCTCAGCGTCTCTCCTCCTCAGATCATTGATCTCCTGCTCCAGTCGCTCCAGTCGTCCTTCAGCTCGACTCACTGCAGTCTTTTCCTGATCTCTGATCCGCTGTGTGACCTCAGAGCGGCTTCTCTCAATGGAGCGGATGATCTCAGTGAAGATCCTCTCACTGTCCTCCACTGCTGTCTGTGCAGAGCGCTGTTACACACACATCACAATCACACAGTGGCTTCAGCACGACTGACAGAGTCCAAACTGAGACGTCTCAAACTTCTCTTCTTCTCCAGACTCACCTTATGAGACTTCACAGCCTCTCTCAGATGCTGAAGATCTTTCTGTCTCTGCTGGATTCTCTGACGGATCTTCATCTGCGTCTCCTTCAGCTGTTTCTGGAGGACAAACCAATGACAGGGAATGACACATAAAACTACTGTCATACAAACATTAAAGTTACATGAATCCAGAGTTGGTGAAGTGGTTAAAGATCTTGCATGGTAAGGTTTTACTGTCTGGTTCAAACCACAGATTCATGGTTTCCTGAAATGAATGTCAGCAGTATTTCATCAGTGCCTAGTTTTATATCATTAGTATCATCATTTACTCTCCCTCATGTCGCTCCAAACCTGTATGACTTTCTGTCTATTCTGAGACACAACAGAAGATATTTAGAAGAATGTCTCAGCTGTTTACAGAGGCCAAATAAAATATGGTGACATGTCAATAACATCAAACCTCATTGGTTCTTTCATGTCACAGTCACATGACTAAACACCATGATGTCATGACACAAACACCAGTGAAGTTTGATGTTTTTGATGTCATCATATTTGATTTGGGCTCTACATACATGAGTTTATCAATGATTGTATTTTATTTTATTTGTGAAGTATAAAAGGCTCTTTTAAAAGAAGCATATTTTAAAAAGTGAAATGATATACTTTAAAAGAATATAATTGTGAAATAAGTGTGAACTAAACATAATGTTTTCAGACACGTAATTGCTATTAAATATTAGTTTAAATGTAAGTATAAAGCAATTAGCTGAACTTAAGAGTAACTTTTTGACCCACTTAAGTAAGATTTAAGTATATAATGTAATTTCATAATTCCATTGAGTTAAATTGAAATATTAAATATTATTAAAATGTATTTTAAAGTAAAATTTTTAATATTACATTATAAAAAAGTGTACTTTATAAAGTGTACTTATGAAACCAGTCATGAAAGTTGACTCTCTTTAAGTGCACTTAAGTGGCCTTTCATTTCATTAATATTATATTATCTGCAAGTACAGTTTTATTTATTTTTTTATATACTTTTAATTTGAAGTACACTTCAAGTGCATGTCAATACACTTAAGCGTACCCCTTTCTTTAACCACTAGTTGTTTAGATTACTTTTATGCTTTTTCTCCTTTTTGGAGCTGGAAACTTTTTTACTCCATTGACTTTCAATGTATAAACTGAAATAGATGAGACATTCTTCAAAATATCATCTTTATATTCCACAGAAGAAACTCAGTCAAACTGGTTTGGGACAACATGAGTAAATGAGTGAGTAAATAAAGACACTTTCATTTCTGTGTGATCAATCCCTCTCAGTTCATACCTGTTTCTCTGTCCTCTGTGCTGCAGTTGATACAGTGTTGTGGTTTTTATGTTCACTCTCCTTACACCACACACAGATGCACTGTTGATCAGTGATACAGAACATTTCTAGCTCTTTATCATGTTTACGGCAGATCATGTCCTGCAGTCGTCCAGTGGCATCAATCACTTTGTGTGGTTTACGAGAGTGAAATTCCTCATGACGGTCAAAATGAGTTTGACAGTAAGATTCCTGACACACCAGACAGGACTTGACGGCTTTGTATTTTCTTCCAGTACAGACGTCACACTGCACATCTCCAGCTCCAGCGTAACAGTCAGCAGGAAGTTTAGTCTTCTTCAGTTTCTCCACCAGTTCAGCCAGAATGGTGTTTTTACCTAAAGCAGGTCTTGGACTGAAGGTCTGTCTGCACTGAGGGCAGCTGTAGACTCTCTTCTCATCCTCCTGATTCCAGCAGTCTGTAATACAGATCTTACAGTAACTGTGTCCACAGTGGATAGTCACTGGATCCTTCAGGAGATCCAGACACACTGGACACGTGAACTCATCCTGAGATATTCTGGCTTCTGCCATTTTACTGCATGAATACAGAGAGACACAAACACACAACAGCTCAACAATACTTCAGTTTCTGTTTCTCTGAACTGAGGAGTTGAAATAGTTTCCTGCTTCTGTGTTTGAGTGACGTGTGTAAAACAGGAGTGTCTGTAAAGCAGCTTCCTCATTCCTGGCCAATGAGAGTCACTTTACTGCTGTGTTTACAGTATGTGATCTTCAAGTGGAGTCGAAAACATTGAATTACGAGTTCAAAGCACATGAATAACAGAGAGAAGTTTTATTTATGAATGACAAACTCAAAATTCATGACTCTAGATGATAATCTTGTCCAGACTGGAAATTAGGGGGAAATATCTGGACAGAATTCATATATTGTATTTGCCTTTAGACTACAGCATTTTTAATTATTTTTAAAAAAATGTACAGTTATTTGTATAGCGCTTTTAACAATGGATATCTTTTCAAAGAACCTTTATAGAAAATGAATGATTCTACTGTGTATTACATTTATAAATGATGTATAAATATACAGTAAATACATGCACATATTTCTTAAATATATACACGAGTGTGTATTTATATATACAAAATAATTATGCACAGTACACACACGTAAACACAAACTTTTATTTTGGATGTGATTACCTGTTGCCCAGCCCTAAAAAAAATGCAACAAATGTTTTAAGAAACTTGGTGATAAAGAATGGAATATTTTCATCCTTTTTCTATTTTTAATGTCAAAATAGTATTATTATCTTGTTTAAATGTGACATAAAAAAGTGCAATTGGTAAAAATAAACCTAAATAAAAGTCAGATAAATTTACCAAAAATGTGTTATCAGAAATATTATATTACTATAAGTTTTATCATGTACATAAAATTTGCATTTAGCAATGGATTGCAATTTATGTTGTATTTGAATTTTTATTTTCACAAATTACATATCACAGTCTTGAACTCTTGCAACTGTGGGTCCATGAAGAACCTTTAACATCTATGGAATCTTTCCATTTCCCAGTTTCTTTATATAGCGGAAAAAAAGGTTCTTCAAATTAACAAAATGATCTTCACACTAAGAAAATGGCATTGCTGCAAAAATCCCCTTTTGAAGCCTTTATTTTCAAGTTAATGTACTAAAGTAGAATGTACAGTACAGCAACTAAAAAGGAAACCTATTGGCTTATCTATATTTTAATATTTCTAATGAAACATGCCGTGTTACGAAAGTCTGCATCTCATTATAAGCCTATAAGAGGATATTTACTCATGTGAACCAAGCCATAGACAGTGATATCAGAAACACAATAACAGAGGTTACGTACAGAAGAAAGAAGATAACATGTATTATTGTTGCCACTCTGGTCCAGCACAGGGGTTTCCTCTCTTGATGGTTTTGATGAGCCTGAAACTCCATGAGGATCTGCTTCAGAACGTTAAGAGTGTACGACCGCTCTTCTCTGCTGTCTGCTACTGAGTCTGAAGGGCCCGTTGTGTCCTTTACGCTCTCTGTGAGGGAATTATACATGTATTTATTTGAAATATAAGATGTTTTATCAAGGATCAATTTCTTTTGAAGAACTCATAAAAGAGTGAAATTAATTTTCAGTTTTCCAAGCCTGATGCAAAAAGTTCAGATATAGAAAGCTCAGATAGCATTTACAGCTCATGAACAATAAGTTCATGGAGCAAAGATGCCAACATCCAAATCACATTAAGATGAATAATGGGAATGTGCATGGATAACTAACTAATAAAATGCCCCTCGTTATTAGATGTTGGGTGAATATTTACCAGAAAGAGCAGATGTGCTTTCCATTGCTGCTCCTGAAACTGTCTGATTTCCTTTAGCCATCAGAAAATTCACAAAAATAGTCTCCAGAACACTGATGCCCATGAGAGTGAAGATGACAACACAATAAATCCCTGTAAAAACATTTAATAAAAAGTCAAAAGTTTTTTTGGGGAAAAAATATGTTTTTGAAAGCAGTGTCTTATGCTCACCAAGGCTGCATTTGCAATAAAAAGCAGTAATATATAAACTCACCAATCAGAGGGATATTACTGGCAGTCGAGGGCAGCATGTCTTTAAGAAGCAGCAGTAACACAGAAATAGACAGAAGCAAAGTTACTTTAAAACTAAGCTTCTCTCCTCCACTTGAATCGATGAAGAAGGAGGCCAAATCCAGCACAAGGAAGTACAATACTGGCATCAGAAAAATAATGACATACAGTACAGGTCTCCTCTGCATGGTGATCTGGGTAACACTTTATTTTACGGTGCCCTTGATACAGAGTAATTACTTAATTAGGTACTTAGTAATAGACGTTGTAATAACATGTAACAAAATGTACTTAACATGTAACTAAGTTATGGAACAGCCTGTACTTACAGATTGTAATTACACACATGTAATAGGCAGCTACTGTTACACATGTGTAACAAGCCGAGTTGGATGAGGTTTATAGATACACATGAAGTACACTTAAGTACATTCTTGATACACTTTATTTTACGTAGCTTATACCTGTGTAATATTATGTAATTACAATGTAATTAGGAAACTACTGCATGCATTTAAGCTGTGAACTAGTGAGTTAAATCAAACTAAGGCAGATAAAGATAGGGTATGTATACACAAAGTACACTTAAGTACATTCTTGATACACTTTATTTTACGTAGCTTATCCCTGTGTAATATTATGTAATTACAATGTAATTAGGAAACTACTGCATGCATTTAAGCTGTGAACTAGTGAGTTAAATCAAAGTAAGGCAGAGATGGATAAGGTATGTATACACAAAGTACACTTAAGTACATTCTTGATACACTTTATTTTACGTAGCTTATACCTGTGTAATATTATGTAATTACAATGTAATTAGGAAACTACTGCATGCATTTATGCTGTGAACTAGTGAGTTAAATCAAACTAAGGCAGAGATGGATAAGGTATGTATACACAAAGTACACTTAAGTACATTCTTGATACACTTTATTTTACGTAGCTTATACCTGTGTAATATTTTGTAATTGCAATGTAATTAGGAAGCTAATGCATGTATTTAAGCAATGAACTAGTGGGTTAATTCAGATGGATACCATTTGTAGATACACAGGAAGTGCACTTTAGAACAATCTTGATACACTTTACTTTATGTTACATACAAGTAATGTGTATGTAATATGTAACAGACTCGGCTTGTTACACATGTGTATCAGTAGCTGCCTATTACATGTGCGTAATTACAATCTGTAAGTATAGGCTGTTCCATAACTTAGTTACATGTTAAGTACATTTTGTTACATGTTATTACAAAGTCTATTACTAAGTAATTAATTAAGTATTTACTCTGTATCAAGGGCACCGTAAAATAAAGTGTTACCGTGATGTGCAAGAACAGAAACTTATTTAATTGCTTTATCAGAGCAGCTTTACATTAACACTGGAGACCAGAGCTAGTTGTTACAAAGTCAAATTTTCTATTACTGAAAAACATGTTTTCTCTAGCAGTGGTTTTCGTATTTTGTAATAGCTGTTAAATGAATGCTATGAAGTTACACTGAGATACATGAACTATATAATGAAGGAAATTTGTGTGATCTGAATGTAATGATTTTGGACACTTAACTGTGTGTTATTTAACAGTTAAATGACAATGTTGTCAGGGAAAATACCAGACTCAGGTATCAGGTGAGAAGACAACACATATTAACAGTGCAAGTGTCATTGGGCCCTATTTTAACGATCTGAAACGCAAGTGTCAAAGCGCAAAGCGCAAGTAACTTTGTGGGCGGGTCTCGGCGCTGTTGCTATTTTCCCGGCGGGATAAATGACTCTTGCGCCGGGCGCAAATCTAAAAGGGGTTGGTCTGAAGTAGCTTCATTATTCATAGGTGTGGTTTGGGCGTAACGTGAAATAAACCAATCAGAGCATCATCTCACATTCCCTTTAAGAGCAGACGCACTTTTTCCTTGGCGTATTGCTATTATAACGGCGGATTTGCCAGGCGCGCGTCAAGAGCGGTTCACAGCCGAGGAGAGCAACGCTCTCGTCACGGCCGTAAAAGAGAGAGAAGTGACATTGGGGATGGGAGAAACACACCCAAATTAGCTTCGGCTAAACAGGCATATAATAATGTGGGTAAATGTGTAAGCTAGATGTATGCTTTTATAATAAATTATTATATTTATAATAAATTATCTATCTATCTATCTATCTATCTATCTATCTATCTATCTATCTATCTATCTATCTATCGTTTGTAATAATATGATTTGCAAAAATGAAAACTGCTGCTTCTGTGTAGATTAGAGAATCACAGTGTATGAGCGTTTGTGCACTCTATACATTATGGTCAAGCATGCGCCCTTAAAATAGCATAATGAACAACGCGCAACGCGCCACTGACTTTAGACTAGGTTTTTTCTGGCCAGTGGCGCAATTGTTTTATGGAACAGTAAAATAGCACCAGGGAACGTTTGCGCCAAAACACGCCTCCTTTTTTGCGCTGAACCGCCCAGAGAGCGCAAGTTCATTCCCTAGTTTAGCGACGTGCTTCTGTGGAGGGAAAAGCGCGCTTTGCGCGGGTGCAAAATAGGAATGAAACATGCGTCGGTGTACAAAGTCAATTGCGCTGGGTGCAAGATAGGGCCCATTGTGTCCAAGCCTAATCGTCACAGTTACATCATTGTTTTACTGTTGAGATTTAGCTGAAACCCCTATAGGCTGTTCAATGACAGGGTTCTGCTGTGACAACTTGCCCCATATACAGTATTGTGTCTGCATGAGTCTTATTCTTACTGAAGTGAACCATTCACATTAATGATAATCTATAATTATGTGATTCTTATCGTTCTGCTCTGTACCGTATATATCAGCTGATCCTGGTCTTGTCCTAGAGGATTGGCACTGCTTTTAGAAATATTTATACTGAGGAGTTCCCACTCTCCCTGAGTCTGAAAGGCCTTCTTGGAGCTGAGGGTCAGGAATGATGCATCAGAGAAAGGGTTAATTAGGAGCTCCTTGCCTGAGAGAAAATCAACAACAGACATTTCAATGACTTTCATTTCAAATATGCATAGGATGGGATTTGTTTGTTTGTCTCACTACCACATGAATGCATAAAGGGGGTCAAACTGAACCGTATTCACCAGTTGACCTTCTATTTCTGCCATGATTCTGAAGGTCACATACAATGGACACTTTACTATCCATTAACCATGGGAGAGGAGTGGTGAAAGGCATGGAAATTACATAAATCACTTTAGCTCACATGACAATGCTAACATGGTGGCGGATGATGTACAGTCAGACTGCATTCATACCACACACATTCATGCTTGATAATATTCATACTATGTATATTTTGTAACAGTTCTTCATCAAATGTAGGACCTACTCAGACAGTATATGAGTAGACTAGAGCAGTGGTTCCCAAACCTGTCAAACACACCTGATTCAACTCATTAGCTCATTAACCCATGTGATAATGAGCTGATGAGTTGAATCCGGTGTGTTTGATTAGGGAGACAAAGAAAACGTGCAGTGTTGGGGGTCCTTCAGGACATGTTTGGGAACCACTGGACTAGAGAAAGGCTACAGAAAAGGCTATAAAAAACTTCCCAAAGGTTTCCTTAAAATATGCAAAGTTTGCTTAGAAATGTGCACATTTTATTTAAAATGTTCTGTCTCTCTCTGAAAAGATCATTTTCACATGGTCTGTGGGAAACGTGGGGAGAAAAGTTTAAATGTTTGTAAAGTTAAATCTAAATGAGTTTGTTAAGAAAAAGTACAACTGCATTTTATAAAGAATACATTTCAGCTTTTGTAATGCATATATAGCCTACAAGGAAAGTGGACAAATAAACATGTTTAATATATGAAAACATTTGTGTATCATCAATTATTTCATTAATAGGACACCTATTTTCAAAGAAAACCATTCATTTGAATACGGGTCATTTTGACCCTGTTTATGCATTTGTGTACTTTTTTAGTTCACGCATTCTAGGGTTAATAATCATGTTTGCCAACATCAGGGTTGTGCCCCAAAATGCATATTGTGTCCAAATTAATGATGTTTTTGATTGTTTAATTTCTCCTGAATTGTAATTTAGTATATTTCTCTTCCTTTATTTCAATTCAAATGCCAATTCAACATCGTGTGGGTGGGGCCAATTCCACTCAATTTCACGTTCATTAACTGAATTCATCATTTTTGAATTTTGCCCAATCCTGATGATCATCATTGATTTCGGAGTTTCAGATGTACTTGAATGTATTGGAGACTGAAGGGTGAAATTGCAGCTTTGGACGTCAAAGGGAAACCGGTGAAGGTCCATCTTGCAGGCCGAGGTCAGAGCTAAAGTGTTAGATGTGAGAACAATGCCTTGACAAAGCAACTGCACATGTTGATTCTCTAGTGTCGCAAACTCTGTCTTGATGCTAAATAGAAAGAAAAAGAAGAAAAGTAGTTCAATAAAATCAAATGCAAACTTTAAAAGGTATAGACCAACCAAAAAGTAAAAATGCTGGCATCCATTACTCAACCTCATGTTGTTCCAATGCTTTCATTCATCTTCGAAACATAAATGAAGAATCTTTTTTTATAGAATTTGAGATTTCTGTCCCTCCATTAAAAGTCCATTCTACCAAAATGTTCAAGCTTCATTAAGTTCATAAAGTCTTCATAAAATTAATCCATTTGATTCGAGCGGTTTAATCCAAGTCTTCTGAAGGAATATAACACCTTTAAATAATAAGCAGGTTTAATTTAGGCTTTTATTCACATATTGTCACGATCCGCTCAAGAAAGACAGCGAGGAGGATCCAAGTGCAGTTGAGGTGAGGTTTATTAAAAGGGTAATCCAAAGAATGGTCAAAACAGGCAGGGTTCAAAATCCAGTGAAGCAATCCAAAACAGTAAACAATAAACAGGCTCAGGAACACGGGAAACCAAACGCGGTGTGACAACAACAACGATACACACAGGACATGGAACAAACAGGGCTTTAAATACAGGAACAAACTAGATGACAACGAGAGACAGCTGGAAACAGATAACAAACACCTGTGCAATCACACAGACTGGAATTGTGGGAAAGGTAGTTCCTGTGAATGACACCGTGGGGAAATGAGGACATCTAGTGGATACCAGGGGAACACAACCAGACACTGTGACATAACCCCCCCTCTACGGAGTGGCTCCCAGACACTCCAAGACCAGACACGGAACAAAACAAAAACTCAGGAGGGAGGTGGCAAGGTGGAGGATCAGGGGGAGGGACGGGGGGCCAGGTCCATGAAGGGAAACAGAAACAGGGGGTAACAGACTCAAAGGGAGCCAGGGTGACACAGACAGTACATTGGGGAAACAGTGCGAAGCAAACAGTTCATCCGGTGGCCGGGGCGAAGCGAACAGTCCCTCGGGCGGCCGGGGCGAAGCGAACAGTCCCTCGGGCGGCCGGGACGGAGACGACAGTCCATTGGGCGGCCACGGCGGTGAAGACCCCTCGGGCGGCCAGGGCGGTGAAGACCCCTCGGGTGGCCAGGGCGGTGAAGACCCCTCGGGCGGCCAGGGCGGAGAAGACCCCTCGGGCGGCCAGGGCGGAGAAGACCCCTCGGGTGGCCAGGGCGGAGAAGACCCCTCGGGCGGCCAGGGCAGACACTTTCCCTCGGGCGGCCAGGGCGGAGAAGACCCCTCGGGTGGCCAGGGCGGAGAAGACCCCTCGGGTGGCCAGGGCGGAGAAGACCCCTCGGGCGGCCAGGGCACACACTTTCCCTCGGGCGGCCAGGGCGGAGACTCTCCCTCGGGCGGCCAGGACGGAGACTTTCCCTCGGGCGGCCAGGGCGGAGACATTCCCTCGGGCGGCCAGGGCGGAGACGACCCCTCGGGCGGCCAGGGCGGAGACGACCCCTCGGGCGGCCACGGTGGAGACGACCCCTCGGATGGTGGAACTGGCACCACCGGCTCAAGCACTGGAACTGGCACCACCGGCTCAAGCACTGGAACTGGCACCACCGGAACTGGCACTGGAACTGGCACCACCGGCTCGGGCACTGGAACTGGCACCACCGGCTCAGGCACTGGAACTGGCACCACCGGCTCAGGCACTGGAACTGGCACCACCGGAACTGGCACTGGAACTGGCACCACCGGCTCGGGCACTGGAACTGGCACCACCGGCTCAAGCACTGGAACTGGCACCACCAGAACTGGCACTGGAACTGGCACCACCGGCTCGGGCACTGGAACTGGCACCACCGGCTCGGGCACTGAAACTGGCACCACCAGCTCAGGCACTGGAACTGGCACCACCGACTCAGGCACTGGAACTGGCACCACCGGCTCGGGCACTGGAACCACCGGCTCAGGCACCATCGGCTCGGGCATTGGAACTGGCACCACCGGCTCGGGCACTGGAACTGGCACCACCGGCTCGGGCACTGGAACTGGCACCACCGGCCCTGGAACAGACACCACCGGTCCAAGCGTGCGCGCAGCCCACACACACCACATGGCTGTGGCCATAATGGCCAGTGTCGCGGTCACTGAGGGCTCAGGAATAGATGTCACCGGCTCTGGAACAGGAACAGACACAGACACAGGAACCGACACAGGAACCGACACAGGAACAGAGACTGGCTCCGACTCAGGAACAGACACTGGCTCCGGCCCAGAGACTGGAACAGACACCACTGGCTTAGGAACTGGAACAGACACAGACACAGGAACAGACACTGGCTCCGGCACAGGAACTGGCACCACCGGCTCAGGCACTGGAACTGGCACCACCGGCTCAGGCACTGGAACTGGCACCACCGGCTCGGACACTGGAACTGGCACCACCGGCTCGGACACTGGAACTGGCACCACTGGAACTGAGACCATCGGCACTGGGACCACCGGCACTGAGACCACCGGCACTGAGACCACCGGCACTGGGGGGACCACCGGCACTGGGGGGACCACCGGCACTGGGGGGACCACCGGCACTGGGGGGACCACCGGCACTGGGACCACCGGAACAGTCATGGAGGGAGTCTTCCTTCTCCTCCGTTTAGGGACCACCAGACTCGGAATCACCGTACTCGGGACCACCGGACTCGGGCTGGGCAGCGGCGATGCATTCTCTCGGCTGGGCAGCGGCGATGCATTCTCTCGGCTGGGCAGCGGCGATGCATTCTCTCGGCTGGGCAGCGGCGATGCATTCTCTCGGCTGGGCAGCGGCGATGCATTCTCTCGGCTGGGCAGCGGCGATGCATTCTCTCGGCTGGGCAGCGGCGATGCATTGTCTCGGCTGGGCAGCGGTGATGCATTGTCTCGGCTGGGAAGCGGTGAAGCATTCTCACGGCCGGCAGACTTGCGTCTCCTATCCCCTCTCTGTCCACGACGGCGAGATGGGGGCTCCGACCCGTCCCTCAGCAACCCGAATTCGAAGAGGGGGCATGGTGGAGGGTATTGTTGGATTCCCTCTCGACCCACCATTCCTCTGCGAGCTCCCCGGGTCCCACGGAAAATGACCAGACGGGTACCCTCGAAACACTCTCTCCTCTCCCGCTCAGTGGTAGGAGGAGGGATACGAAACCCCAAATTGCTAGATCCATACATTGGTGTATCGTTCTGTCACGATCCACTCAAGAAAGACAGCGAGGAGGATCCAAGTGCAGTTGAGGTGAGGTTTATTAAAAGGGTAATCCAAAGAATGGTCAAAACAGGCAGGGTTCAAAATCCAGTGAAGCAATCCAAAACAGTAAACAATAAACAGGCTCAGGGAACACGGGAAACCAAACGCGGTGTGACAACAACAACGATACACACAGGACATGGAACAAACAGGGCTTTAAATACAGGAACAAACTAGATGACAACGAGAGACAGCTGGAAACAGATAACAAACACCTGTGCAATCACACAGACTGGAATTGTGGGAAAGGTAGTTCCTGTGAATGACACCGTGGGGAAATGAGGACATCTAGTGGATACCAGGGGAACACAACCAGACACTGTGACACATATATTCACTCTAA
Source organism: Scardinius erythrophthalmus (assembly GCF_964197995.2). Taxonomy (NCBI): domain Eukaryota; kingdom Metazoa; phylum Chordata; class Actinopteri; order Cypriniformes; family Leuciscidae; genus Scardinius; species Scardinius erythrophthalmus. The sequence continues at coordinate 61,920,627 of NC_138221.1, read as the reverse complement.
GGGAATGAAAGTATTGTGGGTTTAAGACAAAATGAGGGTGAGTAAATGATGCCTGAATTTTCATCTTTGGATGAACTAACCAACCCTTTAAAGACTATGGAGATTCAGAGCTTTTTTTCACTTTTCATAATGTTATGGATCTTGTTAAAAACAGACATTGGTAGGTTCTACATGCAGCCAGAACGTGCTTGGTTTCACTAAATGCTGGAAAGTTTTCAGTTCTGAAAGTTTTTGTAAAACCCTTCCTTCCTTCCTTCCTTCCTTCCTTACTTACTTACTTACTTACTTACTACTTACTTAGCAAACCACTTACTCTCTTAGCAAACCAATTACTCTCTTAGCAAACCATGCTGAATTACACAAAATGTTTCATACCTTTCAATTATGTTGATGTCTGGAATCCAAACCATATCTTTTTTAATTGAAGAGACATTGATCCCACAAAAGTCATCAGGATTCCACATTGTGAACTCATTGTTCCAACCCTGCAAAGTTATGGGTATAATGTTAACAGTAATTATAACTAGTGGTCAACCGACTTGGTCCAATGTAACTTTGATAAATGGCTTTTTTTATTTTTTATTTAAGTGTAACTTTGTTTTTATTTTTCAGTATCTACATATATAATACATGACTTAAAATAAATTAGACCTTTTAATGTCTCGCTTTGGTTCATCAGTCAAATAGTTACTGGGCGATGCCAAAAATTATGTTTAATTGGCCTGTTAATAATAGCTTGACAGTGTATCAACAAATATTATCATCATTGACTACGTTTCCAGATAAAACATCTGATTACACATGTCATGGTTTTATAAGTTGAGTAAAACTGTGTGAAAAGGGTTCTGAAAGCACTTACAAATTGAATTGTGATTTGTGTTGAGATGCTCTGGGCTTTTTCATCCTTTAAAAAGAAAGAAATGTTGAGTGATGATAATACAACGGCGTGACGTCCTGTGTCATTGACATTCAAGTAAATCATGCTGGATTTATACCACTTCTGTGATGGAGGTCACAAGCAGGTTCATATAAATATTGGTAGGAATTGTCCAGTTATGCACGGGCCGTAGGGACGTCATCTGAATGTCACTGTTGTCCAAGCCGAGATGCTCGATAAGTGCCCTGTAACTGCAGTTTTCAGCAGCAGACACACACCCTGCACAGATGACACTTCATGTCCTTCATTTACACCTTTTTCTCTGTTCAACATTCATCCTTCCATAAATATACTTCTCCACTAGTGTGTTTGTTCCAATAATAACAATGCTAAAAGGAAGATATAAAAATGCAACTATGCTTATAACCTGTTCGGTGAACGTGGTAAAACAAGTAAAACATGTTTCTGCATCAACAACTTTGTTGATCCTGGAACAATAATCCAATCAACCAATCAGATTTGAGGGTTAAGTTTACAGTTTATGTCGAGTTTAGGCTTACAACCATCAGTGTTATTACAGCCAGGGTTAGGTGCTTCAACATCAGCGTTATTCACCATCATTTCCCTCTGGTTTTAGGGATAAGTTATGGGTAGGGTTAGGTTTAGGGGTAGGGATAGGGTTATGAGTACATTTTCGGACAGGAATGTTGTTCCAGGATCAACAAAATATGTTGAACCGAACATGTCTAACTCGTCAAAATCACAGTGACCATAACTGTTCTTAACTGTTGATGTTACCCTTGTAAAAAAATAAAATAAAAAAGAGGTATACACTTTAGCATACTTTTTAAAGAGTACTGATTGCAGAAATAATACTTTCAAAGAATTAAGTGCAAACTGAATGTAATGTTTTTCAAAAACTTAAATGCATGCTAACTGAAAATAAATGAAAATGCATTATACTTTAAGCAGTTAGCTGAACTTAAGAGTGTTTCGACCCACTTAAGTAGGACTTAAGTACATCTTTATATGTAATTGCATAATTACATTTACTATCTTTAAAGAGTTGCTGTGGAGTGCTTGTATTTAACGTTACTGTCGTAGATACCACACGCGCAGAGCCGTCTCTGCAACGGAAAAATGCATAGTGTGCCTTTAATATATAAATAAAGTCACAGCTAAATGTACTGACAAGCATTTATGATAAACTAAAATAATGTAATTTCTATTGAAACTTTTATGTCATGTATTTCAATTTAGTACACTTAAAATATATAAACTTAAGACTTAAAACATAACGATTTAAAATGTACTTTAAAGTAAAGCTTAATTTGAAATTATTACAAAGTGCACTTTTTAAAAGTCTACTTAAGTGTGTTAAGAAACATATCAGTCTCTCTTTAAGTGCACTTAAGTGGCCTTTTATTTTATTAATATTATATTATCTGCAAGTAGTTTTTTTAAATATAATTTTAAGATCTGACACACACTACAAGTGAATGCAATTAAGCTCACTTCTTTTTCATAAGTGTAGATAGCAAAATAAATATACATATCAAATCAAAAGGCTCTGGATCAAACCAAACTGCAGTATTTTTGTGCAAATTCATCTGTCATGTGACTACATGACATACACTCATCCTCTAACACCAGGGGCAAAACTGCACAACACAACAACATAAACAGTTAGACATTTAAGAACTGACTTACACTGTAAAAAATGTATAGACTCCCCAAGTCAAAATTTTCTAGTGACTGATAACATCTAAATTTTTAAATTGGCCCAAGTGCAATTCTTGTTGCAATAGTCTGTTAACATTGGCTCAATGAGAAATAATACGTCAGACTAATTGAAAATTTAGATGTAACCAGTCACTAGAAAATTTTGACTTGGGATTGTAATTTATTTTTACAGTGTACCGACTGAGGCAAGATAAAATATTGGCCACCGGAGATCCATGGCAAATAGTCGAATAGAGATGCAGTATTGAACAGATGGCTGTCATCTGGTCACATTTATATAGTGTAAATGAAAAGCATGTCCAACCTCCTCTCGTGTTTTAGTGTGTGGCAGAAAAAGAAAAAAAAAACTATTCAAACAGCTGATGTCATACCTATATGTCATTAATATACATGCTTTGTCTGATGTTGTGGATTTATAAAGGGGTCTTTGTTCTAAAACAGAGACATTTTGACACTATTCTTTTCCAGACCATTATTATTTAGTCTGCTTGAACAGAACTTGATCAGATTTAAATAAAGTTAATTGTCAACCATGATTTATATGCTATACTTACCTGTGCATGTACAATCAAATGCAAACAAACCGCAGTGAGTGAGTCTAGACCTTTGTTCAATACTTCATTCAGAGCCCTTGTACCGTACAGTGTTGTTTACTTTTATTCATTTAGCAGATGCTTTTATCCTAAACGACTTACAATTGAGGAATACCACAAGCGATTTATCTTAAAGCGGTCCTTGATTATGATTTCACTTTTTTTACTTTAGTTAGTGTGTAATGTTGCTGTTTGAGCATCAACAAAATCTGCAAAGTTACGACGCTCAAAGTTCAATGCAAAGGGAGATATTTTCTTTTACAGAAGTCGCTTTTTAAGGACTCCAACAAGCCGCTGATAGGGACTACAACGAGCTTCTTCCCGGGTTGGTGACATCACAAACCCTAACATTTACATAAACCCCTCCCCCTGAACATGCAACAACCCCAGCAAACACAGAACACAACGTACCCAACCTCTAACAACGTTTTAACAACATGGCTAAGAGGTTGCTATAAATACGTTGTGTGGTGAAGGTTGTTACAGCATTCTCACAGTGTTGACATTGAACCACCGTTCTGTCACGGCTCGTCGCTATATGAAGAAGAAAAAGATTAGGATAATTTCAAAACGCATTAATTATACTCATGAACAGGAGATCGGATTAGACATAGACAATCAATACCAGACACTGAACTGAATACAGGCAGGAACTAAATACACAGTGGTGATGAACACAAATGACAGGCAGCTGTGAGGAAGGTGGTCAATGTCCATGGTAACAGACAGGAAACAGACAGGGAAACATGAATGGAAAGTCTATGAACTGAAATGGTGACAAATGACATTTTACTTTGTTTTCGAAACATATTTTTCTGAAAAACAAAATTATATTATTAATCTTTTAATTTTTTTTCTTATTTTTTTTTTAATTATTATATTCATAAAACAAAAATAACTCAAAAGAAATCCTTGTATATTACCTTTTATAACACCGATCTCACAATATACTTTGGAACTCTTTTAAAACATGAGATCACAAAACAAAAAGCTTATAAAATCAATACAAATTTTAAAAGTTTTCAAATTCATATAACTGCCCTGATAATATAAAGCACTTTTATTTCTGTATTTTATTAGTATTATTTTTAAATTTCTTAAAAAAAAAAAAAAATTTGAATTATTATTATTTTACATTATTATTGTTCATTTTATACTTTAGTTTTTGTTGTTATTCTTTGTTTTATACATTCTGAACTATATTTACAATGCCTTGTATTTGTCTTGTTGCATTGTCTTTTGAACTAAATAAAAACACTTTATAAAAACAATGTCAGCTTCTGTGTCTTCAGCAAGAGCTCTGTGTGAAATTGTCTCTGTCTATTTATTGTTTGTTTGTGTCAAGCAAATTATATATATATATCTCAAGACAGGAATATAATGGCGACCAAACTCTCCCTGCCCTCACTACATCTACACAAAAATGCCCTGATTTTACACAGGTTTAATCATGTTCTCATGATGATCAGACTCTCCACACACTCATATAGAAAAGCAAGAAGAAGACAGAGAGCGAAAAGAAAAAACACAGAGGAAATATTTTCGTTATATTTAGAGCTCAGTGTTTGTTTATTTATTTATTTATTTATTTTTGCAACAACACTGATATATTTCTCCATATCTGGAAAGAACTATTTTACATCAACAACTTTATCAAACGTTGTGAAAGTCATTTATTTCTTGTAAAGAGTTCATGATTTCCATCTCTTGTGACCCAATATCTGAAATCTCAGAAAGTGCTTCTTCATCCCTCATCTTCTGCATCACAATTTTCCTCACATTTTGAACTGTGATTGTTTTCCAGCACTATTTTCTCCACTACTAATGTCATTTTCCACATCTTCACTCCTTACATTGTTCACAACCATTTCTGTTATTTCGTTATTCATTATTCCTTAATCTTTTCATTTAGATAGTGTTTCATAATTTTAAATGAAAGGTACTTTTAAATAGTTATATTAAAATGATTATGTGTCACTAGTAAAAACTAAATGAATATGATTTCCATCAATTCAATTATAGCTTGATAAACACACACACACACACACACACACACACACACACACACACACATGCACACACACACACACACACACACACACACACACACACACACACCATTCTTACTGTCTCTATAAAGGATTTAATACACACATTTATTCTGTTATTTCTGTGGCAGAAGTTAAGATAATTAAAATAAGAGTCTCTGTATCTCACTGTTACTGATTTATCGTGCAGCTCAAAGTATTATGGGTAAAATCTCTCTACAATCTGTTCTGAAACATCAACACAGTTTCACTGATGATCCAGACCAAACCCAAAACCCAGGATAGAGCGTCTGAGTGAATGTGGTCTGGACTGTGTGGATGAGGCTCATTGTGTCAGAGACGCTGTAGAAGGACAGAGTTCCTGCACTGTGATCCACACACACTCCTATTCTTCTGCTGATGGGCTTTACAGGGAGAGAAGTCTTTATCTTATTGTGCCAGAATGAGTAACTGGAGGAAGAGCAGGACAAAATCCAGGACTGATCATTACCTCCAAACAAACACTCATTACCCCGTCCCTTTCTGCTGATGCTCTTATATGACACTGATATATACACATATTCACCACTGCACTCAATCTCCCAGTAACAGCGTCCACACACACTCTCTCTACACAACACCTGAAACCTCTGATCAAATCTGTCTGGATGATCAGGATACGGCTGCTCTGTGTCAGTGTAAGTAATCACTCTGTTCCTCTCAGACAGACTGAGGTGTTTATTCACTGTGTTCAGATCCAGAGTGAGCTGATGGGAATCTGATGGAGAGAAAACACATCAGAATCAGGAATTATGAATCTGTCTGATCTTTTAATGTATCTGAACTCTTCATGAATCAATGTTCAGTGTATCATCAGTGTCTCAGTACAGCTGACCAAATATCCTGTGCAAATCATCATTTACATGATCAATTATAAAACTCTTCTATCATGATTTATTTCTCCTTCTACAGGAAGAACGTACTCGGTTACTAACGTAACCTCTGTTCTCTCTAGAGAGGTTCTCTCGTATTGCGTAAGCTAGCTTACGCTGCGGGAAAGTCTCCTTTCTCGAGATACTGAAGCCAAAAATTATCCTTAATTTTTTTTAAATCTTGTCAACGCAGTGCGGCAGCCTGCAGACCTAGGGCAGGCGAATCGCGTGCCCATTGGCTGCTCTGCGGCAACTGCAGCAGCCTATGGCTGAGCCTTGCGCGTGACGTCACGTCCAATGAGCGCGCTTGGCGCGCTTAATGCGTCACAGCCCGTCATTAGGGGTGTGGCTTAGCGTATATAAGCAAGGTACAGAGGCTGCTTCGCTGGTTTCTGTCGCATGAAGCGAAATGAGCTCGTGGCGAGAGCACGGCGGGTTACGCAATACTCGTTCCCTCTCTAGAGAGAACAGAGGTTACGTTAGTAACCGAGTACGTTCTCTTACGAGAGGTTCTCTCGTATTGCGTAAGCTAGCTTACGCTGCGGGAACACCCTTGTCAACGCCGTGCGCGCGCCCAGCATCCTGAATGAATCCCATGGGGAGTCCAGGGAACGCGAAGCGGAGCTGGGCGGCCAAGATACCACAGTACACAAGCACATAATATATGGGGTAGGGAGCGGCACAGCCGGTCCAACTAACACTTCCCACATAGTGCAGCTCAACCAGTAGAGCTAAATCAGCAACATAGCCCGCGCACAGACAGTGGGCTGGCTTACGCGAGACTTAGACTGATAACACTTTGGCCTGCAAAGCGGGAACTTCCAGGTTGTAAAACCTAACAAATGTGGAGGGGGAGGCCCAGCCTGCCGCTGCACAAATGTCATGAATGGGAATCCCACTGGACCACGCCCACGATGAGGCCATGCCTCTGGTGGAGTGTGCCCGAATGCCCAGAGGGCACTGCAGGTTTTTAGATGCGTAAGCAGCTGCGATAGCATCAACTATCCATCTGGATAGGGTGTGTTTCGAGGCGGCGAGACCCTTGGTGCGCCCACCAAACGAAACAAAGAGCTGCTCTGAACGCCTGAAGGTGGCGGAGCGTGAAATATAGCTTCTCAGCGCCCTAACTGGGCAGAGGAGATTACTATCTGCCTCGCAGCCAGCATTCGGCAGGGCTGAAAGGGAAATGACCTGCGCTCTGAAGGGAGTGCCCAAAATTTTGGGGACGTACCCATGCCTCGGTCTGAGAATAACTTTAGAGTCATTGGGTCCGAACTCGAGGCACGCAGCGTTAGTGGATAACGCGTGAAGGTCTCCCACACGTTTTACTGAAGACAGTGCTATCAGAAAAACGGTTTTGAGCGTGAGGTATTTCATATTCACAGTTTCTAAGGGTTCAAAGGGATGTGCTTTCAGTGCGTCTAAGACCAGTGAAAGATCCCACATAGGAACCGAAGGGGGTCGGGGTTCATCCTCCTCGCTCCTCTAAGGAAGCGGATGACAAACTCGTTCCTTCCTAATGCGCGGCCCGGCTCTGAGACAGAGAGCGCTGAAATGGCCGCGACATAGACTTTGAGCGTGGAGGGGGACCTGCCCGCATCCAGTAGCTCTTGAAGGAAGCACAATACTTGCGAGACCCCACATGTCTGTGGATTGAGCCCTCTGGTAGTGCACCATTTGTTAAACACAGACCATTTAGACGTGTAGAGCCGCCTCGTGGAGGGGGCTCTAGATTGTATGATCGTGTTCATCACCCCTTCTGGTAGATCAGCATGTAATTGTTGAGGCTCCACGCATGCAGAGACCAGTGCTCTGGGTGGGGATGCCAAATCGAGCCGCGGGCTTGAGAGAGAAGGTCTCTCCGCACCGGAATCGGCCAGGGGGCTGAGTCTGCCAATTGTATGAGTTCCGGGAACCAAGCTTGGTTCTCCCAGAACGGGGCTATGAGGAGCACTGTGTGGCGCGCTTTCCTGACTCTCTCGATGACCTGAGGCAGCAGAGAGACCGGTGGAAACGCATATAGCGGGCCGCTGGGCCATGTCTGGGCCAGCGCGTCCTCGCTCTTTGAAAAGAATACTGGGCAGTGTGCGTTGTCTTTTGACGCAAAGAGGTCGACTTTCGCTCTGCCAAAGCGGGGCCACAGCGACTGGACTGTTTGGGGGTGTAGAGACCACTCCCCAGGGGGAACGTTGTCCCTGGACAGTCTGTCGGGGCCCTCGTTCAGATGGCCAGGCACATGCGATGCTCTCAGAGAGCGCAGAGAGTGCTGAGCCCATACGAGGAGGCGTTCCGTCAGGGCGCAGAGCTGCTTTGATCTGACACCGCCCTGGCGGTTCACATAGGCCACTACTGAAGTGTTGTCCGTGCGGACTAGAACATGGTGACCATGGAGGAATGGGAGGAAGTGTATGAGCGCTTTCTCGACCGCGAGCATCTCTAGACAGTTTATGTGTAGGAGATTCTCCTGGTTTGACCAGTGGCCATAGACCAGTCTGCCTTCGAAGAGCGCTCCCCAACCTAGGTTGGACGCGTCTGTTGAGACAACTTTCCGGTGTGAAACCACTCCCATAGTCACTCCAGTGTGATACCATTCGGCTGCTAGCCAGGGCTGCAGGGCTGAGACACAGACCTGAGTCACTCTGATTAGCGAGCCGCCGGTCGCCCAGGCTCGATGGGATACGCGCGCTCTCAGCCAGCGTTGAAGCGGGCGCATGCGCAGTAAACCCAGCTGAAGCACTGCTGCAGCTGAGGCCATATGCCCCAGGATGCGCTGAAATGCTTTCAGGGGAACCCGGTTGCCTTCCTTGAAGGATGCAGCGAGGCGCTGGATGCGGCGCGCGCGCTGCTCCGACAATCTGGCCGTCATCGCCACCGAGTCCAGTTCTATTCCGAGAAAGGAAATCGACTGCCGGGGCGAGAGCGAGCTCTTGGTCCAGTTGACCGCTAGACCCAGACCCTCCAGATGGTCGAGAAGCGCTGTTCTGTGAGACACAAGTTCTGTCTCTGACTGCGCTAGAACGAGCCAGTCGTCCAGATAGTTCAGAATTCGCATTCCCTGACTCCTCAGGGGAGCGAGAGCCGTGTCCTTGCATTTCGTAAATGTACGGGGTGCTAAAGACAGGCCGAACGGCAGGACTGTGTATTGATAAGCTCGACCGTCGAAGGCGAATCTCAAGAATGGCCTGTGACGGGGAGTTATCTGGATCTGGAAATACGCGTCTTTCAGATCGAGAGAGATAAACCAGTCTCCTGGGCGGATCTGCGCAAGGATCTGTCTGGTTGTAATCATCTTGAACGGCCGTCTCATGAGAGCCTTGTTCAGATGTCTCAGATCTAAAATAGGTCTTAATGCTCCGTCCTTCTTGGGAACGAGGAAGTAACGGCTGTAAAAGCCTGACTCGCTCAAGGAAGGATGAACCTGTTCTATGGCCCCTTTTCGCAGCAGCTTCGCTATTTCTGCTTGAAGCAGATGCGCTGTTTCCAAACTCACTTTCGTTTCCGTCTGCGCTAGAAAACGCGGAGGGCGACGAGCAAATTGGAGCGAATAGCCGTGTCTTATGGTGTTGAGCACCCATTCTGACGCGCCCTGAATAGCCTCCCATGCTTTTGCATGCATAGCTAGGGGTCGAATGGTCTCTGGGTTCAGATCGCCGCGTTGCGCGGGATGGGGAACCTGTATCAGAGAGGATGGGGCGGCGCGCGCGCCGCCGATGCTCGGACACGAGGGCAGAAGAACAGGGCTGGCCGACTGTGCAGATTTTAGTAGCTCGATCTCGGACGATGGAGCGTGAACTGCTGTCAAATATCCCAGGCACGAGAGCGGCGTGGGGATTATGGTGTCTGAAAGTGGGTGCGCGTGCTCGTGAGCTGGCACGGGATTTGCACTTATGACACTGCCAGTGTTTGGGAGCTTTATGAGGTTTGCAACCTGTCTGGCAGAGCGGGTAGTGGGCAGGTGTGAGCACAAAGCTGTGGGCACATTTTCTACACTTGATGCTCGAGCGGAATGTTTCCGCTTTAAGAGATAGCGCTCTGGACGCGTTGCCATGGGAACCTCGTCTGTGTGAGGCAGTGAGCACACGGGAGTGGGCACTTTTTCTACACTTAATATCCCTGCGGCTTGAGCCGAAGCAACTTGAGGTAACTGAGTGACAGAGCGAGCAGCGAGTAGGTGTGAGCACGGAAGTGTGGGCACATTTACTACATTTAGTACTCGAGCGGTGTGAGGCCGCTTTATTAGAGAGCGCTCTGAGCGCGTTACCATAGGGATTGTACTTGTGTGAAGCAGTGAGCACATGGGTGTGGGCACATTTTCTACACTTAAAGCACTTATACTCTTTTTGGGATTTATCTGGGTCGCCGTGAAAACGGCGTTTGTGTGCAGGCGAGCGAGTGTTATTACTGGCTCGTTGGCTGCGGTGTGTGCTGCTGCAGTAGCCTGAACATAGGGGACTGACAGAGCTGTGCGTTTTGATGGCGGTCCGGCCGTAGCGGGACTCAACCATCCTTTCCTCTTTGCGGATGCTAGGAGGACTTCGCGGGCTCGGGCTTCAACGCGATCTTGGGCCGCGGGCCCCGGGGGGGCGGCGGTCTGTGACGGCTGGTCGAGCGTGACCTAGGGCGACTGCCCTGGCGTCGCTGCGAAGCGCTGGGAGGCCGGGAAGAGCGCTGATTAGAGCTGCGCACAGGAGGCTGAGTTTGAGGGCGGCCTGTGGCTGGGCTCGAACGGCGGGGCAGGAAGAGGTTAATCGCCTGCGACGCCTTCTGCACTTCAGAGATACGATCCACAATTCCGCTGACCGCAGGGCCAAAGAGGCCGGTGGGCGAGAGTGGTGCGTTCAGAAATACAGCGCGCTCTGACTCACTCATGTCCGCGAGCGTCAACCATAGGTGTCTGTCGATGACGGTGAGCGCGGCCATGGATCTGCCGATGGCTTGAGCAGCGGTCTTGGTAGCGCGGAGCGCAAGATCCGTAGCGCTGCGCAGATCAGTTAAGGCAGACTGATCCGAGCCCTTCTCGTCCAGTTCACGGAGGAGGTCGGCTTGGAGGATCTGAAGAATGGCCATTGAGTGCAGGGCGGAAGCAGCCTGGCCGGAGGCGGCGAAAGCGCGGCCGGCGAGAGCTGAGGTGGTCCTGCAGGCTTTAGACGGCAGGGCAGACTTTGAACGCCATCTAGCAGACGGCGGGCAAAGGTGCGTTGCCACAGCATCCTCAACGGCGGGGATACCGTTATAGCCGTTCTCGGCGGCTCCGTCCACTTGGGAGAGAGCCGAGGAGACTGGCGAGCGGAGTCTGGTGGAGAACGGAGCGTTCCAGGATTTAGAGAGTTCAGCGTGGAGCTCAGGCAGGAAGGGTGCTGACCTAGAGGCAGGCGCAGGTCGGCGGCTAGGTAGAAAGCATCCGTCAAGGCGATTGGGCTCCGGCTCCTTGGGTGGGGACCAATCCAGTCCCATTCTCTCGACCGCTTGAGTGAGGAGGCGGAGAAGCTCCGCGTCGACACTAGCGCGGGATCTGGTAGACTCCAAAGTCGAGGGGGCGGAGCGGTGAGAGCCCGACCACTCCTCGCTGTCAGACGCGAGCAGAGAGCAGCTGTCAGCGGCATCATCTGCATCATCCCCCAGGACGACGGCAGTGCGGGCAGAGGCCGGCCGCTGCGCGTCGGTGAAGGGTGGGGGGGAAGGAGAGAGCGAGGCTCGCGGGAGAGGTTCCGGCGAGCACTCAGCTGTAGCGTCCAGTTCCGGCGGCCTTTGGGAGCGACGTTTCTTTTTACGTGGCCCGGAAGAAGTGGCCGGAGAAGGTGGAGGTTCTTCAAATTTAGCGAGTCGAGCCCGTAGGGTCGACATCGGTAACTCCTCACACTGTTCGCAGCCGCCCTCGGAGAGAGCGCGGACTGCGTGGTCGAAGCCCAGGCAGAGAGCGCACACCACGTGGCGGTCTCCGTCGCTGAGCGCGGCTCTGCACGAGCCACAGGATGAGCGAGGCATTTGAAACAACGCCTCGCGCTCTTTTAGATGCAAGTGTGTCGCGGCGGACACACAAAACACACAACACAGAGCAAGAAAAGGATATATATGCCGGATGGCGCAGCAGGCAGGGAAGGCTGAAGGCGGCGAGCGGCCGGCGTCCTCAGGCTGAAATCCTCGGCGTGCTGGTCGCTTGATTCGACGGCGGCTTCCTCGGAGATCAGCGATGCGAAGAGCTTCGCTGAAGAGACAGAAATCAGCGAAGCAGCCTCTGTACCTTGCTTATATACGCTAAGCCACACCCCTAATGACGGGCTGTGACGCATTAAGCGCGCCAAGCGCGCTCATTGGACGTGACGTCACGCGCAAGGCTCAGCCATAGGCTGCTGCAGTTGCCGCAGAGCAGCCAATGGGCACGCGATTCGCCTGCCCTAGGTCTGCAGGCTGCCGCACTGCGTTGACAAGATTTAAAAAAAATTAAGGATAATTTTTGGCTTCAGTATCTCGAGAAAGGAGACTTTCCCGCAGCGTAAGCTAGCTTACGCAATACGAGAGAACCTCTCGTAAGAGAACATGAACACATTCAGTGAGTTTTTCTGCTTGTTTTCTAGTGACTCACATTGTAGGAAGTCGTTCCTGGTCTTGGGATTCATATTGGTGAAAGTGACTGGAAATAAACAGACATGAACAGTGTGAAGAGAAATGACAAGATAAAATACATCCATTTCTCAGACATTTAAGGACATTTTTGTGCAAATGGATGTTTTATAAATCGTAGGAACATTTCAGAAACGGTTGTACGTTCAGATTTGGGATCTTTCTCCACACGTCTGTATAAACGAGGCGCAGGACTTTACCTCCGTCTGAGATCTTCTTGATCTCCTCTTTGCAGAAATCCTCCAGTTTGTCTCTCAGCTGACGGACAGATTCTCTCACGCCATCAAAAGAGGAGAGAGAACTGAAGGAAACGTCGGGTTCGTCTGTAGATTCAGGAGGTGCTGAGAGAGACTGGAAACTCTACAGAAAACAGAAATCAAAACTCATCATCTCCACACTTCAGCCAATAACCTGCACTATATCAGATCTGAGCGGCTCTTGTTGACTTGACTTCTCTTCAGTGACTCGCTTCAATCCAGCACTTTCACACAATCAGCACATTCTCCTCATATTCATCATTTAATAATACAAACTCTAGTATTTGACACTTAATAATAATAATAATAATAATAATATATATAATATATATAATAATATATATATATATATATACACTTAAGAGCAGATTGAATGTTATGCTTTCAGACACTTAATTATTTTTCAATTATTTTTTCAATTATAATTAAAATATTTATTTTAATTAAATTAATGTCTTATAGTTTAAATTTATATTAAATACAATTAGCTAATATTTTGACCAACTTAAGTAGGATTTAAGTATCTGTATATGTAATTTCAGAATTGTTTTTATCATTATTTTTTATTACAGTGCAGACTCCCTTAAATTTGTCACTCTTTGTTATATTGCAGCCATTTGCTAAAATCATTTAAGTTATTTTTTTCCCCCTCATTATTGTACACACAGCACCCCATATTGACAGAAAAACACAGAATTGTTGACATTTTTGCAAATTTATTAAAAAAGAAAAACTGAAATATCACATGGTCCTAAGTATTCAGACCCTGCAATATAATAATAATAATAATAATAATAATAATACATCACACTTGTATAGCGCTTTTCTGGACACTCAAAGACGCTTCACATGGGGAATAAAACAAAACAAAACAAAACAAAAGGGGTTTTTAAGGAAAAGCTAGTTTGAACAGGTGGGTTTTGAGTACTGATTTGAAGTTTGGTAATGAATCGGAGTTTCTAATGGATGTAGGGAGTGAGTTCCAGAGGGTGGGGGCGGCGATAGCGAAGGCTCGATCCCCCAAGGTCCGGCGGTTAGTGCGGACGATCGGGGTGAGGCGGTTGGTGCCAGCTGAACGAAGGTGGCGGGTGGGTTGGTGCTGATTCAGGAGCTCAGTGAGGTAGGGCGGGGCCAGGTTATGGAGGGACTTGTAGGTGAGGAGGAGGAGCTTATAATGAATGCGATGATGAACAGGTAGCCAATGGAGCTGCTGGAGAACAGGGGTGATGTGTTCTCGGGACCGGGTGTGGGTGAGGAGGCGGGCGGCTGAGTTCTGGATGTATTGCAGTTTTTGTAGTTGATTGGTAGGAAGTCCGTAGAGAAGGCTATTGCAGTAGTCAAGTCTTGAAGTTATGAATGCGTGAATGAGGATTTCCGCTGTTGACAGGGTAAGGGAGGGGCGAAAGCGGGCAATGTTGCGGAGGTGGAAGAAAGATAGTTTAGTGATATGGTTGATGTGTGTTCGGTATGAGAGGGTGGAGTCCATTATGATGCCAAGGTTTCGGACAGAAAGGGAGGGGGTGACATTATGTCCGTCGATTAGGAGAGTAAAGTTCTGAATAGAAGAGAGGAGAGATTTTGGGCCGGTGATAAGGAGTTCTGTTTTATTGCTGTTGAGTTTAAGAAAGTTATTGTCCATCCAGGTTTTTATGTCGGAAATGCAATTGGTGATGGTGGAGAGGATAGCCGGGGTGATGGATTTGGTGGACATGTAGAGTTGGGTATCATCGGCGTAACAGTGAAAATGGAGTCCATGGTGGCGGATGATCTGACCGAGGGGAAGCATGTAGATGGTGAAGAGGAGGGGGCCGAGCACGGAACCTTGGGGGACACCATGGGTGACAGGGGAGGTGTGGGAGTTGCAGTTATTAACAGAGACAAAGTGATGACGGTCAGAGAGGTAGGAGGTGAGCCAGAGAAGTGCTGTGCCACTTCTAACAAAGAGTGAAAAATTTTAGGGGGTTTTGAATACTTTCCGTACCCACTGTATATTATCTTTTTGACCAACAATTACATAATTACTTCTATTATCTTTGAAATATGGTTAGGTAATACTAAATTAACTGATACACATTTATGATAAACTAAAATATACTCAATGTAATTTCTATTAAAAATGTTTTGTTTCATTTTATCAACATTATCAATATTATCAACTTTGAAGATCACCTGACCCAATTTTGGTGCCAATTACTGAAATTATATTAGAAGAAATAAAAGATTTCATTAAAAAGAGGATGGAAAATCTAGTTGACTGGATACTGATACCATCAAGTTCACTGATTTCATCAAGACAGAAGAAACCAGAAGGAAAAATGAGTTCATATTTAATGGTACATTTCCCAGGGCTTTGTAAGTGTGTCTCTTTAAACAGAAGATGATCAGATGAGAGTCTGACTGATGATTATATGATAACACAACACTTGACTGAATCTGACTGAATTCCTGACAACATCTCAGTCAACGGCTCATTCTGCTCTCATGAAATGTTTCTCTGTCATAGCAGGATCTTGCTCAAGTCCACTATGATCCTGTTCTTCTAGATCTCTGTTACCTGCAGGAACTGGATGTGATCTTGTGTGTGTGAAAGCTGCTCCAGCTCAGCGTCTCTCCTCCTCAGATCCTTGATCTCCTGCTCCAGTCGCTCCAGTCGTCCTTCAGCTCGACTCACTGCAGTCTTTTCCTGATCTCTGATCCGCTGTGTGACCTCAGAGCGGCTTCTCTCAATGGAGCGGATGATTGTTACGTCAGAAACGAGGATACAATATGCAAGTGCAAAAAACTCTTTATTGATAGGCAAATAATGATGATGATGATGATGATGATGAAATCCGGGTGATGCAGGCTGTGGCGCAGGGACTTTGATGGTCAGACACGGAGAGATGGATGAAGTGCAGTGCGCTCTGATGAGTGAAGACGTGATCCAGACATGAAACGTAATCCAACAAGACGTGAAACAGGAACACAGGAACTCCAGACGGGACACGAGGCACAGGAACAGGATCAGACAACACAGAGACTTCATGCAACGATCTGACAAGGAGATGAGAAAGCGGTGAGCATATATAGGAGATGAGATGAGTGGCAGCTGGTGATGATGAGTGATTGCAGCTGGCTACTGATCAACAGTAACGATCCGGACACACCCACTCACACACTCACACACATGTAAACAACAAGGCACGAGACTAGAGAGAGACATTGGATCTATGAACCGTGACAGTACCCCTCCCCCTAGGAACGCCTCCTGGCGTTCCCAGGTCCCCTTACCTGTCGATTGTAATCATCGATAAGGGAGTGATCCAGAATGTCTCTAGCAGGTACCCAACTTCTCTCCTCTGGACCGTAACCTTCCCAGTCCACCAAGTACTGGAATCCGCGTCCCCTCCGCCTTGAGTCCAGCACACGATTGACCGAATAAGTGGGTTCCCCATCTACGAGTCGCGGCGGGGGAGGAACCGGGATTGGCGGATTAATACGAGAATGAAATACGGGTTTAATTTTGGATACATGAAAGACGGGGTGAATCCTCCTGTACGCTGGAGGTAGGTTGAGGCGGACTGCCACCGGACTAATGATCTTGGTGACAGTAAATGGGCCAATGAATTTGGGAGCAAGTTTATTAGACACGGAACGCAGAGGAATGTTCTTGGTAGAAAGCCACACTTTTTGACCAGCGACGTATACGGGAGGCCTAGACCGGTGGCGATCGGCTTTGGCCTTGGTGCGCAACCCCACCTGGAGTAGAGTCTCACGGGCTCTAGTCCACGTGCGGTGACACCTCTGGACGAAGGCGTGAGCGGAGGGGACCGCGACTTCGGATTCCAGACTAGGAAAAATTGGTGGCTGGTACCCTACACTACACTCAAACGGAGATAGGCCCGTAGATGACACTGGCAACGTGTTGTGGGCGTACTCCACCATAGAAAGTTGTTGACTCCACGAGGAAGGATTCTTGGAGACTAAACATCGTAACGTTCTTTCCAAATCCTGGTTGGCTCTCTCAGTTTGGCCATTGCTCTGGGGGTGGAACCCTGAGGACAAACTGACAGTCGCCCCCAGAAGCTTACAAAATTCTCGCCAAAATTTGGACACAAACTGGGGTCCCCTGTCAGAAACCACGTCTATCGGGAGGCCATGTAACCGAAAGACGTGGTCAACGACAATCACCGCTGTCTCCTTGGCTGAGGGTAATTTGGGCAAGGGAATGAAATGGGCCGCCTTCGAGAACCGGTCCACCACGGTCAAAACTACCGTGTGACCCTGAGAGGGTGGGAGGGCGGTAACAAAATCTAGAGCGATATGGGACCAGGGTCTCGAAGGAACCGGCAGCGGTTGGAGTAACCCATCTGGGGGTCGATTGGAAGTCTTACCAGTGGCACAAACTGAGCAAGCCAAAACAAAATTGTGAATGTCACGAGCCATGAGAGGCCACCAGAATCGTTGCTTGACTAAAAATCTAGTGCGACTGACTCCTGGATGACAAGCCACATTGGAAGAATGCCCCCACTGAATGACGCTGGACCTCAGACCCTCAGGCACAAATAAACGATTCGGTGGGCAACCGACCGGGGGCGTTACCCCTTCTAAGGCCTTCTTGACCTTCGATTCGACCTCCCATACGAGTGTGGAGATGAATAGAGTCTCCGGTAAAATGCACTCGGGAGTAGACGGGCGTTCGGAACGATCAAAAATGCGCGATAAAGAATCGGGTTTGATGTTTTTAGAACCCGGGCGGTACGAGAGAGTAAAATCAAAACGACCGAAAAAAAGTGCCCACCGAGCCTGCCTGGAGTTCAATCTTTTAGCAGTCCGAATGTATTCTAAGTTCTTGTGATCAGTCCAAACGATAAAAGGTACCCCCGACCCTTCTAACCAGTGCCGCCACTCTTCCAATGCTAACTTGACTGCCAACAACTCTCTGTTCCCAATGTCATAATTGCGTTCGGCAGGAGATAGACGATGAGACAAAAACGCGCAAGGATGCATCTTGTCGTCTGAAAGAGAGCGCTGGGATAACACTGCTCCTACCCCCACCTCTGACGCATCGACCTCCACCACGAACTGACGTGATGGATCAGGGGTTGTCAGAATAGGGGCTGAAACGAAGCAACCCTTCAGTTTGGCAAACGCAGCCTCGGCTGCGTCTGACCACCTGAACGTCGTTCTGGGGGAGGTCAAGGTGGTCAGAGGTGCGGCTAGTTGGCTGAAGTTGCGAATAAAACGCCGGTAGAAATTGGCGAACCCCAGAAATCTCAGTAGGGCCTTACGAGACTCTGGACTTGGCCACTCTACCACAGCCTTGATCTTCTCAGGATCCATGCGCATTCCCTCAACCGACACGATGTACCCTAGGAATGGAACAGACTGTGCATGAAAATCGCATTTCTCCGCCTTGACAAAAAGCCCATTCTCTAGCAACCTCTGAAGCACTCGTCGGACGTGCTGCACGTGTTCCTGGAGAGAAGAAGAAAAAATCAGTATGTCGTCCAGGTAGACATAAATGAACTGATCTATCATATCTCGCAGCACGTCATTGACGAGTGCCTGGAAGACCGCTGGACTGTTGGAAAGCCCGAAAGGCATAACCAAGTATTCAAAGTGTCCCCTGGGGGTGTTAAACGCGGTCTTCCACTCATCCCCCTCCCTGATGCGGACCAAATGATAAGCATTACGTAAATCCAATTTTGTGAAGATGGACGCTCCCTGCAACCTCTCGAAGGCTGAAGACATCAACGGCAAAGGATAAGTATTCTTTACCGTGATGTTGTTCAACCCCCGGTAGTCAATACAAGGTCGCAGAGACCCGTCCTTCTTCCCCACAAAAAAGAACCCCGCCCCCGCTGGAGAAGAGGAAGGGCGGATGAACCCCGTTGCTAGAGAATCAGAAATATATTTCTCCATAGCCTCCCTCTCTGGTGTCGAGAGTGAATATAACTTGCCCTTGGGCGGAGCTGTACCTGGTAATAAGTCTATGGCACAGTCATAGGGACGATGCGGAGGGAGAGAAGCAGCCCGAGACTTACTGAACACCTCCTTCAGGTCCAGGTACTCCGCGGGCACGTTAGACAGATCCACTGCCTCCTCCTGCAACACAGGGACAGAAACAGACGGACAGGCAGACACTAGACAAGACTTATGACACTGATCACTCCACGAAGACACAGACTTGAGCTGCCAGTCCACTTTAGGGTTGTGACGGGTGAGCCAAGGGTGACCAAGGACAATGGGTGCAAGGGGAGTGTCCAGGATGTAGAAAGAGATGATCTCGGTGTGGTTGCCTGATGTGATGAGGGTGATGTCTTCTGTGGCAAAAGTGATGGTGGGAAGTTCTTGTCCATTAAGTGCGTGTACAGCAATCTTATGTGTGAGGGGTTTGAGGGAAATCTTGAATTGACGTGCGAATGAGTGATCCATGAAATTACCCTCTGCCCCGGAATCCAAGAGTGCTTGACAGTCGTGAGTGAGTGTTGACCATCTCAGTCTTACCGGAAGGAGGGTAGATGTTGATGAGGTCTTCTCGGCGGAGATCCCACCCGATAGTAGCCTCATACTTACTATCGGGCTTGGCCCTTTTACCGGACAGTTGTAAGCATAGTGTCCGGTTCCTCCACAGTATAGGCAAAGGCCCTGGGACCTCCGCCTTTCCCTCTCCTCCCGGGAAAGCCGAGCTCGACCCACCTGCATGGGCTCGTGATCGTCGACGGGGCTGACCGCGTCCCCGCCTCCAAATCGTGGACCCTCGGCACCTGCCAGAGGGCGTCTACTCGTGGCGTGACCTCCAACTCGGGATAGTCGAGCGTCAACTCTGAGGGCTAAAGCGATGAGTTCATTAAGAGATTGAGGCAGGTCCAAAGCGTAGATCTCTCTCTGGACGCGGTCAGCCAGCCCATGCAGGAACATGTCCCACTGCGCCTCCTCGTTCCATTTGCTCTCCGCTGCCAGGGTCCGGAAATCGATCGAAAAGTCTGACACTGATCTCTCTCCTTGACGTAAATCAGCCAGCATTCTTGCAGCTTCTCTTCCACCGGCCGCCCGGTCGAAAACTCTTTTCATCTCAGAGGAGAGCTCCTGGAACGAGGCGCAGCACGGATCTTCATTCTCCCACACCGCCGTTCCCCATAAGGCCGCTTTCCCAGTCAGGAGGATGAGTACAAAGGCGACCTTGGATCGCTCGGTCTGGAAAGTCTTGGGTTGGAGAGAAAAAAGCATTGAACACCGGGTTAGAAAAGCTCTGCAAAATTTTGGATCACCTGAATAGGGCTCTGGGGCTGGTAGGCGTGGCTCCGACTGGGATGGGCTGTCCGATGGTGTGGGAGGAACGGCCGGTGTGGGCGGCGCAGTGGGAACTCGTAGCTGTTGGATCTGCCGGGTGAGCTCGGACACCTGCGCCACTAACACCTGAACAGCGCGACCAGTATCGTTTAAATTCTGCTCTTGCATGTCCAAACGAGCCATATTGTTACTCAAACAGTCCTCCATGGTCGGCGCTGATGTACTTGCTGTATCCATTCTTGGTCAGATCGTTCTGTTACGTCAGAAACGAGGATACAATATGCAAGTGCAAAAAACTCTTTATTGATAGGCAAATAATGATGATGATGATGATGATGATGAAATCCGGGTGATGCAGGCTGTGGCGCAGGGACTTTGATGGTCAGACACGGAGAGATGGATGAAGTGCAGTGCGCTCTGATGAGTGAAGACGTGATCCAGACATGAAACGTAATCCAACAAGACGTGAAACAGGAACACAGGAACTCCAGACGGGACACGAGGCACAGGAACAGGATCAGACAACACAGAGACTTCATGCAACGATCTGACAAGGAGATGAGAAAGCGGTGAGCATATATAGGAGATGAGATGAGTGGCAGCTGGTGATGATGAGTGATTGCAGCTGGCTACTGATCAACAGTAACGATCCGGACACACCCACTCACACACTCACACACATGTAAACAACAAGGCACGAGACTAGAGAGAGACATTGGATCTATGAACCGTGACAATGATCTCAGTGAAGATCCTCTCACTGTCCTCCACTGCTGTCTGTGCAGAGCGCTGTTACACACACATCACAATCACACAGTGGCTTCAGCACGACTGACAGAGTCCAAACTGAGACGTGTCAAACTTCTCTTCTTCTCCAGACTCACCTTATGAGACTTCACAGCCTCTCTCAGATGCTGAAGATCTTTCTGTCTCTGCTGGATTCTCTGACGGATCTTCATCTGCGTCTCCTTCAGCTGTTTCTGGAGGACAAACCAATGACAGGGAATGACACATAAAACTGCTGTCATACAAACATTAAAGTTACATGAATCCAGAGTTGGTGAAGTGGTTAAAGATCTTGCATGGTAAGCTTTTACTGTCTGGTTCAAACCACAGATTCATGGTTTCCTGAAATGAATGTCAGCAGTATTTCATCAGTGCCTAGTTTTATATAATTAGTATCATCATTTACTCTCCCTCATGTCGCTCCAAACCTGTATGACTTTGGCCCAATCCCAATTCTATTTTATACCCCTTCACCTACCCCTTACCCTTGCCCCTTGAAACAGAGTGTCAAGGCGTAGGGGTGAAAATATTCCCCTAAGAAATGGGACACCACTACTACACCGTTTCATTATACGTCGTCGCTAGCGCCTACGTCACAGGAGCTGCGTCAATGTTTATCACAAACTTCCAAGATGCCGTCGTCAGCTGTAGGCTATAGTCTTCAGTTACAGCTATTTTTTTGCATTTTTCTTCTTAAGTTCGCAGAAAACAACGGAGATGACAATATCTTTGACGCCTAATGCTGCCGCGTTCACACCAAACGCGAATAGAGCGTCTGGAGCGAGTGATTTCAATGTTAAGACGCGTTTACGAGCGTCTGGAGGTCTTGCGGCGCGAATGAGGCGTTTAGCGCGGCTCGGTGGACGCGAATTCGCCCTATTCGCGCGTCCACTTCGCTTCAAACTTTTGCTTTTTACACGCGTCATATTGTTATCGAACTTTAGCGTTTTTTTTGCAACCGTTTCTTTGAAGAACATGACGTAAATATGAACACAAGATTGAATGTGACATAAAGAAAATGATTATTGGTAGTCATGTTGCCCCTTCGATTGAAGTGTGCTCCCGAAAAATCTTCGTTTCAAGGGCTATCTGGCCCTTCCCCCTACCCCTACCCCTACCCCTTCAACCAAAAGAGAATCGAGACAACCCTACCCCTTCACGGGAACGCGCAAAACAGAGAGAGGCTTATAAGCCGCGCTGGAACGAGAGAGAGACTGGAGTAAAAATTGGACGCAGAGAAAGAAAACCGGTGGATCCGAGCTCTCATTTTTGAACTGTTTTGTGCCGTCGCGGTTGCCACGGTGAATGCGCGTTGTGCACGACTTTTGTTTGTTTTGCTTTATTTTAAAGGTCCCGTTCTATGTGATCCCATGTTTCAAACTTTAGTTAGTGTGTAATGTTGTTGTTAGAGTATAAATAATATCTGTAAAATTATAAAGCTCAAAGTTCAATGCCAAGCGAGATATTTTATTTAACAGAAGTTGACTACAAAAAACGGCTGGATTGGACTACACCCCTCTACATCCTGCTTTAATGATGTCACTAGAACCGTTACCTCCGCCCACAGGAACACAGGCGTATTGATGGCGAAATGTCAACAGACGTGGTTGATGTTTATCTATAATCGGATACCGCAAAAGTTTAATTCGAAGTTGTTAGTTTGCTCTGTCCATTTCACCACGGACTGTTTTTCTAACCTGGAATAATATCAAGCAGACTTCTCTCAGCGTTTCATACTGACGAAGGGGACTATTTCAACTATATTCCAGCAAGGGGTAAGTAGTGATTTAATATGGAAGTAGCGATCACTCTTCACATCGTTCGTTTCTCTTAGTAGGATGAAAATAATCTTACTTAAACTGTGATTAATATACAGAAAGCGATCAAAGAACAATCCCTTTCCAATCGCCCAAGCTGTCAATCACACAGCGCGAGTTTATCTGGACACTTGCCAAAACTCGTTATGAAATCAATGACGCTGTTACACTGCACAACGAAGCTCTTACTGTATTTATATGCCTCATGTTTGCATTGGTGAAATTATTAGTGATAGTGCAGAAACTGCGTTGCAATGATAAGATCTTTCACGCGATCAACAGACTGTCATCTGCTCAGTGCTCATCACTGCAACCTTTTATGTGATGGTAATAGATCTAAATACTTAAAAAACTTCTCATGATTCGTTAATCCAGATAGCTGTAATAGTAAAAACGTATAATAGCTGTAATAGTAAAAGTTTTCCAGATAGTTCCACATGTAATGCCAGATATTTCATATGCAAGCATGTCAGCCAATCACAGCAGAGGGCGTTTACACTGAAGTCTCACAGCAGACACGCCCCTTCAAACAGAGTGTTCAAACCAGGGAATGAAATCAGGCTAGGAAATATGCCTTTTATTTCTAAATTATAACAATTTTTGATCTAAAAAAACATACTAACATTATAAGGGCACCCCTGGAAACATTATAAAATAATAAAAATAATCCATGGAATGGGACCTTTAATAAAGTACGAGTCCCAGTCACGCCGACCCGTCTTCTTCCTTCCTGACTCGTGAACTTCATCACACTTTTATTTCATTAAAATGAATTAACCGCAAGAAAAGTAAGGTTTAATACTAAATTGGTTATCATAGATGTTACTGTATGTCGAATTCATTGTTGTGATAACGAGGCGCAGTTTTACGTGTTCTAAACTATTGTTGTAAAAGTACATTCGAACATACACACATCATTTGCCAAAATACTGATTAATCTTTATGTATAACAAATGCTATATTTATTTACATGGCCATAAACACCAAACGTGATAAACAATGTCAATAAACTAAACATAAACCTAAAGCAATAATACTTCCCTTACATAAACATAACTATTACCGAATGCTACATTTGGAAAATATAAAATTAAGCATGCTTTGTCGACAGAACCAGCTGCAATCGGTAAAAAATAATTCTGTTCCATAACGACTGCAAGAAACAAGCTAACGTTTGTTGCTTGATAGACGCTACAACTACAACTTCCGCATTTGTCCAGGACTCCACGCAGTACAAGCGGAAACCGAGGGTAACGCAGATATGACGCAATTGACTGGCGACTCCCAGCTCCCCCCTGCTCTAACGCCCCGTTTCCTTGGTTAAAATCGCAATTTTCTCACGATTAAAAAATAGTTGGAAACATTTGGGATATTGTAAGTAATCAACTTAACAAAATATATAACACTGGCCTTGAGATTATGGGATATTTTAATGCAAAATTCTTACATATTGTACCTTTAAGTAGGATTTAAGTATATAATGCAATTTCATAATTATATTGACTTTAATTGATATTAAATATTATTCAAATGTACTTCAAAGTAAAACTTTTAATTTTACATAAAAAAAAGTGTACTTTATAAAGTGTACTTATGAAACAGTCATGAACATTTACTCTCTTTAAGTGCACTTAAGTGGCCTTTCATTTCATTAATATTATATTATCTGCAAGTACAGTTTTTTTTTTTTATATATACTTTTAATTTGAAGTACACTACAAGTGCATGTCAATACACTTAAGCGAACTCCTTTCTTTAACCACTAGTTGTTCAGATTACTTTTATGCTTTTTCTCCTTTTTGGAGCTTGAAACTTTCACTCCATTCACTTACAATGAATAGACTAAAATAGACGAGAAATTCTTCAAAATGTCATCTTTTATATTCCACAGAAGAAACTCAGTCAAACCGGTTTGGAACAGCATGAGTAAATGAGTGAGTAAATAAAGATATTTTCATTTCTGTGTGATCAATCCCTCTCAGTTCATACCTGTTTCTCTGTCCTCTGTGCTGCAGTTGATACAGTGTTGTGGTTTTTATGTTCACTCTCCTTACACCACACACAGATGCACTGTTGATCAGTGATACAGAACATTTCTAGCTCTTTATCATGTTTACGGCAGATCATGTCCTGCAGTCGTCCAGTGGCATCAATCACTTTGTGTGGCTTACGAGAGTGATATTCCTCATGACGGTCAAGATGAGTTTGACAGTAAG
Source organism: Scardinius erythrophthalmus (assembly GCF_964197995.2). NCBI lineage: Eukaryota > Metazoa > Chordata > Actinopteri > Cypriniformes > Leuciscidae > Scardinius > Scardinius erythrophthalmus. The sequence continues at coordinate 61,895,483 of NC_138221.1, read as the reverse complement.
ATTCCTGACACACCAGACAGGACTTGACGGCTTTGTATTTTCTTCCAGTACAGACGTCACACTCCACGTCTCCAGATCCAGCGTAACAGTCAGCAGGAAGTTTAGTCTTCTTCAGTTTCTCCACCAGTTCAGCCAGAATGGTGTTTTTAGCTAAAGCAGGTCTTGGACTGAAGGTCTGTCTGCACTGAGGGCAGCTGTAGACTCTCTTCTCATCCTCCTGATCCCAGCAGTCTGTAATACAGATCTTACAGTAACTGTGTCCACAGGGAATAGCCACTGGATCCTTCAGGAGATCCAGACACACTGGACATGTGAACTCATCCTGAGAAAATCTGGCTTCTGCCATTTTACCGCATTAATACAGAGAGACACAAACACACAACAGCTCAACAATACTTCATTTTCTGTTTCTCTGAACTGAGGAGTTGAAATAGTTTCCTGCTTCTGTGTTTGAGTGACGTGTGTAAAACAGGAGTGTCTGTAAAGCAGCTTCCTCATTCCTGGTGAAGGAGAGTCACTTTACTGCTGTTTTTATGTGCCCTAGTGGAGTCAAAACATTGTAAGTATACGAGTTCCAAGCACATGAATAATTCAATACCTTAAATTCTGCGTTATACAGTAGGGAGAGCGGGGTAAGTTGTCACACTGTTCATAACTCCAACACTAGAGGCTCTATCTCAAAAATCAAATAGCCACTTTCTGTGACTTCTTCTATAGTCAACAACTTCCTGTTCACATGTGGTCAAGATCACTCTAATCTGAGGTTAGCACAATTTTCTTATTTTTCTGCTCAAAAAGTATTTTATGCAATACAACTTTGTTAGGTATGAATGTTAAAAAATATTATTTTACACAAAATAGAGACAATAACGTGTCTTTTGATTCTTTAGCTAAAGTGCTATGTTGAGGTAACCTTGAGATTTAGCCAACATTAGCACACATGTCAGTTTGGGGCCAGTTGTCTCAATGACTTTGGGGCAAGTTGTCACATGTGACAACTTGCCCCTGTACAAATAAACACATAGAACATGCTCAAAAAACATTGTGATATTGTAATTTATTTGTAATTGCAATAATGTTTTTGAAGGAAGGAAGGAAGGAAAGGCAGGAATTAATGAAGGATAGACAGTAAGGAAGGAAGGTGGTTTGAAATTATCAATGAAAGACAGAGCATGCAAGCAAAGGATTTTAACATAAATTACCGTACTCTGACTCGGTATTGTCAAAAGATTTTATAGAAATATAAAAATTACTAGGTCAGCTGACATTTATTTTGGTCTGTCGCCAAATGAGGTCAGAAAGCTTGCCTACCAGTTTGCTGTGGCACACCAGCTGAAGTTTGCGCCTTTGTGGGCAGAAAAAGAAAAGGCAAGCAAAGAGTGGTTTACAGGCTTCTTAAAGCGGCATACAACACTGTCACTGAGAAAGCCAAAGGCAACTAGCCTTGCCAGGTCAAGTAGCTTCAACAGAGAGAATGTTAATGCTTTCTTTGACAACTTAGAGAAAGTGTTACGCAAAATATGAGTTTGGACCAGGAGACATTTGTAATGTTGATGTCACCACTGTACATATACAAGAAAAAGTGGTGGCCAGATGTGGATTCAAACAAGTAGGGTCACTGACCTCTGCTGAAAGGGGAACCCTTGTCACACAGGCCTGTGCTGTCTCAGCCACAGGGAATAGTATACCTCCATACTTTATTTTCCCCCGTGTCAACTTCCGTGATCATTTCCTGATCAATGGGCCACCTGGCAACAAAGGAGGGGCAAATTCCTCTGGATGGATGAAAGACACGCACTTTGTTGACTTCCTGAAACATTTCAGTGAACATACAAAGTACTCAAATGAGAAGCCCTGTTTACTCCTTTTGGACAACCACGAGTCTCATCTGTCCATTGACTGAATCAATTATGCCAAAGAAAATGGCATAATCATGCTGTCATTCCTACCCCACTGCTCCAACCATTAGATAGGTCTGTCTACGAGCCACTAAAGCGGTACATCAACATTGTGTGATGCCTGGATGAGGAACAACCCCAGGAAGACAATGTCAATTTGTGACATTCCTGCGATTGTGGCAATTGCCTATCCTCTGGCTGCAACCCCCTTGAACATTCAGGCTGGCTTTAGGGTGGCTGGGGTTCAACCTTACAACAGAGATGCATTTCTGGAAACCGAGTTTGCACCATCCTACATCACAGATCGCCCCATTCAGAACCCTTCCCTGCCAGGCCCCAGCACCAACTCTGTTCTGCCAGGCCCCAGCACCAACCTTTAAGATCCCAGCACCAACTCTGCTCTGCCAGGCTCCAGCACCAACTCTGCTCTGCCAGGCCCCAGCACCAACTCTGCTCTGCCAGGCTCCAGCACCAACCTGTCAGATCTCAGCACCAACTCTGCCCTGCCAGGCCCCAGCACCAACTCTGCTCTGCCAGGCTCCAGCACCAACCTGTCAGATCCCAGCACCAACTCTACCCTGCCAGGCCCCAGCACCAACTCTGCTCTGCCAGGCTCTAGCACCAAATCTGCCCTGCCAGGCTCCAGCACCAACTCTGCTCTGCCAGGCTCTAGCACCAACTCTGCTCTGCCAGGCTCCAGCACCAACTCTGCTCTGCCAGGCCCCAGCACCAACTCTGTTCTGCCAGGCCCCAGCACCAACCTGTCAGATCCCAGCACCAACTCTGCTCTGCCAGGCTCCAGCACCAACTCTGCTCTGCCAGGCTCCAGCACCAACCTGTCAGATCCCAGCACCAACTCTGCCCTGCCAGGCTCCAGCACCAACTCTGCTCTGCCAGGCCCCAGAATCAACCTGTCAGATCCCAGCACCAACTCTGCCCTGCCAGGCTCCAGCACCAGCTCTGCTCTGCCAGGCTCCAGCCCCAACTCTGCCCTGCCAGGCCCCAGCACCAACTCTGCCCTGCCAGGCTCCAGCACCAACTCTGCTCTGCCAGGCTCCAGCACCAACTCTGCCCTGCCAGGCCCCAGCACCAACTCGGCCCTGCCAGGCTCCAGCACCAACTCTGCTCTGCCAGGCTCCAGCACCAACTCTGCCCTGCCAGGCCCCAGCACCAACTCTGCTCTGCCAGGCTCCAGCACCAACTCTGCTCTGCCAGGCCCCAGCACCAACTCTGCTCTGCCAGGCCCCAGCACCAACTATGCTCCGCCAGGCTCCAGCACCAACTCTGCTCTACCAGGATCCAGCACCAACTCTGCCATGCTGCCTGGATCATAATCAAACACTGTTCACTCGTTGGCCAGAGAGAACTGGCCCCCGACTGAGCCTGGGTTCTCCCAAGGTTTTTTTCACCATTCTCTCACCTAATGGAGTTTTGGTTCCTTGCCACTGTTGCCTTGGCTTTTGGCTTGCTTAGTTGGGGACATTTAATATTCAACAATATTATTGATCTGCCGTAAGGTGGACGATGATGCAATTCTTTTCCAGAAACAAACTTTGTTGTATTATTTTCATGTTATCACTGTGCAGATGCTTTGATACAATCTGTATTGTAAAAAGCGCTATATAAATAAAGGTGACTTGACTTGCCCTGCCAGGCTCCAGCACCAACTCTGCTCTGCCAGGCCCCAGCACCAAACCTGTCAGATCCCAGCACCAACTCTGCTCTGCTCAACTCTGCCCTGCCAGGTCCCTGCACCAACTCTGCTCTGTCAGGCTCCAGCACCAACCTGTCAGATCGCAGCACCAACTCTGCTCTGCTCAACTCTGCCCTGCCAGGCCCCAGCATCAACTCTGCTCTGCCAGGCCCCAGCATCAACCTGTCAGATCCCAGCATCAACTCTGATCTGCCAGGCTCCAGCACCAACTCTGCTCTGCCAGGCCCCAGCATCAACCTGTCAGATCCCAGCACCAACTCTGCTCTGCCAGGCTCCAGCACCAACTCTGCTCTGGCAGGCCCCAGCATCAACCTGTCAGATCCCAGCACCAACTCTGCTCTGCCAGGCCCCAGCACCAACCTGTCAGATCCCAGCACCAACTCTGCTCTGCTCAACTCTGCCCTGCCAGGCCCCAGCACCAACTCTGCTCTGCCAGGCTCCAGCATCAACCTGTCAGATCCCAGCATCAACTCTGATCTGCCAGGCTCCAGCACCAACTCTGCTCTGCCAGGCCCCGGCATCAACCTGTCAGATCCCAGCACCAACTCTGCTCTGCCAGGCTCCAGGACCAACTCTGCTCTGCCAGGCCCCAGCACCAACTCTGCTCTGCCAGGCTCCAGGACCAACTCTGCTCTGCCAGGCTCCAGCACCAACTCTGCTCTGCCAGGCTCCAGCACCAACTCTGCTCTGCCAGGCCCCAGCACCAACTCTGCTCTGCCAGGCTCCAGCACCAACTCTGCTCTGCCAGGCCCCAGCACCAACTCTGCCCTGCCAGGCTCCAGCACCAACCTGTCAGAATCCCAGCACCAACTCTGCTCTGCCAGGCTCCCGCACCAACTCTGCTCTGCCAGGCTCCAGCACCAACCTGTCAGATCCCAGCATCAACTATGCCCTGCCAGACCCCAGCACCAACTCTGCTCTGCCAGGCTCCAGCACCAACTCTGCTCTGCCAGGTTCCAGCACCAACTTTGCTCTGCCTAGCATACCCATTTATGCTTCTGCTATCACCAAATGTGTATTGTTTGGATTTAAATAATTGTTTTTTTTCCAGATTCTCCAGGCACGATTGTTTATATTTCCAGTTCTGTTTTGTATTATTTAATATTCACAATTAAGTAGTTGTGTTTTTATTTTTAGATATTTTAGTGTGACAACTTACCCGCCGATGGGGCAAATTGTCATAAGTGCACACTCTTTATTCAACAGTCTACAACTCGTTATGAGATAAGATATGAAGATTTTATGAATACAACACATGTGCCCAAGACTTCCTTCTTTCATTTGTTATGACCATACCATTGTGATGCTCAGTAATTGTTAGTGTGAAAAGTGTGACAACATACCCCGCTCTCCCCCATTCAGTTTTTATGACTCAGTGTCGTCTGTGTTGGGCTTTACTTTCAGTTTTATTTACAGTATTGCGCGTTGGCTTGATGAAGATTCTCAGCTGATCATCTGATGTGATGCGTGTTGCAGACGCGCGTCATATCTGGCTATAACATGTCATATAACACGCTATTACACATTTATTTTTAAGCATTGTTGGGAGGAGGAAAATTTACATGTAGTTTCAACAACCAGATGCACGTAGGCAGTTTTGTCTGGAATGCGGTCCAGATCACCTCCTGATGTGGTTTGAGCGATCGGATTTAAATCTAAAACATTAGTTTTAACACAGTCTGTTTATGTAAAACTATGCAAAACATATTTTTACCATAAGCAAACAAGCACAGAGAAGGCAGTCATAAAGTAATTCTTAACCAATGACACTCGGCCTCAGGCAGATTTTATTCCACTAATAAGGATGCATTAGTTCTGACTTGTCTTGGTGGATTGCAGACATTTTATTCAGATGGGTTCCTCGTCTCACTGGGTCACTCTGTGTCTTGCTTCACGAAGAGCCTGCAGGGCGAGAAATTGAGGAATTGATTGAAGTGAGTCAAATAATAGCAGAGCAACATGAAGAAATATGATATAAGAGCAACGGGATAGTCAAGAATCAGGTAACCTGCAAAAAATTAAAATGTAAATATTACAATTATCAGTTCGTATTATGACAAAACAACTAACATTGATGAGTATTCTGTCACCATGTACTAACTACGTACAACACAACAAAATTCCAGAGACGTAATGCGTGCAATGTAACATCAGAACAGCTGTTTTCCTGGCATAAAATTAAGACAACGTTTTCATAACTTTTTATTTTCATGACTAAAATGCTTCTCCAAGCATAATCTTTGTCATTGCTTTCCTTAAGGAAGTCACGGTGGTTTTGTCATATAATATAAGCTAATATTTCTTAGCTTACATAATCAATCTCCTTTTATCCACTTTTAATGTTTAATATGCACAAGCCCCACGGGGTGATGCCATAGAAGTAGAAACTAAGCGAAAGACAAAATGTAGTGTGGCTTGACGGAGTTGCCTGTCCATTTAAATGAGTGACTAACAGTGAGTAACAGTTTCAAGGGAACTCTACAGGATAGACATTGCAGAATATATCTACCCAGACTCTCAAGGTGTGAGGCTTTAAGTGTGCTCACGTTAGTGAAATTTGCTGGCAAAAAAGGTCAGTTGTCCATTGTCAGTAGCAATTAAGGGTGTCACGATTCTCCAAATCCTCGATTCGATTACATTTTTGATTCTTAAGTCACGGTTCGATTAGATTCTCGATTTAAAAACAACAAATTGAAAGCACAAGCTATGCCATATTTAGACTTTTATGCAATATAATAATATCTGACCTTTGTTCGCAATGTACCACACACTACATTGTCAAATTTAAAACGTTTATTAACAACATAATGTAACAATAACTTATATCTTCAGTCAATTGGAAACTTAAACAATATAACCTATTACCTATTATAGTCCCGGGGCTCCCTGGACTCCTCAGAGCAGTCACAGGCGAATAGCACAGCGTTTTAAATTGGGTTCCCACAGCGTTTGCAACGCAGTACGAGAGAACGTTCTCGTAAGGGAACGTACTTGGTTACTTGCGTAACCTCGGTTCCCTTAGAGATAAGGGAACAAGTAGGCCTACTGCGTTGCCTTGCCATGCTATTTCGCTCATATCAGGTACTTCGCATCAGTCGATTTAAACCTAAAGTCCTTTGGCGAGTTTTCTCTGAATTTATACACTTCAGCCGCGTCCAAATTGGACTGCACGCCACTGCTAACTCGCCATAGGTTTGTGCAGTTGCCGCAGCACAGCCAGCTCGCTCAGACGAGCTATGATGCTCTCGCTGTGCAGCTGCAATGCGTTTTAAAATAAAGGCTTCAATATTCTCTAGAAAAGGAGTTTTATCCATCACAGGCAAGCCGAGCTGACGTGACATATGGGGCGTGGCAGCATCGACGATTCCATTTTTTGATTTCGATGATCGAGATTGAGCATTAATTTCGATCGATTTCGATTTAAAATCGAAATCTTGACACCCTTAATAATAAAGAATTCTTTGTCGCGTCTGCGTAGCCACGCGATCCGGAATTATCCCGACAACATTTTATCTGGACGGTTGACACTTCAGGACTGCGTTGTCGTCGAGAGAGAGGCAGATGAGGGTTACTGACTTAAGAATAAAAATAAAAATCTGCCTGCCTCTATGGGAATTTAACATTAATTTAACATAGGGGTGTCCAAACTTATGCACCCTGTATTTTAAGGAAGAACATTTATTTATTTACGATACATTATTCATTCACAAAGAAAATTGGTGTCCTTAAAGGTTGGATTTTTCCTAATTTTTTTAATTAAGGCATTAAGTTCAATTTCCAAAAGATGATTTTTATTTCTCTTTTTAGTCAACTTTAGCATGGGTGTCTAAACTTATGCATAGCACTGTATATATATACACTCACCTAAAGGATTGTTAGGAACACCGTACTAATACTGTGTTTGACCCCCTTTCGCCTTCAGAACTGCCTTAATTCTACGTGGCATTGATTCAACAAGGTGCTGAAAGCATTCTTTAGAAATGTTGGCCCATATTGATAGGATAGCATCTTGCAGTTGATGGAGATTTGTGGGATGCACATCCAGGGCACGAAGCTCCCGTTCCACCACATCCCAAAGATGCTCTATTGGGTTGAGATCTGGTGACTGTGGGGGCCATTTTAGTACAGTGAACTCATTGTCATGTTCAAGAAACCAATTTGAAATGATTCGAGCTTTGCGACATGGTGCATTATCCTGCTGGAAGTAGCCATCAGAGGATGGGTACATGGTGGTCATAAAGGGATGGACATGGTCAGAAACAATGCTCAGGTAGGCCGTGGCATTTAAACGATGCCCAATTGGCACTAAGGGGCCTAAAGTGTGCCAAGAAAACATCCCCCACTCCATTACACCACCACCACCAGCCTGCACAGTGGTAACAAGGCATGATGGATCCATGTTCTCATTCTGTTTACGCCAAATTCTGACTCTACCATCTGAATGTCTCAACAGAAATCGAGACTCATCAGACCAGGCAACATTTTTCCAGTCTTCAACTGTCCAATTTTGGTGAGCTCGTGCAAATTGTAGCCTCTTTTTCCTATTTGTAGTGGAGATGAGTGGTACCCGGTGGGGTCTTCTGCTGTTGTAGCCCATCCGCCTCAAGTTTGTGCATGTTGTGGCTTCACAAATGATTCGCTGCATACCTCGGTTGTAACGAGTGGTTATTTCAGTCAAAGTTGCTCTTCTATCAGCTTGAATCAGTCGGCCCATTCTCCTCTGACCTCTAGCATCAACAAGGCATTTTCGCCCACAGGACTGCCGCATACTGGATGTTTTTCCCTTTTCACACCATTCTTTGTAAACCCTAGAAATGGTTGTGCGTGAAAATCCCAGTAATTGAGCAGATTGTGAAATACTCAGACCGGCCCGTCTGGCACCAACAACCATGCCACGCTCAAAATTGCTTAAATCACCTTTCTTTCCCATTCTGACATTCAGTTTGGAGTTCAGGAGATTGTCTTGACCAGGACCACACCCCTAAATGCATTGAAGCAACTGCCATGTGATTGGTTGATTAGATAATTGCATTAATGAGAAATTGAACAGGTGTTCCTAATAATCCTTTTGGTGAGTGTATATAGACCCCCAAAAGTTGAGGATTTTGTAAGGTTGTATTATCAATATCTATGCCTGAGAATTTGGTTCAGATTATTATGCCATTAGGGATAGCCTTAATTACTTTATTAAATTATTTTTCATTTACAAATAAACAACTGGTCTCTCCCTTATTTGATAAAGGTTTTAATAACAATTTTATAAGAAATTCCTTTAATGTCGGATCCAGTCCTCCATGTAAATCAAAATGGCTTAAACCTTATTGTATATCTTGGACATTACCCTATAAATATGTTATTTCTAATAAAGTAAAATAAGTAATGTACAAAATTATTCATATCCTGTAAATGCAGCCATTAGTAGATACATCAATACTGTTTTTGATAAATGTACTTTGTAACACATCACTTGAAGATATTGAACATTATATTTATTTTTGCCCTTTTTCTATTTCTTTTAGGACTGACTTTAAAATAGACATGACAAAAAAATTAAACAGAAATCTTAATTTAAAACCTCATGACATTTTACTCTGTTTTCAAAACCCATATTTTTTTTTAATTATTTTGGCGAAGTTTCATATTCATAAGACAAAAATAACTCAAAAGAAACCCTCGTATATATTTACTTTTATAACACCGATCTCACAGTATACTTTGAAACTCTTCCAAATGTGAGACCACAAAACAAAAAGCTTATAAAAACACTATTTTTTTAAAGCTTTTTAATAACTGCCCTGATATTGTAAAGCAATATTTTTATTTCTGTATTTTATTACTATAATTTGTATTATTATTGTTATTATTATTTTGTATTATTATTTTACATAGGCCTATGTTTATTTTATACTTTAGTTGTTGTTGTTATTCTTCGTTTTATACATTCTGAACTGTATTTACAATGCCTTGTTTTTGTCTTGTTTTTTGTTGCATTGTCTGTAATTGAACTAAATAAATAAATTTTAAAAACTAAAAAGACTTTTAAAAAACAATGTCAGCTTATGTGTCTTCAGCAAGAGCTCTGTGTGAAATTGTCTGTCTATTTATTGTTTGTTTGTGTCAAGCAAATTATATATATATATATATATATATATACACACATATATATATACAGTATATATACACACACATATATATATATATACATATATATATATATATATATATATATATATATATATACACACACACACACACACACACACATATATATATATATATATATATATATATATATATATACACTTATCCATAATATGGGGGGCCAAACAGGAAATAATTATATGTAAATCCGAATATATAATTAAAACTCTGAATATATAGTCGTAAATCCTGAATATATAAATGCAATCCTGAATATATAGTTATAACTCTGAATATATAAATGTAAATCTGAATATATAAATGTAAATCCTGAATATATAGTTATAACTCTGAATATATAGTTATAACTCTGAATATATAGTTATAACTCTGAATATATAGGCCTAAATGTAAATCTGAATATATATAAATGTAAATCCTGAATATATAGTTATAACTCTGAATATATAAATGTAAATCTGAATATATAAATGTAAATCTGAATATATAGTTGTAAATCCCGAATATATAGTTATAACTCCGAATATATAAATGTAAATACTGAATATATAGTTATAACTCTGAATATATAAATGTAATCCTGAATATATAACTCTGAATATATACATTTTTAATTGAATTGAATTCATTTTGAATATATAGTTATAACTGTTAATATATAGATATAAATAGTAAATATAAAAATGTAATCCCGAATATATAGTTATAGGTCAGAAGATAATTATTAGCCTATAGGCAAAAGGTCCTCAAAGTCAGTGGCCGTGTCATTGCCTTTTTACATAGTTCAACATGGCTGACAGGGCTCGGGAAATTGTCAACAATCTGTTGGCAAGTAGTGATTTTATTGAGACAGTTGCAGCGGCATGTGATAGACAGGAGACACGAAGATCATCCAACAGCGCGTCCGTCACAACAAGCTCGACTGTCCATCAGACTAGGCGGAGGTGCGGTCGCTTTTCAACCATGGCACTTCAGCACGCCCTCCTGCTCCTGCATATAATCTCCGCCATTTTCCACGGCCTCGTAAAGACTTCAGGTAAGAAATTTATGCTGCTTTATATTGCAAACATTGAATTAACATTTTATTTTAATCGTCTTTATTGGAAACACACCTGTGTGTCCTTACCCAAATTAACCATGGAACTATAAAAGCTTAAAGTTCTGATGATACTGATATGTAAGGCAGTGATCAAAATTCAAATAAAGATTAGTTAGTCGTTAAGCCAGTAGGTGGTGACAGGTGATCGCTATAAATTTATTTGTCATTGAATTATTCATTCAAGAGATTAGTTCAAAAACACTGATTCATCCAGTAATGAAACAAGTGAAGTAGTTAGTAATTGAATCTTTCATTCAAACTGATTTTAATCCATTCATATTTATTTATTTTTTCTTTATTTTTTAATAGACTGCAACTCTAAGGACCCTTATCCGGGTCCAGAATGATGTCATTAAGTATGTACTTCTCATAAAAAAAACATTAAAAAAATAAATAAATCAGAGACTCAGCTAAATTATGTTATTTCGTATATTCTGATAAGAACAAAAAACAACAACAAAAAAGTGATTGTCAATTTATTCAGAATCGTGCAGCTGTAGCGTACACTAGATGCGCTGTGGTGCATTGTGTTGGGTAATGCCATTGTGCATAATCCTGAAATCTGCCAGATTATTACCTGCCTAGTATTGGTAAATTTAGGATTAGGGGTGGGGTTAAAGGGATACTCCACTTTTTTCGGAAATATGCTCATTTTACATCTCCCCCAGAGTTAAACAGTTGAGTTTTACCGTTTTAGAATCCATTCAGCCGAACTCCGGGTCTGACGGTACCACTTTTAGCATAGCTTAGCACAGATCATTGATTCTGATGAGTCCAGTAGCATTTCTTTCAAAATGACCAAAGAGTTTCAATATTTTTCCTATTTAAAACTTGACTCTTCTGTAGTTAAACCGTGTACTAAGATCGACGGAAAATGAAAAGTTGCGATTTTCTAAGCCTATATGGCTAGGAACTACTCTCATTCCGGCGTAATAATCAAGGAACTGTGCGGCTGTACCATGAGTGCAGCAGGCGTAATGATATGACGCAGCGCCTGAAAATAGTCCCCAGCTCGGTAACTTCTTCCAACGTGACCGGGACTAAGTTTGTCTAACCTATTAGACCTATTTTCAGGCGCTGCGTCATATCATTACGCCTGCTGCACTCATGGTACAGCCGCACAGTTCCTTGATTATTACGCCGGAATGAGAGTAGTTCCTAGCCATATAGGCTTAGAAAATCGCAACTTTTCATTTTCCGTCGATCTTAGTACACGGTTTAACTACAGAAGAGTCAAGTTTTAAATAGGAAAAATATTGAAACTCTTTGGTCATTTTGAAAGAAATGCTACTGGACTCATCAGAATCAATGATCTGTGCTAAGCTATGCTAAAAGTGGTACCGTCAGACCCGGAGTTCGGCTGAATGGATTCTAAAACGGTAAAACTCATCTGTTTAACTCTGGGGGAGTTGTAAAATGAGCATATTTCCGAAAAAAGTGGAGTATCCCTTTAAGATAGAGCAGTCAGGTACATGCTTCAATGAGGGGGTAATAATTTGTCAGGGATTTGAAATTCGACACAACATTGTCAGTAAACTGATGCTTACAGTTGCAATATTTCAAACAACAGGATGAATGTAATAGGAAAATTTGCTTCAAGTCCAGTATAGATAGGATCACACTGCTGGTCCTGATCATGCTGCATGGTTTATTTTGTTAGGTTTTAGGTAAATGTTGCATTTTACAATAGCAATAGTACAATAGCACTTTCATGTTTAATAGCTTATATTTACCAAACTGAAATGTTGCATAGAAAATATATTATTGCATCTACTATTGTTTGTTTGTTTGTTTGTATACTTTATTGTCCTTTTTAAGGAAATTTGTCTTGGACTCAAAGCTGCATTGATACACAACATATACATACATACACATATACACACACAACCAATAAAGAGCTACAAATATTAACAGCATCAACGGTCCCTCTTCCCACCATATAGGCAAATTGAAAATGGATCCATTAATGAATTTACACTACGGTCCCTCTTCCCACCATATAAGCAAATTGAAAATGAATCCAATAATGAATTTGCACTACATTTCAACACGACTACATTACTACATCTTGCTATTTAACATATTAATAGATACAGGAATAAATGAATTTTTGTAACGGTTGCTCTTACACAATGGGACTCTATACCGTCTCCCTGATGGCAGAAGCTGATACACTGGGAATAAAACATGGCTTGAATCACTCACTATTGTCTGTGCATTTTTAAAAATCAACGATTCGTAAATTGATTGAAGTGATGAGTACTCTCTTACACCCATAACTTTCATTGCAATTTTCACAAGACGAGCAAGCTGTGATTTTAATTGGACCGAAAGATTGCCATACCAAGTTTGCATCCCATAATTCAAAAGACTACCTAAAACAGCGTAATAGAATAATTGCATAATTCTCTGATTTACACCGAACAGCCTAAGTCGTCTCAAAAAATACAAGTGTTGTTGAAATTTTGAACAAATATAATCAATGTGGGCTTTCCAAGTAAATGACTGATCAATGACCACACCTAGATACTTATAGGTATCCACCTGCTCAATGATATTATCATAGATGATAACTGGGCTGTAATCACCTAATCTTTTTGGATCTATTATCATTTCCTTCGTTTTTGATACATTTACGATAAGATGATTTACATTACACCACCGCACAAAATTCTCAATTTCAGACTGATACGCTAATATATCATGATCTTTGTCTAAGAGACTCAATATCACTGTGTCGTCAGAGTATTTGATAATATAGTTATTCTTATTTATACTAAGACAGTCATTTGTATAAAGAGTAAACACAAAGGGAGAGCATACACAACCTTGAGGCGCACCAATACTAATAGATTTAACATCAGAGAGTGTATTATTTACTTTTACATATTGAGTACGATTGGTTAAGAAAGAAAAGAACCACTTAATAATAAAAGGGTTGACATTACTTTTTACAAGCTTACCCAGGAGTAACTGTGGCTGAAGCGTATTAAAAGCGGAGCTAAAATCTACAAAGAGTAATCGTGCATAAGCATTAGAAATTTCTAGATGTTGAAGAGTCAAATGAGTGATAGTATTAACAGCATCAACAGTCCCTCTTCCCACCATATAGGCAAATTGAAATGGATCCAATAATGAATTTACACTACATTTCAGTCTCTACTATTCTTTCCTTAATTTCTAGTACACTACAGAAGAAGCCTTTAAGAGAAAACAGCATCTATGCAAAGGAGGTAATACTCCTCCCAGACCCTACCACAGATGTGGTACCAAGGAGAGCCAAAAGGGCTTGGCTCTTTGAAAATGGCCTTGTTAAGTCAGCAGTGGAATTTAGCACCGGGTGGAATGAAGCAAGAGTATTACAGGCAATTAAAGAAGCATTTGCACCCATTTTAGATAATTGCAGGTGAGTATTGTTGTACTTATTAGTGCTTTTATTTAACATTTGAACATTAGAGATTTACCTGTCCTATGGTCACTCATACACATCAATCATACATATCAATATTGTTCATAATGAAAATTTAATACACAGCTCAATTAAGTTGAAAAATCAGCATTGATTACCTGATGTGATATGTGACTCACTGGTGAATAACTTAACTTCAGTTAGTGAAGTCAAATATTGTTTGTTTTGTATTATTTCAATTATCTGCCCTTGGTTTTAATTCCACTTGATTTCCATCTGTTTTACACCTCAATCCTTTTTAAACAAAAAAAATGTTTTAACAATGGTTTGAGAACTATCTATGCTTTGGTTCCTGCTCACAAATGTTTAATAACCATATTACTGTTATCTGTAAATACATGGTAACACTTTAGTTTAGTGTCCAAATATCACTATTAACTATAGTTGTTTATTAGCATGCATATTATTAGGATATTGGTTGTATATTAGTACTTTTAGGCCCGGTTTCACAGACAGGGCTTAGACTAAGCCAGGATTAGACCATAGATCAATTAGGACATTTAAGTAATTTTTATAAACATGCTTAGAAAAAAACATTACCGATGTGCATCTTAAAACTAATATAACACTGATATATTTTTAAGATCAGTCAGTGCAAGTTTATTTCAGTGGAAACAGCTCAGACTTACATTTTAGTCTAGGACTAGTCTTAAGCCCTGTCTGTGAAACCAGGGGTTAAAGTAGATATTAATGCCTTATTCAGCATGATCATTACCCCTTAATCCTAACAATACCTAAACTTAACAACTGCCTTACTAACTATTAACAAGCAGTAATTAGGAATTTATTGAGGCAAAAATCCTCAAAAGTTAGTTAATAGTGAGAATTGGACCCTAATCTAAAGTGTGACCAAATATATATTTTCATTAAGCTTGCAGATACTCTTGCCATACCATTTCAAACTTGTGGAGCCATCCCTTACAACTCAACAAAAGCTGACTGGTAGTATGGTGAAGAAAATTTTCCATCAGAAGTGTTTGTTTGTTCGACCTGACCGAGTCTTGCTGGAAGAACCTGAAAAGACAGTAAGTCAGTGATATTATTTTCCATTTTAACTGAAACTTCAGATTACATTGGTCAATGGTTGTAATGCCTGTTTCCTTCTTGCATTAGTCTCCAGCTTCGGATTCAGATGATGATCTTACTCATACACGTAAGGCATTATTATGATAGCCTAAATTGGTTAATGTTTTCCTTTTTATTAATGCACAATTTGCATGTTTTTTAGTTTTTGTTTTTTGTTTTTTGTACATTTGGTATGTTGGTTCATGTTGTCATGTGTGTCTAAATATTTGATTGATGGAGCAAATGTTTTAATTTCCAGAGGACAATCAGAACTTAGTCCAGACAGAACTTTGTCCCATCAGTGAAAGACAGCCAGTCCAATTCACCTTGCATCAATCTGAAGTGCTGGAAATGAGCTCCTCTGAATCTTTAGTTGCAGCTGATGTGGTGGTTGCTCCTGAATCTCCTGAAAAAACATCTAGTTCTTGTTACAGGTGTAAATAATAGCTATTTTATAATTGTATTTTTTTTTTCGTATACATTATATTGATCATATCTTTCTATATTTGGTGGGGGGGGGGGGGGGTTCATTGCAGTCACTATGTCAACCTTCTGGAAGATGATGAGCTTTCTGATGATGGTGATCTGTTAGAGGCCATTTCAAGGTCACTGAGAGAACAGACAAACAGAAGTACATGGTAAATATTATTTATTTTGGAAACATAAAATTGTGAATTGTTGGTTGGGATTTGTTACACCCAGAGCCGGCCCGTCCATTAGGCGACATAGGCGGTCGCCTAGGGCCCCGCCTTGCCAGAGGGGGCCCCTGTATCTAACAAATACTATATTTTATTAATCGTTAATTAAGTATAATGTTGAGAAATCACTCAGGTGCGTGCATCTCGACTTTCGCAGTCAGAAAAGTCTGACGCATTGCATGGACCTGACTAATCATGATACAGTTCACAGAGACAGTATCTAATAAATTACCCAGACCTACAACATACATAAAAAGGATAGCTCTGTATAGTTCAAACATGACAAATTTCCGAAAAAGATAATAAATACATAACAATAGAACGAATAAAATACGAAAACATAAGAAATATACACAGTAGCTCGTCACATGCTAATTTGCATAATACCGCCCGAGATATAGTGGGAGACCTCGAGTACCGTAATTATCACAGTATTCACACTCACGGATTCCACCACACTTCTCTCCAAAATGCTCACGTTTTAGAAACAAGAGAATTTTTTTTTTTTTTTTTTTTTTTTGTGGTGCTCTTACCCTTTAGTAATGCTTAATTTCTTAGGCCTATATGAGGCATTTTGCATGACAGAAAATGTGCTGTCAAAAATAAAATACCAAATATTATAATCTCTATGGTAATATCGACTTCACATATTTGGATTGCCTCTTGTCTGTCATAACGTCACGAAGTCTCGTCAGAGTCGTAGTCATACAGCAATGCTATTTTTAGTTAATTGAAATAATAATATGTTAAACTGTGGTAGAAATGGCATCCAAACGCCATCTTTCTGGAGCTGAAAAAAGGAAGAGGAGAATGGTTGAGGAATAAAGACAAGCTCAAAGTAAAGGTGTGTTCTTCTGACTTCTATAAATAGTGCGTTATTTATTGCTGTATTATTAGTTTTACTAATAAATGTAACAATGCCCATGATCGCAGACAGACAGACAGACATGGAAAAATTGGGCCACATTCAGCGTGTTAAGAATTATCTACCCATGCATTTTGTATAGATTTTAATCCTCTGATGAAGTTATCGTAGTTTTTTTTAATTAAGGTGGACCATCTCAGACCTCAAAATGGCCGTTTTACCCCTTTTGATAGGCTATTTATGCAATTAATTTATATTAACTGTCTCTTTTTCTGCAATTTCTCAACTGAGAATAATGGTCATTAATAATCACTATTATAATTTTGGGCAAAATAATTGTGATTATCAGTTCCATTATTATCATGCAGTCCTAACCCACCCCATCCATTCTCCCTTCCCGCTAAAAACAGGTTTCTCCCTCATTCCAAATTAATATTTAAACATTTCTAAATAATACAAAACATTTTTATTATTGTGATCATCAGTAAAAAGTTAAAATGTAGTAGCCTACTGCATTTCTAGTCATTATGCATAATTACTACTGCATTTACAAAAATACCTTTAATTTATGCTTTATTAATATGCTTTATTTTTTATGTGTGCTTTCTGTCTTTTATGTACTAGGCTAGGGCTATGCTAAAAAATCTCTTAGTTTCTTAGTGTTTTTTCATATGTACGTTGAATGTTACACTTTTATAAACTTATATATTGAGCAATCTATAGCCTAATTTTTTATATATATATATATTATAATTTATGTACAATTCATACATTTTATTTCATTTATTTTAGTTTCATTTAAATATTTTTTTCATTTTTGAATGCTACACTTAATACACATTTACAAACTTAAATATTGAAATTGTCGTATCATGTGCTTTCTCTTCCTTCATGAAATTGTTATGAGAGTTTTTTACTCCAGTGGGGCCAATTTTCATGATCTTGCCTAGGGCCCCACAACCCCACGGGCCGGCACTGGTTTACACCTATGAGGTTTAATATGTTTTGAAAACATTTCCTCAGGAAAAAGATTGAGGAAGAGGTTGTACAGAGTAAATGTGAATGCCATTTTTTTGTATGACAGTATAATTAATATCTATTGTCTAAAAAGTGTTTGCTTCTAAATATGTACAATATATTTTAGCAGTGGTGGTGTTACATTGGAAGACATTGTTGGAAATCTGCGTAGGCAGATAAAGGTTGATAAAGTGGTTCGATTCAACATTGTCAGACGTAATGTTTTGGGCCCGGTTTCCCAAAGCGTTCTTATCTCTAAGTAGTTCTTAACCTATTCCTTAACCTCTCTCTTAACCTTATGGGACGGTTCCCGAAACGTTCGTACGCTAAGTATATCTTTTGTAAGTCACACTTTCGTAAGGTTGGTCTGGACCACTCTTAGCTTACCTTATCACTGTTGCAGGTCTATATGAATATAATTCTGAAGTTTTAATACACCCAGACAGTATTAAATTAGGCTAATTCAAGTGTTTTCATGCAAAGCATAAAATTGTCATTACACTGATTGTTGTTAGATTTTTAATTATATTATCATACAATATTATTAATTTAATTAAAACGCTCTTTTAAAGGCCAGTGAAAGCATAGGCTACTGTCAGTTAAGTCCTATTCGGACGCTAATATTGTTTCTCATGGGCTCGTCCGGTATTTTAAACATTTACAGGGGTAAGTCGGTGATTTTAGTGCCGTCCGAATCCATAATATCAGTGTTTTTCTCACCCAACCCGCGTAAAAATCCCTGGCCAAATTAGTACCTTCTGTTTTTTGACAAACAGGTCGTGTGGTAATTTAATTGCCGTCTGAATCCACATCTCTGAGTTTACAAGAAGAGATTCAAAATTCACGGTTTAAGTCCTTTTTGATCACTGCCGAGCACCGTACGCAAGATGTACACTTTTATTACTGAAATGCTGGAAAGTATTTACAAGAACAATATTTCATCGCAGCTCCACCTCAGCGAACAAAAATGGGAAAGAGAAGAAGGCACGTAAATTTTTGAAAAGGTTATTGTGGCAGCAATATATGTTACAATTTTAAAATATGTAGGCTAGGCTATTATAGGCTATTATAGTTTGGATTTTTTTTATAATATCCAATAATCATAATAAATTGCAATTTCAACTTTCTGAAGTGCTTCATTTATAAAGATCACCGCTTTCTCACATAAACAGCCCCTGCACGAGAGAATAATTGATTGTCGAGCCATCGATTTCAAACAATTCAGCACCATCGCCACGGACAGCGCCGGGTAACGTCGCACGTAAGAAGGTATATCTTAAGCAGCTTCCTAAGGTATGGTTCGGGGAACACACTTAGGAACATAAACACCTTTGGCAAGATATATCTTTCTAGCTCTCTTAGCGCGCTAAGAGTGAGCGTTATCGGGAAACCGGGCCTTGGATGGTGCTGCCCGGGCTATGAATCGTCCAAATTTTTCATCTGAGAAAAGGATGGACATCAAATTTACAGATGATCTTGGTAGTTCGGAGGGGGCAGTTGATCATGGCGGACCAAAGCGAGAATTTTTTCGTCTATGCTTTCAAGAGCTTAAAGACATCAGTGGAATGTTTGAAGGACCAACTGATGCAAAAGTTCTTGCATGCAATTCAGAAGGTGAATTACTTTAGAACTTTATTGTAGTATCTATTTTTTATGACTATTAAGCATACTCAATTTTTCTACAGTTTCTTTTGTCAGTGTTATGTTTTTATTTCTTCACATTTGTAGCTTTGAAAAATAATGGATACTACCTTGCTGGCCAGTTAATGGCAATGTCCATTGTACATGGGGGACAGACGCCTCACTTCCTCTCTGAGATACTGGTAGATGCTCTCATTAATGGCCCAGAAAAGACTGAAGTCAGCATTGATGACATTCCAGATTTGCACACACAGTCAGTCTTGAGAGAAGTATGACTATATTTAAATACACATTTAATGTCTTTTTCATCCAGTTTTTTTATCAGTCTGATTTATGCAAAGTTATGAAAATGATTTTACAATTACACGTTTCTAATGATTTCAGGGTCATGTTGTGTATACATGCTTTAAATATGTTTGTTTTAGATCAAGGAGTCAGTGTCAGAGGACCAACTAATGGAGGCAGTGCGTAAAGCAGATCACTTGCTTAGCCTGTCAGGGTGTCGGAGGACAATAACTAGCTCAAACAAAGCCGACGTGACTAAGGATTTGGCACATTGGTACATCCTGCAGAGAACAAGAGCACCATTTGAAAGGTAAAAAAATAACATTAATATTGTAATTATTATTTGGTATGTGTTTTGGGTAACAAATATACAATAGGTTTTCATTTGTTAACATTAGTATTAGTTAACATGAACTAAGAATAAACAATACTTCTACAGCATTTATTAATCTTACTTCATGTTAATTTCTACATTTACTACAACATTATTTAGATCAAAAGTTGTATCTGTTAACATTACTTAATGCACTGTGAACTAACATGAATATGAATATTTTTAACTGACATTAACATAGGTTAAAAAATGCTGTAAAACATGTTGCTCATTGTTAGTTCATGCATTCATTAATATTAATAAATAAAACCTTATTGTAAAGTGTTGGCATATTCTGATTTACTCTCGCACACAATAGTAGTGTCTGCAGTAAGGCAGTCTTGTTTTTGATGTCATGTGCATAGTTTAATGTTTTTTAGGGGGACATATATGTAATTTGATTTAAAATGTATTACTGACACTCAGGTTTCGAGAAGGTCTTAGAAGTCTTGGGGTTCTTGAAGCTCTGTTACAACATCCTGAACAGATGAAGACATTTTTCCTGAAACCTACAAAACAATTGTCAGCAGAAGACCTTGAGGTTCTTTTCAGGTGTCAGCTGTCTGAAATTGGAAGCAACAGATATGAAAAAGAATGGAAGACTCTGGGTTTCTGGAGAGATTACCTTCAAGATGCTGAATGTAAGAAATGCCACCCATGCACCCGCCTTAAATTCCTTGTTTGCTTTTATAAAAATGTGTGTATTATTATTTTCTTTGTCATTTCAAAACAAAATGTAAAGCTCTAATGTGGGTGGGGTTGTTGATGTGTAAAATCCCTTCAGCCTCCATAAAAAGAAACAAATCTTTGAAGTATCCTGACAGGACCCGGTTTACCTCTGCCCATAGTCTCTCTATCCTCTGATTGTGCACGCTTGGTCCAACCAGAAAACTGCCACGGTTAAGTCCTCTGTGTTCTATCATGAAACGCGCAATGTCTATATTTTCTGAGCCTGCATCACCTCTTACTCTACTTGGTAATCCAAACCTATCCACAGCATCTCTGAAAAGTTCCAAGGCAGTTGAAGATCTGTTGTTATTGCAACATCTCAAGTACGTGATGCATCTGCTGTAGCCGTCAACACAGCCATGATAAACAAGGCCCCAGTTTGCAAGTTTGTGATTGGTGTCCACGTGCCTGTGTAAGACAAAAATGTATCAGTTTTAGTAATAAACTCAATTAAGCCATATTAATAAAATTATCAGCCTATGATTCACTTATTTCTTAATTATTGTCATGTAGTGTTGGGTAAGTTACTTTAAAAAGTAATTAGCAGCTACGAATTACATCTTCAACAGTTTGATTATATTAATATACTAATGTCTCTCTCTAAAAAGTATAGCATAACATACATTTCCATAAATTATTTTTGAACTGGCCAAAGTATTTAATGTAAGACTTTCATGGAAAAAGTAATAAAATTACAGTAATGAATTGCTCCATAATAAGTTACACCCAACACTGTTGTCATGCACACTGGACATAAGGTGTAGGATTTACCATAGGTCGTTGGGTGAGCTGACATGATATGCTCTTCTTCGGATTGCTCTTCGTCCCCTTAGCACCCTGCCTACTGGATCAATAGATCTTAGTCTTTCCCGTACTCTCCATCTCTGAACTCTAAGTCCTCTACCTCTCAAGCTGCCTCGAACATATGTCTCCCCAGAATAAGGTGTAGACGACAATATGCTGATGACATGCTGATCAAGCTCCACATCTGAGATTGAAGTAAATCCCCCATAGTCGTCCAGCCTTAGTTCTCTTCTGCGATTAAATAAAGTCCGGACACTGACACACAACATTTGTGAAATGGTGGTCCAACTGAAACCAAGATCCCGCAAATTTTCCAGCTGACTCCTTGAAATATGGTACCTATGAAAATTAAGACAATGATATTTGTAAATACGTACATGATACATTATTAAAAATAAGTTCCAAAAGGGTTTTTTTTGCAGTGATGCCGTAGAAGAACCAATTTTTGTTCTCCAAACAACCGTTCAGTAAACAATTTAATTAAAGAACCATTCTTTTTCTTTGTATGAAGAACATTTTTATAATCTAAAAAAATATATAATTTTTATATCAATGATTACATTGTTACTAGTAAAAATGCAAATTCCTGATATCAATAATTAAATTGGCACTAGTTGAAATGTCATTTCTTGATATCAACAATTGAATTGCTACTAGTAAAACTGTTCATTCATGATATCAGAAACTAACATTGTCATTATCAACATAATCAAATTATTGACATCAAAAATTAACATTGTTATAGTAGCAATGTAATTGTTGATATCAAGAATAGATATTTGCACTAGTAACAAAGTAATTCATGATATCAAAGATTATGATTTTTACAAGTAATAATTGTATTTCTGATATGTGAAATTGGGATTTCAGCCTATGGTGACATTTCACAAGTAAACATACAATTACAGATATCAAGAATTATAGTTTAGGCTAGTGGAAATGTAATTATTTTTATTAAAATTACTTTAAATAGTGAAAATTGAAATGCTGATATGAAGATTTAACATTGTTGCAAGTGGAAATGTAATTCCTGATATCAAGAACTGAATTGTTCATATCAGTAGGCTTAATTAATATCCTGAGCCTCTGTATATTGCCATAAGCCTCATCCCTTACGAAACTTGACCATGGTTTGACAACAAATAAAACCAAAAGAGCATGGTTATTGTATTTAAAACACGGCAACCACAAATTAACCATGGATTTGCTACAATTTTTTTATTTTTTATTAAACATACTCTTATAGCTAATCTACTGCGGTTTGCCATTTGATAAAACTTCGGATAATATAATTAATAACAACATAAAATCACATCAGTGTAATGTGAATAATAAAGAAATAGTGGTGGCCACTATCATAATGGGCTGGGTTTCCCGAAACCTTCTTAACGCTACGTCGTTCTTAAGTAGCTGTACCTTATCGATAATACGTGTTTCCCGAAACGTTCTTAGTTAAGTAGTCATACGTTCGGAAGGTTGGTCTGGACCGCTCTTAGCTTTACCTTATCACTGTTGCAGGTCTATATGAATATAATTCTGAAGTTTTAATACACCCAGACAGTGTTCAATTAGGCTAATTCAAGTATTTTCATGCAAATAATATTGTCATTACACTGATTGTTGTTAGATTTTTAATTAGGCCTATATTATTATTCAATATTATTTATTTAATTAAAGAGCGCTTTTAAAGGCCAGTGAAAGAGTTAAGTCCCATTCGGACGCTAATATTGTTTCTCATGGGCTCGTACAGTATTTTAAACATTTACAGGGGTAAGTCGGTGATTTTAGTGCCATCCAAATACATAATATCAGTGTTTTTTCTCACCCAACCCGCGTAAAAAAATCCCTGGCCAAATTAGTACTTGTTTTTTGACAAACAGGTCGTGTGGTAGTTTAATTGCCGTCTGAATCCACATCTCTGAGTTTACAAGAAGAGATTCAAAATCCACTGTTTAAATCCTTTTTGATCACTGCCGAGCACCGTAGGCTATGTTAGATGTAAACTTGTATTACTGAAATGCTGGTAAGTATTTCCAAGAACAATATTTCATCGCAGCTCCACATCAGTGAACAAAAATGGGAAAGAGAAGAAAGCACGTACAAATTTGAAATGGTTATTATGGCAGCAATATATGATACAATTTAAAAATATGTAGGCTAGGCTATTATAATTTGGATTATTTTGTATAATATCCCATGAGTCCTAAAAAATGCAATTTCAACTATTTCTGAAGTGCTTCTTTTATAAACACCGCTTTCTCACATAAACAGCCCCTGCACGAGAGAATAATTGATTCTCGAGCCATCGATATCAACCAATTCAGCACCATCACCCGGACAGCACCGGGTAACGAATGACTTACAGAAGGTATTCTTAATAATCCGAGTCAGGCCAGGCAGAGAAACGATCAGGAAACGGTGAAACAGTCCAAGGTCAGCAAAACAAGACTCAAACACGGGTAAATAACGCTCAGAAATGTAGTAACAGTAAATCAAGACTTCGCTCTGAGTGAATGTGAAAACCAGGTATTTATGGTGTAAGTGAAACAAGATGATAAGACACAGGTGAATGAGATGATGAGTGCTGATGAGTCCGGGCGGTGAGTTATGGGAAATGTAGTTTATGAGGAAGTGATCCTAGTCTATTGTGGAGCGCCCTCTGGTGGCTCCCGAGGGCACTCCAGCTGGTTATCGTTACACATATAGAGAAGCAAGAAGAAGACAGACAGAAAAGAAAAAAGCACACAATTTCATTAGCATCTTTTTCAGCTGGAATCTTTTCTTTTTATCCAGATCTAGAGCTCACTGCTTTTTGCAACAACACTGATACATTTCTCCATCCATCATCTACATACATTTCTCAAGACAACTATTTTATATCAACAACTTTATCAAACGTTGCGAAAGTAATTTATTTCTTGTAAAGAGTTCATGATTTCCATCCCTTGTGACCCAATATCTGAAATCTCAGAAAGTGCTTCTTCATCCCTCATCTTCTGCATCACAATTTTCCTCACATTTTGAACTGTGATTGTTTTCCAGCACTATTTTCTCCACTACTAATGTCATTTTCCACATCTTCACTCCTTACATTGTTCACAACCATTTCTGTTATTTCATTATTCAAAACCACACTATCCTCAATCTGTTCATTTTGTTTGTATTTAATAATTTCAATTGAAAGGTACTTTTAATAGTAATATTAAAATGATTGTATGTCACTACAATAAAAACTAAATCAATATGATTTCCATCAATACAATTATAGCTTGATAAACACACACACACCATTCTTACTGTCTCTATGAAGAATTTAATACACTCATTTATTCTGTTATTTCTGTGGCAGAAGTTAAGATATTAAAGAAAATTAAAATAAGAGTCTCTGTATCTCACTGTTACTGATTTATCGTGCAGCTCAAAGTATTATGGGTAAAATCTCTCTACAATCTGTTCTGAAACATCAACACAGTTTCACTGATGATCCAGAATTAACCCAAAACCCAGGATAGAGCGTCTGAGTGAATGTGGTCTGGACTGTGTGGATGAGGCTCATTGTGTCAGAGACGCTGTAGAAGGACAGAGTTCCTGCACTGTGATCCACATACACTCCTATTCTTCTGCTGATGGACTTTACAGGGAGAGAAGTGCATATCGTATTGTGTATGAATATGTATCTGGAGGAATAGCAGTCCAAACTCCAGGACTGATCATTATATCCAAATCCACACTCATAACCCGATCCCTTCCTGCTGATGCTCTTATATGACACTGATATACACACATTCCCAGTCCACTCAATCTCCCAGTAACAGCGTCCACACACACTCTCTCTACACAACACCTGAGGCCACTGATCAAATCTGTCTGGATGATCAGGATACGGCTGCTCTGTGCCAGTGTTAGTAATCACTCTGTTCCTCTCAGACAGACTGAGGCGTTTATTCACTGTGTTCAGATCCAGAGTGAGCTGATGGGAATCTGATGGAGAGAAAACACATCAGAAACAGGAATTATGAATCTGTCTGATCTTTTAATGTATCTGAACTCTTCATAAATCAATGTTCAGTGTATCATCAGTGTCTCAGTACAGCTGACCAAATATCCTGTGCAAATCATCATTTACATGATCAATTATAAAACTCTTCTATCATGATTTATTTCTCCTTCTACAGGAAGAACATGAACACATTCAGTGAGTTTTTCTGCTTGTTTTCTAGTGACTGACATTGTAGGAAGTCGTTCCTGGTCTTGGGATTCATGTTGGTGAAAGTGACTGTGGGAATAAACAGACATGAACAGTGTGAAGAGAAATGACAAGATAAAATACATTCATTTCTAAGACATTTCTAATATGATGCTCTATAATATTAGATGATGGACTCATTTCTGAGAGCAGATTAATAATCTCCAGGGGCTTCATTTATAAAACACACACATCGGATTGATCCTAAATTCCATGGATTTCATCCTCCGTCATGTGTGTATAAACGCTTGTCCACGATGATGAGTCCGTATTTCTGAATCATCAAGAGATATTTGTGCCCGTTTTGATGGACTTGAATTTAATTTATTAATAACTGTGATTTAAAACTGGGATGCATTAAAGGACGTTTTCACAATCATAGGAACATTTCAGAAACTTGTTGTACGTTCAGATTTGGGATCTTTCTCCACACGTCTGTATAAACGAGGCGCAGGACTTTACCTCCGTCTGAGATCTTCTTGATCTCCTCTTTGCAGAAATCCTCCAGTTTGTCTCTCAGCTGACGGACAGATTCTCTCATGAAATCAAAAGAGGAGAGAGAACTGAAGGAAACGTCGGGTTCGTCTGTAGATTCAGGAGGTGCTGAGAGAGACTGGAAACTCTACAGAAAACAGAAATCAAAACTCATCATCTCCACACTTCAGCCAATAACCTGCACTATATCAGATCTGAGCGGCTCTTGTTGACTTGACTTCTCTTCAGTGACTCGCTTCAATCCAGCACTTTCACACAATCAGCACATTCTTCACATATTCATCATTTAATGCTACAAACTCTAGTATTTGACACTTAATAATAATATCATCTAAATATATATTAAGAGCAGATTGAATGTAATGCTTTCAGACACTTAATTATTTTTTAATTATTTTTTAAATTATAATTAAAATATTTATTTTAATTAAATGAATGTCTTAAAGTTTAAATTTACATTAAATGCAATTAGCTCATATTTAGAGAGCTTTTTGACCAACAATTCCAGAATTACTTCTATTATCTTTGAAAATACTAAATGAACTGATACACATTTATGATAAACTAATATATACTCAATGTAATTTCTATTAAAAATGTGTTGTTTCATTTTATCAACATTATCAATATTATCAACTTTGAAGATCACCTGACCCAATTTTGGTACCAATTACTGAAATTATTTTAGTAGAAATAAAAGATTTCATTAAAAGAGGATGGAAAATCTAGTTGGCTGGATATTGATACCATCAAGTTCACTGATTTCATCAAGACAGAAGAAACCAGAAGGAAAAATTAGTTAATATTTAATGGTAAATTTCCCAGGGCTTTGTAAGTGTGTCTCTTTAAACAGAAGATGATCAGATGAGAGTCTGACTGATGATTATATGATAACACAACACTGACAACATCTCAGTCAACGGCTCATTCTGCTCTCATGAAATGTTTCTCTGTCATAGCAGGATCTTGCTCAAGTCCACTATTATGGAAGTAAAATAATGGCAAATGTTTTTGAAACAAAAAAGCTTGTTGAATTGCACTACTTGAAAAAATATGCATTGCATTAACCCTGTTTGAATTTTTATGGGCTGAAATTCAACATGGTTGTATATTTAGGCTGTGAATATTTCAATTGAAAATATTTTACACACGTTTTAATTAATACAAATTTAATAATCCATATTCTCCTTTCAGATTTAACTTCCAAAATATTAATTCTGTTTAAAAATATTTGACAGGCAATTTTCGGTCCATTTTATTTCGCTTTACAAATTCGCTCCCACAAATTCAGTGTTTCAAATTCGACAGAAAATTCAACATTTGACATCCGGGAATGGCAGGAATAGCAGTAGTAGATTGCCGATTGATAATCTCCATAGCTGTTAGTCGGCCTCACCAGCAGGGGCTGCAAGCGGCTGTTGACGAAGAAAACGTACTCGGTTACTAACGTAACCTCGGTTCTCTCTAGTAGAGGGAACGAGTACTGCGTCTTAGCTAAGACGCTGCGGGAAAAGTCTCTTTTCACGAATATTGAAGCAAAAAATTATCCTTAATTTTAATATTTGTAAAACGCATTTGCAGCAGTATGCAGCCATAGGCAAGACGGCTCGTTTGCTCATTGGCTGTTCTACTAGCAAATGCATAAGCCTATCGAGCGCAGGCTGATGCAACATCAGACCAATGAGGCCACTTCCCGCCGACGCGGGCGTGGCCTAGCCCTATAAAGGTAGCTCGAAAAGGCTGACTCACTTGATTTATTTCATCGAAGAAGCGAACCAAAGTGAATCGTACGCACGGCAAGGAACGCAGTACTCGTTCCCTCTACTAGAGAGAACCGAGGTTACGTTAGTAATTGAGTACGTTCTCTTACGAGAGTTCTCTCGTACTGCGTCTTAGCTAAGACGCTGCGGGAACCCAATGTAAGACGCCGTGCGTGCAGGGATTAACAACCATAAACCTGGAGGCGAACCCAGGATTTACAGTGCACAATCACCAGAGGGACTCACAGAGAGTCCTAGAACAGGAGGAGGAACTCTCCGTTCTGATATGTGGCTGCGTCCGCAGACGCAATATATGACATCACTTAGACAAGACACCCTTGACTAAAGTGGGAATATGGGTCTTACGTAATACTGCCCGTAAGATAGTAGTAACGCACTGCGCTTGTATTCTCAGTGTTCAATTACACCGATAACAGCTTAGCCTGCAAAGCGGGAACCTCAAGGTTATAAAACCTGATAAATGTAGACCGCGAGGCCCAGCCTGCCGCCATACAAATATCCTGTAAAGATATCCCACTAGACCAGGCCCACGAAGAGGCAACGCCTTTCGTGGAGTGCGCTCTGACACCCAATGGGCACTGAAGACCTCTGGAGGTGTATGCTAACGCTATGGCGTCAACTATCCATCTGGATAGGTTTTGTTTCGAAACAGCCATTCCCTTGGAACGTCCACTGAACGAGACAAATAGTTGCTCAGTCTGTCTAAAGACAGCAGAGCGAGACACATAGGCTCTTAAAGCCCTGACAGGGCAGAGAGAGCTCAAGTCTCCTTCCTCTTCTAACACCGGCAGGGCGGACAGGGATATAACCTGAGCCCGAAACGGCGTGTTGAGGGATTTCGGCACATAGCCGTGCCTAGGTTTGAGTATGACTCTCGAGTCACTAGGCCCAAACTCCAGACACGACGGGCTCACCGAGAGCGCGTGCAGGTCCCTTATGCGCTTCACTGAAGCAAGGGCCAGCAAAAACACTGTCTTAAATGACAGATGTTTGAGACTAATCGTCTGGATGGGCTCAAAAGGGGAACCTTTCATGGTCTCCAGAACCGTAGAGAGGTCCCAAACAGGAACCGACGGGGGTCTGGGAGGGTTCAGTCTCCTAGCTCCCCTGAGGAAGCGGATGACCAAATCGTTCCTTCCTATCGACTGACCGAGCGTTGTCTCAGCGAACGCTGCGATAGCCGCCACATATACTTTGAGCGTGGATGGGGCTCTGCCCTTATCCAACAGCTCTTGAAGGAAGGAGAGAACCTCCGTTACCTCACAGTCGAGGGGTGAGCATCCCCGAGCCACACACCAACTGGAGAATACCGACCACTTTGAGGCATAGAGCCGTCGAGTCGACAGTGCTCTAGCCTGAGTGATAGTATTTAGCACTCCTACTGAGAAATCAGCGGGTAACCGTTGAGAGCCCACACGTTAAGGGCCCACAACTTTGGTTGAGGGTGCCAAATCGAGCCCCTGGCCTGCGAGAGAAGGACCCTTCTCAATGGCACCGGCCATGGGGCAGTGTCTGCTAACTGCATCAGCTCTGGAAACCAAGGTTGGTTCCTCCAGAGTGGTGCTACAAGCAGCACTGAGCATTTCGTTTCCCTCACTCGTTCTATCACCTCTGGAAGGAGGGAGACGGGGGGAAAAGCATAGAGCGGGCAGCGCGGCCACCTCTGGGACAGCGCGCTTTCGCTCTTGGAAAAGAACGCGGGGATGTGAGCGTTTTCGCTGGACGCGAAGAGGTCCACTTCCGCTCTGCCAAATCTCTCCCACAGCAGCTGGACTGTTTGTGGGTGTAGAGACCATTCGCCCGCGGGAATGTTGTTCCTGGACAGCTTGTCTGGACCCACATTCTGTATCCCAGGCACATGAGCTGCTTCAGCGAGCGCAAGTTGTGCTGAGCCCATACCAGGAGGCGTTCCGCCAACCTGTACAGATCTCGGGATCTGAGACCGCCCTGGCGATTTACGTAGGACACCACAGACATGTTGTCCGAACGGACTAAGACGTGATGGCCCTTGATATGGGGACGAAAACGTATCAGCGCGTTTTCTACTGCCAGCATTTCCAGACAGTTGATGTGTCGGAGCTTCTCCCGTTCTGACCACAGGCCATATAACGGTCTGCCCTCGAGCAGCGCTCCCCATCCCGAGGTGGAGGCGTCCGTAGACACCACTCTCACTCTCAAGGAAGTCCCCAGGCTTGCACCTGTTTGGTACCAGCCGTTCACTGTCCAAGGTTCTAGAGCTGTAACACAGCTCTGGTTGACCTTGAGGCGCAGTCGACCAGAAGTCCACGCTCTGCGTGGTACCCGCGCTTTCAGCCAGAACTGTAGGGGGCGCATGCGGAGCAGGCCCAGCTGAAGAACTGGCGATGCTGAGGCCATGAGACCTAGCATCTTCTGAAACGTCTTGAGCGGGAAGGACGCGTCGCAGCGGAGAGATCTCGCTGCGCGCTGAATGCCGAGCGCGCGCTGTGACGACAGCCGCACCGTCATAGACTGTGAGTCCAGAACTATGCCCAAAAACGAAATCGTTTGACTGGGGTTCAGTGAACTCTTCGTCCAATTGACTCTGAGACCGAGATTCTCGAGGTGATCGAGTAACATGGTCCTGTGCTCCACGAGCTCTGATCGTGAATGAGCCACAATCAGCCAGTCGTCCAAATAGTTCAGCACTCGCATGCCTCTGAGTCTGAGAGGGGCGAGCGCTGCGTCCATGCACTTCGTAAATGTGCGAGGTGCCAGGGACAGACCGAATGGCAGGACTGTGTACTGGTATGTCTGACCGTCGAAGGCGAATCTCAAGTATTGCCTGTGACACGACGCTATCTGTATTTGCTGTACAGCCCCCGTTCGCTTTGAGCATGAGATACAGGCTCTAAGCCCCTTTGCTCATCAGTTTTGAAATTTCGGCTCGGAGTAGGTGTGCTACTTCCGAATTCACCGTAGTTTCGACACGCGCCGTAAAGCGGGGAGGGCGTCGATAAAACTGTAGCGAGTAGCCTCTCTTTATAATGCTTAGCACCCATTCCGAAACCCCTGGAAGCGCTGCCCATGCATCTGCATGGATGGCTAAGGGTTGGATGCGAAGCGCACTCTGTTGGCTGAGCAACGGAGGCGCTTCGATGTGCTGTAACACAGGCGTTATGTCTGTGGCATTCGAGGCGTGGGGCGTGCTGATGACAGCGAGCAGAGCGCTCGTCCTCGACCCCGCTATGGCGCTTAGCCGAGTGAGGGAGGGCTGAGCGAGTCCCGTGGGACTCGTATCGTCTGTGAGTAAATGTGGGCTGGAAGCGCGCACCTTTACTACTTTTGGCGCGTTTTCTGTCTGAGCAGAACGAACGTGCACGGGTTTCGTTTTTACAGAAACCGTCAGACGTGCGTGACATAGTGTTCGTGTGCACTGAGGAGTGGGCACGTCTACTATGCAGTGCGCGCGATCGACTTGAGTCGATTTTATGGGCGCGAGCCCTGTGTGAAGGGCTGTGCTTGTGTGTACGGATGGGCACTGAATAGTGGGCATCAGCACTACATTTATAGCACCATCGGCCGTGGCCGGGTGTAGCCGTGAAACGGCTTTTGTGTGCAGGCAAACAGGCACGGGTTGTACCACGTGGTTGCCTGCTGCAAAATACATGTCTGCAGTCGCCTCTCAGGGAACTGGCAGAGCGATTTGTATTTGGCGGCATAAAAACTTTTTGCCATCTGAGCGGGGATCGAACACAAGTCGCCCGCACGAAAGCCTTAGAATCTACCACTGGACCACAGTGGAAGACACATTGACTTTCTGTTAACGCGAGTGTTTGTTTGCAAGCATGCGGGTAGCATGACATGCAATATCAACATTCTCAGACGCACTCGACCTCGCCGCGGTGTTTAACCGAGTGAGGGAGGGCTGGGCGAGTCCCGTAGGACATGCAATGTCTGTGAGTGAATGTGGGCTCGGAAGAGCGGGCACATTTACTGCATTGAGCGCGCTGTCTGCCTGAGCAGAGCGAGTGCGGAAAGGCCTCTTAGCAGTAGAACGGTTTTTGTGTGCAGGCGAACGAGCACGGGTTATACCACGTGCTCGTCGGCTGCAAAAATTCACATCTGCAGTCGCCTTCCAGGGGACTGACAGAGCAAATTGTATGCAACGGCATAAATTTTTCAGCCAGCGGACCCGGGAACCGAACCCGGGTCGACTGCGCGATAGGCTATGAATCTACCACTGGACCACAGGGGAAGATACATAGACTTTCAGTTATCGCGAGTATTAAACACACTTACTGCATTGAGCGCGCTGTCTGCCTGAGCAGAGCGAGTGCGGAAAGGCCTCTTAGCAGTAGAACGGTTTTTGTGTGCAGGCGAACGGGCACGGGTTATACCACGTGCTCGTCGGCTGCAAAAATTCACATCTGCAGTCGCCTTCCAGGGGACTGACAGAGCAAATTGTATGCGACGGCATAAATTTTTCAGCCGGCGGACCCGGGAACCGAACCCGGGTCGACTGCGCGATAGGCTATGAATCTACCACTGGACCACAGGGGAAGATACATAGACTTACAGTTATCGCGAGTATTAAACACACTAGCGTTCATTTGCAGGTATGCGTGTAGCACAACATGCAATACTGACATTTTCAGACGCCTGAAAAGTGCCAGAATGTGAGAAGAGAGGATAACGCCCGGTCTCAGCGGGGCAAAAGCACTCCATTCTCTTTTCGCCAGTGACGCACGGGAACCGTAGAAACGGTGTTCGGTTGCAGGCAAGCGGGTACCACGCGCTTGCTGGCTGCAAAAATGCACCTCTGCAGTCGCCCTCAGGGGAGTGACAGAGCGAAGCATTAGCGGCATAATTATATGCGGCCAGACCGGGAATCGAACCACAGTCGTCCGTGCGAAAAACCTAACACTCCACCACTGAGCCACAGGGGAATACAGGTTTTTTGGATGCGTTGAGCGTCAACATTCTTCAGCGTTTGCTAGCAGGCGTACGCTTGCTGCAAATGACATTTCCAGTCGCCGACAGGGAACTGGGAAATGTAAGAGAAAAGAGGCCAGTACACAACGAACACACTTTTCTCCTTTCGCCGGTGAATGACGCGCAGAGGCAGGGTAGTTTTTCTTGTGACGTAAAGAAAAACTAACCCAGAACCGTCCGCATTCAGGAGGAGCAGCCTCGGAGAAGGATGCCAGGTGAGTCCTCAGAGTCACCATAGACAATTGGCTCGGAGTGGGGGCAGTCGCCGCCAGCGAGCGCGAGAGCTGCGAGATCCTCTAGGAAAGGGAGGGCGTCTTGAAAAAGACGCGAGCTCTTTTACGAGTGTGTGTCGCGGGGCGAACACACACACACACACAGAGGAACAGAAAAGGATATGAGCGCCGGAAAGCGCAGCAGGTACGGCAGTGGAAGGCGGCGAAGGCCAGCGACTTCAGATGGCTCGTCCCGCTGATGTGCTTGCACTCAGACGACGCTTGCTTCTATCCGAGATCCAGCGATGTGAGAGGTTCGCTGAAGAGATGAAAAATCAAGTGAGTCAGCCTTTTCGAGCTACCTTTATAGGGCTAGGCCACGCCCGCGTCGGCGGGAAGTGGCCTCATTGGTCTGATGTTGCATCAGCCTGCGCTCGATAGGCTTATGCATTTGCTAGTAGAACAGCCAATGAGCAAACGAGCCGTCTTGCCTATGGCTGCATACTGCTGCAAATGCGTTTTACAAATATTAAAATTAAGGATAATTTTTTGCTTCAATATTCGTGAAAAGAGACTTTTCCCGCAGCGTCTTAGCTAAGACGCAGTACGAGAGAACTCTCGTAAGAGAACTACAGCAATGGGTGAGAGACTCATTCATTCATAAAAACGGATTTACAAAAATGGAGCAAGCGGTAAGTATTTGTGATGATGATCAGGGCCAGTATATATAGGAAAAGCTGATAAAGACACAAAAGCTGTGTTAACAGGTAGGATATCTGGGGGCGTGGCTATCCTCTGGAATAACAATATGATTCACAAATATCAGTGGTAAGATTGGGTGTGGATTGGGCTGTTGGTATCGAGTTTAATTGTCATGATACAAAGTTTATTATCTTGAATATATACACTCTGTATGAGTGTTATCAAAATGAAGCTGAATACTTAAATAGATTAGCATTTGTTGGCTCTTTTATTCAGGATAATGCCTCAACCTGTATTTTTGTTGTAGGAGACATGAATGCTGATATTTCTGATGCAAACTCTCTGTTTGCTAATCACTTGACGCATTTTTGCACTGACATTGGTTTAATACTGTCAAGCAAGGTCCTTTTGCCTAATAATAGTTATACTTACATCAGTGAGGCATGGCATACCACCTCGTGGTTAGATCATTGTGTATGTACAACTGATGATGCACACGCTTCTTTGGATGCTATGACGATTCATTATGATTTTGCCATTGCCGATCATATACCGTTTTCTCTGTCTTTAAATGTTAAAAACTTACCAATGTTAACTACGGTGGCTAATAGCATTAACACAGGAAGACTAGACTGGACTAAATTAACCATGAAAGATTTCCAGAAGTATCATGTTAGGACTTATGGGTTGCTGGGAAACATTGCACTGCCCAAAGACGCCATAAGATGTGGTGATATTAATTGTAAGAATCCACAACATAGTAAAGATTTATGTGTTTTATATGACTCAATTGTGGAAACACTTAAACGTACAGTATGTTATTTTTTTCGCCGCTAGGGGTCGCTAACCTCTTACAATAACAAAGGTGTAGTTTGATGATGCAACATTTGCTAAGAATTATGGATCTTGTCGTCAACGTCAAGCCGACCGATCTAATAATGTTTATGGATGACTGAATACATCGATGCTTTTATCATGACTGTGATATGAAGCAGTTCGGGATTGCTAAGAGACAGCTATCAGCTCCACACGCGACGCGAGTCCCGCGGATATAAAAGGAATATGGACATTTCATTCTACCGAACTACACGCAAGTGCTGAATTACTACTCACAGGTCAGTTTATTAGACAAATTAAACTTGTGAGGTAACGCAGCGCTGTTTCACTTGGTCTAACATTACACTATCACACTATCACATACAGATCATATATTCTAACATTTTATCATTGTTGAACTATATAACATTGATTAGTTTTATGTAAATGTGCTCACCTGTATAGCGTTCCGACGGGTCGCCCGCGGGACATTGGGTGTTTTGAAGGGTTAACTTTATGAAAGACCAAAAAAAAAAAAAAAAGCAATTTTTACAAGTCGCATATCTATGGAAAGCTGAAATTCTTGTGATTCTAACGATATACGCCATTTTATGATACAATAAACACAGCGGGTACAATCTGTGTCTTTGTCAGACCACCAACAGCCAAATAAACAAACAGGAAGTGGAAGACACTTGCCTAAAAAGCCTTCTGTTCGTCCACTGATCCATTACATTGCAACAACAATGGTTTAGTTACACTGTAAAGGCTCCATACAATCAATTCAGCGAAGTATTTAGTCCATAACACATTTATATATCAATAAACATCCACTTACTGTGAATAGTAGCATTCCAAGTTAGCCGACAGAACTCTCACAACTATGGAACATACTATGGTAAATCTTCAAATTACATGTCAATAATACAGCTATTTTGACTTCAAAATGGCCGCTGACCCCTGAACTTTTGAGTGACAGCGGATTTCAGCGAATCACGGAGTTTAAGGGGGGTATTTCCTCCAGCTTGAGCCAGTCACCGCGCATTAGGGACACGGTCCATCCTTCGCTTTGACGGACATTTGGCTACTCCAATTGGAGCAATGTTAGAAAATGACTGACTTCTCTGATAGCCAATGATCTCCTGAAGACATTGATATGCAGTTTTATTGGGAGTAATCCAAACACGGTCAGCAATGACGGTGCGCAAATGTTTATTGTGGTTCTGTGCGCCCGTGCGCAAAACTGCGTACGCTGTAGCAAATGACATATGACTTTGGAGAAAGGCTTTTTTGATGGGAAATCGTCTCTTTCGACAAGTAAGTGTTTTATTATACTATATAACATATTTGACGTGTTTTTCTGAGTATCTTGTGTTTATGTTTCACTGTTTTGAGATGGCCAATGCTAACTGGTGATGGCTAAGCTCGTCCTCAAGCGTATGTGTGCATTGAGCGCTCATGTACTGTTGTGTTGTACATTTATCAGTTTGTTTATGTCCCTGTGTGTCTTTATCCACGGGTTTGTGTTTGTCCGTGTTTGTTTGTCCGTGTTTGGTGCTTTTAGCGCTCTTGTTATTGTTATGAGGTGTGCGTGTATCGTTGTTTATGTCCCTGTGTGTCTTTATCCACGGGTTTGTGTGTGTGTGTGTGTGTGTGTGTGTGTGTGTGTGTGTGTGTGTGTGTGTGTGTGTAAAATAGTACACAATACATAAAAGATGTAAATTATTAGTTTTTTTGCTTTTTTATATCACAGAAAATCATCTGACATTGAACTGGATGAAGAATGGGAGTCAGCAGAAAGCCATATGATGGACATCAAGAGAGGAACCCTATCCTTCACCTTCCTAGAGAGGTTCAATAACCAAAGAAAAACCTAATCATAAATTTGTAAATAGTTTGATATATATGTAGTGTATACAATACTAATATTAAACACTATTTTAATACCATAACACTTGTTTTGTATTGTTATTTGCACAAATTTCAGTTTCAAGAATTGCAAAAAAACAATATAATGTGTTTATGCTTCAGTTACTATTTGTCAACAATTATTTACAGTGAATCTGAATAAGGAATAGAATAGCTCTAAGTGTAACCTTTCATTAGAGCCCAAAATTATGCCTGTACAGTAAAGCATTCAAGAATAGCAGCATGTTATGTGTCTGTGGTTACAAAGTGTCATTTGGAGTCTCGAAGTGGCCTTTTTTGGGGAGCGCCTAGACATAAACTTAGATAAACCTGTGTGAAACACTCATTAGCTTAGGTATTGTTATCAACATTTAAATTGGGTTTGGTAAGGCTTCATGCTGTGATCCCACTGTGTTTTCCAGCTAATACCTCCCAGCTATAGTTATCTGCAGGCATCTTTTTACAAAAAAAAAGTTAGGCGGAATTTTTTTCCCTCTTTTTTAGTGTGTTCAAAGTTCTATTACTCAATACCAGTGAGACTTACAGTGATTCTGCCTGTTTGGGAACAAACCTCAAAGTGTCCCCTTTCAAAAGAGACCAATACCATGCATATACTCCAAATGGTTCAAGAACAGCATGCAATTTAATTTGGGTAGGCCTTTTTTAGGCGTTTTTGGCAGAATTTGCAGGAACGCTAAAGTACATGTAGGAGCGGTCGAAGTCTCGGACGTGGAGCTCTCAGCATCTCGAAAACACCGCGCTGATATTGATTCTCGTTTTAGTTCTCCTTTTTTATCCAAAGTCTGCTTGCCATGGTCCATAATGTTTGAACGAAACGACAACAGCGTGCAGATAGACATTACGAACTACACAGTTGTCCACGTCTGTCGCCTTGGTTACTATCAGAGGGCTCTGGTTGCTATGGCAGTACGAGCGGAAACCATAGACAGTATATAAACTGGACACAGCGACCCCATTGGATTCAACGGAGAAAAGTGAAGTCAATTAGAAGCTCTCACTTCCTGATGGTCGAGCGTACTGCGCAGACTCAAACTGAGCTTGACGACGTAGATGTGATGTGAGCGGGGTACCCCGTCTGTCTTCTAGTAGCTGTGGCATGAGAAATCTGAATCATTCCCTTCTGAAACTTGCAGAGACGAAGAGTGTGAGTAGGAGGTGTCCATGAGCTAGGAGCAGGAGAAACTTATGCTAAGTATTCTGATTAATTATTTTGTCATTTTGCCTCCACGTCCCCCTGATTGCCCGCGAGCTTCTCCTCCTGTCCATACGGTAATCTCTCTACTGTGCGACAGAGAGTCACGTGGTTATGACGCAATCGTTAGCCTACTTTTACAAAAACTGCTTCTACGGGGCCATAACGTAAGATACAAGGTAATGGAGCCTTTTATACATTGTCGTGTTTCTTTAGAAATATATAATGGACAAATGGAGTCTTTAAACGCCTCAGATGTGAAGTTATTCGCTGTCAAAGTGACGCCAAAATGAATGGGAGTCAATACAAATAATACAAAACCCTGCCCCCCTGGCGGAAAACAGGGACATCGCGGATATGACGACATTGACGGCGACAAAACGGAAATAAAGAAACGTGACGTGTCTTCGAATTAAATTACAAATTTCTCCTGGTTTGAAAGTTGTTGGAAACATTCGGGATAATGTAAGTACACAATTATCTGAACATCTAAAATATGCAAGCAAGAAACTTGTTCCTCTGTTTGCTATTTGTATGACAGGTTTCTTAGTTCATGGGACTCTGCCTGAATCTATATTTACCTGTTTTATTAGTGCCCGTCATTAAAGACAAAACTGGCAAAATAAACAGCATGGACATTTATAGACCTATAGCCTAGTAGCATTGTATCCAAAGTGTTGGAGAGAATTCTACTTAACAGGTGTTGGGAACTTTTATTCCTTCATCTAAGCAAAAACCAGGAGGCTTGAGATGGATCTTATAAGCAGAAGAGATTTATTCTTCCAAATCTGTAGTTCATCAAGTCTGACCATAATACAGTATTCATTGTAATTATACTTTTCAAAGATGTTATGGACAATTAATAATGTGAATATTCACGTTGCACAGTTGTGCGGTGGACTTTCAGCGAGTTAAAACATATATTTTTTAAAGAGCCGTTTGTGAGTCAAAAGAGCCGGCTCTTTTCAGTGAGCTGATTTAAACGAGCCGGCTCACGAAAAAGAGCCGGAATGCCCATCACTAAAGTCTATGCAGTTGAAATGGGGGGGTTCTGTATCAGAACCATTTACTGTTGGTAACGGAGTTCGTCAGGGTGGTATTTTGTAACCTTTTCTTTTTAATGTGTATATAGATAACTTGTCACAACAATTAAATAAATGTAATACAGGATGTATGATAGGCAATACTCTCACTAATCACCTTATGTATGCAGATGATTTGGTAATCATTTGCCCATATAGTGCTGGGTTACAACATCTGTTGAAGGTTTGCTCTCAGTACGGTGCAGATTTTGATATCAAATATAATGCAAGTAAGAGCAATATCATGATTGTTAGAAGTAAAGAAGACAGGAAATTAGTATTCCCTGATTTCTTTTTATCTGGTACTGCCCTTAAAGTGTGTGATGAGATTAAATATCTTGGCCATCATATTGTAAATGATTTATCGGATGATAAGGACATCAATAGACAGTGTCGCAAGATATATGCTCAGGCTAATGTGCTTGCACGTAAATTTGGCATGTGTTCTGCTTATGTTAAGGTAGCTTTATTCAAAGCATTCTGTACACCACTTTATACTGCCCACTTGTGGCGGTCTTACAGCAAAAAGAACATGCAGAGACTGAATGTAGTGTATAATGATGGCATGAGATTGCTTCTAAAACAACCAAGATGGTGTAGTGCTAGTCAAATGTTTGTTAATGTTGGTGTGCCTACCTGTTCTGCCTTAATAAGAAATCTTATTTTTCAATACATGTGTAGAATGTCTGCCTCTGAAAACAGAATTATACAAGCTTTAGACCACAATGATTTTAGCTCTGTCAGGTATAGCCTACATCTAGACTGTTATGTGGAGACATTGGCGCTCCTGTTTGTATATTACAAGTGAAAGTTATTGACCTTGTATTATTTTATTTTTTTTATGTACTGTATATTTATTGTTATGTTGTAACTATTGTCTTTTTTTTTTTTTTTTTTACTTGTACTATGGACCTTCCATTTTGAGTCCTGAATAAAGTCATTATTATTATTATATTAACATTTAAGTCTTCACAGTTAGTTTTGCACATTTAAGCAGCTTTCTATACCGTGAATGAGATTATAATGTTATTCCCCGATGCTGATGCACAGATAAAACATTAAATCTGAGCTGAGGTAGTAGACATATATTTCTCTCGGTTGTTTAGTTTTCTTAACTTTA
Organism: Scardinius erythrophthalmus; assembly: GCF_964197995.2. Classification (NCBI taxonomy): domain Eukaryota; kingdom Metazoa; phylum Chordata; class Actinopteri; order Cypriniformes; family Leuciscidae; genus Scardinius; species Scardinius erythrophthalmus. The sequence goes on along the minus strand of NC_138221.1, from coordinate 61,855,136 downwards.
TGTTGTGTTATATAACTATTGTTGTTGTGTACAATAGTCATGCTCCAGGATTCCAGTATATTCCCTAAATGTGCGAATAACGAATATGCAGTGTCAAGCTAACTCTATGCCAGTATTTCACTTGGAATCGCTCAGCGTGAAACTTTGCGCGTTACGTTCATATTCTGAGTCCATTTGCCTGTTCCTAGTAGCCTATTAGCCTACATCCCCAATAAAGTGGGAGTTTGGTCTTTTTTTATTTCTGTATTTGTCAAGTTAAGTGTCCTGACCACTGGGGAATCCTGGAGAATGACTATTAAGGGAATCCCCGCACATCACTGCAATATAAAGTTAAGAAAACTAAACAACCGAGAGAAATATATGTCTACTACCTCAGATTTAACGTTTGATCTGTATATCAGCATCGGGGAATAACATTATAATCTCATTCACGGTAGAGAAAGCTGCTTACATGTGCAAAACTAACTGTGAAGACTTAAATGTTAACACAGCTTTTGTGTCTTTATCAGCTTTTCTTATATATACTGGCCCTGATCATCATCACAAATACTTACCGCTTGCTCCATTTTTGTAAATCCGTTTTTATGAATGAATGAGTCTCACCAGAGCCCGTCTACGGAGAGCCTGCCCACTCCCTATTAAGTCCTATTGTACCGAATTTTGGTTGTAGTACCACCAGAGTTCCACTGGGGGCGATCGCCATGAGTGCAAAATGAATGGGAGTCTATGGGGCTAGACAGCTAAATTTGTCTCTTTCACCCGATTGCCATTGAGAAATCTCAGATCTGATTGTAGATTTTCCAAGTACAACATGGGTTATAGGTCGAAAGTTGAATGAACGAGTACTTATGTCCTTTTGATTTCTTACAGGTTGAGTTGTTGTTGCCCATAACACGCTAGCATTCTGCTAATGAACGCTGATTGGTCAGTGAAGGACTGTATGCTGTTCCCTGCTGCAGTTTGCAATTTAGCGACCCCTAGAGGCAATGTGCCTCTATTTAAGTAGAGCATGTGCTGTTCAGCCATTTTGTTATCAGGCATTTGAGAGAGCACACGGATGAATTCCATCTCCATTCATGTTTTACCCTTGAAAAGGCATTGTCTGTAAGTGTTTTCTAAAAATCAATGTCATGAAAGTTCTTTGGTGTTTTGTCATATAACATAGTGTTGTATTTGAATATGTTAGATGTGTGTACAAATTTAACTATGAATGTTGTCTATGCTATTACGTATGCTATGTTATTTATGTTTAGAAGGGATGTTTTAGAAGATGTTTATACTCAGTGTTGTGTAAAGTTAATGTATTTCTATTGTTGTTTTTTGCAGTTTTACACCGCTTCCATTAAATGAAATTCAAGTCAACTCTGTCTTGGGTACTTTTTGGAGGAGTGTTAAGCTTGCTGCATAGCTATGTATCAGTACACATAGTGAGGACAGTAAAGTAAAAAGACATCATACTTCAGGATTTAATGTGAACTGGAGATACATCGTCCACTCTCAAGAAAAATGTCGAATTCCAATTCCATAAGTGTCGATCCAGAAGACCTAGAGGTTAGGTCAGAATGTGCTGCATCATCTTCGTCATCCTCTTCACGAAGATCAAGCAAGTCTACAAGCAGCATAGCGGCTGCACAAGCCCGTGCCAAAGCAGAAGGAGCACGTAAAAGAGCAGCTTTCGCAAAACAAGAGATTGAGATGCAAGTTGAGAAAGCACGCATTGAAGCTACGTTAAATGCTCTGAAGGAAGAGTGCGAGGCTGAGGCTGCCTCAGCAGAAGCTGAAGTGTTTGAGGCGTTTGTTAAATCAGAAAGGGGTGAATCTGAAAGGGGAGAAGGTCATGCTTCATCAATCCACCAGTCCATCGAACGTACAGGAGAATATGTCCGAAATCACTTTGCTCCTGTAGATGAGAATCATCCTCAACCTGCAGGTGTGTATAGCCCCAACTATTACTCACAGCACCATGCAGACATTGTCAGTCAGCCTCCAAGCACAGCAAAAGTTAATTCTACAGATGTTTCAGAACTGGCTGCTTATTTAACACGTAGAGATCTTATTACTACGGGACTTAAAGTGTTTGATGATCAGCCTGCCAGTTATCTGTCATGGAAATCCAGCTTCAACAATGCAGTAGAGGGGTTGAATCTCAAACCTAGTGAAGAGTTAGATCTCATAATCAAGTGGATTGGTGGGGAGTCACTACAGCACGCCAAACGTATCCGAGCTGTTCATGTAAATAATCCAGCTGCGGGCCTGGATATGGTCTGGCAGAGGCTTGACAGAAGTTATGGTTCTCCTGAAGCCATTGAAGCTTTCCTGTTCTCCAGACTTCACGATTTCCCCAAACTTTCAATCAAAGACAGCAAGAAGCTGCAAGAGCTCAGTGACTTACTTTTTGAAATATTAGCAGCAAAGAAAGATGGTTATCTCCCTGGGCTCAACTTTCTTGACACAGCGAGAGGAATAAATCCAATTTTAGAGAAATTACCTCACAGCATTCAAGATCAATGGATGAGTAAGGGGTCTCACTTCAAAAGAGAGCATTGTGTTTCATATCCTCCTTTTTCGTTTTTTGTCGACTTTGTCTCTCAACAGGCAGAGATGCGGAACGATCCCAGTTTTTTCCTCTACACTCCCATTACTGTCCCTTTCAGAATTGAGAAGCAAAATCTCAATAAAGCATGGAAACCGAAGGCCTCCTTCTCAGTGAACAGAACAGAGGTAGAAAACTCTGAAAAATTCTCTCTAGAGCAGTTAAATGAGGATCCAGATAAACAATGCCCTCTTCACAAAAGACCTCATTCTCTAAAAAGTGTAGAGCTTTCAGAAGTAAACCCCTAGTTGAACGAAAGCGTTTTTTGTCACAGCATTTTATATGCTTTAGATGTTGTTCTTCAAGAGCCCATCAAGCAAAGGACTGTAGAGCTGTAGTGCATTGTGAGGAATGTAATAGTGATAGACACATCTCAGCTCTTCATGCAGGACCAGCACCTTGGATTATGGAAGATTCTTTTACATCAGTGGACGATCATGGTGGGGAGCAAAGTGAAAGTGCAGCAGCTGCCACTACCTCCATGTGTACTGAAGTGAATGGAGGAGGACTCAATGGTAAATCCTGCTCTAAAATCTGTCTTGTAAATGTCTATCCAAAGGGTCATCCCGAAAAGAAAGTAAGAATGTATGTGCTATTGGATGACCAGAGTAATGTGTCGCTGGCTAGATCAGCTTTCTTTGATGTTTTTAAAATCCAAGGCGCTGCTTGTCCATATACACTTAAGACTTGCTCTGGAACGGCAGATGCTGCAGGGAGGAGAGCAAGTGGTTTCATTGTGGAGTCGGCAGATGGAGAAGTCCGCTTATCACTACCAACTCTCACCGAATGTGACTTAATTCCTAACAACAGGGATGAAATCCCAACTCCAGAGGCTGCACGCAGTTATACCCATCTTAAAGTTGTAGCTGACAAGATTTCGCCCCTTGACCATGATGCAGAGATTCTGTTGTTGCTTGGCAGAGATATCATTCGTGTGCATAAGGTACGAGGTCAGTGCAATGGTCATCACAATGAACCCTTTGCTCAATGTTTGGACTTAGGATGGGTTATAATTGGTAACGTTTGTCTTAATGGTGTTCATAGACCCACTGTTTGTTCTTATAAAACTAACCTCCTCTGGAACGGACGTCCCAGTTACCTGACACCATGTGAGAACAGCATCTACATGAAAGTACGGTTGTCAGGTGAGCAAAACAAGTCTCCTGTCAGATCAACACGCACCGATGTGGGCAAATTGATTTTCAGTCAGTCGGACAATGACTATAAGCTTGCGGCTTCATTTGAGGATGAACTCTTCTTAGAGATCATGAATCAGGAATTCTGCAAAGATGGTGCAAACAGTTGGGTAGCTCCTCTGCCATTTCGCACACCAAGACAACGCTTACCCAACAATAGACAGCATGCTTTGACTCGACTCCTGTCACTCAGTCGCACTCTGAAGAAGAACACCGAGATGAAGGATCATTTTATAGATTTCATGGAAAAGATTTTTGAAAACAATCATGCTGAAGTAGCACCTCCCATTGACAGAGATAAGGAATGTTGGTACTTACCATGTTTTGGAGTCTACCATCCTCAAAAACCTGGGCAAATTAGAATCGTGTTCGATTCAAGTGCACGGTTCAATGGCGTGTCGCTGAATGATGTTCTCCTTCGAGGTCCAGACCTTAATAATAGCTTGCTTGGAGTCCTCATGTGCTTCAGAACTGAGCCAGTTGCGGTGATGACAGACATCAAGCAGATGTTTCATAGTTTCCTTGTGAAAGAGGATCATCGCAACTACCTCCGTTTCTTGTGGTTCCATAACCACCAACTTGACGGTGAGATCACGGAGTATCGCATGAGAGTTCATGTTTTTGGCAACTGCCCCTCACCTGCCGTGGCCATTTATGGTCTGAAAAGGACAGCCATGGAGGGGGAAAGAGAGTTTGGGAAAGAGGTGAGAAAGTTTGTAGAAAGACACTTTTATGTGGATGATGGCCTCAAATCATTCCCCATAGTGGAGGAAGCTGTCAGTGTGCTGAAATCAGCTCAAGAGATGTTGGCCCAATCCAATCTTAAGTTGCATAAAATTGCATCCAATAAACTGGAGGTAATGAAAGCCTTCCCTGCTGCAGATCTTGCCAAGGGCTTACAGGATCTTGATGTTGGCCAAGACCTTTACACTGTGCAGAGAAGTCTAGGCCTAAAATGGGATCTTGTTGAAGATACACTCACTTTTCAAGTGGTTGATGCTGAAAAGCCATATACTCGACGTGGTGTGTTGTCTGCTGTAAATAGCCTGTTCGACCCGCTTGGGTTTGCTGCTCCTGTGAGTGTTCAAGGTCGAAAAATTCTAAGAGATCTGACCAGTGACATCTGCGATTGGGATGCACCTCTCCCTGATCACAAGTTTGAGGAATGGCAGAAATGGTGTACTTCTCTACAACATCTGAAAGAGGTGAAGATTCCAAGAATATACACATCAATTCCTTATTCACAAGCTCAGGAAAGAGAAGTTTGTATATTCTGTGATGCATCAACTAAAGCCATTGCCGCTGTTGGCTATGTGAAGGTTACAGATATTCATGGACAGACTGAAGTTGGGTTCATCTTTGGTAAAACAAAACTGGCGCCAAAACCTGACCTAACCATTCCCAGACTTGAATTATGCGCTGCTGTTCTCGCAGTGGAAATAGCAGAAGTAATCTCTGAAGAGCTGGACCTGGAACTGAAGAACATGAAATTCTATACAGACAGCAAGGTGGTTCTTGGTTACATATTCAATTAATCAAAACGCTTCTTTGTATATGTTAATAACCGTGTGCAACGAATTAGACGTTCAACTCAGAAACATCAGTGGCACTATGTTCAAACTGATCTTAACCCAGCCGACTGTGGAACAAGAGCCGTTTCAGCAAATCAGCTTACTGCCTCTGCATGGCTTACTGGGCCAGAATTCCTGTTGCAAACCTGCCGACCAGTTGTGGAAGCCTTTGACCTCATCCATCCTGAATCTGATGCGGAATTGCGATCTGAGGTAATGACATGTATAACCAAACTTTCTCCACGCCTTGGAAGTGCACGTTTTGAAAGGTTTTCAAGCTGGATGTCAGCTTCAAGAGCTGTAGCACGACTCTCACATATAGCTCATTCCTTCTCAAAAGAAGTAAATCAGGATTCATGCCATGGCTGGCATATGTGTAAGGAGCCTTTGAGCGCAGTCCAATTGGATGAGGCAAAGACTAAAATCATTCTTGCTGTTCAAATTGAGACCTATCCAGAGGAAATGCAGAGCATCAGAAAGGGAAAACCTGTTAATAAACGAAGTCCCCTTGTCAAACTTTGTCCATTTATTGATGCTCAAGGAATACTTCGAGTTGGAGGAAGATTGTCGAAAGCACAAATTCCATCAAATGAGGCTCATCCAATTATAATTCCAGGTAAACACCACATTGCTTCTCTACTCATTAGATATTACCATGAAAGAGTTTGCCACCAAGGCCGCCATTTCACTGAAGGAGCTGTCAGGGCAGCTGGATTCTGGATCGTCGCCGGCAAGAGACGTATCAGCAGTCTAATACACAGTTGTGTAACATGTCGTAAGTTACGGGGTAAGTCTGAAGAGCAGAAGATGGCAGACTTACCAGTCGATCGCTTGAGCACCGATCCTCCGTTTACTTATGTAGGTCTAGATGTGTTCGGACCATGGTCTGTCACTGCCAGAAGAACACGTGGAGGACAGAGTAATAGCAAGCGCTGGGCAGTCATCTTCACGTGTATGAGTATACGAGCGGTTCACATTGAAATTATTGAATCACTTGATGCATCTAGTTTTATCAATGCCCTTAGACGATTCTTTGCAATCAGAGGACCTGTGAAACAACTGAGGTCTGATTGTGGGACAAACTTCATAGGGGCCAGCAAAGAACTACAGGTTGATTCTATGCATGCCAACAAACCCGTAGAAAGCTACCTCTCAGAGCAAGGTTGTACTTGGTTGTTCAATCCGCCACATTCCTCACACATGGGAGGTAGTTGGGAGAGAATGATTGGAGTGTCTCGTCGTATTCTTGATGCCATGCTTCACAAACTTGGATCTGCTAGATTTTCACATGAAGTTTTAACAACTTTTATGGCCGAAGTTACTGCCATCGTAAATTCAAGACCATTAACTGCTGTGTCCTCCGATTCAGAACAACCTCTCATTCTTACTCCTGCTATGCTCCTTACGCAAAAGATTGGAGCACATTCTGTACCACCAGGACAGTTTGACGATAGTAATCTCTATAAGCGGCAGTGGAGACAAGTCCAGCATCTGGCCAACGGATTCTGGAAAAGGTGGAGAAGTGAGTATATTTGTGGTCTCCAGAAAAGACAAAAGTGGACGGATGAGAAAACAAATGTGAAAGAAGGAGATCTTGTCCTATTAAAGGATATTCAAGCCAAAAGACACGACTGGCCTATTGGCTTAATCACTCAAACTTTTCCAAGTGATGACGGGAAAGTAAGGAAGGTCGAAGTGAAAATTGTCAGAGAAGGTGGCTCTAAGTTGTTTTTGCGACCAATCTCTGAAATTATTATTCTCTTGAGCAAGGACGGTAAAGGACTCTGTGGTTAGTTCTATAGAATGGACACTAAAGGTTTATTTGCTTGTAGGGTTTGGCATCTTAAAAATGCCAGGTGAGGAGTATGCTGTTCCCTGCTGCAGTTTGCAATTTAGCGACCCCTAGAGGCAATGTGCCTCTATTTAAGTAGAGCATGTGCTGTTCAGCCATTTTGTTATCAGGCATTTGAGAGAGCACACGGATGAATTCCATCTCCATTCATGTTTTACCCTTGAAAAGGCATTGTCTGTAAGTGTTTTCTAAAAATCAATGTCATGAAAGTTCTTTGGTGTTTTGTCATATAACATAGTGTTGTATTTGAATATGTTAGATGTGTGTACAAATTTAACTATGAATGTTGTCTATGCTATTATGTATGCTATGTTATTTATGTTTAGAAGGGATGTTTTAGAAGATGTTTATACTCAGTGTTTTGTAAAGTTAATGTATTTCTATTGTTGTTTTTTGCAGTTTTACACCGCTTCCATTAAATGAAATTCAAGTCAACTCTGTCTTGGGTACTTTTTGGAGGAGTGTTAAGCTTGCTGCATAGCTATGTATCAGTACACATAGTGAGGACAGTTGGATTACGACCAGAGATGCCGCTTGATGGCATGGTGTCATCCGCAGCGGGACCAGAAACAAACAAAACAAAAACTCTTCTAGCACGTGTGTTTACCTGTGTCCGCTGTGTTGTCGATGCCTCGAGTGAAAAGAAAGTGCAGAGCGCGAAAGCACCAGAGTGAGTGAAGGATTGCCGTTAAGCAGTATCTCTGGTCGTACATGTGTATGACGTCATTGACACTTTAAAAGACTTTTTAAACCAAATAAGTGACTCAAAAAAATCTAACACCCAGCAATGTGTAATTTATTTGCATCTCCTTTCGAATACAACATTCAAATTACTAGACAAAAAATTATATCCTGAGAAAAGTGGATTTTTATTGGTATAGCGCCATAGACCTCCATTCATTCTGCACTCGTCCTGTGAGCGCCCTCATATGGAATCAGAGAGGAACTGCAACCAGTTCAGAAGCCGGAAGTGTACTGAGAGTGAAACTTCTCGCCATATTAGACATTCTCTGGTCTCACCCTTGCTGTAGTTTTCTTCGTCAACAGCCGCTTGCACCCCCTGCTGGTGAGGCCGACTAACAGCTATGGAGATTATCAATCGGCAATCTACTACTGCTATTCCTGCTGTTCCCGGATGTCAAATGTTGAATTTTCTGTCGAATTTGAAACACTGAATTTGTGGGAGCGAATTTGTAAAGCGTAATAAAATGGACCGAAAATTGCCTGTCGAATATTATAGGTTGTATTTTTAAAAATAATTAATATTGTGGAAGTGAAATCTGAAAGGAGAATATGGATTATTGAATTTTTATTAATTAAAACGTGTGTGAAATGTTTTGAATTGAAATTTTCACAGCCTAAACATACAACCATGTTGAATTTCAGCCCATAAAAATGCAAGCAGGGTTAATGCAATGCATATTTTTTTCCAAATAGTGCAATTCAACAAGCTTTTTTGTTTCAAAAACATTTGTCACTATTTTACTTCCATACACTATGATCCTGTTCTTCTAGATCTCTGTTACCTGCAGGAACTGGATGTGATCTTGTGTGTGTGAAAGCTGCTCCAGCTCAGCGTCTCTCCTCCTCAGATCATTGATCTCCTGCTCCAGTCGCTCCAGTCGTCCTTCAGCTCGACTCACTGCAGTCTTTTCCTGATCTCTGATCCGCTGTGTGACCTCAGAGCGGCTTCTCTCAATGGAGCGGATGATCTCAGTGAAGATCCTCTCACTGTCCTCCACTGCTGTCTGTGCAGAGCGCTGTTACACACACATCACAATCACACAGTGGCTTCAGCACGACTGACAGAGTCCAAACTGAGACGTCTCAAACTTCTCTTCTTCTCCAGACTCACCTTATGAGACTTCACAGCCTCTCTCAGATGCTGAAGATCTTTCTGTCTCTGCTGGATTCTCTGACGGATCTTCATCTGCGTCTCCTTCAGCTGTTTCTGGAGGACAAACCGATGACAGGGAATGACACATAAAACTACTGTCATACAAACATTAAAGTTACATGAATCCAGAGTTGGTGAAGTGGTTAAAGATCTTGCATGGTAAGTTTTTACTGTCTGGTTCAAACCACAGATTCATTAGCCTGACGTCGTCATACTCAGATTCTAGTAGTTCACTACCGAGCCCGGAGCCTCTCCTCGGACAGCACGTCAAATATGCATTCATTCTATCTGACTTATTTGTAAGTGTGAACTCGTGAAATCTCAATTCTCAAGCGGCTGTCGTCTTTGTTGTTAACGAATTCAACCCAAGCGCTCGTTGGTGACGTAGATGATTATGTTGCTCATCTGTCCATCATCGTATAAAGCCCGCCCTGACAATTTGATTGGTCCGAACAATTTTTGTTCGGGCATAATAGCTCCTCAACGGAGCGAGTCCAGACC